>NW_028318249.1:812500-1412500 GCF_062004578.1 Staurois parvus | reverse complement strand
CACCGCACGCAAATCACATGTGATTTGCACAGGAATGCGGTGAGGTTCATGTGCGAATCGCATTCGATATACCGCACCGCATATATGTGAACAAGGGCTAAATGTGTTTTCTATATTCACCCAACTTTTACTTAGTGCATTATTTGTCCAATCAAAAATGCGTGAAAGTAAAACTGTATAAAATAAAGAAAAGTGAGCGCACTTCAGTGAGCGGCAAATGCACAAAAGGAACTACAAGCCCTTCCAACCAGAATAGAAACAATAAAGTGCAGCGCTACAAAAATAATATCCAAGTGACAATTATATATGCGGTCATCAAATATAGGAATATTGAAGATGATAAACAGTTCAGTGATGGGGGACTCTCAGGGAGTATAGGTGCAATCCAATCCCAGGAATAGATAAATTGCCTGCTTACCAGAAGCGCAATATTAATACGCATGTACAGGTTATATGTAGCCGGGGTCCCATGTAGGCGCTGCTTTATAGTACCCAGATGGTCCGTCGGTGGTAAGACGATGCTGGCCTGGTCGGATCACACTGCTCCTTGGATCCACGCAGAGAACCTGAAAATGCTGGGGCTGAGGTATGGGAACTCAGTGCCAGATGTAAGGAGTAAAAATACTCATAGTGTAGTATGTTTTAAAATTATTTATTAAATCCAATAACGTAAGCCATAAAAGTTACAAAACGCATGCCTGCAGCCTGTAGCCAGTATAAGCAGCTTGAAAAAAAAGATTCTATACACTGACCAGTGAATACCAAAGGTGGGCCGCCGGACCTCCTGACCCGGCGGCGTAACGTCAAGGCGTGCGAAGGCTGCTCCTAGACGCGTTTCGTGTCAATACACGTCTACCGTAGGGGTGATGCCATCGCATTCGATATACCGCACCGCATATATGTGAACAAAGGCTAAATGTGTTTTCTATATTCACCCAACTTTTACTTAGTGCATTATTTGTCCAATCAAAAATGCGTGAAAGTAAAACTGCATAATGATATCTCTTAACATCAGGCACACTTAGGCCCCCCTTATCCTTGTCTCTACATAACACTTCATAACTTATTATTGGTATTTTATTTCCCCAAATATATCTCAATATAATTTTTCTAATTGTTTTAAAATAGACTCCTGGGAGTTGTATAGGCAACATGTGGAATTTATATAGGATTTTTGGGACGATTATCATTTTTATCAAATTTATTCGTCATATCCAAGAACATTGTCCTACCGATAGTCTTCTCAGTTCCTCCTGTATCTCATTTATTAATGGGATATAGTTTATTATATATAAATTCTTTAAGGATGAGGTCAATTTAATCCCCAGGTATTTTAATTCTTTCCCTCCATGAAAAGTTACATTCTCTTTGCAAGGTTTTTTTTCCCATTATCGGGAAGTTAATATTTCTGACTTTACCGGGTTAATTTTTAAGTTTGACATCTCTCCATAGCATTTCATTATTTTCATTAAATTAGGTAATGTCAGCCTAGGATTAGCCACATAGAACAGCATATCATCTGCATACGCTGCCACTTTGTGTTCTATCTACTCTATCGGGATCCCTTTTATATCTATACTGTTTCTTACTGTTGCCAAGAGGGGTTCTAGGGAAAGAACAAACAACAGAGGCAAAAGCGGACACCCTTGTCTTGTCCTGTGATACATCCTAAAGAACTCTGATAACGACCCATTGATCTTTACTGCAGCAGAAGGTTGACTATAAAGCTTTCCTATCCATTCTCTCATCTTGGGCCCAATACCCAGGATCTCCAACGTGTCTAACATAAAGCTGAAATCTACCCTATCAAAAGCCTTCTCTGCATCAACTAGCAAAACCAGTACAGGGGGATTTTCTCTCTTACTTTTCTGTATAAGGAGTAATGACCTTAACCCATTGTCTCTTCCCTCCCTCCTGGGAACAAATCCCACTTGGTCCAGATAAATCCACTCAGGCATTAGATCTTTCAATCTGGTTGCTACTACCTTTGCAAACAGTTTAGTATCTGTATTTAACAGTGAAATAACTAGCACATTGGGTCCCATCTTTCCCCTCTTTTAATATGAGTGTAATATATGCTTGTAATGACTCCTCCCTCATCTTCATCCCTTCTCCTAATGCATTCAGTTGTTCTTGAAATTTTATGTAATATCTCACTGTATACCCATCTGACCCCGGGATTTTCCTAGCAATTGTCTCCTTCAATGCCCTTTGCATTTCCACCTGCGTTATTGGGTTTTCTAGCTGTTTTAATCGATCTTCTCCTAAAATCAGTAAATTCACCTCCTTTAAATACCTTTGCCTTTGTCTTGTTCGCTCCTCCTCTCCCCCTCTTAACTGTTTCCGATTTATGTTATATAATTTGCTATAGTATTTTTTTAATATCTTAGCGATATCAGTGGTCGAATACGCCAGTTCTCCATTGTTCTTAATGTAATTTCTGGATTTCTTCTTTCTTTGTACTCTCATTAGATATTTACTCGGTTTATTCCCCCACTGATATTCTCTTGCCATCATATTGAAAGTTTTTCTCACTTCTTCCTCCATTAAATTATCTAATTTCTCTCCCTTTTTTATTATTGCTGCTGTATGTCTACTGCTATTCTCTTTTTATGATACTGTTCCAACTCATATAATTCCCTTACTAACGGATTGATTTTCTTTTGCCATTCCCTTTTTTTTACCCCAATCGCTATCAATATTCCCCTGATATATGCCTTATGGGCTTCCCAGACTGTGGCCACTGACACTCCTTCAGTCTCATTTCTTTCATAGAACTGTCTTGGAAATTCGCTTTAACGAATTTCTCCTTACCGTGAGTACTCGCAGTTGGATGCGCAGAAATCCCCCATAAAGCTGTGCGAATCTTGCTTACCACGACTGCAGCTAAACTACACGATTCCTGCCCATCCAAATACTTTGGCTCTGTTGAAATGTGGGGGAATTAGAGCTCTGTTACCCTAGAATGATCAAACGACACTCTCAGGATGATGGTTGCAATTCACATAAGGGCTGGTTTTAGACCCAGCTCTCTGTTTTATTAAAAATACACACATGCCCCCCACATGAATAAAGTCAATCCCCTCCCACCAAACAATGCAATGGGGAGTGCCTATACACAGGATGTATATTCCAATTGGAGCATAGCCTTTCCTATTATCTATCACTGGTCCTCCCCCATGAGTCTTCTGAGGTCAGCAGACTTCCTCCCCTTCCCCCCCATGAGCCATCTGAGGTCATATTTCCTGTCCTACTAGCTTCTATTGGTATGTCCATTCTCTGCACAAGCACTCCCTAAAAATATCAGTCTGTACCTGGATGGGCCCGGTACGATCTTTATTAAAACACATCCATCCGGATACAGTTCAGATTGGTAATGGGTTGTAAGATATGCATAAGCCTACACGCGGAGTTCGTACCGCTTGGCGCCTTGCGTTATGAAGCCCATGTGGTACTATGCTGCTGATATGTGGATACAGGCCCACGGTCTACTGCCAGCGACATTCGCATCGAATGCCGTGGTGGTATACACGCCGGTCTATAAGCGCAGATCTGCCATCTCATCCATTACCAAGCTGAGTACTGTAATACATACATTGTACATGCGCATGGCCCAATTGCAGCCTTCAGAGCTTTAATTAAGCCACACGAGAGACATATGAATAACACGAATATATGACACATTTAAAGTTCGACCAACAATACAAAATTTCCATGACATTCCCTCCTGTTTTATCATATTCTCCTCGTGTCCCTTCTTGATCTTCTTCAGCTTGATGGGTGTAGTCTCAAACTTCAAAGAGTTCCTGTAGTTGTCCCTGAGAATAAAGCTCCACGGGGTACCTGAAACAACAAGACCCGACGCAGACTCGACGCAAACAGGCTTGATTGAAGCAATGATCCTCAAGAGCGTTGGAACCTTCACTACAGGAAGGCTCTTGCAAAAACCACAAACAGACTTGTGGTATGAATAAGGCTTGTGATCCCACGGTGGTCTGGGGAGATCCAGCAATAGATTCTCAAATTGCCCCTGCAGACGGGGCCACACAAGGCTGGTCTCGACCCAGACGGTTTTCCAAATTGCAGACACAAACCATGATGAGGCTTGAAGCTTGCTTGAAGGTCTTGGAGAATGTGGTCTTCAGAGAGATAAATTAGAGGGAAGCCAGGACGTAATCTGTAGAGAAGGTGGATGGTTGGTGAGGTCTTCCTCCGATCAGTGGTTGGAGTGGGATCCCAGGAGCGGGCATGGAGATGTGGTCGTCTGCCCGAGCTTGGCTTACACGGTCGATGAGGCAACAGGAACATCTCACCGCGGCATATAAAAGGCAGATGAAAAAGAGAAGCATCAGGACATACACTCCCACTTCCTTCAACCAAGATCCGATGGAGAACAGGAAATCTCCCAATCCTCCCAAACCCTTGAACGGATTCCAACCCTCACTAGCTATAGCTCTAGCTTTTCCCTGTAGTTCACTAACTTTGTCCATATGGGCCTGGACCTTGTCATCGGTGTCTTCTATCCAAGTACAACAATCCTCTCCAATGAACTCACAGAACCCCCCTTTGGCGGCTAAAAGATAATCAAGGGCCATCTTCTCCTGAAGCATTAAAATTCCCATCTGCCGTTGTTCTTGGGCAATTTCTCTGACAGCCTCTACGGTCTCGTTAAACATACTATCCACGATGACAGAAAAATTGTTCAGGCGCTTCATAAGTTCTATTCCCCATCCTGTCCATGAGGGGAACCAAGCCCATGCTTGGTCGCCCTCAGAGAACAGCTCCCTGCGAACTCTCCCTGCCATCCTTACCTTCTTGTGGACCATCAACTCTTCATGATCCATCACTACATAGGATGCGGGGACTAGCTTTATGAGGGCACACGAACCTTTCGCGTTCTGGGGAAATGTTCTATAGGCTGCCGAACCACACAGAAAATAGTATGGACCTGTCAGAGCAGAGCAGGAAGAGTTCCTCGTTCGGCCTCTGGCACTGAGCAACAGTTGCACAGACTGGGGGATTGCTCCCTCAGTCTGCACATCACATCCGTCCTTCCAACACACGTGGTCTGGTCGGTCAGTGTGGTTACTCAGAAGGGAAGTCTGGTTAGTCAGATTGACAGTTATACCTCCCTCGCAGGTGGTAGTCCCAACAAACTTGTTACCTGTGCCAAAGCTGATGTTAAAGCACACCTGAGGGCTGCCTAGCTGCCCAATTACCCATAATGGACTGACGAGGGTCCTACAGGAGCTAGAGCTAATATTGGTGCTAAAACTGATGTTACCTGCTAAAAATGTGTCATTAAGTTCTACCGACAAATGTCTACGTGGGGGCTGACCAGGTGTCCCTTGCTTTTTCATGCCGACGCGGATGTCATATAGGGCATGAACAGCGGCCATTGCGGACATGTGATGACTGGGTGGGGGCTTAGAGCATACCCAACAGTTGGTTTTGTTGGCGGTTCTGGCTAAACGCAGGTGCATTTTAAATAAAAGGTTGGGGTATCTGCCGTCTTTTCCTCCGTTCACACACATGTATGACATACAAACAAAAAGAAAAAGGAAAATGACACCCCTCATTCTCTGGTGTAGCTGAAAAGCTTCTTGCAGTGGCTTGCGTGCACCCAGTTGTCTCGTCCCTCGAGTTTGAGTGAGGTAGGTGTCGTCAGCTGGACTTGGTATGGTCCGGTGAACCGTGGCTCGAGTCCGGTTCTTTGATGTTTCTTTAGGATGACCCAATCACCTGGCTCAATAGAAAGAACACCAGTTATTGCATTTGGATCGGGGAGCGATTCGCGAACCCGATGGTGTATCTTCTGCAGCTCCCGTTGCAGAGATTGCACATAACCTGTAAGCTGTGAATGCAAAGACGACAACTGTTGAGGAAAGTACAACCCTGTTTTGGGAGGTCCCCCAAACAACACCTCGTAGGGTGACAGCCCATGTGGTTGCCGAGGGGCATTCCGGATGGAATAGGGGGCAATGGGGAGACACTCAGGCCAAGGTTTTTGGGTATCGGAAGACGTTCAACCTTACCGCTACTCTCGGGGTGATATGGGGTGTGTCGCCGCTGACTCCAGTTCCACCAAAGAAATGCAGTCGTGTCCTTTGGAAGAGAGATTAGTAGTGGACAAAGAAGACATGTTAGCATAAGAGGTGTTAGTATTGTTAGTCGTGTTGCAAAATTCAGCACTGTCATTGCTGCCCTCCCCCCCCTTCTCATCTTCCGACACAGGAAGAAGAGAAGCTGGGTTAAGAATAGTGCATCGTTTGATAGTGAGGTTAGTAGGGGTTAGGAGGGCTTTCCCCTGAGAGGGGTACCTTGCCTTGGATGTCCTGTTTTCGCAGGACCGTTCTTGCTGCACTGGTGTCGGTGAGGCAAGGGAGGGGATATTTTAATTCCTCTAGAAAAAGATGGATCTGGGCTGACACTGATTTGTCAACTTCCTATGAGAATTCATAGGAGTTACTTACCATGGTGGTCATAGGGGCGGAGGACTCATCAGGAATGAACTGCCATCGACCTTTAGGTAATTGGGGACAGCTCCTCCTCATGTGCCCCGTTTGGTGGCACTGGAAGCACCTGGGTGGGGGCCTATCCTTCCTGTGACCCAGATCCCTTGGTTTTTCGTGTGGGGTCTGGGACATAAGAACTTTGGCCTTGTCTTGTTTTCTTCTATCCATTTCCCTCTCTATTGCCGCAAGAGTGGAAAGGATAGCAGGGATAGACATCTCATTATATTCGGGTCGGGCCAGAACCAGCCTTTCCCGAATTTTAATATTGATGCCTTCCAAAAATTTGGCCCGCAACAGAATGTGCGTCGCGGTCACCTTTACCCCTTCAGTTGGAGCATCAGGTCCAACTTCCAGATCCGCATCCAGTGCCGTCTGCTTGAGACGGCGCCAGAAGCAGGCGCTTTCCTCATTAGGACCCTGGGTGAGCTTCATCATGTCCGTAGTAGAGGTAGCACCATACATTTCTGGAAGCTTTGCCTTTAGCTGTGTACAGAACTCTTTGCCCCCTGAAGTCATCTCCTCATGCGTGGTTATAGAGCACCCTGCAATCACTGTACTGGCTACTTCCATGCCCACCTTAGCCCGCAGGATCTGCGCACAATCTGACCCGCTCATACCATAGCTGAACTGGTTTTGTCCAAACATTCGAGCAAATCCTCTCGGATTGACTCGATAGTCCGGGAGCTCAGCCAGAATAGTGCGGATCTCTGCCGGGGTGAAGGGGACATGCCAAACTACCCATTCCCCTAAAGTCCGTTCCCCCTGTGCATTGGGAGGACCTTCAAATTGCTGCACTCTGACTGGATAGGCCTCGGTCCGGGAAGAGTGCAAGGGCTGACCCAGCTTCATCGGTGGGCTTAGATTAACCACCTCGCTTACTGCACCTTCAGGTTTGAGGTCCCTCAGATCAGGGTATAGCTGGGGGGCAGGGGTCTGATCAGTGGTTCGTAGCGCTTTGATGCAATCCGCCCTGTTTCTTAACCGGGTGTCTATTCCCCTTGATTCACAGATAGTCTGCAAATCGGTTGTTGAGTAGGCTTCATAGTTGGAAACAGAAGGAGCTGGGGTGAAGCAGGAAGAAGGGAGAGGTAGAGGTGGAGGCTGAGGCATAGAGACAGAAGACACGGAAGGTACGTCAAGAGTGATGTCACTAACAGAAGAGACAGGTGCAGTTATACTTATCTCAGCCACTGTTGGTTGTTGGGGAACCCCAGCAGACCCTGATCCTGCCTGCCTTAGTAGAGTCAGCCCTGAAAGAGCTTCCTCCACCTCTGACACTGGATCCTCCTGTTTTATTCCCTCTGGAGGCCAGGTATACATCACCTGGTTCTTCCGGACAGACACCAGTTTATGTATGCCCTGCTTCCCTAATCGGATTGACCTGTGAAGCCATAGCTGTGCGATCTCTAGTTCTGACGCCTGCATCCGTGGTTCAAATTCAGAGATGAATTTTTCCCACCTCCATGCGTCAAATGTACCTTCCCGGGGAATTTCCCATCTGGTACCCTTCGACCATTTATTCCACCTTTTGAGGGGTTCTGTAGACTTCCCCCCCAAACTCTCCTTCATCAGTTGTGCAGCTGTCCTTACCCTGAAGAGGGCTGGTTCCCCCTCTCTCTTCATGGACTGACTACTGCCCATCGTGACTAGTCACTGGTATATATCCCGCGTCCGGGTACCTGTTTACCCCCTGGAGCACTCGGTGGGATCCTACCGAGAGGCCTGATTCCACCACTTTCCCAGCACAGCGTAATTTATGTGATACTTATCGATCACCCGAAGCGCATCAAGTGGCGGTCAGACTGAGAGCACACCTCCCACTCCCACAGCGCAATTTATGTGATCCTTACCACCCAAAGTGTTTGTGGTAACCAGGCTAAGCGTTACACTTCCCTGGACCGCCCACTCGCACAGCGTAATTTATGTGGTTCTCATCACCCACTGTGTTTGGCAGGCCACACCGCACAATGATGAAAGTGGCTTTTCTCTCCCTGCACACAGTAGCTAACACAAGTCAAAACAAAAAGAGGGGTCAGGGGGGTGGAGCCTAATCATGGCGGTTGACGAGAGCCCGATGTAGGAGCTCTCGGATAAGCTTCTTCACCAACCTCCCCAAACCCCTACCTGTGATGTGGAGCTGCGGTGTGGTGGTCCCCCTTGGATCGATGGAGGAACCCTGTGGGAGAGCTGATCTCTGAGAAGGGATTCGGCTCCGGTGCTCGGGGTGAAGGTGTGTCGGGCAGATAAGGTGGAGCGGTGCAGTCACGTGGCCGGCCGCTAAGCACCACTGGGAATCCAGGAAGCCGGCCGGTGTTTGATGCAGAGAGAGAGGAGCTGATCGGCTTGTGAATTTTCCCCTGGGAGCACGGCTGCCGACCTAATACCTGGTCCCTTGTTTTAGCACCGATAGTCTGGTGCTCTGCTGGTAGGCTCACTGCGCGGAGCTCTGCATTCTAGCCCAGTGCTCAGAACCCTGTCAGCCGGTATCTGCCCGGAGCTCTGACTGCCGACTTGCTGGCTGAGACCTTAATTGTTGCAGGACTGCTGGGGGTCGTGCTGGTCGGTCCGTTGTTTGGGGCCCTGTTGGTTGGCCCATTGCTCTGAGTCCTGCTTCTGAAGGAGGAGAGACACGGGGGATTGGAGAGAGAAAGGAGGAGGATTATGCTGGAGGAACCCCTGAAACGGACACACTGCCCAGCCGAAGGACGGAGAGAAATGCTGGTCGGGCCCCGAGAAGAAGAGAGATACGAGCAGGGTGAGTGACTCTGACCGAGTCTCAATAAAAGTACATGCTTCTTGTGGGCTGTTGGGAGAGGCAGTGTGTGAGAGAAGAGAGGGGATCCCCTTGAGTGGGAATTATAAAGCAGTAAAAAGGAGAAGAGGAAAGACGAATGATAAGCTTGAAAACCAAATGAATGGATAAGTTGTGCTGTATATATTATTAGTTATCTCTCCTTAACCCCTGAGCTTATAAAGAAGAAAAAGAGCAATAGAAGAATGAAAAATAAAAGCGCAAAAGGAAGTGGGCTAAAAGGGACTCAGACTGGTACTATTAAAAAATACACTTCCCAGGGAAATATAACCCCAGAAAGGACTCAGGGCAAAAGTGGAAAAGGTGAAGTAGATCTAAGCCTGGAAAGCAGCCCTAGACTATCACTAGGCCTTGATATTAGCAGCCAACAAATATCGGCTAATACAGAGATGGAGACAGAGCTACAAATACCAAACAAAAAAGAAATGGCAGAAATGTTCAAAGATCTAGAGAAAACAATAAAACAAGAAATTGTAAATATTCGAAATGATTTGGGACACCTTTTGATGAGAGTGGAAGAAACGGAGGAAAAAGTCAAAAATCAGTCCCAAATTATTGCCGAATTGGAAAAAGAAATAATTAACATGGGGAAAGCCCAAGAAAAACTGCTTTATAAGGCTGAGATACAAGAAAATAGGAACAGGAGGAGAAATATTAGGATACGTGGAGTCCCAGAGAATTCTAAAGGAGAAAATTTGCAAGAGATGGTCTGTAAAATATTAAATTCCATAATGGACAGCACTAGTATGGAAAAAACTAAAATAGAAGGAATCTCTAGACAAGGAAAATTCCAAGGAATTTCGGGAAAGGACAGGCCACGAGATATACTTGTCAAATTTTGTGAATTCCTAGATAAAGATAAAATTTGGAAGAGGATAAAGGGAAAAGCAGTAATTATGTACGAAGGAAAGGACTTACAGATATATGCGGACTTGTCACCAGAGACTTTATGGAGAAGGAGAACCCTTAGACCTCTATTGGAAAGATTGAAAGAACAAAAGGTGCAATATAGATGGGGGACTCCTGAGTGCCTAATAGGATGGAGAAGTGGAAATACAGCATATCTTAGGTTCCCAGAAGATTTGAAAAATTTTTGCGACAGACTCAATCTACAAAGAATGGAGATTCCTGGCTGGGAAGAAGAACACTGGGAAATTAGAACGAAAAGAAAAGAGGACTGGCAATTGGTTGATGGGGGGGGGCGGGGGGGGGGAGGGAGAGAGAGAGAGAAATAGTGTTTTTTTTTTTTTTTTTTTTTTTTTTTTTTTTTGTCTCTCTCTCTTGCCCTCCTGTCTCCCTCCGCCTTGTCCCTGCCGCCCTCAAACCACTGTTATTGAGATATTTTGGTAGGACTTAGGGGTTAAAGGGGAGGGGGGGAAGGGTGGAAAGCTGTCCAGGGCTGGAGTTTTTGCCCCTATAGATTAAATCAAAAGTGGATAGTATTACCACAAATGATCGGTAGGCAATCAATAGGCCTAAAAAGAGGGGAGGGGGAGGAAGGGGGGTGGGATGGGAAAATGGGTGGGAGGGGGGAGGGGATGGGAGTTGGGAGGGACGGGAGTTGGGAGGGAGGGTGGGGAGGAGGTATTGGGTTAATACTCTGCAGGACAGAAGGGACAAAGAGGAAGAGGCATCTGGAAGAGAGATGGAGTTAAGTGGGAAAGATGGAAGAAATACAGTTTATAACTTATAATGTGAATGGGCTGAGTTGTCCAGGGAAGAGGTTTAGGTTGTTTAATGAGTTACATCATAGGGCGACGTCAGTGGTATTTTTACAGGAGACGCATTTTGAGATAGAGGCAAATGTGAAATTGAAATCTAAACACTACCCAATATGGTACTATGCAGATTCTCCAATTAAAAGAGCAAAAGGGGTTGCAATAGGTTTGGCAAAGAATATGAGATTTGAGCTGGAGGATAGAAGAACCGACCCGGAGGGGAGGTTTTTATTCTTAAAAGGTAGACTTCAGGGGATAGAGTGTACTTTAGCCAATATATACTGCCCTAATAAAAACCCGGAGATATATATGAAGGGCCTGTTGAAAAAATTAATGGAATTCAAAAAAGGGCGCTTGATAGTAGCTGGAGACCTAAATTTCTGTATGGATCCACAAAGGGATAATACCTCTTCTGTGCAGAGAGAGGGGAGCAGGTCCCTGAGAGCTTTGAAGAAAGCGATGTATGAATGTCAACTAGTGGATACCTGGAGAATAACGCATATGAAAGACAGAGACTATACCTTCTTCTCTAATGCACATGAGATATACTCGAGATTAGATTACATCTTAATAGACCATCAACTTATAGATCACCTGGTTAAAATTGACATAGAGACAAGGACGTTCTCGGACCATGCTCCGGTCGTAATGAAAATGGGATGGGGAAGAAGGTGGACTGGAGGATTAGGGTGGAGGTTAAATGAGGTTCTTCTTCTAGATGAGGAGGTAGTTCAGAAAATCGAGGAAGAGATTAAGGTATACTTTAAGGAGAACGAAACAGAGGAAGTATCGATAGCCACAGTCTGGGAAAGCCATAAGGTATTCATAAGAGGAATCTTGATTGCGGCAGGAGCAAGGAAAAAAAAGGAAAGAAGAGAGAGGGTCAGTGGGCTATTAAAAGAAATATTGGATTTAGAGCAGATACATAAAAAGAAAATAACAAATGATACGAGACAGAAGTTATTGGATAAAAAAGATGAACTAGAGAGGTTGATGGATGAGGAGAAGAGAAGAGTATACAACAGGGTTATGAACGAGAGATATAGATGGGGGGACAGACCAGGAAGATATCTAATGAGAGCTTTGAATAAAAAGAAAAATAGGAACTATATAGAAAAGATAAAAAGCTCAAAGGGGGAGTTGGTCCACTCAAATAAAGAGATTATTAAAGTGTTTACGGAGTATTATAAAAAATTATATAATATTAGTCCCCAAGACCCTCTAAAAGAAACTCAAGAGGGAATTAAGAAAAAAAAGATGACATACTTAAAAAATGCGGGATTACCAAAACTAAGTGAAGCAAAGTTGAATTCCTTAGACGCAGAAATTTCCCAGGAAGAAATTAAAACAGCATTAAAAAGCACAGGGGGGGGAAAAAGCCCAGGCCCGGATGGTTATACAGTTAAGTACTATAAGAAATTTAGTGAAGTACTGTTACCCAAGCTGGAGAAATATATGAATGCTCTGGGAGGTGGGATGGAAGTGAGGAGAGAATCCCTACAGGCCCATGTAGTGCTTATTCACAAGGAGGGAAAAGATCCATCTCAGTGCTCCAGCTATAGACCTATCTCATTATTGAACACTGACACTAAACTATATGCAAAGGTGTTAGCAAACAGGTTGAGGGACTTGATGCCTGAATGGATACATGGAGATCAGGTGGGCTTTGTACCGGGGAGAGAAGGTAGAGATAACGGCTTGAGAACCCTCATGCTTATCCAGAAAAGTAGAAAAGGGAAAGCCCCGGTGGTGCTCTTGTCGATTGACGCAGAGAAGGCATTCGATAGAGTGGACTGGGGCTTTATGATGGACAACTTAAAAGTCCTGGGGATAGGCGATAGAATGCGAGAGTGGATAAGTAAATTATATAGGGAGCCTACTGCAATCATCACGGTAAATGGGGAGAGATCAGAACCCATTGGAATGTCTAATGGTACAAGACAAGGTTGCCCACTATCCCCCCTGCTATATGTATTGTCACTCGAACCCTTGTTGTCAATAATAAGAAATAGTGGATCGGTAAAGGGAATTCAGATAGAATCCATAGAGCATAGAGTAGCGGCCTTTGCGGACGACTTATTGTTCTATGTGGGGAACCCCCGAATAACTCTCCCAAATATAATGAAGATTCTGAAGGAGTACGGTGAACTATCAAATTTAAAAATTAATCCAACGAAAACAGAGATCCTGAATATTAATATATCAAAGAACGAAAAAGAAAAACTACAAAAAGAATTCCCCTTTATATGGAGAGAAAAAGAGATAAAATACCTAGGAATAAAACTCACTGCCTCATCCAAGCATCTGTATAGATTAAACTATATCTCTTTGATAAATGAGATCAGGGAAGATTTAAAAAGATTGGAAGGAGGAAATCCATCCTGGATAGGACGTATAAACTTAGTCAAAATGGTAATTATGCCTAAAATACTGTATAGATTTCAAATGGTACCAATTAAAATCCCAGAAGCCTTCTTTAAGATAATGAAAAAAACGCTAACAAGATACATATGGAAGAATAAAAAACCCAGAATAGCATATGAAACATTGAGTAGGACTAAAGAGAAAGGGGGATTGGGTCTACCAGATGTCAAGAGATACTATAAAGCAGTGGTTTTAGCAAGAATATATGACTGGACATTTAACCATAAGGGGAAAAGTTGGGTAACAATTGAAAATGATCTAAGTGGCATTAGATTGAACCAGATGATATGGGTTCCACCACAGTTTAGGGGAATCAAAGAAAGCACAAGTATTTACACTCTAAATGTTCTTAGGATATGGGACAATTTACACAAAAATATGAAATGGGAATTTAATTCTATATTAATGCCTCTCATAAATACTGATTACTTTCCTCCGGGAAAAAATAAGATATCAGGGAGATGGTTTAGAAAAGAGGATACCCAACTGAGAGAAGTTTTGGTGGAGGGGGAATTGAGACCACTTAAAGATTTGATAGAGAATAAGGGAGATATTTTTATTAGAATAGATGAATGGAAATATCATCAATTGAAATGTTTTATTGGAAATCTACCGAAACCCCTGAGAGTAAAACAGGAGTGGAATATGTTTGAAAGGTTGTTAGAGACACGAAGGGATGGGAAGCACGGTATTTCAAAAGTGTATAGAATACTCACAGAATTGGACACAAACACAAAGCCAATTTTTATCACAAAATGGGAAAGAGATATGGGAGTGGGGTTTGATGAAGATAGACAGAGAAAGATGTTTAGATTGATACACGATAATGTGAGTATGAGAGAGGTTGAGGTTAATTATAAGTGTGTAACACGATGGCACATTACACCGAGTGTAGAGCACAAGATGAATGGGGAGAACTCAAATAAGTGTTGGAGAGGGTGTGGAGGGATGGGCACGGTGTTTCACATATGGTGGGAATGTCCGAAAATCCAGGCTTTTTGGAAGATAATAGTCAAATTGATCAAAGAAATAACTGAAATTGACATAGGGTTAGACCCAACGACGTGCCTCCTACACAATGTGGAGACATCAGTAAATAAATATAAAGACTCAGGTATTTGGTATTTCTTGAATGCGGCGAAAGGGTTGATACCTAAGTTTTGGCGGAAGGCTGAGGTACCGAAGGAGGAAGACTGGATTAATAGAGTAAACCAGATAGGTAGAATGGAAAGATCATACCATATACAGGAAGATAAGATGAGAGTTTATTTCAGGAGATGGGAAAAATGGGAAAAAGCAGGATTGAAAGAGAAATATAGGAAAATATGAACTAGGATGTTAGCAAAAAATTAATAAGCCTCAAGAAAGTAGAATGGGCTGGAGTCTGCAGAGGGGGAGGAGGGGGGATGAGGGGTGGGAAGGGGGGGTAGTGGGATGGGAATGAAAAGAGATTTTAGTAAGGGAAAGATAGAAATGTTATAAATGTTTATTTGTTTGAGAATTTTTTTCCCTTTTTGGGTTTTTGTATTAATATGAAAAATTTAATAAATATTTAAATTTAAAAAAAAAAAAACAAAAAGAGGGGTTCTTGGATGTTACTTAGGGGTCACTGGTTGGCCAGAAACCTGCTAACTGACCTTTAGGAAATTTGTGTAAAGAAAAAAACTTTCCTAATACACACAGAAAAACCCTTTTTCAACCTGAAAAACTGTTAAAAAGGACAAAGTGGATCCTTATGAAAAACACGGGACATTTCACAGTAAAACAATTACACAGAGGTAAACCGAAAAACTGCGCCAAAAGTAACCTTGTTGCTGACGCAAAAATCACTCCTATCAGCACCGCTAAACGATCCACGTTACACACGCAATCTTCACTGCAACCACCTAAAACCGTTTACACAAAAAGTCTGCTGGACGCGAAACACGTGACACAGCAGCTTAAAACAAACCCGCTTTATAATAAGGAACTACTTTTAACAGGAAAAACACAAGAAAAACATAATCACTATACAAGAAATCTATGTGCAAAAACCCAGACTTCACCGCGCTCACTAAATGTGGAACACGTGAAGGTAAAACTCGCTTAACACACTTTAAATTGGCTGGCAATACGCAAATTTAAAGCTAAAAGCAAACAAATGAAACTGTAAAAAATTTGGATTAAAAACACAATATGGCTCAAATGCATATAGGAAACTTCATGCACATTGCATAGAGATTACTGCACATATGGTAGTCAACAAAATGGCCACCAACAGGGAAAGCACATGGTAGCCAACAAAATGGCCACCAAACAAAAGGAGTCCATGTGGTTAGTCAAGAAGATGACCCCCCACAGAGGAGCACATGGCAGATACTAGAGTGACCCCCCACAGGGAAGCACATGGTAACACTAGAATGGCCCCCCACAGAGGAGCACACGGCAGACTCTAGCCTCAAAATTGCCTCTAACCTCTTACATAAAACAGACTTTTGGACAGAACATACACTGGACAATTACACAACAATATACAGCACACATACAACACAATTTGGCACAATCACAGAACGGACATAAAACACCAACATATCACACTAACATGCACATGTAACAGAAAGGACCCCCTGCTGCATGCTTGCTGGGAGCAGTAGTACCACAAAACATTGCACAGACTACATACACACAGAGATCTTACAGCAGTTAACAATTAACCTAAACCTTTCAGCACTGTAATAATGACCTCACGTGGAGGAGGGTAGAGCAATTACCACAGTACCTACAACCCGCAAATACTTACCTAACACTATGCAACAACTTTTACCCACTAAAACATATACCCGTTTAATTTTTGGTTGGAAGATTTTTAAACTTGACCAAATCCAGCCAACCAAACCCACCCCTCTGCTGCTCTCCGCAGAGACAAACCCTTGTCTTTCACCCACAAATCAAGAGTTTAGGACAAAAAAATAGGTCCTTGCCAAGCAGTAATTCTTGTTAGCTAACAGAGAGCGAAATCAGCCACACGAACACGCAAAAAGCGATCCTCTTAATGGCAGAGAGACCTGAAATGTGCCGGCATACTTTTTGCTAGTTCATGATGGCTATTTCCCCCCCCGTTCTTGGTTAGCTATGCAAGAATACGCGTTAGTATCCACCAGGCTCGCCAAACTGTCTTGGAAATTCGCTTTAACGAATTTCTCCTTACCGTGAGTACTCGCAGTTGGATGCGCAGAAATCCCCCATAAAGCTGTGCGAATCTTGCTTACCACGACTGCAGCTAAACTACACGATTCCTGCCCATCCAAATACTTTGGCTCTGTTGAAATGTGGGGGAATTAGAGCTCTGTTACCCTAGAATGATCAAACGACACTCTCAGGATGATGGTTGCAATTCACATAAGGGCTGGTTTTAGACCCAGCTCTCTGTTTTATTAAAAATACACACATGCCCCCCACATGAATAAAGTCAATCCCCTCCCACCAAACAATGCAATGGGGAGTGCCTATACACAGGATGTATATTCCAATTGGAGCATAGCCTTTCCTATTATCTATCACTGGTCCTCCCCCATGAGTCTTCTGAGGTCAGCAGACTTCCTCCCCTTCCCCCCCATGAGCCATCTGAGGTCATATTTCCTGTCCTACTAGCTTCTATTGGTATGTCCATTCTCTGCACAAGCACTCCCTAAAAATATCAGTCTGTACCTGGATGGGCCCGGTACGATCTTTATTAAAACACATCCATCCGGATACAGTTCAGATTGGTAATGGGTTGTAAGATATGCATAAGCCTACACGCGGAGTTCGTACCGCTTGGCGCCTTGCGTTATGAAGCCCATGTGGTACTATGCTGCTGATATGTGGATACAGGCCCACGGTCTACTGCCAGCGGCATTCGCATCGAATGCCGTGGTGGTATACACGCCGGTCTATAAGCGCAGATCTGCCATCTCATCCATTACCAAGCTGAGTACTGTAATACATACATTGTACATGCGCATGGCCCAATTGCAGCCTTCAGAGCTTTAATTAAGCCACACGAGAGACATATGAATAACACGAATATATGACACATTTAAAGTTCGACCAACAATACAAAATTTCCATGACAGAACTGCTCTATTTCTTTTTTTTCATTCTCATGTGTGTCATGATCCTGAAGGTGTGTCTCATTTAACCTCCACATATTTATCCTGTCCTGCTCCCTTCCCCATAATAATATTGTTGTAACTAGTGCATGATCCAATATTGTTGTAACTTCTATATTGACCTTAACCAATGACTCCAGTAATCTATGTTCCAACAAAATATAATCTAATCTTGAATACGCCGCATGGGCCGGAGAGTAGAAAGTATAGCCTCTATCTCTATGATGTTTAATCCTCTAGATATCTACTAATTGACACTGATATAGCATTCTTCGTATTGCCTTCCTCTCTCTGCACACGCGACGTTGCGTCAACCTGCGGATCTATGCAGAAGTTAAAATCCCCTGCCACGATCAATTTGCCCATTTTGAAATCCAACAGTCTTCCCAGTATATTCTTAAGGTAGGCCTCCGGATTTCTGTTGGGGTAGTAAATATTTGCCAATGTGCACTCAATCTCTTGTAATCTTTCCTTCAGAAACAAAAACTGCCCCTCAGGATCCTCCAACCTCTACTATATCTTAAATCTTAAATTCTTAGCAATACCAATTGCCACTCCTTTAGCCCGCTTGGTAGGTGAATCAGCATAATACCAGGTTGGGTAATGTCTAGAATATAATACATTTGTTTCCTGTAATAAATGTGTTTCTTGTAAAAATGCTACTCCAATAGATCGTTGTTATAATTCTCTAAGAATCTTATGTCTTTTTCCTGGTATATTCAGTCCCTTAACATTATAAGTCATAAAATTTCTCTCTGCTGTATATATTTTTTTTTTCTTTTCTTACACTCTTTCGTCCTCCAACCCAGGGTACCATCGACTTTTGAAAGGGGCAAGGAGTGATCTTCTGTATAATTTTCCCTCCCTACCCCTATTTGTAGCAAGGGAGTAATTGCTAGCAGATCTATCCCCCTCCCCACCCCTCTTAGAAATCCCCCCCTCCCCTGAACCCTTGGGCTTAAGTTTTGTTCTTGAATCTGTCATGGGACCTTCCCACTGGCGATTCCTGTATTGGGGTGGGGCTCTATACACGCACGCCCACTCCGCTCCCCATCTTGCAACATAGGAGATCTAGAGTTTGGCAGCGCATTCAGCCCCAGGACGGCCCGTCCTCACCTTCCTATCATCTGCCTGATTCCTGCTGCCCATCTAACCCTCCTGGTTTCTCCATACACGAGACATACAACCCCAGCGTGGGGATAGAGAGCTGGGGGAGGAGGGGGTGAGAGAAAAAAAAACAAAACAGGAGGGTCAGCCCCTCTCATCCCTCACCCCACACTGGTTTACCTTCTCCTTTTATTTACTGTCTGCCACGTTTCCTTTCCTGGCCCTGAATGTTCAGTAAACCCCCCTGACCACCCCACAATGTCCTTTTCCTGTTAATCTGATTTTCTACATAAGTCACTTAATTCTTCTGAGAATCTCAATCTTGCCATTTTCCCATCTTTTCACCCAATCACACAGGCTGGGAAGCCCCAGTTATATCGAATTTTTTTCTCCCTCATCTGTTCCAGCAACGGTTTCAGGGACCTTCTCCTAGCTAGCGTCTCAGATGCAATGTCAGAAAATATTTGCAACTTTATCTCTCCATACTTTATTTCAGGGATCTCTCTGAGCTTTTTCCATATTTTTTCTCTGTCCTCACAGTAATGGAACCGAACAATCACATCTCTAGGCAAGTCTGTTGGCACTCCTTGAGGTCTCCTTGTCCTGTGTACTTATTGTGGATCTACCCATCAATGGGTTAAGCACTTTCTTTATTTTATCTCCTAAATCTTCCCCATGGGACTCTTCTGGCAAACTGGGAATCCTTAAATTATTTCTTCTTTCTCTGTTCTCCTGATCTTCTAATTTAAATGCAAGCTTTTTATGTTCTCTTTTCATCTCTTCAACCTGTTTCTAGGTTAGTGATCAAAAGCGCCTGTGTTTCCATTTCTCCCTCTACTTCTTCCAAACGTGTCAGCATTCGACCCAGATCATTGCGTATTGCCACCATTTCATTTTTTTTAGACATCTCCAATGTTGCAACATTTCCGCCATATCAGCTTTTGTAGTATTTGTAACATAACGCCCTATTGTTCCAAAACACTTTGGTCTGTTATATTATCCACACCTATCAGATCATTGGTCTGGTTCACATCTTGTGTCCCAAGTGACATTCTTGAGGGATCTCCCACCCCTTTACTAGTTCTCTCCTGTTGTTTGTCAAGTGTTAAATGCTCTGGTCTTTTTTCCTGCAAAGGTAGATATTTCCTTATTGTGCTAGTATTTGCACTTACTTGAGGGGTCCCCCCCCCCCTTTAGCTGATCTGTTCTTCATCTCTTTAAACTTTACCGCTAACTTTGCTATTGATGCGCCGCTGCTGTATTATCCAACCCCAGGAAAAACATTTCCCTCTGATGACTTTAATTTCTCCTATTTGTTATCTTGGGAGCAGGAGTGATCTAGCCAGTTCCGCCAACCACTGAGAACCCCCGCAAGTATAGTCCTCCATCCCCTCTAATTCTCTGGAATGCGTTTAAACTGCAGCAATAACATCAGATGTATCAAAATATAAAATATCTTGCCCTTACAGCAACTCACCACCACCTTTTGTGCCAGCAAATCAGGATCTCTCCATACCAGAGCACACTCAGTCCCAGCCATTGCCTCCAATTGAGATCAGATGAGTTAGTGTATATTAAACTTCTAGGGCATCTCAGGTTTTCCCAAGGTTGCTGTCCAGCATAAATCACCTTTAATATACAGCCTGCTCTTCAGCCATGAAGCCACACTGCATTCCTGGACTTTGGGACAGCTTGTCACTTTCAAATTTGCCGCCAGCCATTACATGGGCTGTCACCTGGGAAGTCACATGCATGGTCACAGGCACGCTCTCACCTTCCCCTTCTCCTCCGATGCCTCCTGCTCCCAGAGATCTGCCGAGCCTCACCGACCCGCCCTCTCCCCAGGGACTCAGGTCCGGGCTCCAACACCTCTTCCGGTCACCACCACCAGGATGCCCAGGCTCCGCTCCTCATCCAGGCTCGGGTAAGACAGGGCTCCGGGCAGACAGCAGGGCGGATCAAGACAGGGCTGCACACATTGCTAGCGGGCGCCGGAGCTCACGCTGCTTACGGCTCCATGTTCAGGCCCCTCCCCAAGTCTGAGAGCTTAAAAAAGTATTCTAATAGTTTTATATAACGCAGCAACATCCACACACGTAGGACACTGAATGTTCAAGTTGATTTATTCTTCCAAAACATACACTTTTGCACACTGGTACTGACTAGTATTCCAATGTTCCTCTTCTCCTTCAGTTTTTCTCCATCACTCAGCTAATGTGACCTCAGTGCTGACGGAAAGGGGCAGGAAAGGGGCAAGCAAGAACACTATGCAGGCAACCAACGTCCTCCTTATCAACTTATGATGTAATTGGTTGTTAAGCTAGTAGGTCATAATGTTGCATAATGAAAAGCCCTAACTTTGTGTATCTAAAAGGCAGGCTTGTTCCACCAGCTGGCTTGCAAACAAATTTTAGGCAATTTTTAGACATTTTGCCAAGGCACCCTGGTCGAAAAAGGCTGATCTACACCTTCCAAGCTCCTGGGATATAAACCAACCATGCAGATTTGGGTGTGTGCCCCTAGGGAGAAGAATCTTTTCAGCAGGTTGTGGGTCTACAGCTTTCAACATCCTAGAATATGTGGGGAACTGATGATTCAAGGTTTCTACCCCCAGGAAGCAGAACATCTTTAACAGTTTCCTAGAATATACTCTGAAAATGAGGATTTGGGGAGTGTACCCCTAAGGAGAAGAAGCTTTTCAGGAGATTTGGGGTCTACACCCACTAATCGCCTGGGATATAGTTTGATAATGAGGATTTGTGGAGCGTACTGCCAGGGAGAAAAACATTTTCTGCAGATTAGGGATCTACAACCTCCAACCTTCTTGGATATGCGTGGAGACTGAGGATTCGAGGTGTGTGTCCCCAGAGAGCAGAACATCTTCAACAGATTAGAAGTCTACACCCTTAATTCACCAATGAGGATTCACTGGGGTCAAATTAGCTGAGTGATTCAAGAGTGTACCCCTAGGGAAAACCTTTTCAGCAGATTAGAGATCTACATCTATCTAAAACACCCCTCCCCAACCTCCAGGCATGTGCTGAGACTGAGGATTTGAGGTGTGTGTCCCCAGGGACCAGGACATCTTCCAAAGATTAGAGATCTACACCCTCCAATCTCCTGTGATTTACACCAACAATGAGGATTCGTGATTGTACCCTTAGGGGAAACGTTTTCAGCAGATTAGAGATCTACACTCCAACCTCCTAGCATGTCCAGAGACTGAGCATTTGAGGTGTGTGTATCTAGGGAACAGGACATCTTAAAAAGATTAGAGGTCTACACCCTTCAATCTCCTGGGATATACATTTTCACTAAGGATTTAAGCAGTCCCCAGAAAGAGAACCTCTTCAACAGATTAGGGGTCTACAGCCTCCAATCTCACAGTTTATACACTGAGGATTCAGGGAGTGTACTCCATTAGAAAAGGACCCTTTTTCAAGGATTACATGTTTACATCAGCCACCCTCTCGGGAAATATGCTAACTCTAAGGATCCGGGCAATGTTCCCTTAGGGAACACTGTCAGACCACAGTATTACTATATCTGTTCTAGGTCAGCTATTCATGCAACAATGAAGCCAAAGCATCAACAGCCAGGGAACTAGCATTCCCACAGGAGAGTAATTCAATGGCAGCCTCCCCGATCCTTTCACAACAGTGTTCCCTGATGTAGATGAGAGGGTCTACTTGCTCCAACATCCCAGGATATACACTGACAGGGGCGGACTGACATCTCATAAGGCCCCCAGGCAATAAGAGATAAAGGGGCCACCTGTGTCCCCATCTACACTCAAGTCACGCCCACACAACACCCCACCTACATATTGCAGCTCAGCTGCATAGAAGGGGCATTTAAATATTTACTGCAGCAAAGACTGCATGAATGTTCCCGGCTTCTTTCCGTAGAAGTCACTGGGAACTTCTAGGTTTAAAGATGACTGCCATGTGGGAGAGAGAGAGAGAGAGTGGGAGAGAGAGAGAGGTGTTTTAAATGGCTACAAATTGTGTGTGACTTAAAAGGGGTGTGATTATTGTCTGAGATGACTTACATAGTGCAGAATGTGGTAATGTTAAATAGGGAATGTACAGTGTGGAATGTATGGTGGTGGGTAGTATGTACAGGGACAGGAGTGCGAAGTGTATGGCAGTGGGTAGTATGTACAGGGACAGGAGTGCGAAGTGTATGGCAGTGGGTAGAATGTGCAGAATGGTGTCAGTAAGGCAGTAGATGGTATCAGTACTTCTTTATTTTTATTATGATTTTGTTTTTTACAATTTTATGTTTGCAATTTAATGTTTTATTATTTTTATAATTTTTTCAAAATGCTTTTGAATGGCCAGTGGATGGTGTCAGTAGAACAATTGCATAGGTGTCAGAATTTTTTTATTTTTTTACAATTTATTTTTTTTTCCCAATGATTTTGTGTGGGCAGTGGACAGGAAAGGAAAAGGAATGAATGAGGGAAGGGGAGGGAGGAAGGAATGAGGGAAGGGAAGGAAGAAAAGGGAGGGGTTTGAATGGAGGAAGGAAGGAAGGGAAGGAAAGGGAGGAAGGAAGGGAAGGAAGGGGAGAGAGGGAAAGAAGGGGAGGGAAGAAAAGAAGGGAGGGAGGAAAGAATGAAGGGGATGGAAGAAAAGGGAGGGAGGAAATGGATGGAGGAAGGAAAGGGAAAGGAGAAGACTCACATGGATGGTTCCCGGCCTACTGGCACATTCAGAAGCATCACAGAGCTGCCAGCTGATCTGGACACAATTTCCCTACACTTCCTCTTCTCAGAAGCTGTATGGACTGTGTGGTCAGGGACAGGGGGAGGCAGAGCAGATCCAGGCTCTTTCCTCTGTTCTGCCATTGTTGTGGATGATGGGGGGGGGGGTCTGGGTCTGGGAAGACAAGGCATCAGAGACCTGCAGGGGGGCTGAGAACACAGGGGGGCCCAGAAAGGAAATCTGGTGCACAGTCAGGGATGATCGGTGCAGCGGAGGAACAGTTACAAGCACCGATCTCCCTGTATGGCTTTCAGTGAAGAAGCTGAAGCTGCTTCTCCTCCTCTCCCTCCTGCAGCTTTCAGCTGCTTCATTGAAAGCCATACAGGGAAATCGGTGCTTGTAACTGTCCCTCTGCTGCACCAATCATCCCCAACTTTGCTCCTGATACATGTCATCCATGGATGTAGGGTGTGTGCAGTGAACACCCTGCACCCATGGATGATACACCACTGCCTCTCACCTTCCCGCTGCCCACCGGCTCCATCACCAGCAGTGTGTAGAAGGCACTACCACTGCCCGGGACCACGACTCACTCTACCACTACGTGAAGTGAAAGGTGAGTTACTTCATAGATCTGAGACTGCCTCCTCCTCCGCTCTCCACACTGTCACTGGACACTGAGCCTCTCACAGGGCCCCCTACTGATCCCGGGCCCTCTGACAATGCCCGAATGGTCAGTCCGCCCCTGGACACAGACTTTCAGCAGAGTAAGATATCCTCTCAATTCTCTCCAATGGAAACAAAGAAAAAATACAGAGATGCATAATCAGATTAGTAAAGGAAAGTTAATGCAACTCCCAGGAGTGACTTTGGTTACACTGGTCTTGATTTGTGAAAATTATGTCCAAAAAAGTTATATGCCAAGGAAGTGGGGTAATGCCCTTGAAACGTGTTGGCAAACAGAAGTTTATGGAAAACAGTTCAGTGACGGTATAGGCAGAAGCTATCTGTGGGACTTCTTCAACCTATGAAGTATAATGTGTGTTCTGGACCTTGATAACAACCCTGAGGAACATGAAGAATAAGGGAAATGTAAATGGATATATAAAAACTGTTTTTGTGTTCTGCACACACACCTATCCTTTAGGCATTTTATTATAGCTACCACTCCTCTAGTTTTGACTTGTCCATATCTGTGATATGGAGGTTGTGTAATGCAAATACCAACATGACCAACAGGTGGGACAGTGACCACCAAATCCTGCCACATACGTAGCAGCGCCCACACTGGCCTACACCACTATACTATCACACATCGGCAGGGTGTAAGCAGAATTTCTTTAATAACAAAGCGATAAATAACACAAACTCCGGCCATCACTGCTCTCCACTCTTCACTCTCAGGACCACAGGAACCGATGTGCAGGGGATCATTCCTAGATCTGTAATCACCAGGTCCACAAGGTCAGGAGGTGTCACGTCGTACACCAAGTTCAGCAGCCGCAGTGAGGAGTTCTTGTCCCACTCCTTCAATGGAGTCTGCCCCTTGCGCGTCACCACCAGGTCATCTGGGTCATCTGGATGAACAAGCAGACAAAATGGAAGCACTTCTGTCAGGAAGGAGGCACCCAGAACCCCCTCTCTACCCCGAGACAGGGAACAATGATTGGACCAGGCCAGAAAACTAAAGAAGGACACACATATAGAATTATAACATGCTAGGGGTATATTCATACTATGGAACATTGGTTCAAAAATTGAGAAGATATCATACTGCTTATATAGTAAGCACATAGGAAAGAGTACTAGGTATGTATCATCCAGCACAGAGGATCTGTACAATGTACATATCATTCAACATATAGGATGTGTACTAGGTACACATCATCCAGCGCATGGGAATGGTACTAGGGATGTATCATCCAGCACATGGGAATGGTACTAGGGATGTATCATCCAGCACATGGGAATGGTACTAGGGATGTATCATCCAGCACATGGGAATGGTACTTGGGATGTATCATACAGCACATGGGAATGGTACTAGGGATGTATCATCCAGCACTTGGGAATGGTACTAGGGATGTATCATCCAGCATATAGGATGTTTACAAGGTATGTATAATCCAGCACATGGGAATGGTACTAGGGGCATATCATCCAACTCATAGGATGTGTACAAGGTATGTATCATCCAGCGCATGGGAATGGTATTAGGGACGTATCATCCCGCACATAGGATGTGTACAAGGTATGTATCATCCAGCACATGGTAATGGTACTAGGTATATATCACCCAGCACATAGGATGTACGCTAGGCATGTATCACCCAGCACATAGGATGTGTAGAAGGTATGTATCATCCAGCGCATGGGAATGGTACTAGGCATGTATCACCCAGCACATAGGATGTATACTAGGCATGTATCAGCCAGCACATGGGATGTGTACAAGATATGCATCATCCAGCGCATGGTAATGGTACTAGGTACAGTCAGGTCCATAAATATTGGGACATCTACACAATTCTAACATTTTTGTCTCTATACACCACCACAATGGATTTGAAATGAAATGAACAAGATGTGCTTTAACTGCAGACAATCAGCTTTAATTTGAGGGTATTTACATCCAAATCAGGTGAACGGTGTAGGAATTACAACAGTTTGCATATGTGCCTCCCACTTATTAAGGGACCAAACGTAATGGGACAATTGGCTTCTCAGCTGTTCCATGGCCAAGTGTGTGTTATTCCCTCATTATCCCAATTACAATGAGCAGATAAAAGGTCCAGAGTTAATTTCAAGTGTGCTATTTGCATTTGGAATCTGTTGCTGTCAACTCTCAAGATGAGATCCAAAGAGCTGTCACTATCAGTGAAGCAAGCCATCATTGGGCTGAAAAAACAAAACAAACCCATCAGAGAGATAGCAAAAACATTAGGCGTGGCCAAAACAACTGTTTGGAATATTCTTAAAAAGAAGGAACGCACTGTTGAGCTCAGCAACACCAAAAGACCCGGAAGACCACGGAAAACAACTGTGGTGGATGACCGAAGAATTCTTTCACTGGTGAAGAAAACACCCTTCACAACAGTTGGCCAGGTCAAGAACACTCTCCAGGAGGTAGGTGCATGTGTGTCAAAGTCAACAATCAAGAGAAGACTTCACCAGAGTGAATACAGAGGGTTCACCACAAGATGTAAACCATTGGTGAGCCTCAAAAACAGGAAGGCCAGATTAGAGTTTGCCAAACGACATCTAAAAAAGCCTTCACAGTTCTGGAACAACATCCTATGGACAGATGAGACCAAGATCAATTTGTACCAAAGTGATGGGAAGAGAAGAGTATGGAGAAGGAAAGGAACTGCTCATGATCCTAAGCATACCACCTCATCAGTGAAGCATGATGGTGGTAGTGTCATGGCGTGGGCATGTATGGCTGCCAATGGAACTGGTTCTCTTGTATTTATTGATGATGTGACTGCTGACAAAAGCAGCAGGATGAATTCTGAAGTGTTTCGGGCAATATTATCTGCTCATATTCAGCCAAATGCTTCAGAACTCATTGGACGCCGCTTCACAGTGCAGATGGACAATGACCCAAAGCAGACTGCAAAAGCAACCAAAGAGTTTTTTAAGGGAAAGAAGTGGAATGTTATGCAATGGCCAAGTCAGTCACCTGACCTGAATCCGATTGAGCATGCATTTCACTTGCTGAAGACAAAACTGAAGGGAAAATGCCCCAAGAACAAGCAGGAACTGAAGACAGTTGCAGTAGAGGCCTGGCAGAGCATCACCAGGGATGAAACCCAGCATCTGGTGATGTCTATGCGTTCCAGACTTCAGGCTGTAATTGACTGCAAAGGATTTGCAACCAAGTATTAAAAAGTGAAAGTTTGATTTATGATTATTATTCTGTCCCATTACTTTTGGTCCCTTAACAAGTGGGAGGCACATATTCAAACTGTTGTAATTCCTACACCGTTCACCTGATTTGGATGTAAATACCCTCAAATTAAAGCTGACAGTTTGCAGTTAAAGCACACCTTGTTCGTTTCATTTCAAATCCATTGTGGTGGTGTATAGAGCCAAATATGTTAGAATTGTGTCCATGTCCCAATATTTATGGACCGGACTGTATGTATCACCCAGGACATAGGATGTATACTAGGCATGTATCACCCAGCACATAGGATGTATACTAGGCATGTATCACCCAGCACATAGGATGTATACTAGGCATGTATCAGCCAGCACATGGGATGTGTATTAGGCATGCCTCATCTAGCACATTGGACCTTTACTCGGTATGTATCACTCAAGCACATGTGATGCGTTTTAGGCGGAATTCACACTACTGCGATTTCAGATGTGACAAGAGTTGCATAGGAGTGCATGACAATGAAAATCACATTCTTTTCAATGGTGTCCATTCACATCGATGCAACTCAGCATAGAGCAATTTTGGAAAAGGTCCCTGTACTACTTTGGTATGATTCCAGTGCGGTTTTGGCCCTATAGAATATGCAATGCACATTCAAAGTAGCACTACACAATCGCACAAAAAATTGGATCAAACTTGGATTGCAGCAGCATTACTCTAGTCTTTGGCATGCATCATCTAACACATATTGTAGATACATATAGTAGATACACACACATTGAACATACTGTTATACTGGGTATGCATCATCCACAAAAAACAATGTATTCCAGGTATGTACTGTCCAGCACATTGAACATACTGTATACTGGGTATGCATCATCCAGCAAAAAGGACGTATTCCAGGTATGTACTGTCCAGCACATTGAACATACTGTATACTGGTTATGCATCATCCAGCAAATAGGACGTATTTCAGGTATGTACTGTCCAGCACATTGAACACCCAGCACATAGGATGTATACTAGCTAAGTGTCTCCCAGAACATAGGATATATACTAGATAAGTATCATTTAGCAGATAGGATGTATACTAGGAATGTAACCATTCAGCAGATTGGGCGTCTACCAGGTATGCATCATGCAGCGTATATAGGAGATGTTTTCTGTACACAAGGTGTAGCTCATGTGAGTAAGGAGGAGGATAGGATGCCATTGGTCAAACAGCTACAAGATGAATTCTGAAATTATAAGCAGTAACCAGCCAATAAGACATCTACATATAGGAAAGTGTGGTCACCACCAGCTATGATTGGTTCTCACCCAGTTCATTGGAGACGAAGGAGTCCGTCTGCACTTTCTCGCAGAATTTGTAGGTCTCGCAGCATACCAGCACCGGCACATTGTAGGCTTTGGCAATCAATGCGATCTGAGAGGTCCCGACCCGTGACATGACGTAGCCATTGGCCAGCAGAGCATGTGCCCCCAGAAACACCTTGGACACCTGAAAAGACAATGCCATGTGTTGTAACAGCTACCATATTGGAGTGTAAAATGTCCACATACAGAGGGTCTGGTAGTTCACATATCCCAATCTGCCACAACACTGCACACATCCGCTCATTTCATGTCGGACACATCTGAATGTTAAAGTGCAACTCCAGCCAAAACCTTCGATTTTGTTTTTGGCTAGAGATACATTTTAAAGTGAAGCCTCATACTATCACATTCCACTACTGCAGGCTATGACTTGTAAACCTCAGTGAAAACGCTGCTTTCTGCCTTCCCCCTCCAGTGCTCTGTGCAGGTATAGCTGAGTACCAGCCACTCCCCCTCATCACAGCCAGACCCCACAGCATATGTGTCCACACACAGATTTGTATCACAAAGGAAGGGAGGGGGCACTAGTCCGACCACAAAGGGAGGGGTGCTCCCCTCCCTATGATTACAGAGTGCTCTGAAGCCAACTGCAGTCACATTTAGACTCCCTGGACAACTGAAAACTGTGGATGTTAGTATAATGTGTCTGACCTCATATCTATTTCAGTTGGGCTATAGGAGTCCTGGAAGTGAGAAAAGGGCTATACATCAGGAGGATGGGAATCTGCCTGATAGAGAATGACTTGCAGTGAGTATAGAAAAGAATTACCTCCCTGTAAAATAATCACAGTTTGTTGCTTTGTAGCCTGAAATGAAGACAGAAACAGTTTTTCTTTTATCCAGCTGTATTTACTCAGTGCAACTTATACCATCCAAGTGAAAGATATAACACCAACATGTCAGAAAAAAGTAAAAAAAAAAAAAAAAAAAATCAAAAACAGAAAAATGATCACCCCCTTGTGTCAGTATTTTGTAGAACCCCCTTTTGCTATGATTCCAGCCTTCAGTCTGTTGGGATGTTTCTCTACTAACTTTGCACATCTAGACTCTGCAATATTTGCTCTTCTTTGCAGAACTCCTCAAGTTCAGATAAATCTGATGGTGACCATTTGTGGGCTGCAGTCTTCAAGCCATTCCACAGATTTTTCAGTAGGCTATGCAAGGACATTCACCTTTTTCTGCTCCGACCACTGAGTGGTCATTTTTGCTGTGTGATTTGGGTCATTGCCATGTTGGAAGGTAAACCTTCCCATTGACAACTTTCTGGCAGAGGGCAGCAGATTTTCATCAAGAATTTGACAGTATTTTGCCCCATCCATTTTATCTTCTATCCTGACAAGTGCTCCAGCCCCTGCTGCAGAGAAACCCCCCATAACATGATATTCCCCCCTCCATGCTTTACTGTAGGAATGGTGGTAATTGGATGGTGAGCTGGATTGGATTTCCTCCAGACATATGGTTTGTGTTGAGACCAAATAATTCCATTTTAGTCTCATCTGACCAGAACACCTTTTTCCATGTGGCCTCAGAATCTTCAAGGTGCGTTTTGGCAAAGCTCAGTGGTGACTGCATGTGGCCATTCTTAAGGAGCAATTTTTTTTTCTTGCACCGCTCCCATACAAGCCACATTTGTGGAGGATTTGTGATCTTGGTGTCGCATGCACACAATGACCACTCCTTGTCATAAATTCCTGACACAGATTCAGAATTCCGTAGGCCTCTCTGACCAGTTTCTTCTTGGCTCTTTCATCCAGTTTGCAGTGACGTTCTCATCCAGGGAGGGTCTATGTTGTACCAAATACCTTCCACTTCTTAACAATAGATTTCACTGTGCTTCTAGGCATTGATAAAGCCTTTGACATTTTTTTGTATCCATCTGACTTGTGCCTGTCCACAACTTTATCCCGGTGATCTTTTGACAGTGCCCTGCCGCCCACAGCTGATTGTTTGCTTCAGTTGCACTACCAGGGACTGAAATGCTCCAGGAAAGCTCTTTTCATGCTGAACTAATGAAAATAACCACAGCTGATCACAGTTGACTGTCACATGACTTTGTGCGCCATTAAGATGATTATTAGCTACACCTGATTGAGTTTACAAGTAATTTTTAGGAACTCAAGTGATTCTTTTTCCAACTCAGTGATTATGTTTTTGAATTTTATCCTGGTGTTGTATCTTTCAGTTGGATGTTATAAGTTGCACTGAGTAGATACAGCTGGATAAAACAAAAACAGTGTCTGTCTTCATTTCAGGCTGCAAAGCAACAAAATGTGATTATTTTAAAGGGGGGGTGATTCTTTCCTATAACCACTGTATCTGGACATGGTGAGTGAAGACAGAACACAGATGGATCCCAGAGATTTCCTTTACCCGACATCTGAGACAGGAGCTCAGTGGACAGACGGGTGTATATGCGCATTCTCACTCACCTCTGGTAGGATGTAAGAGATGGCAGTGATCATGATGTATGTACAATGGATGCCACAGTTCACCAATCGTCTCAGCGTCTCTCTCCCCTCCAGCCGTGGCCGGCTATCTGCCACAACGACCCGGAACCTCTTCCCGCTGTTGTGGGCCTCACAGAGCGTGAAGGTCACCAGTGATGAGCTGAAAGAAAGGACCGCATATTTCATTTATAATGATCTGTAAAATTCATCCAACAACTGATACCAGCAATGAGAACCTTATCTGTATTTAAAGTGGAGCTCCACCCAAAAGGGGAAGTTCCGCTATAAGGACTGCTCCCCCACTCCCCATTAAGGACTGGCACCTTTGGGGGGCGGTGGGGGGAGCGGGTACCCAAATTTGATAGGTACCCGCTCCCATTTCCGGTTCGATCACCTAGGCGATCGGAAATGGAAAGTGTCCTCCCTCCCTGTAGTATTTTGGGACACGAGACAGGTCCCAGAAGACTACAGGACCATTCATGAAGCACAGTGCTTTTCACGCATGTGCAGTGGGTACCTGGCTGTGAAGCCGCAAGATATCACAGCCAGGTGCCCACACTGAAGATGCCGACTCCTGGAATACAGGACGGCCGGTGAAATGGGCTGCGGGGGGACACGCCACGGGACCGAGGGACAGGTAATTGGCTGTTTTTTTTAAAAGTCAGCAGCTGCAGTTTTTGTAGCTGCTGACTTTTATTTTTTGACTGGGTGAGTGGAACTCCGCTTTAAGGGTCTCTCCACCCAGAACTGCTTTATTGACTGGAGAGTTTAGGCCTCTCTTTGTGACATCCCTGCATGGAGTTCCAAGGTCTGTATGCTTGCTGTGCTCCTTATGAGGGGTTCCCACCATCTGTGTGCTGAGATCTCTGCTTTGTCCATTAGGAAAGGTTCCCACCATCTCTGAACTGAGTTCCCATGCACAACTGCTGTGCTCATTATTAGGAAATCCCACCATCCCTTTGCTGAGATCCAAGGTGTGCGTAAATGCTGTACCCATTATGAGGGGTTGTCACCATCCCTGTGCTGAGTTCCCAGGTCTGTGCACCTGCTGTGCCCATTATGAGGGTTTCTCACCATCTCTGTACTGAGTTCCTGGGTCTGTACACCTGCAGTCCCCATTGTGAGGGCTTCTCACTATCCCTGTGCTGAGTTCCTGGGTCTGTACACCTGCTATGCCCATTATGAGGGGTTCTCACCATCCTTGTTTTGAGTTCCTGGGTCTGTATATCTGCTGTGCCCATTATGAGGGGTTCCCACCATCCCTGTGCTGAGATCCCAGGGCTGCATATTTGCTGTCCCCATTATGAGGGCTTCTCACCATCCTTGTGTTGAGTTCCCGGGTCTCTACACCTGCTGTCCCCATTACGAGGGCTTCTCACTATCCCTGCACCAAGTTCCCGAGTCTGTATATCTGCTGTGCCCATTATGAGGGGTTCCCACCTTCTCTGTGCTGAGATCCCACATCTGCATACCTGCTGTGCCCATTAGGAGGGGTTTGTGCCATCCTTGTTGTATTTTTATTTATTTTATGTATTGAAGGAGCAGGAACACCTCCAAGGAAAGAATCTAAAACTCCTCTCAGGAAGTTTCAGGAAGTGCAGGAACTGATTATGCAAAATTAAGATATATTGCTAGCCGCACTGTAACAAAGGAGAGGGAAGAGAGTCCTCAGCCCTTTGTAAGCTCTGAAGAAGACTGATTCGGAGGTGTACTCAGCAGAGTCTTTAGTCATGATGAAGACTCTGGCCATGGTCCATATCATCAAAACCTTTATTCATGATGAAGACTCTGGCAACGGTCCATGCCAGCACAGCCTTTATTTATGATGAAGACCCTGGCCATGGTCCATGTCAGCACAGCCTTTGTTTATGATGAAGACCCTGGCCATGGTCCATGTCAGCACAGCCTTTATTCACGATGAAGACTCTGGCCACGGTCCATGCCAGCACAGCCTTTATTCATGATGAAGACTCTGGCCATGGTCCATGTCAGCAGTGTCTTTATTCATGATGAAGACTCTGGCCATGGTCCATGAGGAACATGAAAAAGAGTATAGCAGGTTGCGGGGACAAGCCTTAAAGTGAACTTGTTGCTTTAGCTTGCATTTCTCCCATCACACTCACCAGCCATACACCAGGATGACGTCACCCTGGCTGATCTTCTCTGCCGCAGATTTGGAAATGGCCTGGGCTGCCAGCCGGATTTTCTCATGGATGTAATTGTCTATGCACTGATACAACTCTTCCTTTGCCTGCAGCACAAAGAGAGCACATGGTATAAAAGGGGCCCTGGGGACACAACTTGGCTGCAAAGCGCCAAGTACCAGAGAACTTATGATTCCACCATCTCTGACAAGGGCGGCAGAGCACCAGCTATCAGACAGTCTACAACTCCACCATCAAGAGGGCTCCAGAGCATCAATTCATGACTCCGCCACCTATGCGAGGGCTGCAGAGTGCCAGGTACCAGAGAGTCTGCAACTCCATGATATAGGATGAGGACTGTACGGCGCCAAGTGCCACAAAATCTACAACTCCATTAAGAGGGTTGTAAAGTGCAAAGTACCAGATAGTCTATAACGCCAGGATATATGACGAGGGATGCAGAGCACCAAGTACCAGAAAGTCTACAATGGCATGATATAAGACCAAGGCTGCAGTGCACCAAGTACCAAAAAGTCTACAACGCCATGATATAAGACCAAGGCTGCAGAGTACCAAGTACCAGAGGGTCTACAACGCCATGATATAAGACCAAGGCTGCAGAGCACCAAGTACCAGAGGGTCTACAATGCCACGATACAAGACCAAGGCTGCAGAGCACCAAGTACCAGAGGGTCTACAACGCCACGATACAAGACCAAGGCTGCAGAGCACCAAGTACCAGAGGGTCTACAATGCCATGATATAAGACCAAGGCTGCAGAGCACCAAGTACCAGAGGGTCTACAACGCCACGATACAAGACCAAGGCTGCAGAGCACCAAGTACCAGAGGGTCTACAATGCCATGATATAAGACCAAGGCTGCACAGCACCAAGTACCAGAGGGTCTACAATGCCACGATATAAGACCAAGGCTGCAGAGCACCAAGTACCAGAGGGTCTATCAGGTCTCTGAAGATGCTGACTTATTAGTGAGATCTTAATGAATGGGAATATAAACATTTAAAGTCTCTGTAAATAATTACTCTGTTTTGGTCAGTTAAATATACCATGGGAAGTGTTTTGTCATACCTTATTGCAAAAAAAAAAAAAAAACCCAATAAAAATCTGTAGGGAGAAAAATGTGGGATTTACACTCACCTCCTCCTCTCCCATCTGCCGACCCATATTTGAGATCTCTTTCTTGATGTATTTTATGGCATTTCCCATACTGGCTGACAGGGGGCGACACTGAGTCAGGAAACTGCAAGTGAAAAAGAAAACCCATCAGGAAAATAAAATGCCCCTAAAGATGAGGAGAGATTGAAGACAAACCCCCCTCCACACAGGCAGGGATGGAGACAGACCAAGACCATCCACTTACCATCACAAATGAATATAACCCCCAAAAGAGAGATCTACCCTTCCCTTCAACCCCCCCCAGGGATGAAGAAAGATGCCCCCCCCTAAAGGGACAAAGACGAGGAGAGACCAAGGACGCTTTCCCTCCCAGGGACAAACAGAGGCCGTTACCCCTCCCAGGGACAGACAGGGACCGCTGCCCCCCCCTTCCCCTCCCAGGGACAGACAGAGGCTGCCCCCCCCCTAGGGAAAGACAGAGGGTGCTCCTTCCCATGGACAGAAATATAGCTCCCCCCAGGGACAGAGAGATAGACTGCACTTCCAAGGGGAAGAAAGCCCCCCAGGGGTGGAGAGGGAACCCTGCCCATTCCAGAAATAGACAGAGGTCACTCCCCCCCCAGGGACAGTCAGAGGTCGTTTACCCCCCCCAGGGAAAGACAAAGGCCGCCCCCCCCAAGAGACAGACAGAGGCCGCTCCCCCCCCCCCCCCACCCCAGGGACAGACAGAGGCCGCTCTCCCCTTCCCCAGGGACAGACAGAGGCCGCTCTCCCCTTCCCCAGGGACAGACAGAGGCCGCTCTCCCCTTCCCCAGGGACAGACAGAGGCCGCTCTCCCCTTCCCCAGGGACAGACAGAGGCCGCTCTCCCCTTCCCCAGGGACAGACAGAGGCCGCTCTCCCCTTCCCCAGGGACAGACAGAGGCCGCTCTCCCCTTCCCCAGGGACAGACAGAGGCCGCTCTCCCCTTCCCCAGGGACAGACAGAGGCCGCTCTCCCCTTCCCCAGGGACAGACAGAGGCCGCTCTCCCCTTCCCCAGGGACAGACAGAGGCCGCTCTCCCCTTCCCCAGGGACAGACAGAGGCCGCTCTCCCCTTCCCCAGGGACAGACAGAGGCCGCTCTCCCCTTCCCCAGGGACAGACAGAGGCCGCTCTCCCCTTCCCCAGGGACAGACAGAGGCCGCTCTCCCCCTCCCCAGGGAAAGACAGAGGCCGCTCCCCTCCCCCCAGGGAAAGACAGAGGCCGCTCCCCTCCCCCCAGGGACAGACAGAGGCCGCCCCCAGGGACAGACAGAGGCCGCCCCCAGGGACAGACAGAGGCCGCCCCCAGGGACAGACAGAGGCCGCCCCCAGGGACAGACAGAGGCCGCCCCCAGGGACAGACAGAGGCCGCCCCCAGGGACAGACAGAGGCCTTGCGACTCCCCCCCCCCACAGAAACAGACAGAGGCCGCTCCCCCCACAGGGACAGACAGAGGCCGCTCCCTCCCACAGGGACAGACAGAGGCCGCTCCTCCCCTACAGGGACAGACAGAGGCCGCTCCCCCCCTACAGGGACAGACAGAGGCCGCTCCCCCCCTACAGGGACAGACAAAGGCCGCTCCCCCCCACAGGGACAGACAGAGACCACTCCCCCCCACAGGAAAAACAGAGGCCGCTCCACCGCCACAGGGACAGACAAAGGCCGCTCCCCCCCCCCCCCACAGGGACAGACAAAGGCCGCTACCCCCCCCACAGGGACAGACAAAGGCCGCTATCCCCCACAGCGACAGACAAAGGCCGCTCCCCCCCCGGGACAGAGGCCACTCCCCCCTACAGGGACAGACAGAGGCTGCTCCTTCCCAGGGAAGGACAGAAAAATAGCCCCCCTCAGGGACAGAGAAAAAGACTGCTGTCCCAAGGGAAAGAAAACCCCCCAGGGGTGGAGAGGAACCCCTTCCAATTCCAGAAACACCATCAGACAGACATCCCAAAAATAGACTGCCCTAGAAACCAGCCCAAAAGAGACACCACCAGAAGGATAAACCACCCTCAACAATACCCACTTCTAGTAATGCCCCTACACACCTAATAAAGCACAAACCCCCTACCTAATGTAAGGCTTCAGTTTGTTGACCAGGTCACGTGAGAGCTCCTCATTGGGTGGAGTGCTGTAGTCTCGGATCACCTATTCAACATAGAGAGCAGTGTGACAATCTGTATCCAGCCAGGGGCTATCTGGGACTGGTGACTGATGGGTATCTAGGAGTGGGAAAGGGTTGGCATAAGAGGGTCAAGTATCTGGAACTGAAAGTGGTTGGCAGGTGAGTAGTAGGTAACTGGGACTAAAAAGGAGTTGGAAGATGAAAAGTGGGCATATGGGACTATGTAAGGCTTGGCAAGGGGATGGTGGGTATCTGGGTCTGAGTAGGGGGCAAGTATTTGGAACTGGCAGGGATTAGCAGCTGAGGGGGAGGTATCTAGGACTAGCTTGAGGTACATATTTGGGACTGTGAAGGGTTGTCAGGTGAGGAGAAGGTATCTGAGACATGGGGTGGCAGGTAGGGGATGGATCTCTGGGAATGGGTAGGATTCTATCTAGGAATGAAGTGGGTTTGGTAAGTGAGGGTTGGGTCAAATTAATAACTAGATCATTCTCTGCACTACCAATATCTCAATGTGTATACAAAAAAAACTAGAAGTACTATCCCCAGATTGAGTGTTGGGTATTCAAACCTGGGTGGGGTTGGAAGGTGACTGGCAGGTATCTGGGGCGGGGTTTGCAGGTATATAGGGAGGGGTTAGTATCAGGTGAACACTGAGGAGGCCATACCTGTTTGAAGCAGTGCAGTAATGCGATACATCTGGCGTTGGAGCCACTGATAATACCCTGTGAGTACTGAAGGCCGAGCCTCACCACAGCCGGGTGTATCACTGAGGACGGGATGCTGGAGGAGAGGAGATCAAGATCACAGCAATGAAAACACTTTATAGAACTCCACTGAAGAAAGGAAAATGTCAGAAACATTGTACTATGTGGCCAATTTTTCGAAACATCTGACCAATCAACAAGATGGGAGGTCTCCGGGTGTCGAAACCCACGACAGGAGGCCCGCGGCCGTAGGGACACACAACGGGAGGCCCGCGGACTTAGGGACACACAACGGGAGGCCCGCGGCCGTAGGGACACACAACGGGAGGCCCGCGGCCGTAGGGACACACAACGGAGGCCCGCGGACGTACGGACACACAAACGGGAGGCCCGCGGACGTACGGACACACAAACGGGAGGTCTGCAAACGTAGGGACACATAAGGGGAGGTCTGCAAACGTAGGGACACATAAGGGGAGGTCTGCAAACGTAGGGACACATAAGGGGAGGTCTGCAAACGTAGGGACACATAAGGGGAGGTCTGCAAACATAGGGACACATAAGGGGAGGTCTGCAAACGTAGGGACACATAAGGGGAGGTCTGCAAACGTAGGGACACACAGCAAGAGGTCTGCAAACGTAGGGACACACAACGAGAGGTCTGCAAACGTAGGGACACACGAAAGGTCTGCAAACGTAGGGACACACGAAAGGTCTGCAAACGTAGAGACACACGAGAGGTCTGCAAACGTACGGACACACAACGGGAGGCCCGCGGACGTAGGGACACACAACGGGAGGCCCGCGGACGTAGGGACACACAACGGGAGGCCCGCGGACGTAGGGACACACAACGGGAGGCCCGCGGACGTATGGACACACAAACAGGAGGTCTGCAAACGTAGGGACACATAAGGGGAGGTCTGCAAACGTAGGGACACATAAGGGGAGGTCTGCAAACGTAGGGACACATAAGGGGAGGTCTGCAAACGTAGGGACACATAAGGGGAGGTCTGCAAACGTAGGGACACACGAGAGGTCTGCAAACGTAGGGACACACGAGAGGTCTGCAAACGTAGGGACACACGAGAGGTCTGCAAACGTAGGGACACACGAGAGGTCTGCAAACGTAGGGACACACGAGAGGTCTGCAAACGTAGGGACACACGAGAGGTCTGCAAACGTAGGGACACACGAGAGGTCTGCAAACGTAGGGACACACAACGTGAGGTCTGCAGATGTAGGGACACACAACAGGAGGTCGACGGATGTAGGACAGACACAACGGGAGGTCTTTAGTTCAGTTGGAGGGGCCCCATCATCTACTCACACTCACCTTAGCTGCTGGGTGAGAGGCAATTTCCGACTGTACTGATGGAGATGAGAGAACAAGCTGACTTTTGTCCCATAATCTTGTCGCAGAGGAACCTGGAACAAGAGTTATAGATCAGAAGACATGGAGGGGAACAGGACAACCTCTATCTGCCGTACACACACAGCAATCAGCGTATAATAAAGACTGTAAGTCACTGCAAAGTCTTAGCACGCTGCTTTAGTCTCCGGAGAGTCTGATAACTGAGCTCTGGGTGGAGGCATACTCCATGGTTCCATGAGATAGGATTGGGTATGAAATACCAAAAAGCAGCAGTCAATTCTTTTGCCCTGTGCCTGTCTGTACCTGTACAGAGGGATGGGGGTAATATCCTACCAAACTGCTTGGGGTCTGTTCAATTCTTTATAGGAGTCAGTATTGGAACTACCATATATTATACAGGACCACACTGCACAGGGGACCTCTGGTCTGCTGAGCAAGCTTACTCATATCTGCAGCTGAGACTTCTGCTTTTATTGTTAGAAGCATAGTTACATAGTTAGTCTGGCTGAAAGAAGTCCATCTAGTTCAACCAACAAAAAAAAAAAAAAAGAAAAGACACACACAAGTATCAAACCTGCAAATATACATTCCTACACCCACAGAGGATCCAAACAGATTATAATAAGGTCCACTTTTCTGGCTGGTGGGGCTGAGGATTTATTGGTTTAGGAGTTATGGAGTTCGAATCCCAAGTACCGGGATGGCCCATCAGTTGGCAGGGCTTGTACCTGTCAGTGGGTTTGGCTCCATTCTCTACATATATCTTTCTATGAAGATCCCCCAAATGCCCTTCCAAAGCAAAACTCTCCGCGCTTACAATTCATGGTGATACATCAAAAACAAAAATTGCTGAGCTATACCTTTAAATTAATAAAATATATATAACACCCTCTAGTGCAAAAAAATGTGTATACAAGTCCAAGATATCCAGTAAAATTATATAAAGTACTGTAACTTGTTTGGAAGTCAGCCAGCCCCTTGGGACGAAACATGTTGGGGTGGAGCCTGTGCTGACATCATCATGCTGCTGGATTGAGCAGTGACTTGGTTGGTTGTTTTGCTCCTATACTCTGTTGCTTCATGTGAGTACCTCTCTAAGTTGCTAGTAAACTGTTAAAATGGTTTTATACTACAGAGTTTATTATTTGTATTCTTTGGTGCAATCATGACATGCTGAGTGGAGGTTCTGGCTACAGCTGCATTCCTTTGATCTCTGCTGGTGTGCGGTGTGGTTCCCAATCATCCCAAGTCACATTGAATTGTGAACTGTCCTATGAAGCTTTGAGGTTTGTTCATCTGGTAAACGTTGTCATTTTATATGTTGGGATATTGAAGAAGCTTTCATATCACTGGAACACAATTACCGTATTTTTCGCTCCATAAGACGCACTTTTCCCCCCCAAAAAAAGGGGGGAAAATGTCAGTGCGTCTTATGGAGCGAATATGGAGAGGCTGGTCCGGTATTTCCACCGCCGCCGTGTCAGAATACCGGGCCGGCCGCTCAGCTCTGCAGTGGGACCTTACCTGTTCCTCTATCCAGCGGCGCGCTGTCTTCCCGGCTTCTGTAGTGTGTGTGTGACAGCCGGGTGCCAAGTGCGCATGCGCAAGAAGCGGTGCTCTTTGTGAATGGTAAGGCGGTACCTGGGACACATAACAGATCCCAGAAGCCGCCGGACCAATCACAAAGCGCAGCGCTTCTCACTCATGCGCACTGAGCATCCGGCTGTCCGCCGAGTGCCCACACTACAGAAGCCGGGTAGACAACGCGCCGCTGGATAGAGGAACAGGTAAGATCAAAGAACAACTCCGCAGAAGAGCGGGTACCTGTCAAATTCAGGTACCCGCTCCCCCCCCTCCCCAAAGGTCAGCAGTCATCTCCTGTACTGTCCGCAGTCTCTGGTTATCTCCTGTACTGTCCACAGTCTCTGGTCACCCCCTGTACTACGTCCGCAGTCTCTGGTCATCCCCTGTACTGTGTCCGCAGTCTCTGGTCATCTCCTGTACTATGTCCGCAGTGTCTGGTCATCCCCTGTACTGTGTCTGCAGTCTCTGGTCATCCCCTGTACTACGTCCGCAGTCTCTGGTCATCCCCTGTACTGTCCGCAGTCTCTGGTCATCCCCTGTACTGTGTCCGCAGTCTCTGGTCATCCCCTGTACTGTGTCCGCAGTCTCTGGTCATCCCCTGTACTGTGTCCGCAGTCTCTGGTCATCCCCTGTACTGTCCGCTGTCTCTGGTCATCCCCTGTACTGTCCGCTGTCTCTGGTCATCCCCTGTACTGTCCGCTATCTCTGGTCATCCCCTGTACTGTCCGCAGTCTCTGGTCATCCCCTGTACTGTGTCTGCAGTCTCTGGTCATCCCCTGTACTGTCCGCAGTCTCTGGTCATCCCCTGTACTGTCCGCAGTCTCTGGTCATCCCCTGTACTGTCCACAGTCTCTGGTCATCCCCTGTACTGTCCGCAGTCTCTGGTCATCCCCTGTACTGTCCGCAGTCTCTGGTCATCCCCTGTACTGTCCGCAGTCTCTGGTCATCCCCTGTACTGTCCGCAGTCTCTGGTCATCCCCTGTACTGTCCGCAGTCTCTGGTCATCCCCTGTACTGTCCGCAGTCTCTGGTCATCCCCTGTACTGTCCGCAGTCTCTGGTCATCCCCTGTACTGTCCGCAGTCTCTGGTCATCCCCTGTACGGTCCGCAGTCTCTGGTCATCCCCTGTACGGTCCGCAGTCTCTGGTCATCCCCTGTACGGTCCGCAGTCTCTGGTCATCCCCTGTACTGTCCGCAGTCTCTGGTCATCCTCTGTACTGTCCGCAGTCTCTGGTCATCCCCTGTACTGTCCGCAGTCTCTGGTCATCCCCTGTACTGTCCGCAGTCTCTGGTCATCCCCTGTACTGTCCGCAGTCTCTGGTCATCCCCTGTACTGTCCGCAGTCTCTGGTCATCCCCTGTACTGTCCGCAGTCTCTGGTCATCCCCTGTACTGTCCGCAGTCTCTGGTCATCCCCTGTACTGTCCGCAGTCTCTGGTCATCCCCTGTACTGTCCGCAGTCTCTGGTCATCCCCTGTACTGTACGCAGTCTCTGGTCATCCCCTGTACGGTCCGCAGCCTCTGGTCATCCCCTGTACGGTCCGCAGTCTCTGGTCATCCCCTGTACGGTCCGCAGTCTCTGGTCATCCCCTGTACGGTCCGCAGTCTCTGGTCATCTCCTGTACTATGTCCGCAGTCTCTGGTCATCTCCTGTACTATGTCCGCAGTCTCTGGTCATCTCCTGTACTATGTCCGCAGTCTCTGGTCATCTCCTGTACTGTGTCCGCAGTCTCTGGTCATCCCCTGTACTATGTCCGCAGTCTCTGGTCATCTCCTGTACTGTGTCCGCAGTCTCTGGTCATCTCCTGTACTACGTCTGCAGTCCATTAGTTCAGAATTTTTTTTTCCTGTTTTCTGCCTCTAAAACCTAGGTGCGTCTTATGGAGCGAAAAATACGGTATATTGGATACGTTGGACATCAATACATATTTTTTTGCACTTAGCGGTGTTATGTATGTTTTATTAACTTCAAAGTATAACGCAACAATGTTTGCTTTTGGATGCATTACATGGTTCTATGTGTTTTTGAGTGCTGCTGTGCATTTATTTTCCCACGGTTGTTGTTTAATATTTTTTGCACCAAGCGCAGTTTTTTTTTAATATTTGATGGTGATAGATCAGCCACCCGCCCTTCTTGTAAGTCACACACAACAGACATAGAAGCAACTCTAATCACAAACCACGTTGCACAAACCTCCAGCCCACGGTGGGCTGTGGCTCTCCCAACACTTGTCTTCTGGAGAAAAATGGGGAATAAATGATTGTTAGCAGCTGTACAAGAAGAAACTAAGACCACCCTAAAGCATGCTTGCCAGGCCAGGCCCCCAAAGTCATTTTCAGTGGCACCTAGAAGATGCATGTAGGCTCAGACTGGCCCACCGGAAGCTCCTCTATATCCCCTACAGGCTATAATTGTCAGCTCACTAGGTGTCAATTACAAAGCCTAGCCTGCCCTTCTGTGCCTGCAGCCCACCCACCTTTCCAATGTTTCCAAGGCCTGTCTTCTGTCACTAGTGTTCAGATGCCAAGCCCCCTTCCATTACCAGTGTAGGCCCAGCTACTCCTGCAGATATCACATGACGAGGTCCACTGACACTTCTCCTCCCTACTGGTGGAACCACAACCTGTAGTAGGTATGAATGTAAAACCCCTGCATTTCTGATTTTGGGGTGATCTGAGGTCTACAGCATACTATTCTTTATCAGCACATCAGTTGTCAATTTGTTGTAAACTGACCACTGCTAAACTCCAGACCAGGGTTTCTCCAGAGGTCGCTAGATATTCCTTAAACGATGAGAAATTTCTGCCTCTCAGATAAGTTCCCACTGACACCAGTGATCTGGAAGGGGGGAAAATTCTTCCCAGTGACCATGAGTGTAAGGAGCATTCTTGCCACTGACCATCACACTAATGTATCAGGAGTTGTAGGTATAGTCATTTTTAGCAGGGGTTCCCTGAGACCACAAAGTTATTTCAAGGGTTCCTTTGTGTTGAAAAGTCCAGACTGTACTCTGTAGCTTTCATTTTATATATCTGTCTTAATGAGCCAACCTAAAACTCTTATGTTCCATGCGACTTCTCTTCAGTTCCCAATGGCTCTCACTTTGGACTAGTCGACGTCAGGGGCGCACTGACCATTCGAGCACTGCCCGAGGGCCCGGGGTCAGTAGGGGGCCCCATGAAATGCCCCAGGTAATTTTTATAGGCTTTTTTGGGTGTGCTTTGAGTGTGGGCAAGGACACAGGGGCCCAATGATCCCCAATTGCCTGGGGGCCCCATGAGTTGTCAGTCCGCCCCTGGTCGATGTTGATCATTAAAGCCCAGTGAATGCAACCAGCTTTGAGGAACTGAACTTGTGCCTCTGTAGACTGGTCATTTTAAGCTGGCCGTACATAGATCAAAATTGGCTGGTTCGGTGGAGACCAGCTTTGGTCCACAAAAGATAAAAGACAACAGGTCAAGGTTCAACTAAGCTAAGAATACTATTCAGATATTTTGTTATAATACCAAACCCAGGACTCCCATGAGTCTTCTAGAAATGATAGAAAATCAAAATTAACGTAAATAATGACTAAGTTCCTTATGTTGCCATGTAAGATGTAATATACATCCGCTCAGAAATGCTCCATGAAGGTTGTTATGATGACCCCAATGTTGCTATCTTCATAATTCTTAGTTACATTGCGTTTCAACGTTGCAACCAATGTTTCCCCAAGTTCTAAGGCTGTGGTGGGCACAGGCAATTCCTTGTGTGTTCCTGAAGTTCTGGAGGTGACACAGGCTGCAAGGACAAACAAGGGTCAGCACATGTACAGTTGTGCTAAAAAGTTTGCATCCCCGGGCAGAAAAAGTGAAATGTTGTCATTGATATTGAAAATATGACTGATCATGACAGAAAAATTGTCTTTTGTTTAAGGATGATGATCATATAAAGCCATTTATTAATCACATTGTTGTTGTTTGGCTACTTTCTAAGTAACAGAAACCACCCAAATGGCCATGATCAAAAGTTTCCAACCCCTGCAATGTTTGGCCTTGGTACAGACACACAAGGTAACACACACAGGGTTAAAATGGCAAGTAAAGGTTAATTTCCCACATTTGTGTCTTTTTAAATTTTAATTAGTGTCAGTGTATAAATAGCCAATTTGTTTGTTAGCTCTCATGTGGATGGAATGAGGCTAGATACTGAGCCATGGGGAGCAGAAAAGAACTGTCAAAAGGCACAAGGTAATGGAACTTATAAAGATGGAAAAGGATATAAAAAGATAACCAAAGCCTCAAATATGCCAGTCAGTACTGTTTAGGAAGTGGAAAATGTGGGTATCTCTTAATACCAAGCCAAGGTCAGGTAGACCAAGAAAGATTGCAGCCATAAATGCCAGAAGAATTGTTCGGGATACAAAGAAAAACCCACAGTTAACCTTGGGAGAAATACAGGCTCTGTCAAAATTTGGTCTGGTTGTTTTGAAGGAGCACAATATGACGATAATTGAACAAAATGGAGCTGTACGGTTGAATTGCCAGAAAGAAGCCTTTACTGCACCAATGCCACAAAAAAGCCCGGTTACAATATGCCTGACAACACCTTGACATGCCAAACATCTTCTAACACACTGAAATCTGGAGTGACGAGACCAATATAGAGGTTTATGGTCACAACCATAAGCACTATGTTTGGCGAGGGGTCAACAAGGCCTATGGCAACAAGAATACCATCCCCACTGTGAAGCATGGTGGTGCCTCACTGATGTTTTTGGGGGCTGTGAACTCTAAAGGCACAAGGAATCCTGCGAAAAAAGAAGGCAAGACGAACATAGCATGCTATCAGAAAATATTGGCAATTTGCATTCTTCTACACGAAAGCTGCGCATGGGACGCGCTTAGACTTTCCAGCACAACAATGACCCTAAGCACAAGGCCAAGCTGACCCTTCAGTGGTTACAGCAGAAAAAGGTGAAGGTTCTGGAGTGGCCATCACAGTCTCCTGACCTTAATATCATTGAGCCACTATGGGAGGGATCTCAAATGTGCGGTTCATGCAAGACGACAAAAGACCTGGAGGCATTTTGCAGACGAATGGGCAGCTATACCATCTGCAAGAATTCGGGGCCTCATAGACAACTATTACAAAAGACTGCACCTCGTCATTGATGCGAATGGGGGGAATACACAGTATTAACCACTTGCCCTCCTGAGGATTTACCCCCCCCCCCCCCCCTTAATGACCAGGCCTCTTTTTGCTACTCGCCGCTGCACTAATTCAACTGATAATTGCGCGGTCATGCAATGCTGCACCCAAATGAAATTTACGTCCTTTTTTTCACACAAATAGAGCTTTCTTTCGGTGGTATTTGATCACCTGTGCGCTTTTTATTTTTCACGCTATAAACAAAAAAAGACCAAAAATTTTGAAGAAAAACAATATTTTTTTACTTTCGGCTATAAAAAATATATAGTAAACTCAAAGTTGGTTATAAATTTAGGCCAAAATGTATTCTGCTCCATGTTTTTGGTAAAAAAAAATCCCAATAAGTGTATATAGTTATAGCGTCTACAAACTATGGTATAGATACTGCAATTTAAGCCATTTTTTTGCTATACAGCGCTGCGCTACTTTAACGGACAATTGCGCGGTCATGCAATACAGTACATAAATTAAATTTACGTCCTTTTTTCCCACAAATTGAGCTTTCTTTCGGTGGTATTTGATCGCCTGTGCGGTTTTTATTTTTTGCGCTATAAAAAAAAAAAAGTCTGACAATTTTGAGGAAAAAAAAAAACAATATTTTGGACTTTTTGCTATAAAACATGTCCAGTAAAAAAAAAATGTAAAAATCAAATTTAGTCATAAATTTCTGCCAAAATGTATTCTGCTCCATGTCTTTGCTAAAAAAAAAAAACCCAATACGTGTAAGTTAATTGGTTTACGTGAAAGTTATAGCGTTTACAAATGGCGGGAAAGATACTGGGATTTTTAATTTTTTATATACTAATGGCGGCGATCAGTGATTTATGGCGAGACTGCGGCGGACATTCTGACACTGGGGGGGGAACTGATTTGGGGTCACTGACATCCCCAGTGACACCACTACAGTGATCAGTGCAAAATAAAACCACTGACACCGTACTAATGGCACTGGGGAGGAAGGAGTTAATTTTTTTATTTACTGAAAGGGTTAACTGTGTGAGGGGAGTGTTTTACTAGGGGGCGGGGGTGTGTACTGCAGGGGAACACGCTGATCTGGAGAGATAAACTCTTCTCTCTCGATCAACATGTCAGGAGCTGACAGGGGCCTGACAGAAAGCAGAGCTACTGCAGCCGTGCTCTCCGTCAGTGATTGCCGCTAATCGCTGGGACACGGTAGGAAATGACCGGCTGTGACCCAGCGACTGACATCCGCAGCTGCGATCGGCGGGACAGGTAGGGCGGGCACGCGCCTCCTACCTGTTTTGCAAACGCACGTTTTAAAACGTGCTTTTGCCCAGCCGTGCCGACCTGCCACCGTATTTCTACAGTGGCTGGTCGGCAAGAAGTTAAGAACTAAGGGGATGTAGACCTTTGAACAGGGGACATTCCTTTGTTTACTTGTTGCCATGTTCTGTTTTATGATTGTGTCTTATGACCTACAGTTACAGAATATGAATCCCATAAGAAATAAAAGAAATGTGTTTTGCCGGATCACTCATGTTTTTTTGAAATGGTATCTATTGTATATTCCCAATTCTCCATGAGTCTGCAACCTTTTTGAGCATAACTGTATAGAACATGTTTCTTCTGTAGCAGCGAAATCATCACCCTGCGTCTGCCTATGTGTATGAACACGTCTCATTTTAGGAATAAAGCACCTTCTCACACTCACTTGCTGTCTCTCCAACTTCTTTGCCAGCTTCTTCTGGGCTGCTGGATCATCGACCTGGACGTGATCTGGGAGGCGTTTTACTGCAGAAAAAATTAAATGTGATCACTGCTGAATGACCCTTTCCATACAGAACATGGGAGACAATGGAGCTAGCACGCTTCTTCTATGGAGCAGAGTGATCCATCACAACCATCAGGGACAAGGCTACTACTGGAATAGTACTGAAACCTTAGTCTACGTAGCATTGTTCCTGGAAGGCATGGCAGACGTTTACACTCCCCATAAATGGCAGCAAAGGTCCGCAGTGTCTTGGCGCATGTTAGAAGGAAGTCAAAAGTTTAATTCAGACAAAACTGCACCGTTTTCCTTCTCTTCCCCACTGGCCCACGCACCTCCATCTCCCCCACCTTTTGCCCCTGCTCTTCCTCCTCCTCCCCATCATCCCACAAGCTTCCTTCACTTCTCATGTGTTCCTTGCTCTGCATTCTCTCCCCCCCCCCCCATCTACCCCAGCTCTTCTATCCTTCTTCCTGCCTGCCCCTGCTCCCCCTCCTCTCCCCCCAATAACCACCACTCTTCATTCTCTCCCCCTTCACCTCCTCCTCCCTGCCTGCCCCTGCTCCCCCTCCTCTCCCCCCAATAACCACCACTCTTCATTCTCTCCCCCTTCACCTCCTCCTCCCTGCCTCTGCTCCCCCTCCTCTCCCCCCAATAACCACCACTCTTCATTCTCTCCCCCTTCACCTCCTCCTCCCTGCCTGCCCCTGCTTTGTATCCTTTCCCTTTTGGTCCCGCTGCTCCCCTTCTCCCCCTGTGTGCCCCCACTCGTCATACTCTTCCCAAGATGTCCCCACCCTTTATCCTCTCCCGTCTACCCCAGCTCTCACCACCGCTCTGTTCCGGCTCTTCCTTCTCTCCCCAAGTCTGCTCCCGCTCTTCCTTCTCGCCCCAAATCTGACGCCCGCTCTTCCTTCTCGCCCCAGGCTGAGCCCGCTCTTCCTTCTCGCCCCAGGCTGAGCCCGCCCTTCCTTCTCGCCCCAGGCTGAGCCCGCCCTTCCTTCTCGCCCCAGGCTGAGCCCGCCCTTCCTTCTCGCCCCAGGCTGAGCCCGCCCTTCCTTCTCGCCCCAGGCTGAGCCCGCCCTTCCTTCTCGCCCCAGGCTGAGCCCGCCCTTCCTTCTCGCCCCAGGCTGAGCCCGCCCTTCCTTTTCGCCCCAGGCTGAGCCCGCCCTTCCTTTTCGCCCCAGGCTGAGCCCGCCCTTCCTTTTCGCCCCAGGCTGAGCCCGCCCTTCCTTTTCGCCCCAGGCTGAGCCCGCCCTTCCTTTTCGCCCCAGGCTGAGCCCGCCCTTCCTTTTCGCCCCAGGCTGAGCCCGCCCTTCCTTTTCTCCGCACTCTGAGCCCGCCCTTCCTTTTCTCCGCACTCTGAGCCCGCCCTTCCTTTTCTCCGCACTCTGAGCCCGCCCTTCCTTTTCTCCGCACTCTGAGCCCGCCCTTCCTTTTCGCCGCACTCTGAGCCCGCTCTTCCTTTTCTCCCCAGTGTGCCTCCGCTCTTCCTTCTCTCTCCAAGTCTGCCCTCACTATTCCTCCCATACATTGCCTGCCCCTGTTCTTCCTCATCTCCCTCGTTTATCCCTCTCCCTCTACTTTTACTTCTCTCCTGTCTGCCCTCACTGTTACTCTTCTTCCCCTCGTCTGCCCTTGCTCTTCATTCTCTCCTCTGTCTTCTTTTTCTCTTACTCTTCTCCCCACTCTAACCATGCTCTTCCTCCTCTGCTCACATCTGCCCACAATCTTGCTCCCCCCGTCTGCCCCTGCTTCCCCCCCCTTTCTTCTCTCTTCTGCCTGATATCACTCTTACTCTTCTTCCCTGTATACCCCTGCTCTTCCTCCTCTCCCAGAATCTGCCAACACTCTTCCTCCTCTCACCCCATCTGCTCAAACTCTCATCTCTACCCCACTTTTTTCTCACCACAGTCTACCCCCACTCTTTCATTCCCCTCAGCTTCCCCACTCTTCCTCCCCCTCCCGTTTCCCTGCCTGTCCCCACTTTTCCTTCTTTCCCCCCTCCATGTCCCCACTTTTTCTTCTCTCCCATTTGTCTACACTCCTCCGTGTCTCACCTGTCTGGATGTCTGTAGGCTGGCTCTTGGGTTTGCTTGGGGCAGGCCCCACACCCGGCTCCGTCTTCTTACTCTGTTTCTGTGCCCGTTCGGCCTCTTGCTTGGCTCTCCTCTCCGCCCTCATCTCAGCCTTACTTCTTCCTGCAGGTGGTACCTCAGGCATTGGGCTGGCAGCAGTTGTTGGTACTGGAGGGGCCGGTGCTGTGATGGGTGGCTGTACCTCAGCTGGAAGACCAAACGACCAGGTCAGGTAAACACACAAACCCAAAATATATACAAAAAAATCACCAACGCCAAAAGTAGTGACAAAAATAGTGAGATAATTCCTAAATAAATAACAATAAAAAACAATCAGTGCACATCAATACTCAAAAAAAAATATAATAAAAATACAAAAAAAAAAACATAATAAATATAACATCAATTGAATAGTCCCACTCTAACAAAATAATTATTGAAATGAACATGGTGAGTAGAGTGAAATTGAAAAGTCCTTATTCAAAAGACCCTTGACCCGTGTTCATACCAGTTAGTGCCAGATCGCATACCGCACTCACCAGATATTGGTGAAAACAAGAAAAAAAACCCTAATTATGGGTTCTGGAATCCTAGACCCATTCAATTCAGCCTCCAATCACCAGGTTTAGGTGAAACGTCCCCAATGCAGGTATAGATATATGCCTCAGACCTCCAAATAGTGGTAAAAAGAGGGCCTGGAGAGGCAAAACAAGTCGACATTTCCGGCTTCGCCGTCCAACGTACTACATCACTTCCGGTGAGTGGAGCACACGCCGGCGTGTGGCGCTCTCAGGGGCCATCTTGCTTGAGGGTGGATTCTTACATGCTGTCATGTATTGCTGACTGGGAGATCTTTACCCTGGTGATGTGGCATTATGGCTCCATATAAACAATAAATGCTGATCATATTCTTTCAAGATGTGAGTGGTTTGGTATTTGCATTCATCCTGTCTGAGCCTTGCAGTATTACATTATATACATTTTTTTCTTTGTACCAATCATCTCTTTATGGTGAGTGATCTCTGGTGATTCTGGAGGTTGGAGGCTGGTTTTTACCACTGTTTGGAGGTCTGAGGCATATATCTATACCTGCATTGGGGAAGCTTCACCTAAATCCGGTGATTGGAGGCAGAATTGAATGGGTCTAGGATTCCAAAACCCATAATTAAGGCATTTTTTTCACCAATATCTGGTGAGTGCGGTATGCGATCTGAGCACTAACGGGTGTGAACATGGGTCAAGGGTCTTTTGAATAAGGATTTTCAATTTCACTCTATTCATCATATTCATCTCAATAATTATTTTGTTGGAGTGGGACTATTCAATTGATATTTATTTATATTTATTATAAGTTTTTTGTATTATTTTTATTATTAATTATATTTTTTTTTTTTGAGTATTGATTTGCGCTGTTTGATGGTTTTTTATTATAAACCCAAAATACACATATAAGCCCCGGGCAGCAAAGTGAAGATGGCAGAAACAAGGGAGGTGGAGGGAGATCAATAAATCTCATTTTTACTTTGGGTTACAATGTGATTCAAGTTCAATACCAATCAATGTTAAATACTTTTCTGTACAGCGGCATCCTGCACAACGTCCCTGGCCTCCGCTGCCACCGCCGCCCTCTCCTTGTTCTTCTTCTGATGCTTCTTCTCCTTTCGCAAGCGCAGCTTCTCCTCCTTGGATAGTTCCTGACCTTTCATCTGGACATAAGAGACATCATTGGAGTCACCAACACTAAACACCACTAAAGACACCCGCATTCATGGCATATCTGACACCCCTCTGTGTGTGTACCCTTCCTTCCTCCATCAAGGTGTACTCTTCCACCATCAGGTGTACCCTTCCCTCCCAAAGTGTATTCCCCCTCCATCGGGTGTACCCTTCCCTCCCAAAGTGTATTCCCCCTCCATCGGGTGTACCCTTCCCTCCCAAAGTGTATTCCCCCTCCATCGGGTGTACCCTTCCCTCCCAAAGTGTATTCCCCCTCCATCGGGTGTACCCTTCCCTCCCAAAGTGTATTCCCCCTCCATCAGGTGTACCCTTCCCTCCCAAAGTGTATTCCCCCTCCATCAGGTGTACCCTTCCCTCCCAAAGTGTATTCCCCCTCCATCAGGTGCACCCTTCCCTCCCAAAGTGTATTCCTCCTCCATCAGGTGTACCCTTCCCTTCCAAAGTGTATTCCCCCTCCATCAGGTGTACCCTTCCCTCCCCAAAGTGTATTCCCCCTCCATCAGGTGTACCCTTCCCTCCCAAAGTGTATTTCCCCTCCATCAGGTGTACCCTTCCCTCCCAAAGTGTATTCCCCCTCCATCAGGTGTACCCTTCCCTCCCAAAGTGTATTCTCCCTCCATCAGGTGTACCCTTCCCTTCCAAAGTGTATTCCCCCTCCATCAGGTGTACCCTTCCTTCTTTCTTCCATTAGATGTACCCCCCTCCCCCAGGTGTACCATTCCACCCCAAGGTGTAACCTTCCTTCCCCCATCAGGTGTACCCCCATCCCCCACATGTACCCCCCTCCCCCAGGTGTACCATTCCACCCCAAGGTGTACCCAACTCCCCCAGGTGTACCCTTCATTCTTCCATTAGATGTACCCTCCTCCCCCAGGTGTACCATTCCACCCCAAGGTGTAACCTTCCTTCCCCCATCAGGTGTACCCCCATCCCCCACATGTACCCTTCCTTCCCCCATCAGGTGTACCCCCATCCCCCACATGTACCCTTCCTTCCCCCATCAGGTGTACCCCCATCCCCCACATGTACCCTTCCTTCCCCCATCAGGTGTATCCCCATCCCCCACATGTACCCTTCCTTCCCCCATCAGGTGTACCCCCATCCCCCACATGTGCCCTTCCTTCCCCCATCAGGTGTATCCCCATCCCCCACATGTACCCTTCCTTCCCCCATCAGGTGTACCCCCATCCCCCACATGTACCCTTCCTTCCCCCATTAGGTGTACCCCCATATGTACCCTTCCTTCCCCCATCAGGTGTACCCCCATATGTACCCTTCCTTCCCCCATCAGGTGTACCCCCACCTGTACCCTTCCTTCCCCCATCAGGTGTACCCCCACCTGTACCCTTCCTTCCCCCATCAGGTGTACCCCCACCTGTACCCTTCCTTCCCCCATCAGGTGTACCCCCATCCCCCACCTGTACCCTTCCTCCCCCCATCAGGTGCACCCCCATCCCCCACATGTACCTTCCTTCTTCCATCAGGTGTACCCCCATCCCCCACATGTACCTTCCTTCTTCCATCAGGTGTACCCCCATCCCCCACATGTACCTTCCTTCCCCCATCAGGTGTACCCCCATATGTACCCTTCCTTCCCCCATCAGGTGTACCCCCACCTGTACCCTTCCTTCCCCCATCAGGTGTACCCCCACCTGTACCCTTCCTTCCCCCATCAGGTGTACCCCCATCCCCCACCTGTACCCTTCCTTCTTCCATCAGGTGTACCCCCACATGTACCCTTCCTCCCCCCATCAGGTGTACCCCCATCCCCCACATGTACCCTTCCTCCCCCCATCAGGTACACCCCCATCCCCCACATGTACCTTCCTTCTTCCATCAGGTGTACCCCCATCCCCCACATTACCTTCCTTCTTCCATCAGGTGTACCCCCATCCCCCACATGTCCTTCCTTCTTCCATCAGGTGTACCCCCATCCCCCACATGTCCTTCCTTCTTCCATCAGGTGTACCCCCATCCCCCACATGTCCTTCCTTCTTCCATCAGGTGTACCCCCATCCCCCACATGTACCTTCCTTCTTCCATCAGGTGTACCCTACCCTTCCAAGGTGTACCCTGCCTTCCTCCATGAGATGTACCCCCCTCCCATGCTCCTGGCTGTGTCTGTGTAGTAAGGACCCCTCTCCCTGCCATTATGTACAGATGTGGGAGGGCCCCAGAGGGTAGGGGGAAGGGAGGGGTGACACAGGACTGTACCTTGGCCAGGTTAGAGTCAGCCATCTTGTTCTTCCCCTCACCTGAGAGAAGAGAGAGGAGAACATTAATAGCTCATCACAGACATGACTCCACCCTAATATGACATGTAATGACAGCACAGACATGACTCCACTCTAATATGACATGTAATGACAGCACAGACATGACTCCACCCTAATATGACATGTAATGACACTACAGACAGGACTCCACCCTAATATGACATGTAATGACAGGACAGACATGACTCCACCCTAATATGACATGTAATGACAGGACAGACATGACTCCACCCTAATATGACATGTAATGACACTACAGACAGGACTCCCCCCTAATATGACATGTAATGACACTACAGACATGACTCCACCCTAATATGACATGTAATGACACTACAGACATGACTCCACCCTAATATGACATGTAATGACACTACAGACATGAAGCCACTCTAATATGACATGTAATGACACTACAGACATGAAGCCACTCTAATATGACATGTAATGACACTACAGACATGACTCCACTCTAATATGACATGTAATGACAGCACAGACATGACTCCACTCTAATATGACATGTAATGACAGCACAGACAGGACTCCCCCCTAATATGACATGTAATGACAGCACAGACAGGACTCCCCCCTAATATGACATGTAATGACACTACAGACATGACTCCACTCTAATATGACATGTAATGACACTACAGACATGACTCCACTCTAATATGACATGTAACGACAGGACAGACATGACTCCACCCTAATATGACATGTAATGACAGGACAGACATGACTCCACTCTAATATATCATGTAATGAAAGGACAGACATGACTCCACTCTAATATATCATGTAATGAAAGGACAGACATGACTCCACTCTAATATAACATGTAATGACAGGGCAGACATGACTCCACCCTAATATGTCATGTAATGCCAGGACTCCACTGTAAATCGTAACACGCAGGTTGGGTGGATCAGGGGGCCATACAGACAGTTCATATTTCAGTCCTCCTGTGAAGTATGACGTCAGAGGTAGGCCATGTGACTCCCCGTGTATATATGGTGAAGAAGGGATAACAGAATACAGAGATCGCACCGTCCAGTCTACAGGACTAGGACACGCCCTCCCCCTCCACATGACGTCACCCGGTGATCTCCGCACACACAGACCGGCAAAGATCTCTCACCCGGGGGATCGGATCCCTCCATCTCTCTGCTCGCTCCGCCTCTTACTCCTCTCAGACTCCTCCTCCTCCCGCCGGTCTATCACTATGCGACCACGAGGAGAGGGCGGAAGTGGGGCATTGCGAAGGGGAGGATCTCTCCAGCGTCATGTGGCGGATCACATGGCCGAGTGATGACACACGTCACCAAGATGCGACAGGAAGCCAATTTGGGAAAGGAGAAGACTGGGAGAGAGAAAGAGAGAGACACATGTAACTTCAGAGAAGGAGGCGGGGACATGATTGCATTGTGTTCAGTAGAATTCCAGACCCGATCAATCAGCTATAGAGGATATGAGATCAGGGTGGGCGGAGGTGGCGGTCTGTATCAGAGTGGGCGGGGCTGAGCTGTCAGGCTGAACTGGTACTGATAACTGGAGAGCAACAACCATTTACCACCTTTGACAACTGGAGATCGACAACCATTTACCACCTCCAACAACCGGAGAGCGTCAACCCTTCACCGCCTCCGACAACCGGAGAGCGTCGACCCTTCACCGCCTCCGACAACCGGAGAGCGTCAACCCTTCACCGCCTCCGACAACCGGAGAGCGTCGACCCTTCACCACCTCCGACAACCGGAGAGCGTCGACCCTTCACCGCCTCCGACAACCGGAGAGCGTCAACCCTTCACCACCACCGACAACCGGAGAGCGTCGACCCTTCACCGCCTCCGACAACCGGAGAGCAACAAGCCTTCACCATCTCCGACAAAGGGGGAGCGTCAACCCTTCACCGACAACCGGAGAGAGTCGAGCCTTCGCCGCCAATCGACAACCGGAGAGCGTCGACCCTTCACCGCCACCAACAACCGGAGGGCGTCGACCCTTCACCGCCACCAACAACCGGAGAGCGTCGACCCTTCACCGCCACCGACAACCGGAGAGCGTCGACCCTTCACCACAACCTTCACCGCCTCCGACAACCGGAGAGCGTCAACCCTTCACCACCACCGACAACCGGAGAGCGTCAACCCTTCACCGCCTCCGACAACCGGAGAGCGTCAACCCTTCACCGCCTCCGACAACCGGAGAGCGTCAACCCTTCACCGCCTCCGACAACCGGAGAGCGCCATCCCTTCACCGCCTCCGACAACCGGAGAGCGTCAACCCTTCACCGCCTCCGACAACCGGAGAGCGTCATCCCTTCACCGCCTCCGACAACCGGAGAGCGTCATCCCTTCGCCGCCAATCGACAACCGGAGAGTGTCGACCCTTCGCCGCCTCCGACAACCGGAGAGAGTCGACCCTTCACCGCCTCCGACAACCGGAGAGAGTCGACTCTTCACCGCCACCGACAACCGGAGAGCGTCGACCCTTCACCGCCACCGACAACCGGAGAGCGTCGACCCTTCACCGCCTCCGACAACCGGAGAGCGTCAACCCTTCACCACCACCGACAACCGGAGAGCGTCAACCCTTCACCGCCTCCGACAACCGGAGAGCGTCAACCCTTCACCGCCTCCGACAACCGGAGAGCGTCAACCCTTCACCGCCTCCGACAACCGGAGAGCGTCAACCCTTCACCGCCTCCGACAACCGGAGAGCGTCAACCCTTCACCGCCTCCGACAACCGGAGAGCGTCAACCCTTCACCGCCTCCGACAACCGGAGAGCGCCATCCCTTCACCGACAACCGGAGAGCGCCATCCCTTCACCGACAACCGGAGAGCGTCAACTCTTCACCGCCTCCGACAACCGGAGAGCGTCATCCCTTCACCGCCTCCGACAACCGGAGAGCGTCATCCCTTCACCGCCTCCGACAACCGGAGAGCGTCAACCCTTCACCGCCACCGACAACCGGAGAGCGTCAACCCTTCACCGCCTCCGACAACCGGAGAGCGTCAACCCTTCACCGCCTCCGGCAACCGGAGAGCGCCATCCCTTCACCGCCTCCGACAACCGGAGAGCGTCAACCCTTCACCGCCTCCGACAACCGGAGAGCGTCATCCCTTCACCGCCTCCGACAACCGGAGAGCGTCATCCCTTCACCGCCTCCGACAACCGGAGAGCGCCAACCCTTCACCGCCACCGACAACCGGAGAGCGTCAACCCTTCACCGCCTCCGACAACCGGAGAGCGTCATCCCTTCACCGCCTCCGACAACCGGAGAGCGTCAACCCTTCACCGCCACCGACAACCGGAGAGCGTCAACCCTTCACCGCCTCCGACAACCGGAGAGCGTCAACCCTTCACCGCCTCCGACAACCGGAGAGCGTCAACCCTTCACCGCTTCCGACAACCGGAGAGCGCCATCCCTTCACCGCCTCCGACAACCGGAGAGCGTCAACCCTTCACCGCCTCCGACAACCGGAGAGCGTCATCCCTTCACCGCCTCCGACAACCGGAGAGAGTCAACCTTCACCGCCTCCGACAACCGGAGAGAGTCAACCTTCACCGCCTCCGACAACCGGAGAGCGTCATCCCTTCACTGCCTCCGACAACCGGAGAGAGTCAACCTTCACCGCCTCCGACAACCGGAGAGCGTCAACCCTTCACCGACAACCGGAGAGCGCCAACCCTTCACCGCCTCCGACAACTGGAGAGCGCCAACCCTTCACCGCTTCCAACGGGAGAGCGCCAACCCTTCACCGCCTCCGACAACCGGAGAGCGCCAACCCTTCACCGCCTCCGACAACCAGAGAGCGCCAACCCTTCACCGCCTCCGACAACCGGAGAGCGCCAACCCTTCACCTCCTCCGACAACCGGAGAGCGCCAACCCTTCACCGCCTCCGACAACCGGAGAGCGCCAACCCTTCACCGCCTCTGATAACTGGAGAGTGTCAACCCTTCATCGCCTCTGATAACCAACCTGAACAACTTAAGACCCATCTCCCTGCTGCCATTTACCTCCAAACTCCTAGAACGCTTAGTCTACAATCACTTGAGCTCCTACCTCACTGACAACAAACTTCTTGACCCTTTACAGTCTGGCTTTGGCTCACTACACTCCACTGAAACTTCCCTACTAAAACTCACTAATTGTCTACTAACTGCTAAAACCAATGGCCATTACTCCTTACTCTTACTGCTTGACCTCTCTGCGGCTTTTGATACTGTTGACCATCCCCTCCTCCTCAAAAAATTCAGCTCTCTTGGCCTCTGAGACTCTGCTCTGGTTCTCCTCCTACCTATCGTAGCTCTCCTTCAGCATTACCTATAACTCTGTCTCCTCCTCTCCACTTCCTCTTTCTGTAGGGGTCTCTCAAGGTCTCTCCTTTGACCCCATGTCTTCTCCATCTACACCTCTTCCCTTGGTCACTTGATAAACTCCCATGGCTTTAAGTACCATCTTTATGCTGATGACACACAAATCTATCTTTCTACTCCTCACCTCACCCCTTCAGTCTCCTCTCGCATTACTAACCTACTAAGCGACATATCGGCATGGATGTCACTCCACTTCCTCAAACTCAATCTTTCCAAAACTGAGCTCTTAGTATTCCCCCCAGCCCATGCCCCCTCCCTTGACTTCTCCATCAAGATCAATAATGCAACCATCAGTCCCTCCCCTCATGCAAGGGTACTATTTGTAATCCTAGACTCCCATCTGTCCTTTCAGCCCCAAATCCAATCGCTGTCCAAATCATGTAGACTTCACCTCCACAACCCTTCTCCAAGATACGCCCATTCTTAACCACTTAAACTACTAAGCAACTTATTCAGTCCCTTGTTATCTCTCGCCTTGATTATTGTAACTCCCTCCTCATTGGCCTACCTGATCGCAGGCTATCCCCTCTTCAGTCTATCATGAATGCTGCTACCAGACTCATCCACCTTACTAACTGTTCCATATCTGCCATCCCTCTCTGCCAATCCCTCCACTGGCCTCCACTCGGTGTCCTCCACCCCTCTCTGCCAATCCCTCCACTGGCCTCCACTCAGTGTCCTCCACCCCTCTCTGCCAATCCCTCCACTGGCCTCCACTCAGTGTCCTCCACCCCTCTCTGCCAATCCCTCCACTGGCCTCTACTCAGTGTCCGCCACCCCTCTCTGCCAATCCCTCCACTGCCTTCCCATTGCCCAACGAATAAAATTCAAAACATTAACAATAACATATAAAGCCATTTGTAACTCTGCCCCAAATTATATCACCAATCTGGTCTCCAAATATCACCCAAACCATCCTCCCACGACCTCCTGTTCTCTAGCTCCCTTGTCTCCTCCCATGCTCGTCTACTGGACTTCTCCAGAGCCTCTCCCATCCTCTGGAACTCTCTACCCCAATCTATCAGACTATCACCTACTCTGCCCTCTTTTAGGCGATCTCTGAAAACCTATCTCTTCAGGGAAGCCTATCCTGCATTCAGCTACTAATGGAATCTTCTATTCCTCTTACCAATTCATCCCCCACAGTTATTACCTCTTGTACCACCAGCCCTTCCCTCTTAGATTGTAAGCTCCAAGGAGCAGGGCCCCCCTAACCCTCTTGTATTGCACTGTACCATTGCTGTATTGTATCCCTTTATAATGTAAAGTGCTGAGCAAACTGTTGGCAATATATAGATACTGTATAACAATAACCAAAGAGTGTCATCTCTTCACCACCTTTTGATAACCGGAGAATTCAGCTCTTTACCAGCTCTGGTAACTGGAGAGCATTACCACCTTTGATAACCGAAGAGTGTCCACTCGTCACTAACTCTAATAACTGGATAGGGTCAGCTTTTCACCACCTCTGATAACCAAAGAGCATCATCTCTTCACCACCCTTGATAACCGAAGACTGTCAACTCTTCACTACCTCTGATAACTGATGTCAACTCTTCACAACCTCTGATAACTGGAGAGCATCAACTCTTCACCACCTCTGATAACCCAAGAGTGTTAACTCTTCACCACCTCTGATAACTGGAGAGTGTCAACTCTTCCCAACCTTTGATATCCGAAGAGTGTCAACTTTTCACCACCTTTGACAGTTGAAGAGTGTCAACTCTTCTCCACCCTTGACAATTGAAGAGTGTCAACTCTTCACCGCCTCTGATAACCAAAGAGCGTCAGTTCTTCTCGACCTCTGATAACTGGCAAGCATCAGATCTTCACTGCCTCTGATAACTGGGGAGCATCAGCTCTTCACCACCTCTGATAACCGGAGAGCGTCAACTCTTCACCACCTTTGATAATCGAAGAGTGTCAACTCTTCACCACCTCTGATAACTAATGTCAACTCTTCACCAGCTCTGGTAACTGGAGAGTGTCAACTCTTTACCCCCTCTGATAACCAGAGAGCATCAACTCTTCGCCACCTCTGATAACTGCAGAGTGTCAACTGGTCACCACTTCTGATAGCTGGGACGTGTCAACTCTTCACCACCTCTGATAATCGGAGAGTTCAACTCTTCACCATCTTTGATAATCAGAGAGTTCAACTCTTCACCACCTCTGATAACCGTAGAGCATAAACTCTTCACCACCTCTGATAAACAGAGAGCATCAACTATTCACCACCTCTGATAATCAGAGAGTTCAACTCTTCGCCACCTCTGATAACTGCAGAGTGTCAACTGGTCACCACTTCTGATAGCTGGGGCGTCAGCTCTTCACCAACTCTGATAACCGGAGAGCGTCAACTCTTCACCACCTCTGATCAGAGAGTTCAACTCTTCACCACCTCTGATAACTGGAGAGCATCAACTCTTAACCACCTCTGATAACCCCTTTAGTGTGCTCACTTATCAGATTAAATTGACCCCTTATTAAAATAAGGTGTAAATGTGATACAATGCCCAGCTTGTGATACAATCCCCAGCACTTATGCCATCTCTGGAAGGGCCAGCTCTTAATGTTCTCTGCACCTTCTTGTCCAAAAGAGTAACAGGATTGAGCATCCCCGGCCTCAGACCATCCTCGTATGTAATGAAGTATGGGAGACACAGACCAGGGGAGAATTCATCATTTACTACTTTACTAGAAAATTACCCAGACATAAAGAGGAATGCACCCACAATATAAAGGCATCCCTACAGCACCTGGACCTACCAGCAGACTTGATAGACAGTTCAGGAAGGTGCCGCAGCTCTGCTCAATCCTGGATACTGTGTGCATTCGACCAAACGGAAATGACATCACAAACTGGAAGGCCTGACTCTACGTGTTTCATCACATCCCGGCATCTTCAGGAAGCAGGACGACTGGGACCATCTCTTTAAAGCGGAGTTCCAGCTGAAAAAAAAAAGTCAGCAGCTACAAAAACTGTAGCTGCTGACTTTTAAATTACAGCCACTTACCTGTCTCTCAGTCCAGCGGTGTCCTCACCACTGCTGGTTTCACCGGCCATCTTCTCTCCCTGACGCCGGCATCTTTAGTGCGGGCATCTGGCTGTGACAGCTTGCGGCTTCACAGCTGGGTGCCCACTGCGCATGCGCGAGAAGCTTCGCTTTGTGAATTGCCCCGTAGTCTTCTGGGACCTGTCACATTTCCCAGAAGACTACGGGGAGGGGGGAGGGGAGGACAACTTCTGCCTCCAATCGCCTAGGTGATCGCAGTGGGAGTGGGTACCTGTCAAGTTCCGGTACCCGCTCCCATCCAAAGGTGCCAATCCTTAATGGGGAGCGGGAGATAAAGCATTAAAGCGGAACTTCCCCTTTTGGGTGGAACTCTAAACATGCCATATATTACTGAAGCAGGCAGGTCATTACCAGCATCCAAATACAATTTAAATGATCAAAACCTGCTCACAATGGATCTGTGCATTGTAGTTAAAAGCAACTATTAGGTAAAAATGCATAATATAATTAAAACTAGTGATAAGCCGAACACACCCTTTTGGTTCACGGTCGAACATTCAAACCTACCAAATGTTCGACCGCGAACTTCGAGCACAATTTACTGAGCGGTACTTTACTGCATCTAAGTATGTGGTAAGATACCACTCAGTTACCGCATGAGTTAATAGTATTTTAGTAGTAAAACATTATTGTTTCAGCTGTCAGTGGGGGTTCCCTGCTGATTGATGAATGTAAAAAGAATTGTCGGCATTGTCCGACAATTAAAAAAAAATTTTTAAAACTGTGTGAGGTCCTCCTTCCCATCCTTACCAAGCCCTTCGAATCTGGTATGGATTTTGAGGGGAACCCACATGCCAAGAAAAAAAAAAATGTGGGGGCCCCCCTCAAAATCAATACCAGACTGTTATCCGAGCATGCAGCCCGGCAAGTCAGGAAAGGGGGGGGACAAGTGAGCTCCCCCTCCTGAAAAATACCAAGCCACATGCCCTCAACATGGGGGGGCCTCTTCCCCACAACCCTGGGCTGTGGGGGTCTGTGGGCGGGGGGCTAATCAGAATCTGAAAGATTCTACAGATTCCGCCCCCCCATGTGAATGAGTATGTGGTACATGGTACTGCTACCCATTCACAAAAAAAAGTGTAGTGTAAAAAAAAAAAACGAGACACTCTGACAAGTCCTTTATTAAAAATAAAAGTTCTAAAAAGTCTCTTGAAGCAGATTCAAGGTCAGTCATGATGCCTGCCGCCGTTGCTACCCAAAAAAAGGAAAAAAAAACCCCGCTGTGCTGTGATTGGCTAAAGTAGTGCACTTGACCTGTGACCAAGACGGCGGTGACGTCACGCTCTGTTAGCTCCTCCTAAGGAGCGTGACGTCACCGCCGCCGGAGCCACGAGGAGGCTCTGCGGCCATCTTTAAAAAGGGGTTAGTGCTGCATACTCTGCAATCTCTTGTTTTAAGTGGACATACTACACTATGGGCATTTGTTTTTTGGCTCCTATCTAGAGCTATTAAGCCTGCAGATCACCCCCACTACATCCAGTATCCAGAGAAGGGAGCCCTGTACCCAAGCTGAGCACCTGTCCATCCTTAAGGGGACCTCTGGACCCAGCAGATTACCTTACTGCCCTATGTTTGATGACCATACAGTAGAAGGGAGCTCACCATCTACCCATCCCTGAGATCCCTGGCGGTTATATATTTACATGTGCATTACCAATGCGCTTGCGGTGAGTGCGCACTTTTACCATTCGTTCCTGTCACAAGCCGTGTCATTTAACAATCTACTGCTGTGAAGATTATCTATCTGTTCTGCTATTATTTGTTTGAACTTTATTACTTCATGATATTTGGATGAACTATTGATTTTAACACAACATTGACGCACATTATTTAATGACAATTGTCCGTTTACATATTTGAAAATATTTATTAGCGCTGCACTTTATATACTTTTATCCTTTGGAGGTTTACTTTGGTTACCTTGAGTGTTACAGCTGCTATATACATCTTTTAGAGCACTCACTTCATTATTGTTTATCTAGTAGTGCTAACTACCCTGATGTATGCCAGTGAGACTTGGACTTTATACAGAAGGCATACTAGGCAACTGAACAAGTTCCACATGACCTGCCTCCGCATACTTCTGAGGATCTGTTGGCAGGACCAGGTGCCAGACAGAGAAGTCCTCTCCAGAGCAGGCCTGCCATCAGTTCACACCCTGCTGATGAAAGCCCAGACTCTGGCAGGCTATGTTGCAAGGATGCAAGACCACCGTATCCCTAAACAGCTGCTCTATGGTGAGCTGTCTCAAGGAAAACGATCGCACGGGGGACAAAGGAAGCGATACAAAGACACTTTGAAAGCCTCCAAGTCCCTGGATATTAACATCACCTGGGGAAACCATGGCACAAGATCGATCGACATGGCGCACGTTGATCCACCAAGGGTGGCAGACATTTGAGGAGAAAAGAACAACCACAGCACAAGAGAAGCGAGCACTCCGCAAAGCCAGAGCTGCAAATGATGCAACAGTGGTGCCCACATGTGTCTGCCCGACATGTGGCAGAGCATTTTGTACCCATATAGGCCTTACCAGACACCTACAGACACACCATGGACAGCCCACCTGTTAGATGTCAAGGTCTTCTTCAAACACAATGGACGAACATCACTTACATTGAAGTGTGTTGACTACAATATCCACTTGTGGACCAGCATATCCTTATATCTCTGGACTTTGATTGTATGTACCGGAATGATGTCTTCAGCTGCAAGCATCATCCTAGTACTGTTTCTTCAGCCTGCGGTCGGCTTTCTCTTAAAAGCAATTCTAGCAGCTAATTAGCCACCAAATTGCTTTTACAAGCAGCAAGATGGGATTTCCTTCCACAGCTCTCTAGGTCTCTTCCGTCCCACCGGGGAACCCGAGAGTGCAGTCGGCGTCTCCACGTGCTGACCATAGAGCTGATTGGGGACTGGAACAGCTGTGATCATCTCTATGGTCTAAGAAACTGGAATTGATGAGCATTTCATCACTTCCGGTTTCGCAGTTTTAAACAAATTCTTAGTGGTGTGAAAAAAGCATCTGATCATACCGATCTTGGTCACTGCCTATTGCTATTACAGAGGATATTTATATTCCCTGGGATAACAATGAAAGTGATAAAAGGGACAGTATAGAAAAAGAAAATAAATTATTTAAAAAAAAGTTAACAATTTATTTTCTAGGGCCACTGTTTAAAAAAAAAAAATATATATATATATATGTGCACCCTCGGTCTCCGCTCGAATCACACACCTACTGAGCGACATATCAGACTGGATGTCACTCCACTTCCTTAAACTGAACTTCTCCAAAACCGAGTTTCTTGTCTTCCCCCCAGCCCGGACACCACCCCCCATTGACTTCTCCATCACATTCAACAACGCCACCATCAAACTCAAACTCCTCCACTCATCCTACCACCCCATCCCCCACAGCTATCTCCTCCTGTGCCACCATCCCCTCCCTCCTAGATTGTAAGCTCGAAAGAGCAGGGCCCTCAATCCCCTCATGTTTTGCATTGTATTGGTATTGTTCTGTCACATGTTCTGTCCCCCTTTGTAATGTACAGCGCTGAGCGAACTATTGGCGCTTTATAAATACTGTATAATAATAATGTGTATGTATGTATAATGTTTGGGGTTTTAAGTATTTTCTAGAAAAAAAATACTGTTTTTACATGTAAGCATAAAGTGTCAGAAAAAGCCTGGTCTTCAAGTGGATACTGACCACCTAAGTCCTCATGCACACTTGACGTTTTTACAGCGGCTGTTTTTGGCTTTTGACATTTTTTTCTCCAGCTAGTAAACCCCCAGCATGTTATCCTATGTGTCCATGCACACATAGACTGTAATCAACGTTTTATGGCTGGGATATTTCTTGGCTGGAAAAAAACCCCAGGACTAGTGGGTTTCTAGAGGAGTTTTTTAGCTGTAAAAAAAAACACTAAAAACCGCAAACGCAGGAAAACGCCGCTAAATGAGGCTAAACGCTAATGCAAAAACAAAAAAAAAGCTGAAAAACCTCACGACTTTACACAGCTAACATTACCAGCATTATCAAAACATCCAGTGTGCATGAGGGCAAATGATCACCTACTGACCACCTGGTATATTGCCACCAATAGAGACTTGACAGATGAGTGCAAAAAAATACTTTTTCATTTTTATTGCGTTTTAATAAATACTGCACTCAGGTAATGGCTCTCTCTCTCTCTCTCCCTCTCTTTTCATTTTGGTGTTTACTATGTAGGTATCAAATTTGTTTAGGTTTTTGTCCGCTGTGTATTTCAGTCATAAGTCTAATACCTTCATTTATCTTGAATAAAACTTACATCACTCGGATTACAAATTCCCTCCCCTACAATTCTCTCTTTGGGTAGTGTGGAGCATTTGGTCACAGATTTGCTGCTGTAGGCTGGACCTGACCAAAAACATCCTGAGGACTTTCCAAGGGTTGGGCCTCCACAAACTACCTACCTCCAATCAAGTCCAGTGCTACCTCACCTGGCTAATCCCACAGCACTCTATTCAAAAAAATACTCTAGACACACTTTAAGTGAAACATCTGTGACACAACGCGGTGCCCAACCCCTGTCCTTCTCACCAACTCGTGGCAAAGGACCAGCCAATCTCACTCTGCTCTGTCACTTGCGTAACAATGCCACTCTCAGCTGCACCCTGCACAAAGATTTTCCAGCTCGCGGGACCACTATCTATGTGCCAGCAGCCTGCGAGCGATTGTCACTGGGTTAGGTTAATTATGCAATTAACCCTCGAAACTCCAAACTGCCACCAGATAGCTTTGGGCCTATCAACCCTTCACAATGTTAGCAAGAACGAATGTGAGAAATAAATGTCTTAACACACTGTCACCACAGACAGATATATTCAGAGGATTATTATATACAGAGACAGGGATTCTTTTGTTTGTATTAAAAGCTTTAGAGATAGTTTCAACACTTTTCAAAATAGGGTTTATTACTAAAAAAGGTCAAAATGGTGCAATTTAAATATTTACAGAAAGGGATGTTACAAAGACATAAAGAGAACAATAATGCAACAGAAATAAAAGAAAGGAGTCCAGAAGGCAGAATACTTGCAAAGTCCTGGTTTTAGCAGAGTCCAATTATCCGAGCAAAAACATTGCCTTGGCTCTCAAGTCCATTAGGATGTTCCTTGGTTGATGTTAAACGAGAGCTCCCACTTCACAAGTCCTGTCAGTCCTTTTCTATGATATCAAGGGGGTGTGGACAGAGACTGACCAATAATCCAGTTTAAGGGATGGGTGTTGGCAGATCACTAAATGTATGACCAAGCCCCAACTACAGTTTTACAGTAATATTAATAATCTCCAATACATGAAGCTGGTATTCTAGTAACTGGCAGATTAATATTTAGAATTGTATTTCAAACCCAGGGATACCAAACACATCGTACCTTTGTCACCCAGGAGGGAGGAGAATGCTTTCTCCCTTTTCCTATGTGCTAACATAGTCACGTATGATCTTGATTTGTTTGGTATGATATTCCCTATTCAACTATATACCTAATATTAATGTGCCTACCCTGTTCCTGTTGAATCACATGTGGACTTGTTACATGTGGAATAGACGTTTTATGGCACGCTCTGCATTTCTAGAGCTCTAATGGCCTTACAGGTCATGTGTGACTGTTTGACTGAGTTATTGTTTTATGATAGGGCAGAGGAAAGTGTTTTCATGGTTCCTGGAAAACAGACAACCTGCCTAGACTAATTAGATGTTTACAGCCCTGGACACTGGCGTCTATTTGTGTTTTAATTAAGAGGCTCTTTTGAAGTTTGTTACAACTTACAGCTACAAATTCCAGTTTTCAGGAGGAGGGGAGGAAGATTAATGCTCATGAAAAACAAAAATGGCTGTCACGTACAGGTTCCATGTCCCTATTGCACACAATATCGATACAACATCAGCTCATGATAAACTGACAATTTAGTGCATTTGGTTATCTGTTAGCCACAACACTTGATTTTGCATATACGGGTGCAATAAGTTCACTTGAACCATTCAGCAATACTTGGCATTGTCCTATAAGCAGGGGCTTCTTTCAATGCTCTACATATTTTGCAGTATGCTGATGGAAAAAAAGTTTCGGATAGCGTTGGTCGATAGCTGAACTTCCAATTAAAATATTGTTGATATCTATTCTCATCTTCATCCAAACCCAGAAGAAATTTGGCCAGTTCTTGGGGAGTGGAAAAGTCGTCAACATGAATAAAAGCATCGGGTGGAACGAAACGCTCATAATTTTTACGTGAAGGACCCATGACAACGGGCACAGTTCCTGCCATTAGTGAATTTTTCCAGAACTTTTCCGTGATGTAATCCTCATGTATGGAATTCTCAAAGGCAAGGTAGAATTTATACCTGGTCAGGGTTTGCAAAGTCTGGTTCCATGGAAGAGACAAACCATATTTTCCATAGACATCAGTTGTAATATATTCCTTTAACTCCTCGTAATATTTGGTTCGTCTGTGCCTTGTATTCCAGTTGCTCACTACCCAGGCCACCAACTTTGACTTTTGGGGAATTGTAAAATCTTCACTTCCATCAACTTTTTCTAGCCGTCCATATGGAATATATATATCTGAATCAAGTCGATAGGACATTGTGAGGTTAATTTTGTTGTCCATGAGCTTTAAATTTGGGCAGTTGGTTGGAGACTCCATGCTAAACCAGATCCAGTATTGGTCGGATGGTCTTGGCACTGGAGGTAAAAGCTCTTCTGACTTATATACATCTCTATGACTAATAACAACAGCATTTGCTATGGGGTATGCATTGCGGTCCACAGTGTAGAAACAACTAGATATTTCATTTCTTGGACAACTATTTAAAGGAAACTTGTATCCTAATGGCCATGTCCAAAGTAAGATGGTCAGCAGAGACCTATTGAAGGTCGCCACTGTCTCCGCTGCTGTTGGTGGCTTTGTCATAGTCAATCGGTTTGATTTCACAGAGTCTGATGCCACCTTTGGCCTGTGTTTTATTTCAACATTTACTTTGCTAAATTGTCTTTCTATGTTAAAATAGGCAAATGAAATGTAGGAAATGGTTCCCAGTAATATCATGCTGAAGAAGACCAAAGTCCATTTTGAGGATTGCTTTAGGAAATCCATATGGAAGTGATGCAGATAATTTTATCTGATAGATGAAAGAGAGCACGGTATTCCCATACCTGGAAAACAAGAGAAACATGTGGTGACACGTAAAATATATTTATGGCAACATCTTGAAATTCTTCATAGTGCATTGATCCAACAGGCATTTTGAGGACTGTGTGTGAGTGTCATCAACAACTGAAGTTTTTGTTTAACAACAAACAAAAAAATACATTTCAGCTACTGATCTTCATAAACAGCTTTTTTTTTTAACAGGGAGCATCCAGAAAGAGAGGTTCCTAAAGAGAAACCTAAAGCTACAGTATACTGCATGTTCCATTCAACCCCCACATGCTCACGTAGGGACTACAGTATATGCAGATAAGTTGTTTTCACGAACATATCACATTGGGCATGGACAGTGGCAAGGTCATGTCTTTTATGATTCCATCGTATTCCCAGATACAGTAGATTGTATAAATTTACTGTATAATGGCAGCAGACGACATCTACCCCCCAGAAGCAGCATTTTCTCTTCTTTTTGCAGCCTCAGTCTTCATTCATGCTCCAACATGGAGCTTTCATCTTTGTAATCTATATCTTTCAGAGGGCTCCATGAGAGGCTCCTGGTGCCTCCTGCAGAGGGGCAATCTGACAGGGTTGATCGGTGAGGAGGGGGTGCAGTCACAAGCACAAATCACTCTAGATGGCTTTCCATGAAGCAGCTGAAAGCTGCATCTCCTCCTTTCCCTCCCATGGCTCCCACCACCACACCAATCACCCCTGGCTGCCCATGGGATTTCCCCTGCTGCCCAGCCAGCTGTGTGCTCTCCTGACCACTACCTGCCTCATCCCCCCCATCTCTACCGGCTTCCCTCCTCTCCTCTCCCGCTGGCTGCTGCAGGAGATGTGTCAGGATGGAGAGCGGGGAAGGGGCCTATAAATATTTCATTTACCATCCCCTTCCTTTTCTGAATGAAGAGAGTCAAGTCCAGTTTGGTGTGGAGGAACTTGAGTGTACTGCACACAGTGCTGAACTCAACCCTATTGAACACCTATGGACCTCAACCCTACTGAAACCCTTTGAATCTCAAACCAACTGTACTTCTTTGGACCTCAACCCTACTGAACGCTGTTGGACCTCAACAATACTGAACGCTGTTAGATCTCAACCCTACTGAACACCTTTGACCTTCAACCCTACTGAACACCTGTCAGGGCTCCAGGTATGACCAGAGGTGTGTGGACCGACACAGGGAAACACAGACTTCAGGTATAGCGTGTAACACGATATAATTTATTAAAGACAACACAAACATAAACGCAGTGCAAACAATAAAACTCAACACTACATAAATATGTACAGCCAGGTGCGATAAACCTTAAACTAATAGGTACCAGTGCAGTCAGGGCTGGAGAGGTGGATCGGTCAGGCAGACTGAGCCCACAGCACGGATTTCCTCAGGGCGCGGGGTCTAAGTCCCAGCCTGCTATTCACCAGGGCCCCTGATGGTGGGGATGGACTTGGTGCAGACTGGAACCAGGTAGCGACCCCTGAGTGCGTCCGGCTGTGGTAGAGAGTACTGGCAGGGGAGTGCAGGAACGGAGTCTGATGGGAAGAGGCAGGCAGACTTACTAGAGGTGATCCGTGCGGGATAGATGGATTGTCAGGTGAAGTAAGCGTAGTCAGACAGGCCGGGTCGGTATCATGCGGGCAGTGTGGTACAGGAGGAGCAAGCAGAGAATGGTCGGGGTCACAAGCCATTCAGCAGGTAGCGGGCAGTGCGGTACCGAGGATCAGGCAGAAGGATGGTCAGGCAAGCCAGGGGTTCAACAGGAGACGATCAGCAGAGATCAGGATCAAAGCAGGGTCACAGGCCTGGTCATTCCTTAAATACACCTCCTGTAATCAGCCCAGGTGTTGGCTGACTACAGGAGTGAGCGTCTGGCTGCTGAAAGCACCCGCTGGTCAGCCCTGGTACTGCAGCCCACACGGCAGGTGAGTCCCACCACCAGTGCTGAGTCCATTCCTGACAACACCTTTGGATCTCAACCCTACTGAACACCTTTGGACCTCAGCCCTACTAAACACCTTTCGACCTCAACTCTACTGAACACCTTTGGGCCTCAACTCTACTGAACACCTTTGGGCCTCAACCCTACTAAACACCTTTTCATCTCAACCCTATTGAGCATCTCCTGCTGCATGTCAGCAGTCTTTGACCATCTCTTATAGAATACTCTTAATCTCTTTCTATCTCCCACTGCATGTAAGCAGTCTTTTACCATCTCTTATAGAATACTCTTAATCTCTGTCTATCTCCCACTGCATGTAAGCAGTCTTTGACCAATTATTATGGCATGCTTTTAGGCTCTGACCATCTGTAGCGTATCAGCAGTCTTTGGCCATCTATTATGGCCTGCTGTTAGGCTCTGACCATCTCTTATTGCATATCTTATGTCTTTGACAGCTTTTTGTAACATTATAATAACTGAATATTAAGTGATAAAAGACCCTTTATATCAAGTGAGTTGACCATCACTGCTCTAAACCTTTCCCATCCCTACCCAAAACAAAATAAGAAAGTTTTGAAAGATATTTTGCACCCATTCTTATTGATGAATGATGACTATTAGAGATGAGCGAAGAAATGAAAAATTCGATTCGACTGATTCGGCGAATTCGTGGACAATATTCGATTCGAGTCGATACGCTGTGAATTTAACTTAAAAAAGGGTGTTTCTAGGCTTCAGAGAGACTTAATATTAGTGCAGAACACTGTACCTTTAATTTAAATGCCCTTGGAGTCTGCTGGGGAAGAGAAATAATACTGTCAGTCAGTATGACATGCAGATGAGTGCCGTCGATCTTAGAATCACCGCAAACTTCACTCATTTGGGCAGTCACGGGGCCAAAACCAGAGTGTGGAGCCACAGTGTGGCGGAGGAGGCAGCAGCAATGGGAGGCCATACAGCACCCTATGACAAAAATAGAAACCACCAGCAGTGTGAGGAGACCTGAAAGTGGCACATGGCAGAGTGTGGCGATAGAGACAGCAGCAATGGGAGGCCGTACAGGGACCCATGACACACTCTGGACCTGGCAGCAGCATGAGGAGGCGGTACAGGGGCCCATGACAGATTACGGGCCTGGCAGCAGCATGAGGAGTCGGTACGGGGGCCCATGGCAGATTACGGGCCTGGCAGCAGCAATGGGAGGCCGTACAGGGACCCATGACACACTCTGGACCTGGCAGCAGCATGGGGAGGCGGTACAGGGGCCCATGACAGATTACGGGCCTGGCAGCAGCATGAGGAGTCGGTACGGGGGCCCATGACACACTCTGGACCTGGCAGCAGCATGAGGAGGCGGTACAGGGGCGCATGACAGATTACGAGCCTGGCAGCAGCAACTTGGACAGGAGGACGTTCAGCTTCTGCACCGTCGGGTGCGTGCTCGCAAACTGTTGTCTCTTGGAAACGGATTCCAAGAAAGACTGCTGACGGAATCCGTGAAGAGGAGTAGCAGGAGAAGGAGCATCTGAACGAGCGGAATATGCCAACAAGCGACAACAGGGGCCCATGTCAGATTACGGGCCTGGCAGCAGCATGAGGAGTCGGTACGGGGGCCCATGGCAGATTAGGGGCCTGGCAGCAGCTATGGGAGGCCCGTAATCTGCCAGCACCCTATGACAAAAAATGGAACCCACCAGCAGTGTGAGGAGACCTGAAAGTGGCACATGGCAGAGTGTGGCGATGGAGACAGCAGCAATGGGAGGCCGTACAGGGACCCATGACACACTCTGGACCTGGCAGCAGCATGAGGAGGCGGTATAGGGGCCCATGGCAGATTAGGGGCCTGGCAGCAGCTATGGGAGGCCCGTAATCTGCCAGCACCCTATGACAAAAAATGGAACACACTAGCAGTGTGAGGAGACCTGAAAGTGGCACATGTTTGGGGCATGATTCATGGCGGATTTAGTCAGTTGTGTCAGGAACTGGTGGTTTGAAATCCAGACTAATCCACGCCTGATTCATTTTCACAAACGTGAGTCTCTCCACACTTTGGGTGGACAGTCGTGTCCTCCGCGGAGTTGCAATACCTCCTGCCGCACTAAACACGCGCTCCGATGCCACGCTACTGGCCGGGCATGACAGCCTTTCAAGGGCAAATTCAGCTAGTTGGGGCCAAAGGTCAAGTTTCGTTGCCCAGTAGTCAAGGGGATTGTCTACCTCGGTTGGCAGGGTGCTGTCCAAGTAGGCCTAAGCCTGTTGTTTGAGGTCCTGCTCCAGGTCCACCTGATGCTGCTGCTGCTGCTGCGGCTGGTTAGTAGTTTCCTCACTGCGCTGGTGAAGAAAGCTACTCATCATCGACTGCAGACTGAGGCAGCCGCTGCTGGTGGAGCTGCCACTGCTCCTACCACCCCACCCCTCCCCTGCTGCCATGGCAGCGGAACGCGAGCGCACAGGGCCCACAGTGTCTGAGGATGGACGTTGGCGCAGACAGGCAGAGACCAGCTGACTACATAGGTGGTTTTTATAGTACGTTATTTTGGCCTCCCTCTCAGCAGGTGTGAAAAAGGCCACCATTTTTGAACGGTAGCGAGGGTCCAACAAGGTGGACAGCCAAAAGTCATCCCTCTGTCTGATGGTTATTATTCGGCTGTCGCTACGCAAGCAACCGAGCATGCTATGGGCCATTTGTGCCAAGGAATGCGAGGGACTCCCTGCCTCCATCTCCACAGCATACTGCCACGGTGCGTCTGGGTCCTCTGTCTCCTCTTCCTCCTCCTCTACCAGATGCTCCTGCTCCTCCACTCCTGTCCGCTGAGTGGAAAAACCACCCATTTCACTCAATAATTCCTGAGCACCAATGTCCTCCTCTACCTCCTCCTCTTCTTCCTGTCCTGCCCCCACAGGGGTCATGTGGCGTTGAGATCTGTGCGCCACGTCTACCGCACCCTGACCAGCCATTGTTAACAGCATTTGTTCCAGGACGTGCAACAGAGGAATGACGTCGTTCATCCCATAGTCCTGCCGACTCACGAATAGCGTGGCCTCCTCAAAGGGCCTGAGCAAGCGCAGGTGTCACGCATGAGCTGCCAATGGCTGACATCTAAGTTACACAGGGAGTACCTTTATCCGCTTTTAACATCAGGAAATCTGTGATGGCCTTTTGCTGTTCGTAAAGGCGGTCTAACATATGTAGGGTTGAATTCCACCTTGTTGCAACGTCACAGCATGAGGAGTCGGTATAGGGGCCCATGGCAGATTAGGGGCCTGGCAGCAGCTATGGGAGGCCCGTAATCTGCCAGCACCCTATGTCAAAAAATTCAACACACCAGCAGTGTGAGGAGACCTGAAAGTGGCACATGGCATGAGAGACTGTGGACCTGGCAGCAGCATGAGGAGGCGGTATAGGGGCCCATGACAGACTCTGGACTTGGCAGCAGCATGAGGAGGCGGTATATAGAGGCCTATGGCAGATTAGGGGCCTGGCAGCAGCTATAGGAGGCCCGTAATCTGCCAGCACCCTATGTCAAAAAATTCAACACACCAGCAGTGTGTGAGGAGACCTGAAAGTGGCACATGGCAGAGTGTGGCGATGGAGACAGCAGCAATGGGAGGCCGTACAGGGACCCATGACAGACTCTGGACTTGGCAGCAGCATGAGGAGGCGGTATATAGGGGCCCATGGCAGATTAGAGGCCTGGCAGCAGCTATAGGAGGCCCGTAATCTGCCAGCACCCTATGTCAAAAAATTCAACACACCAGCAGTGTGAGGAGACCTGAAAGTGGCACATGGCAGAGTGTGGCGATGGAGACAGCAGCAATGGGAGGCCGTACAGGGACCCATGAGAGACTCTGGACCTGGCAGCAGCATGAGGAGGCGGTATATAGGGGCCCATGGCAGATTAGGGGCCTGGCAGCAGCTATAGGAGGCCCGTAATCTGCCAGCACCCTATGTCAAAAAATTCTACACACCAGCAGTGTGTGAGGAGACCTGAAAGTGGCACATGGCAGAGTGTGGCGATGGAGACAGCAGCAATGGGAGGCCGTATAGGGACCCATGAGAGACTCTGGACTTGGCAGCAGCATGAGGAGGCGGTATATAGGGGCCCATGGCAGATTAGGGGCCTGGCAGCAGCTATGGGAGGCCCGTAATCTGCCAGCACCCTATGTCAAAAAATTGAAAACACAAGCAATGTGAAGAGACCTGAATGTGGCACATGGCAGAGTGTGGCGATGGAGACAGCAGCAATGGGAGGCCGTACAGGGACCCATGAGAGACTCTGGACCTGGCAGCAGCATGAGGAGGCGGTATATAGGGGCCCATGGCAGATTAGGGGCCTGGCAGCAGCTATAGGAGGCCCGTAATCTGCCAGCACCCTATGTCAAAAAATTCTACACACCAGCAGTGTGTGAGGAGACCTGAAAGTGGCACATGGCAGAGTGTGGCGATGGAGACAGCAGCAATGGGAGGCCGTACAGGGACCCATGAGAGACTCTGGACCTGGCAGCAGCATGAGGAGGCGGTATATAGGGGCCCATGGCAGATTAGGGGCCTGGCAGCAGCTATAGGAGGCCCGTAATCTGCCAGCACCCTATGTCAAAAAATTCTACACACCAGCAGTGTGTGAGGAGACCTGAAAGTGGCACATGGCAGAGTGTGGCGATGGAGACAGCAGCAATGGGAGGCCGTACAGGGACCCATGAGAGACTCTGGACCTGGCAGCAGCATGAGGAGGCGGTATATAGGGGCCCATGGCAGATTAGGGGCCTGGCAGCAGCTATAGAAGGCCCGTAATCTGCCAGCACCCTATGTCAAAAATTCTACACACCAGCAGTGTGTGAGGAGACCTGAAAGTGGCACATGGCAGAGTGTGGCGATGGAGACAGCAGCAATGGGAGGCCGTACAGGGACCCATGAGAGACTCTGGACCTGGCAGCAGCATGAGGAGGCGGTATATAGGGGCCCATGGCAGATTAGGGGCCTGGCAGCAGCTATAGGAGGCCCGTAATCTGCCAGCACCCTATGTCAAAAAATTCTACACACCAGCAGTGTGTGAGGAGACCTGAAAGTGGCACATGGCAGAGTGTGGCGATGGAGACAGCAGCAATGGGAGGCCGTACAGGGACCCATGAGAGACTCTGGACCTGGCAGCAGCATGAGGAGGCGGTATATAGGGGCCCATGGCAGATTAGGGGCCTGGCAGCAGCTATAGGAGGCCCGTAATCTGCCAGCACCCTATGTCAAAAAATTCTACACACCAGCAGTGTGTGAGGAGACCTGAAAGTGGCACATGGCAGAGTGTGGCGATGGAGACAGCAGCAATGGGAGGCCGTACAGGGACCCATGAGAGACTCTGGACCTGGCAGCAGCATGAGGAGGCGGTATATAGGGGCCCATGGCAGATTAGGGGCCTGGCAGCAGCTATAGGAGGCCCGTAATCTGCCAGCACCCTATGTCAAAAAATTGAAAACACAAGCAGTGTGAAGAGACCATAATGTGGCACATGGCAGAGTGTGGCGATGGAGACAGCAGCAATGGGAGGCCGTACAGGGACCCATGAGAGACTCTGGACCTGGCAGCAGCATGAGGAGGCGGTATATAGGGGCCTATGGCAGATTAGGGGCCTGGCAGCAGCTATAGGAAGCCCGTAATCTGCCAGCACCCTATGTCAAAAAATTTTACACACCAGCAGTGTGTGAGGAGACCTGAAAGTGGCACATGGCAGAGTGTGGCGATGGAGACAGCAGCAATGGGAGGCCGTACAGGGACCCATGAGAGACTCTGGACCTGGCAGCAGCATGAGGAGGCGGTATATAGGGGCCCATGGCAGATTAGGGGCCTGGCAGCAGCTATAGGAGGCCCGTAATCTGCCAGCACCCTATGTCAAAAAATTCTACACACCAGCAGTGTGTGAGGAGACCTGAAAGTGGCACATGGCAGAGTGTGGCGATGGAGACAGCAGCAATGGGAGGCCGTACAGGGACCCATGAGAGACTCTGGACCTGGCAGCAGCATGAGGAGGCGGTATATAGGGGCCCATGGCAGATTAGGGGCCTGGCAGCAGCTATAGGAGGCCCGTAATCTGCCAGCACCCTATGTCAAAAAATTCTACACACCAGCAGTGTGTGAGGAGACCTGAAAGTGGCACATGGCAGAGTGTGGCGATGGAGACAGCAGCAATGGGAGGCCGTATAGGGACCCATGAGAGACTCTGGACTTGGCAGCAGCATGAGGAGGCGGTATATAGGGGCCCATGGCAGATTAGGGGCCTGGCAGCAGCTATGGGAGGCCCGTAATCTGCCAGCACCCTATGTCAAAAAATTGAAAACACAAGCAGTGTGAAGAGACCATAATGTGGCACATGGCAGAGTGTGGCGATGGAGACAGCAGCAATGGGAGGCCGTACAGGGACCCATGAGAGACTCTGGACCTGGCAGCAGCATGAGGAGGCGGTATATAGGGGCCTATGGCAGATTAGGGGCCTGGCAGCAGCTATAGGAGGCCCGTAATCTGCCAGCACCCTATGTCAAAAAATTTTACACACCAGCAGTGTGAGGAGACCTGAAAGTGGCACATGGCAGAGTGTGGCGATGGAGACAGCAGCAATGGGAGGCCGTACAGGGACCCATGAGAGACTCTGGACTTGGCAGCAGCATGAGGAGGCGGTATATAGGGGCCCATGGCAGATTAGGGGCCTGGCAGCAGCTATGGGAGGCCCGTAATCTGCCAGCACCCTATGTCAATAAATTGAAAACACAAGCAGTGTGAAGAGACCTGAATGTGGCACATGGCAGAGTGTGGCGATGGAGACAGCAGCAATGGGAGGCCGTATAGGGACCCATGAGAGACTCTGGACTTGGCAGCAGCATGAGGAGGCGGTATATAGGGGCCTATGGCAGATTAGGGGCCTGGCAGCAGCTATGGGAGGCCCGTAATCTGCCAGCACCCTATGACAAAAAATGGAACACACCTGCAGTGTGTGAGGAGACCTGAAAGTGGCACATGTTTGAGGCATGATTCATGGCGGATTTAGTCAGTTGTGTCAGGAACTGGTGGTTTGAAATCCAGACTAATCCACGCCTGATTCATTTTCACAAACGTGAGTCTCTCCACACTTTGGGTGGACAGTCGTGTCCTCCGCGGAGTTACAATACCTCCTGCCGCACTAAACACACGCTCCGATGCCACGCTACTGGCCGGGCATGACAGCCTTTCAAGGGCAAATTCAGCTAGTTGGGGCCAAAGGTCAAGTTTCGTTGCCCAGTAGTCAAGGGGATTGTCTACCTCGGTTGGCAGGGTGCTGTCCAAGTAGGCCCAAGCCTGTTGTTTGAGGTCCTGCTCCAGGTCCACCTGATGCTGCTGCTGCTGCTGCTGCTCCTGCGGCTGGTTAGTACTTTCCTCACTGCGCTGGTGAAGAAAGCTACTCATCATCGACTGCAGACTGAGGCAGCCGCTGCTGGTGGAGCTGCCACTGCTCCTACCACCCCACCCCTCCCCTGCTGCCATGGCAGCGGAACGCGAGCGCACAGGGCCCACAGTGTCTGAGGATGGACGTTGGCGCACAAAGGCAGAGACCAACTGACTACATAGGTGGTTTTTATAGTACGTTATTTTGGCCTCCCTCTCAGCAGGTGTGAAAAAGGCCACCATTTTTGAACGGTAGCGAGGGTCCAACAAGGTGGACAGCCAAAAGTCATCCCTCTGTCTGATGGTTATTATTCGGCTGTCGCTACGCAAGCAACCGAGCATGCTATGGGCCATTTGTGCCAAGGAATGCGAGGGACTCCCTGCCTCCATCTCCACAGCATACTGCCACGGTGCGTCTGGGTCCTCTGTCTCCTCCTCCTCCTCCTCTACCAGATGCTCCTGCTCCTCCACTCCTGTCCGCTGAGTGGAAAAACCACCCATTTCACTCAATAATTCCTGAGCACAAATGTCCTCCTCTACCTCCTCCTCTTCTTCCTGTCCTGCCCCCACAGGGGTCATGTGGCGTTGAGATCTGTGCGCCACGTCTACCGCACCCTGACCAGCCATTGTTAACAGCATTTGTTCAAGGACGTGCAACAGAGGAATGACGTCGTTCATCCCATAGTCCTGCCGACTCACGAATAGCGTGGCCTCCTCAAAGGGCCTGAGCAAGCGGCAGGTGTCACGCATGAGCTGCCAATGGCTGACATCGAAGTTACACAGGGGAGTACCTTTATCCGCTTGTAACATCAGGAAATCGGTGATGGCCTTTCGCTGCTCGTAAAGGCGGTCTAACATGTGTAGGGTTGAATTCCACCTTGTTGCAACGTCGCAGATCAGGCGATGATGTGGAATTCCATTCTGCCGCTGCAGCTCAAGGAGGGTGTGCTTTGCGGTGTAGGAATGGCTGAAATGCATGCAAAGTTTACGTGACATTTTAAGGATGTCTTGCAGTGGGATGGTGGATTTTAGGAACCGCTTGACAACCAGATTGAACACGTGAGCCATGCATGGCGCATGGCACAACCTTCCTTGACGCAGAGCAGACACCATGTTCTTTCCGTTGTCGGTCAACATGGTTCCGATTTTCAGTTTGCGCGGAGACAGCCATCTGTCGATTTCTCTGTTCATTACACTCAGAAGTTCCTCCCCTGTGTGACTACGTTCGCCAAGGCATACCAGGTGCAGAACAGCGTGACACCGTTGCGCCCTGCACATGTGATATGCCGGTCGGGTAATGGGACTTGGCACGGGGGTGGCGGCTGAGGACACGGCGGAAGAAGAGGTGGTAGAGGCGGACATCTTTGCCGGACCAAGGACGTGCAAACGTGGAGGCAAAAGCGGCGTGACCTGTCCAAGTTGCTGGTGCGGCTGTGACGGCACCACGTTCACCCAGTGGGCCGTAAATGACATGTACTGTCCCTGACCGTAGTTACAGCTCCACACGTCGGCGCTGCCGTGCACTTTGGCAGAGACCGACATGCTCAAAGACTGGCCCACCATGTCTTCTACATGTGAATGCAGGGCTGGCACTGCCTTTTTGGCGAAGAAATGACGGCTTGGCACTCTCCACCGCGGCGCGGCACAAGCCATCATTTCTCTGAAAGGTGCTGAGTCCACCACTTGGAAAGGGAGGGACTGCAGCACCAGCAACTTGGACAGGAGGACGTTCAGCTTTTGCACCGTCGGGTGCGTGCTCGCAAACTGTTGTCTCTTGGAAACGGATTCCAAGAAAGACTGCTGACGGAATCCGTGAAGAGGAGTAGCAGGAGAAGGAGCATCTGAACGAGCGGAAGATGCCAACGAGCGACAACTCCCCTCAGCAGAGGTGTTGGAGCCTTGACTGGCTGATGGAGGGCGATTGACGTCGGGTGACGGAGCAAGTAACGGAGCGGGTGATGGAGCGGGGGCTGGGGCGGGCAGAACCGCCGTATCTTTATCACGGTTTTCCCAGGCCACCAAATGGCGACGCTGCATATGCTGCCGCAACGCTGTAGTCCCAACATGGGCCCCCTGGCCACGCTTGACTTTCTGGCCACATAGTCGACATACGGCTACGTTTACTTCCTCGGGCGGCTTGACGAAAAATTGCCACACCGCCGAGTAGGAAACTTTGCCCCCGATACTCCTCACTGGCTGACTGCTGCTTCCTCCGTGCACACCGGCACCACTACTGGCCGTGGTGGTAGGCTGCAGTGGAGCTGGTGCTCTACTCCGTGGCCGTTTGGCTCCACTGACACTGCTTCCACTGACACTGCTGCGACCCTGCTGCTGTCTCCTGGGCAACCCACCGACTGTTTCGCTCACTGCCAAGCTGCCACCCTCTTCTCCTGATGATGCGGAAGAAATTGCCTGATGACGACGAGGCTGCCAAGTGCGATCAACCTCCTCATCATCAAGTAGGGTCTCCGCCTCACTACTAGCCCCCTCGGCTGCGTCTGGGTCAGGAGACAGACCTGTCTCTAGACCGGCTACCGGGCCACTCTCCTCGCCACTACTTCTTTGCCTGGCTGCTGAAAAGGCGGATGTCTCCCCCCGTTCCTGACCGCCCTCTGTTAGCTCTTCCTCACTGTACAGTGGGGCTGAGCCCACAGCATGCGATACTTCGCTTGGTGAGGGAACACCAAAGGACAGGGGCAGGTAGAGGACACGTGATTTCAGTGGGCTTGGTCCCGGGCCATGCCAACTAACGGTTGTGTCTGACGTACCCACCGACCGTTGGCTGTAGGTGTCAGAGGTGACCTGGGAAGAGGAAGACGACCGAGCCAACCAATCGATGACGGCAGGGTTGTCGGTGGAGACACGACCGCTGGATGACACCGGGAGCACTGGCCTCTGGCTGCGAATAGTGCTGCCTCGACCCCTTCCTCTGCTGCCACGTCTGCTCGCTCCTAAAACATTGCCTCCTCTGCCACTCCTCTGCATGTTGTCTGACATACTCTTTAATTCAACGATTCTGTGTCCCTGAGTAACAATTCTGTGTCCCTAAGTAACAATTCTGTGTCTGTCCCTGAGTAACAATTCTGTGGCCCTAAGTAACGGTTCTGTGTCCCTCAGTAACAATTCTGTGTCCCTCAGTAACAATTATGTGTCTGTCCCTGAGTAACAATTATGTGGCCCTAAGTAACGTTTCTGTGGCCCTCAGTAACAATTCTGTTTCCCCCTGATTAACGTTTATGTGGCCCTAAGTAACGGTTCTGTGGCCCTCAGTAACGGTTCTGTGGCCCTCAGTAACAATTCTGTGTCCCTGATTAACGTTTCTGTGGCCCTAAGTAACGGTTCTGTGGCCCTCAGTAACAATTCTGTGGCCCTGATTAACGTTTATGTGGCCCTAAGTAACGGTTCTGTGGCCCTCAGTAACAATTCTGTGTCCCTCAGTAACAATTCTGTGTCTGTCCCTGATTAACGTTTACGTGGCCCTAAGTAACGGTTCTGTGGCCCTCAGTAACAATTCTGTGTCCCTGATTAACGTTTCTGTGGCCCTAAGTAACGGTTCTGTGGCCCTCAGTAAAAATTCTGTGTCCCTCAAGAAACAATTCTGTGTCTGTCCGTGAGTAACAATTCTGTGGCCCTAAGTAACGGTTCTGTGGCCCTAAGTAACAATTCTGTGTCCCTGATTAACGTTTATGTGGCCCTAAGTAACGGTTCTGTGGCCCTCAGTAACAATTCTGTGTCCCTGATTAACGTTTATGTGGCCCTAAGTAACGGTTCTGTGGCCCTCAGTAACAATTCTGTGTACCTCAGTAACAATTCTGTGTCTGTCCCTGATTAACATTTACGTGGCCCTAAGTAACGGTTCTGTGGCCCTCAGTAACAATTCTGTGTCCCTGATTAACGTTTCTGTGGCCCTAAGTAACGGTTCTGTGGCCCTCAGTAAAAATTCTGTGTCCCTCAAGAAACAATTCAGTGTCTGTCCGTAACAATTCTGTGGCCCTAAGTAACGGTTCTGTGGCCCTAAGTAACAATTCTGTGTCCCTGATTAACGTTTATGTGGCCCTAAGTAACGGTTCTGTGGCCCTCAGTAACAATTCTGTGTCCCTGATTAACGTTTATGTGGCCCTAAGTAACGGTTCTGTGGCCCTCAGTAACAATTCTGTGTACCTCAGTAACAATTCTGTGTCTGTCCCTGATTAACGTTTACGTGGCCCTAAGTAACGGTTCTGTGGCCCTCAGTAACAATTCTGTGTACCTCAGTAACAATTCTGTGTCTGTCCCTGATTAACGTTTACGTGGCCCTAAGTAACGGTTCTGTGGCCCTCAGTAACAATTCTGTGGCCCTAAGTAACGGTTCTGTGGCCCTCAGTAACAATTCTGTGTCCCTGTGTAACAATTCTGTGTCTGTGCGAGTAACAATTCTGTGGCCCTAAGTAACAGTTCTGTGGCCCTCAGTAACAGTTCTGTGTCCCTGAGTAACAATTCTGTGTCTGTGCGAGTAACAATTCTGTGGCCCTAAGTAACAGTTCTGTGGCCCTCAGTAACAATTCTGTGTCCCTGAGTAACAATTCTGTGGCCCTAAGTAACGGTTCTGTGGCTCTCAGTAACAATTCTGTGTCCCTGTGTAACAATTCTGTGTCTGTGCGAGTAACAATTCTGTGGCCCTAAGTAACAGTTCTGTGGCCCTCAGTAACAGTTCTGTGTCCCTGAGTAACAATTCTGTGTCTGTGCGAGTAACAATTCTGTGGCCCTAAGTAACAGTTCTGTGGCCCTCAGTAACAATTCTGTGTCCCTGAGTAACAATTCTGTGGCTCTAAGTAACGGTTCTGTGGCCCTCAGTAACAATTTTGTGTCCCTGTGTAACAATTCTGTGTCTGTGCGAGTAACAATTCTGTGGCCCTAAGTAACGGTTCTGTGGCCCTCAGTAACAATTCTGTGTCCCTGAGTAACAATTCTGTGTCTGTGCGAGTAACAATTCTGTGGCCCTAAGTAACAGTTCTGTGGCCCTCAGTAACAATTCTGTGTCCCTGAGTAACAATTCTGTGGCCCTAAGTAACGGTTCTGTGGCTCTCAGGAACAATTCTGTGTCCCTGTGTAACAATTCTGTGTCTGTGCGAGTAACAATTCTGTGGCCCTAAGTAACAGTTCTGTGGCCCTCAGTAACAGTTCTGTGTCCCTGAGTAACAATTCTGTGTCTGTGCGAGTAACAATTCTGTGGCCCTAAGTAACGGTTCTGTGGCCCTCAGTAACAATTCTGTGTCCCTGTGTAACAATTCTGTGTCTGTGCGAGTAACAATTCTGTGGCCCTAAGTAACGGTTCTGTGGCCCTCAGTAACAATTCTGTGTCCCTGAGTAACAATTCTGTGTCTATGCGAGTAACAGTTCTGTGGCCCTAAGTAACAGTTCTGTGGCCCTCAGTAACAATTCTGTGTCCCTGAGTAACAATTCTGTGGCCCTAAGTAACGGTTCTGTGGCTCTCAGTAACAATTCTGTGTCCCTGTGTAACAATTCTGTGTCTGTGCGAGTAACAATTCTGTGGCCCTAAGTAACAGTTCTGTGGCCCTCAGTAACAGTTCTGTGTCCCTGAGTAACAATTCTGTGTCTGTGCGAGTAACAATTCTGTGGCCCTAAGTAACAGTTCTGTGGCCCTCAGTAACAATTCTGTGTCCCTGAGTAACAATTCTGTGGCCCTAAGTAACGGTTCTGTGGCCCTCAGTAACAATTCTGTGTCCCTGTGTAACAATTCTGTGTCTGTGCGAGTAACAATTCTGTGGCCCTAAGTAACGGTTCTGTGGCCCTCAGTAACAATTCTGTGTCCCTGAGTAACAATTCTGTGTCTGTGCGAGTAACAATTCTGTGGCCCTAAGTAACAGTTCTGTGGCCCTCAGTAACAATTCTGTGTCCCTGAGTAACAATTCTGTGGCCCTTAGTAACGGTTCTGTGGCTCTCAGTAACAATTCTGTGTCCCTGTGTAACAATTCTGTGTCTGTGCGAGTAACAATTCTGTGGCCCTAAGTAACAGTTCTGTGGCCCTCAGTAACAGTTCTGTGTCCCTGAGTAACAATTCTGTGTCTGTGCGAGTAACAATTCTGTGGCCCTAAGTAACAGTTCTGTGGCCCTCAGTAACAATTCTGTGTCCCTGAGTAACAATTCTGTGTCTGTGCGAGTAACAATTCTGTGGCCCTAAGTAACAGTTCTGTGGCCCTCAGTAACAATTCTGTGTCTGTCCCTGAGTAACAATTCTGTGGCCCTAACTAAAGTTTCTGTGGCCCTAAGTAACAATTCTCTGGCACTCAGTAACAATTCTGTCTGTCCCTGAGTAACAATTCTGTGGCCCTAATAACGTTTCTGTGGCCCTAAGTAACAGTTCTGTGGCCCTCAGTAACAATTCTGTGTCTGTCCCTGAGTAACAATTCTGTGGCCCTAACTAAAGTTTCTGTGGCCCTAAGTAACAATTCTCTGGCACTCAGTAACAATTCTGTCTGTCCCTGAGTAACAATTCTGTGGCCCTAATAACGTTTCTGTGGCCCTAAGTGACAATTCTCTGGCACTCAGTAACAATTCTGTCTGTCCCTGAGTAAGAATTCTGTGGCCCTAACTAGCGTTTCTTTGTCCCTAAGTAACGATTCTGTGGCCCTCACTAACAATTCTGTGTCCCTGAGTAATGGTTCTCTGTCCCTAAGTAACGTTTCTCTGTCCCCAAGTATCGTTTCTGTGGCCCTAACTCTGTCCCTAATACAGAGCGGTCTGCCTCTGTTCAATGACTGCAGGCAAATGAAGAATTCCAAAATGGCCGCTATTTATAGCTCGACCATTACACAGTGCTGGCTGGCTGGCTGCTGATTGGCTGATGCGATCACATGTCATTGAGGAATGCATTATGGGTCAGCGCGCCTTGTCTGCGCGCCTTCCCAGACATCCCCGCTCCGTCGCCGCACATGTCCGCCGCCATTTTCGGAAAAATTTCGATTCGCGCGTCCGAAGTAGGCTATTTTTCGGATTTTTTTCCGATATTCGACTCGAATTCCACTTCGGCTACTTCGATTCGCTCATCTCTAATGACTATACCTTATACGTGTACACCATTTTTTAGAAATATAATAGGTTTGTTTACATTTTACTTACTATATTAATATATCTATGACATATACATTTACAGGCTGATTGAGTAACTACGTGGGTTATGTACTAAAACTGAAGAGTGCAAAATCTGGTGCAGCTCTACATAGCATTCAGTCAGCTTCCAGATTTTATTGACAAAGCTTAATTGAACAAGCTGAAGTTAGAAGCTGATTGGCTACTGTGCTCAACTGCACTAGATTCTGTGTGCAGCTCTTTTAGTAAATCTCCCCCAATGTGTATTTTAGATCCATTTCAAATTCTTACCCAGAGCTTCTTTATCCTCAATGAGATCTTCAGCAGTGGTAAGACTGATAGCAGAGGCTCCTGCAAACAGATCAGGAGTATCAAGAGGGAACTGGTCCCTGGAGACATCTTAGTTGCCTAGAAATTTCTTTGTTGATGGTGAGATGGTGAGTCTTTTATATACAGAAGATATTACTGACGTACTTTGCCACTAATCAAAATTCTGGTTTCAAAACCATGTCCCCATAGCAATATTGGTGAATTTACTTGGCATTGGGCTTTTATACAGAATGTACAAGAAAGCAGGAAGGGAGATTGGGAACAGGGCAGAACCTGCTCCCATATGACAAACAATTGAAAAGGTAGATTCTTTTCATATACTTTACCATGATGGACCATGCTTGACTTCTGGCTTTTATGGCTTGCATGAAGGAGATGGACCCTTCCCTCTTTCTCGTACTTCATCACTAAACAAAAATGCTAAATGCAAAACTCTGTCCCTATAATGACATTGCGGAACATAGTCAGCAATTGGTATTGTGGGATCTTTTGTCTGAAACCTATCAAGAGCCTTGTAATGGTTGACAATGTGTTACAATGGTTTGGGGTCAATTTTATTATTAATTTTTTTTAAACAGAACTCAGAGTACTGGCATCTTGTATTATTTTAGTGATGCTGTCTTTTCTTGGTACTCATATTACATTGTACAGTATTACATCTTTTGTGATGTATTTGTTTAATTCTACACACCTGCTGTACAGGGGTTTAACCAGCTTTTCAAATTTTCCCCTGCAGAATGAACTTGTAAAATCACTAACGATACTGTAATAACTGTATATTTAAAAAAAAAGCTGAGGACATGCAGAACTTATGGATTGTATTACTGGTGCCAACTTAGTAAATAACAAATACAAATATGGTAAAAATATAAGACACCCGAAAGTGTAAAAACGTGACATTAAAAAAATGTAAGGTCCATTTTCACCAAACTGGTGATTGCATTGTGTTAAGGCAGCCCATTCATTCAACACAACACAAGGGTCCAAAAAAAGAATGTGCACCAGTTTTAGCAAGGCGTCTATGGCATGTTAACATGCATTGCGATGATCTATGTGTTACCTAATCTACCCTCTAACCCTCAAATTATAATAAATATATATATATGTACATACATATACACACACACACTATATTGCCAAAAGCATTGGGACACTATATGGTATTGTTAGTATTGAGCAGTGTATATATATATATATATATATATATTTAGTATGTACTGTATGTGCACTGTGTATACTTGTAGATGGTTGACATGCCCCATGTGATCGTAAACCCAGGTAGTGACACATGCTCTTTAACCACTTGTCTATGGGTGCCATTTTTAAATCCCAGGCTCCACTCTTCCTCCTGTGAGCCTGGGATGGCTCTGCTGTCCCTCCTGCAGGATTGAGACTGGCATGGCACATGCTAACAACTAGAGTGGAAAGGGATGAGCAAATGTCCATTCACTGATCTCCCCTATGGTGAATAAACATGGAACCAATGGGTATTTCAATATTTCTGGGTTCACAGCTGTCAGTCCCCAGCAGCACTAGCCAGGGAAGAAACTGATGCATGATCTGTGCTTGATCTACTTCAGAATACTTTAATAATCCCAAAGGGAATTTATTAAATTATTATCATTTTTCATAGAAAAAAATCAGGAAGCAGCTGAAAAATGGAGAGCCAGCAACGATGGGAAAAAATGGTAATGGCAGCAGGTTGCATTGATGGAAGGAGCCAGTAAGGGTAGCAGGAGATGATAATGGTGGCAGGCCAGCAGCGATGGAACGACTTAGTAATGGTAAGATATGATAATGGCACACCAGCAGTGGTAAAAGAAGCTAGTAAGGGTGGCCAGAGCTGGTAATTGTAGAAGGCAGGCAGTGGTGGAAGGAGCTGGTAAGGGTGACAAGAGCTGGTAATTGTGGAAGGAGCTGGTACTGGTAGAAGGCAGGCAGTGGTGGAAGCAGCTAGTAGTGGTGGCAGACCAGCAGAGATGGCAGGATATTGAAATAGTAAAATAGTAAGGTGTAATTATTTCTGGGGCTACATTCCAAGCAAAAATGTAGTCATTAGCATCAGTGGCAGAGGTTTTTATAATCATTGCTGATCCAGGACTAGTTATTTTCTATTTAAGTGAGCTTGTCTGTTATGGTCCAGAGTCAGGCTTGGAGACTAGACTGCTATACCAATAGAGAGCCTCCCACCAACTATCTGGATAAGCACAGAAGCAGGTCACTCTGGAGGATGACACGGGCTGACCTGAGTTGCGGGGTCTAAGCACTAACCAGTTTTTGCCAGAGCTCCTGATGATGGAGATGGGTTTTGCTGCATGTTATTACCAGTTTGTGGTCCTAAGGATCACCCGACTAGGAGGTGAGCAAGTTGGGGTCCAGTAGCAATTATAGCAGATAGAGATCAAGCACCAGCGTAGTCAAGGAACAAGCCAAAGGTCGGTAATGAATGGTAATGGAGATACGGACAGCTGCAGGAGTAACAAGAGCAAGATATTGGCTGGAGAGAGCACAATAGTCTAACAGGAAGTGCAAAGGCGTGGCTAAAATAGGAAGTTCATGGAAGGAGCAAAGGATTCAAAGTTCAAGAGAAACAAGGTTCAAGGCAGGATCATTCAAGGAATTGCCCAGGGAACTGTCCAGCATTCCAGCAGGAGCAGACACAGTAGAATTTGCAGGTTCAGACCCGGGTCCTGATATCATCAACTTGTGAGCTGGTCAACTGTGTTGGGGGACAGGCAGGTTCATCTATTTGTCACGAAACTACCTGCTGCACTGAATACATTCTCTGACAGCACGTTGGCTACAGAGCAAACCAACAGCTCCATTTCTTATTGTATAAGCTCTCACCAGTAGTTTAGCCTAGACAACTAAAAGATCCATGGGGTCATCGTCTCAAAGGTTGTTCGCATCTCCCTTGAACTTCAGGAAATGTATCATACAAACTGCAAGGGTCAGGAGTTTGTACTGTACAGAGTGTAGGGGTCTTACATGTGTAATGTATTGAGTTGAAGGGTCAGAATTATGTTATGCAGGGGTGAGGTGTATGTTAAGTACAGTATGCAGGAGAAGTATAAACAGCCCACCTTATAATTTATTTTACCTCGGTTCATGCCAGCTGCCCTTACTGTGCATGTACACTGCACGTTCCTGACTGGAAGTTCTGGAAGAAAGCAGGAGGAACATGGGAAGGAAAAGAAGCAGAGGCATAAAAAATGTATTTGAGGGATGAAAAAAGAAATTCATGCTAGTTGGGTGAGCCTTAATTCAAAGATACGTTTACTTCTATGGTTTAATACTACTTTAAGACATGCTAAAGTGGTCTGTCAGTCAATATTATCGTCTGTCACTTTAGCATGACTTACATGCTGTTAATAAACCAGCATTACATAATAATTCTATAGACACAGCATTAATTCCAATTTATATCACCTTTATTACTACACGTATATGACAATGTTTGCCAAACGTTTATTACAAAACCTAAAAAATGAAGAATTAAGCAATTCCCTCTGTGCATGATATATTTTATGAGATAAATTTATGTGTGGTGATATAACCTCCCCTGAGGTGTGTCAGAGCCAGTTCTGTGAATATATACATATAGTGAGGGTGAGTAGCAGAGTCAGGATTGCCAACCACCATCATACATGATGTTACTATTCTGTTTCTACTTTAAATTCAATGAATCCCATTTTTCTTTTCTATCTTTTTTTTTACATTTCTGGCTTTGTTTGTTATATATGTATATGCTTTGATTAGCCTGAAGAAGGGCAGAGATACTGAAAACATGGCTGTATTACATGTGAATACTTAATCAAAAAAGAGGGAACTGATTACGTTGTTTCAGCTGTTATTTAAAAAACAGTTAATGTTCCACTCAATATTGAGTCCAAATGGCACAAAAGATTTCAGCTCGTATATCCACTTGGTCTCTGAGTTGGATATATCTCTTCTTGCATTACTTCCCCTCCAACCAGGATTATGCAAATGAAAATTGTCCCAGCTGGGTCTTTATTATGATATAAAGCATAATTCTTAGCCATTGGAAGGAATAGTACCCCATCATTGGTGGCAGTGGGATGTATAGTGCCCCATCATTGGTGTCAGTTGGAGAAATAGTGCCCTATCATTGTTGTCAATAGAAATAACAGTGTCCCATCATTGGTGTCAGTAGGAAGAATAGTCCCCCATAGTTGGTGTTAGTGACAGTAACAGTACCCTAAGGTCCAGATAAAGGTAATCAAAGGCCACAGTTTGGAGACCACTGCTTTACAGTGATCAAGGAAGGATGATGGCTCAACAACATATAGTGTATCAGAGTCTCCTGTGCGGAGAAAGAAATCAGAAACTACACAATGTAGCAGTTTTCCAATTGATTTATTAAATAAAGGTTAAAGTGTTACTAAACCCACAACAGTAAAATCAATCTGTATATGCAGTAAAGCATGCTTATTATACTCACAGTGGAACCTAAGGGGTTAGTCCTCTGCATTGTGTAAAAAAAGCTGTTTGATCCTGTCTTCTCTGCCCCTTGTCTTGTTGAAATGACCACCTGATACAGACTGAACCTGTATAAGGCTGAAAAATGCGGGATTTTGAAGGTGCAAAAAGTACAAGGGACATACAGTCAGGTCCATAAATATTGGGACATCGACACAATTCTAACATTTTTGGCTCTATACACCACCACAATGGATTTGAAATGAAACGAACAAGATGTGCTTAAACTGCAGACTGTCAGCTGTAATTTGAGGGTATTTACATCCAAATCAGGTGAACGGTGTAGGAATTACAACAGTTTGCATATGTGCCTCCCACTTGTTAAGGGATCAAAAGTAATGGGACAGAATAATAATCATAAATCAAACTTTCACTTTTTAATACTTGGTTACAAATCCTTTGCAGTCAATTACAGCCTGAAGTCTGGAACGCATAGACATCACCAGACGCTGGGTTTCATCCCTGGTGATGCTCTGCCAGGCCTCTACTGCAACTGTCTTCAGTTCCTGCTTGTTCTTGGGGCATTTTCCCTTCAGTTTTGTCTTCAGCAAGTGAAATGCATGCTCAATCGGATTCAGGTCAGGTGATTGACTTGGCCATTGCATAACATTCCACTTCTTTCCCTTAAAAAACTATTTGGTTGCTTTTGCAGTCTGCTTTGGGTCATTATCCATCTGCACTGTCAAGCGGCGTCCAATGAGTTGTGAAGCATTTGGCTGAATATGAGCAGATAATATTCCCGAAACACTTCAGAATTCATCCTGCTGCTTTTGTCAGCAGTTACATCATCAATAAATACAAGAGAACCAGTTCCATTGGCAGCCATACATGCCCACGCCATGACACTACCACCACCATGCTTCACTGATGAGGTGGTATGCTTAGGATCATGAGCAGTTCCTTTCCTTCTCCATACTCTTCTCTTCCCATCACTCTGGTACAAGTTGATCTCGGTCTCATCTGTCCATAGGATGTTGTTCCAGAACTATGAAGGCTTTTTTAGATGTCGTTTGGCAAACTCTAATCTGGCCTTCCTGTTTTTGAGGCTCACCAATGGTTTACATCTTGTGGTGAACTCTCTGTATTCACTCTGGTGAAGTCTTCTCTTGATTGTTGACTTTGACACACATACACCTACCTCCTGGAGAGTGTTCTTGATCTGGCCAACTGTTGTGAAGGGTGTTTTCTTCACCAGGGAAAGAATTCTTCGGCCATCCACCACAGTTGTTTTCCGTGGTCTTCCAGGTCTTTTGGTGTTGCTGAGCTCACCGGTGCGTTCCTTCTTTTTAAGAATGTTCCAAACAGTTGTTTTGGCCACGCCTAATGTTTTTGCTATCTCTCTGATGGGTTTGTTTAGTTTTTTCAGCCTAATGATGGCTTGCTTCACTGATAGTGACAGCTCTTTGGATCTCATCTTTAGAGTTGACAGCAACAGATTCCAAATGCAAATAGCACACTTGAAATGAACTCTGGATCTTTTATCTGCTCATTGTAATTGGGATAATGAGGGAATAACACACACCTGGCCATGGAACAGCTGAGAAGCCAATTGTCCCATTACTTTTGGTCCCTTAACAAGTGGGAGGCACATATGCAAACTGTTGTAATTCCTACACCGTTCACCTGATTTGGATGTAAATACCCTCAAATTAAAGCTGACAGTCTGCAGTTAAAGCATATCTTGTTTATTTCATTTCAAATCCATTGTGGTGGTGTATAGAGCCAAAAATGTTAAAATTGTGTCGATGTCCCAATATTTATAGACCTGACTGTATATTAAAAATGATTACAACTTTTATTAGACACTATACAAAATTATAAATTGATACAATACCGTAAAGACAATACTGAGAGCTTGGCTGTATTACTGCGGATTGAAGAAGCATAATATCCCTACATGTTTCGCCCAACAAGGGCTTCCTCAGGGGAAGGAGTATTTCAACTGCAGTGCACTCTACAATATATGAAAAAAATACATGAAAATTAATTTGCAACATAAATACAATAATTTTTAGTACACTTAATATACTGTTCAGAACTATAATAAATTCCCCATCTCACCCTCAGTGTAAGGCTCACAGAGCTATGGCGTATCAATAGAAGCGATTAAAAATCTGCTTGGCCCACACATCTGTGCAGTTGTAGAGGACAAAATAGAGGTTTGATATCCATCTAGGTGTAATATATGCTCATAAACTAATTTTAGCCATAAAGAGAAAATAAAAAAGACCAATATACAGTGGGGATCGAACGTTTGGGCACCCCAGCTAAAAATTTGTATTAATGTGCATAAAGAAGCCAAGGAAAGATGGAAAAATCTCCAAAAGGCATCAAATTACAGATTAGACATTCTTATAATATGTCAACAAAAGTTAGATTTTATTTCCATCATTTACACTTTCAAAATAACAGAAAACAAAAAAATGGCGTCTGCAAAAGTTTGGGCACCCTGCAGAATTTATAGCATGCACTGCCCCCTTTGCAAAGCTGAGACCTGCCAGTGTCATGGATTGTTCTCAATCATTGTCTGGAAAGACCAGATGATGTAAATCTCAAAGGTTTTAAATGCCCAGACTCATCTGACCTTGCCCCAACAAACAGCACCATGGGTTCTTCTAAGCAGTTGTCTAGAAAACTGAAACTGAAAATAGTTGACGGTCACAAAGCTGGAGAAGGCTATAAGAAGATAGCAAAGCGTTTTCAGATGTCAATATCCTCTGCTCGGAATGTAATTAAGAAATGACAGTCATCAGGAACAGTGGAAGTTAAAGCAAGATCTGGAAGACCAAGAAAAATATCAGACAGAACAGCTCGCAGGATTGTGAGAAAAACAATTCAAAACCCACGTTTGACTGCACGATCCCTCCAGAAAGATCTGGCAGACACTGGAGTTGTGGTACACTATTCCACTATAAAGAGATACTTGTACAAATATGGTCTTCATGGAAGAGTCATCAGAAGAAAACCTCTTCTACGTCCTCACCACAAAAATCATCGTTTGAACTTTGCAAATGAACATATAGACAAGCCTGATGCATTTTGGAAACAAGTTCTGTGGACCGATGAGGTTAAAATTGAACTTTTTGGCCGGAATGAGCAAAGGTACGTTTGGAGAAGAAGGGGCACAGAATTTAATGAAAAGAACCTCTGTCCAACTGTTAAGCATGGGGTTGGATCAATCATGCTTTGGGGTTGTGTTGCAGCCAGTGGCACAGGGAACATCTCACGAGTAGAAGGAAAAATGGATTCAATAAAATTTCAGCAAATTTTGGATAGTAACTTGATGCCATCTGTGAAAAAGCTGAAGTTAAAGAGAGGATGGCTTCTACAAATGGATAATGATCCTAAACACACCTCGAAATCCACGGGTGATTACATCAAGAGGCGTAAACTGAAGGTTTTGCCATGGCCTTCACAATCTCCTGACCTCAACATAATTGAAAATCTATGGATAGACCTTAAAAGAGCAGTGCGTGACAGACAGCCCAGAGATCTCAAAGAACTGGAAGACTTTTGTAAGGAAGAATGGGCAAAGATACCTCAAACAAGAATTGAAAGACTCTTGGCTGGCTACAAAAAGCGTTTACAAGCTGTGATACTTGCCAAAGGGGGCAGTACAATATTTTAACTCTGCAGGGTGCCCAAACTTTTGCAGATGCCATTTTTTTGTTTTCTGTTATTTTGAAAGTGTAAATGATGGAAATAAAATCTAACTTTTGTTGACATATTATAAGAATGTCTAATCTGTAATTTGATGCCTTTTGGAGATTTTTCCATCTTTCCTTGGCTTCTTTATGCACATTAATACAAATTTTTAGCTAGGGTGCCCAAACTTTCGATCCCCACTGTATGTTTATAAGCAGCTTTACCTGTTACTTATGGTGACTTGGGTAAAAGATAAAAAAGAAAAAAAGTTTTTATTTATAGTTGTCAATCTCAAATTCAGCCACTAGATGCCAAAAATGGCCACCGACTCAAGGAATATCAGCTGAAAAAAAAACAAACAAATGCTTAAGGGATTGTAGGAGGGGCGACTGAAAAGTTCTCAGCCTATCAATGAAAGGTTGTCGGGAGCTCAATCGTTCATGGCTATTTTTCAACATAGTCCCCTTTCAGTGCCACACACTTTTGCCACCAGTGCTGCGGGCCCATTATTCCAGCCATGACATCATCATCTGATGGAAAGTGGTTTCCAGCTAGATGTTGCTTGAGCTTAGGGAACAGATGAAAGTCAACATTCTCGGGACCCACCGACTTGACAACTTGTGCATGTCCAGCACTACTGTTAAAATGTGTCCAACAGGTTCCTGGGATATGCCCACTTTCTCTGCGATGAAACGTTCTGTCACACGCCTGTCTGCCATTACGAGATCCTAGATTGCTGTGATGTTTTCCTCCATACTGGCAGTTGCTGGCCTTCCACTGCGATGGGCATCTTGGACAGAGGGGTTCCCCCTCTTGAATTCCGCCACCCACTTTTTAAAGGTGGAATAGGAAGGGGCATCCTCCCCTAATGTTTCCATCATGTTCTTGTGGATATCCTGTCCACTTATTCCCTTTTTCAGCAGGTATTGGATAACAGCACATTTGCTTACTTTCTCCATCTTTCAGACAATGATGACCTTCTGCACTTCAGTCTTCAATCCCTGAAACAAAGAAAAAGCTATTTGTGAGAAATTTAGCACGGAACCTTGCAAAGATATGTGCTATGAGTAGCAAAAATAAAATTGGGCTAAGACAAATGCTTCATGGGTAGGCAGAGACCTTTTCAGTCACCCCTCATATATAAAGATCACCTAAATAGCAATGCAGTAACCATGTTAATGAAACAAACCCATTAACTTTGACCATTCAATGTACCTCATATAATACCAAAACACCTTGGAAGACCATTCATGTGAATGTCTCTGCAGCCAAGAGGCCATATCCTTTTTACTACCCTCTTTTATATCCTTCACGCCGGCCGACATATGACCTCATCAGCAGGGTGCAGACGTCCAGTGTACGACCGCATGCACAAGGGCTCCGGCGCGCATGTGCAAACCGAAGTTGCCCAGCACAACACATAATCCTTACAGGGAGCCATAAAAGCCTCTACAATAGCACCGATGGTGATCAGCAGGATACAATCACCTGGACAATGAATCTGCAAAAACACCTGTCATCTAGTGGCAGGTCCATCTATCCACAATGAAAATAACAATTAGATTAGTATATTCAACAAAATAAATTTCATTACCTATATAAGCACCAAAAAGGTCTGAAGTAATATCTTATGTATATCCATTAAGGGAAGTATTTAACCACTTCCCATCCGGCCCATGTACATAAACGGCCGGATGGGAGCAGTGTAGGAGCGGGTGGCCATTTATAAATGGCCTCCGCTTTCACTCCCTGGGAGCACGCGGCACCACGATCCGGTGACCGCTGTGTCCGGAACACCGAACGCTGTACGTGACCTCTGTGTGAGGTCCTGATCATGTGATCACTGTTTATAGGTAATAGTTGGATTTGGGGAAATATACTTACTGGCCATAGAATTAGCCAATAATAAAGGCCAATACTTCTTTAGTACTGTATTTACCTGTTGATGTTGTTTGGAATTTGCGTTTGTCAAAGAGTAACGATCGACGTTCATGTTTTAAAACTTTATTATAAGCTTTTTTCAAGTGACTGTACCTGTAGTCACATGCTCAGTTTGGTGTGTATTGCTAAATAGTTTTTTTTTCTTGGGAGGGTGCATGTGATCAGCACAGGGCCAGTCAGCACTGTCCAGACAGAGGGTCAGAGGTTTCACATCCTCCTAGAGCAGAAACAAAACTCCTACAAGCTTTAACCAGTGCTCTGCTGAAGTCACAATACTGCTCTAACTGCTGATGAGAAAAGGTATTTAGCAGTTTTATATTTACTAAAATAATTGCATTTCCGTGTTCTGTGTACTGTGGGAGACCAGGTATAGTGAATGCAGGGTCCGGGGAGACCAGATATAGTGAATGCAGGGTCCTGGGTTTAGTACCACTTTAATACTCACAAGCAAGGAAAATACACCAGACAAAACACAGGCAGACATTCAATCCAACGTGATGACATCCTCCGTTCTTACGCGTTTCGTCCTAAAGAATGTCTTCTGAGGAACTCTGTTGTCATCACGCTGGCTTGGACAGGCAGCGCTTGCCAGTGTTTTGCCTATTGAATTTCCCCTGCTTTTGAGTATTAACTTTTATTTGATAAATAGACTGGAAAAGAGAGTGTGGTCAAAGCTTGGGGGTTTCTGAAAAACATTTCTCTCACTCAGGGCAACAATTAGGCTTCTCCTGTGTGTGTGTGCATAAACATATAATTACTGCGCAGCCTGCCTTTACACGTACATGAACTTTAATGGCATCCAAGTCTTAGTCATATAGAGTTGGCCCACCCTTTGCAGCTATAACAGCTTCAACTCTTTTCACAGATTTATTTGTAACAAATGTTGAAAACCATTTATCATTCACATCAAATCCCAATAAAATACATTTACCGTATTTTTCGCTTCATAAGAAGCACTTTTTTCCTTCAAAAAAATGGGGGGAAATGTCTGTGCGTCTTATGGAGTAAATATGGAGCAGCCGGCACGGTATTCCCCCCCCATTGCCTACGCCGTGTTAGAATACCGGGCCGGACGCTCGGCTCTTCTGTGGCAGAAGAGAGGAGGAGTCCACAAAAAAAAAAAAGCAGCTACAAAAACTGTAGCTGCTGACTTTTAAAATACGGTCCAGTGGTGTCCTCACCACCGCTGGTTTCACCGGCTGTCTTCTCTCCCTGGTGCCGGCATTTTTAGTGTGGGCACCTGACTGTGACAGCTTGCGGCTTCAGAGCCGGGTGCCCATTGCGCATGCGCAAGAAGCGCTGCACTTTGTGAATGGCCTCGTAGTCTTCTGGGACCTGTCACGGTGAGGGAGGACAACTTCCGCTTTTGATTGCCTAGGTGATCAGAGCGGAAGTGGGATTGAGTACCTGTCAAATTCAGGTACCCGTTTCCCAAAGGTCCGCAGTCTCTGGTCATCCCCTGTACTATGTCCGCAGTCTCTGGTCATCTCCTGTACTATGTCCGCAGTCTCTGGTCATCTCCTGTACTACGTCTGCAGTCTCTGGTCATCCCCTGTACTACGCCCGCAGTCTCTGGTCATTTCCTGTACTACGTCCGCAGTCTCTGGTCATCTCCTGTACTACGTCCGCAGTCTCTGGTCATCCCCTGTACTATGTCCGCAGTCTCTGGTCATTTCCTGTACTATGTCCGCAGTCTCTGGTCATCCCCTGTACTATGTCCGCAGTCTCTGGTCATTTCCTGTACTATGTCCGCAGTCTCTGGTCATCTCCTGTACTACGTCCGCAATCTCTGGTCATTTCCTGTACTATGTCCGCAGTCTCTGGTCATCTCCTGTACTATGTCCGCAGTCTCTGGTCATCCCCTGTACTATGTCCGCAGTCTCTGGTCATCCCCTGTACTATGTCCGCAGTCTCTGGTCATCCCCTGTACTATGTCTGCAGTCTCTGGTCATCTCCTGTACTATGTCTGCAGTCTCTGGTCATCTTCTCTAGTACATCTACAGTCTCTGTCCATTTCATGTACTGTGTCTGTCGTCTCTGGTCATCTCCTGTACTATGTATGTAGTCTCTGATTATCTCCTGTAGTATGTCCGCAGTCTCTGGTCATCTCCTGTACTATGTCTGTAGTCTCTGGTCATCTCCTGCAGTAGATATGCAGTCTCTGCTCATCTCCTGTAGTATGTCCGCAGTCTCTGGTCATCTCGTGTACTATGTCTGCAGTCTCTGGTCATCTCCTGTACTATGTCTGCAGTCTCTGGTCATCTCCTGTACTATGTCTGCAGTCTCTGGTTATCTCCTGTAGAGCATCCGCAGTCTCTAACCATTTCTTGTACTATGTCTGCAGTCCATTGGTTCAGAATATTTTTTTTCTTGTTTTCTTCCTCTAAAACAGTGGTTCTCAACCTTTCTAATGCCGCGACCCCTTAATACAGTTCCTCATGTTGTGGTGACCCCCAACCATAAAATTATTTTCGTTGCTACTTCATAACTGTAATTTTGCAGTGGGAGGAGTAGTGCCACGTCACTGGTGTCAGTGGGAGGAATAGTGCCACGTCATTGGTGTCAGTGGGAGGAATAGTGCCACGTCATTGGTGTCAGTGGGAGGAATAGTGCCTCATCATTGGTGTCAGTGGGAGGAATAGTGCCCCATCACTGATGTCAATGGGAGGAATAGTGCCCCATCATTGGTATCAGTGGTAGGAATAGTGCCCCATCATTGGTGTCAGTGGTAGGAATAGTGCCCCATCATTGGTGTCAGTGGTAGGAATAGTGCCCCATCATAGGTGTCAGTGGGGGGAATAGTGCCCCATCATTGGTGTCAGTGGGAGGAATAGTGCCCCATCATTGGTGTCAATGGGAGGAATAGTGCCACGTCATTGGTGTCAGTGGGAGGAATAGTGTCCCATCACTGATGTCAATGGGAGGAATAGTGCCCCATCATTGGTATCAGTGGTAGGAATAGTGCCCCATCATTGGTGTCAGTGGTAGGAATAGTGCCCCATCATTGGTGTCAGTGGTAGGAATAGTGCCCCATCATTGGTGCCAGTGGTAGGAATAGTGCCCCATCATAGGTGTCAGTGGGGGGAATAGTGCCCCATCATTGGTGTCAGTGGGAGGAATAGTGCCCCATCATTGGTGTCAGTGGGAGGAATAGTGCCCCATCGTTGGTGTCAGTGGGAGGAATAGTGCCCCATCGTTGGTGTCAGTGGGGGGGAGGAATAGTGCCCCATCGTTGGTGTCAATGGGAGGAATAGTGCCCCATCATAGGTGTCAGTGGGGGGAATAGTGCCCCATCATTGGTGTCAGTTGGGGGGAATAGTGCCCCATCATTGGTGTCAGTGGGGGGAATAGTGCCCCATCATTGGTGTCAGTGGGGGGAATAGTGCCCCATCATTGGTGTCAGTGGGAGGAATAGTGCCCCATCACTGGTGTCAGTGGGAGGAATAGTGTCCCATCACTGGTGTCAGTGGGAGGAAAAGTGCCCCATCATTGGTGTCAGTGGGAGGAATAGTGCCCCATCACTGGTGTCAGTGGGAGGAATAGTGCCCCATCATTGGTATCAGTGGGAGGAATAGTGCCCCCATAATTGGTGTCAGTGGGAGGAATAGTGCCCCATCGTTGGCATCAGGGGGAGCAATAGTGCCCCAACATTGGCGTCAGTGGGAGGAATAGTGCCCCATCGTTGGTATCAGAGGGAAGTATAGTGCCCCATCGTTGGTGTCAGTGGGAGGAATAGTGCCCCATCGTTGGTGTCAGTGGGAGGAATAGTGCCCCATCGTTGGTGTCAGTGGGAGGAATAGTGCCCCATCGTTGGTGTCAGTGGGAGGAATAGTGCCCCATCGTTGGTGTCAGTGGGAGGAATAGTGCCCCATCGTTGGTGTCAGTGGGAGGAATAGTGCCCCATCGTGTGTGTCAGTGGGGGGAGGAATAGTGCCCCATCATTGGTAATAGTGACACCAATGATGGGGCACTATTCCTCCCACTGACACCAATGATACTTACCTTGCTGACCCCGGCTCCAGCCTGGGCTCGCTCGCTCCCTCCCTCTCCCATGGTACAAACACTTACCGGTCAGATGTCTTCCTTCTCCGGCCGCTTTCCTCCTCTTCACTCGCTCGTGCTTCGCGGTGCCGCTCGGCTCCTCCTTTCCAAGCTCCACCTCCTCGCCGGTGATTGGCCGCCTGTGTGCCTCTCTTGAGCTACAGTTCCGGCGGCCAATCACCGATGAGGAAGGATTGATCCCGGGGGTGTGTCCAGATGACAGGGACGGCATGTCACCCCGCCCACACCTGCAGACGGATCAAGGAGCGGTGTCTCGGTTCCTAAGGCCATCGGAAATATGTGTTTTCCGATGGTCTTAGGCGACCCCTGGGAAAGTGTCGTTCGACCCCCAAAGGGGTCGCGACCCCCAGGTTGAGAACCGCTGCTCTAAAACCTAGGCACGTCTTATGGAGCAAATAATACGGTACATTTTTGGTTGTAACATGACGATAAAATGTAGAAAATTTAAAGGGGGATGAATACTTTTTCAAAGCACTGTAACAAGCATGCTTTACTTCATATACAGACTGATTTTACTGTTGTGGGTTTAGTACCACTTTAAGGGCTGACCTAGCCACCATGCCAGGCCTTCTGCCTGGGGGTTGGCCAGATTCCCCTAAGTATGCAGATCAGCTCCTCCTCACCCCCACCCACTGGCTTCTAGAAATGTCTCCAAGTTTCTAGAGCAAGTGCAGGTATCAGAGAACTGACCTGCAGAGCCCTCCAGCCTCAGCCTTAAAGGATAAGTTCACCTTTTAACAAAAAATAATAAATGTACATTTTTTTGCAGGTTTTTGTTTCTGGTGCCTGTAAAGCATTGCACCAGCAATCAGCAGATCGTTGGTGCCATGCAGGACTCCTGCAGACCTGTCAGTATATCTGCTTGCCTGTACACCTTGTATGGGCAAGCAGATACTTACTGACAGGAATACTCAATAAACTACCACGGCACTTCACAGCATCATGGCAATTCATTGAGAACTACAAGCCGACAGCCACAACGGCTGCTGGAGCTTGTAGTATTCTCATTCACAGAAAACAGTGAATGAGTGATGCAGCCGGGCAGGAGGAGCCCTGCACAGCCAAATTTTTTAAAATTGGGACAGCTAGCGGGGAGTAGAAGATTCCCCAAGGAGGACCGTGAGGATACGGAGAACGGTCTATTCATAACATACATTATGTGTTACACCCTGAATATGTTACGAAAGGGGAACTTATCCTTTAACCACTTCCCGTCCGGCCCATGTATATAAACGGCCGGATGGGAGCAGTGCAGGGGCGGGTGGCCGTTTATAAACGGCCTCTCCACTCCCTGCTTGTGCGTGCTCCCTGGAAGTGTGCAGCACCGCGATCCAGTGCCTGCTGTGTTCTCTGGACACAATGGAACACCGATCGTTGTACGGGACCTCTGTGTGAGGTCCCCATCATGTGATCACTGATTGGCCAGTCAGTGTTCACATGAAGAGTAGTAAGCAAGATGTCACTTCTGACATCATTGCTTACTACGTGTGAAATCTGTGAATGATCACAGAGGTCACATGGTACAAGGCTATTCACAACAGCCTTGTACCACGTGACAAGCTGTGACCAATCACAGCTCACACAGTATTTCTCAATGGCTGCAAGAATGCAGCTAGAGAGAAGGAGAAATGATTGCTTTTACAGTCTTTATGGGTGTAAAAGCAATCAGTGTAAAAAAAAAAAAAAATCTTCATCACTCCCCACAAGTAAAAGTAACACAATTATATCTGTATATAGCAGGGGCGGACTGACAACTCATGGGGCCCCCGGGCAATAGGGGATCATGGGGCCCCTGTGTCCTTGCCCACACTCAAAAAAGCCTATAAAAAAGGTACCAGGGGCATTTCATGGGGCCCTCTACTGACCCCGGGCCCTCGGGTGGTGCCTGAGTGCTCGAATGGTCAGTCCGCCCCTGGTGTATAGTCTTCAAGGGGGTAAAAGTGTCCGAACTTGAAGTGGTTAAGTAACCTTGCTGACTCACTCCCAGGCTCACTCATACCAAGGCTTCTAGCGATACAAAAAAATGTATGTACACTAGAGGACGTTACAGGGTATAAGGACCAGAAGGTTCTGATGGCTGGGTCAGAGTCATGATTTGTGACCTCAGCACCTCCGATTGCAGTGAATCCAAACAGATCGATATATTTATTTGGCAGCAGCAATTGTAGATGAGAATATTATTGTTTTGTCAGCATTGCCCTTTGCCCAATCAGAAGGCAGTAGAGGATCCCGTCCTGCTTGACCACCTAGCCACTACACCATGGGGGCAATGCCAACTACCCCCCTACAGCTCAATGAGGAGAAAGGTAGCAGATAAAATGTTTTGTTCTTAATTGAAGGGAAGTCAGAAAATAATTTTACATAATAAATGAGAAGAGAGTTAAAGCAAATCTAGACAAAAAGTGATGCTGTATTTATAAGTGGTTTGACTGGTTTTTTGCCGGATTATTCTGTCTCGCTCCCGGATCTTATTGTTGGACTCTATAAATCACACTGCTTAAGTTCGTCATCTACCGACTCGTTCAGGCAAAGACCATGTCTCCATTGCCCGGCGTCCTCCAGGTCCTGTTCCTGTGCTTCACAACCCTCTATGCTTACAACTCAAAGGAAACCATTAAATCCAAAGACATAGGTAAGAACTAAATGACTTGTAATAAACCTTTTTAGCGTCCATTAAAAAATGTGAAATAACACCCAAAATATGTTCATAATTCCTTCTTAGAGAAGGATTTATGGACTTATAGTGGGTGTTATTTCACATTTTTTAATGGACACTAAAAAGGTTTATTACAATTGATTTATACTTTCAAGGGTGAAAGGTGGACTTTTTAGTATTGATTCACAGGGTATTATAGAGAGCAGGGGAGGACTGACCATTTGGGAACTCAGACACTGCCCGAGGGCCCTGGGTCAGTAGGGGGCCCCATGAGATGCCCCTGGTACCTTTCATAGACTTTTTTGGGTGTGGTATTAGTGTGGGCGAGGACAAAGGGGCCCCATGATCCCCTATTGCCCGGGGGGCCCCATGAGTTGTCAGTCCGCCCCTGATAGAGAGTATTAATTTAAGACACTGATTTATAAATTATAAGAACTAAATGACTGACTGAGCATGATAGCCCTTACTAATAATATTCATTATGAAATGACTGTCCAGTCCAGAGCTCACCTTCTCTAAAAGTGCAGTCTCCTTTTCCACGCTGTGATTTTTTTTTCTTCTACACAATCCTTCTGAATTGTCTGCAAATAGTTTCAGATCTAGACATGTGCATTTCATTTCGGATGCATCAAATTTCCAAATCACTATATTAACGAATTTCAGATAATCCAAAATAAATTATAACGAAACAAATTATCCAAGTTCGAAAACGATATTGAACTCAAATTCGAAAATTTATTTGAATTTAAAAAATGAATTAGAATTTTAAAATTAATTAGAATTTGAAATGAAAAACATATTGCAATAAATATAATAAAGTATAAAAGTGAAATAAAATGATGATTCCTGATTAGGCTCCTTTATGGAATAGAATATAAAAGGATAGAATACAGTAGGATAGAATATAAAAGGATAGAACAGAACAGAATAAAACAAAATAGAATAGAATAGAAAATAAAGGTATAGAATAGAAAAGAACAGGATAAAATCAAAAATAATAGAATCAAATTGAAAATAAAAGAATAGAATCATATATAATAAAACAGAATAGAATAGAAAATAAAGGAATAAAGTAGAACAGAACAGCATTGAACAGAATAGAATATAAAAGAATAGAAAATAAATGAAGGAATCAAATAGAATAAAACAGAATACAATAGAAAATAAAGGAATAGAATAGAGTAGTAAAGAATAGAATACAAAAGAATAGAAAAAATGAATATAGCCATATTCCGAAATTCGAATTTCGAATCAATTTGAAAATAGCGAATATACCAAACGAATCCGAATATAAAAAACAAATTCTGAAAATGAATCATTCTAACATAAAGAATAGGATGAAACAAAATTATTAACTGAACATATTTATCCAAAAACAAAACAAATGTTTCCGTCATGCACATCTCTCTCCATATGTAGTCATTGGGGCATTATTTATTTATATAAAATGATAGGGGAAGATCTACTCTCAGAGATGTTCTGTAGACCTGTATGGTACTTCCTGCCTGAGGTCCACAAAGACCAGGATTGCTCTGGTGCCTGATCATGTAAGTGACCCGATTGATTACAGAACGTATGTTCAAGTAGTTAGATTATGTTTTAAGACCATGCATTGATTAAAAAAAAATGTCCTTCTTGAAAGACACTGGAAATGTATTGAATAAAATAGAAAATGTTTCAATTTTAGAAGACTAATTGGCTGTGAACAATGTGATGAGTTTCTACTGTCATACTCCACACAGAGCAAGGATAAAAGATGTTCAGATGTTAAGAAGATCATGATACATAGTTGAGAAGGTGTCAGATTATGTGAAGTGTATTGGTTAGTGTCTGGGTTTCATCCGGAAAAGTAATTTGTTCCCTATTTATTGTAAGTGGTCACCAAATAAGAGGTACTGATACGGGAAGTTAGGTGTCCCCCTCATTGTTGTCCAGTCATAGGACACCATTCAGATGATATAAATCAGGGGTCTCCAAACTTTCTAAACAAAGGGCCAGTTTATTGTTCTTCAGACGTTAAGAGGGCCGGACTGTGGCCAGCGGGAGTGGAAATTTTCCTAGCATCAGTAAACATCGCCACATAGGCACCACATGGTATCATTGGGCGGACTAGTGCCCCATTATTGGCGTCAGGTGGAGAAATGGTGCCTCATTGTTGACGTTAGGTGGAGAAATGGTGCTCCATTGTTGGCATCAGGTGGAGAAATGGTGCCCCATTGTTGACATCAGGTGGAGAAATGGTGCTCCATTGTTGGCATCAGGTGGAGAAATGGTGCCCCATTGTTGGCATCAGGTGGAGAAATGGTGCCCCATTGTAGGCATCAGGTGGAGAAATGGTGCCACATTGTTGGGGTCAGTTGGAAGAATAGTGTTTCGTGTCAGTGGGAGGAATGGTGCCCCAAGGGCCGGATAACGGCATGCAAAGGGCCACGTCCGGCCCCCGGGCCACAGTTTGAGGACCACTGATAAAAAAATAATATCTGAAGATTTCATAACCTGACACAATGTTTCCTCTATTCTAGATAAACCGGGATCCTGTCCGGTGCCACCTGAAAAATGTGTTAAAGCTCCACGACTCAACGGCATCTGCACCAAAGACTATCAGTGCCCCGGGCACCAGAAGTGTTGTGTCCGCAAGTGTGAATATGCATGTGTAGACCCTGAAATAGGTGAGTCACCGCAATCTAAACACACAGGAACTACAATAGATTTCCAGGGAGAATACATCTTCCACCAGTCTTGTTTGCAGAAAGCATTTCCTATTTGCTGGCTCTTCCATATTGAAGTTCTTTCTTTGGGGGCCAGAAACCAGGAAGTAACTGAAGAAATGTTAATAAAAAAGTTTAAAACAAGTAATTATAATATACTCCCTTCCAATTTACTAATGCAAAAGGAATAAAATAGCCGATGTTGATGGAGAGAATGAGATTCCACTTTCAGGTAAAGTATAACCTTTATCTATACTTTCAGCCATGAAGAAGAAGGAGCTGTGAGTGGGATGGATTGTGAGCGGGATGGATTGTGAGGGGGATGGATTGTGAGGGGGATGGATTGTGAGCGGGATGGATTGTGAGGGGGATGGATTGTGAGCCGGATGGATTGTGAGCGGGATGGATTGAGCAGGATGGATTGTAAGCCGGATGGATTGTGAGGGGGATGGATTGTGAGCGGGATGGATTGAGCGGGATGGATTGTGAGCGGGATGGATTGTGAGGGGGATGGATTGTGAGGCGGATGGACTGTGAGCGGGATGGATTGTGAGCGGGATGGATTGTGAGCGGGATGGATTGAGCGGGATGGATTGAGAGCGGGATGGATTGTGAGGGGGATGGATTGTGAGCGGGATGGATTGTGAGGGGGATGGATTGTGAGCCGGGTGGATTGTGAGGGGGATGGATTGTGAGCCGGATGGATTGTGAGCGGGATGGATTGTGAGCCGGATGGATTGTGAGTGGGATGGGTTGAGCAGGATAGATTGTAAGCCGGATGGATTGTGAGGGGGATGGATTGTGAGCGGGATGGATTGAGCGGGATGGATTGTGAGCGGGATGGATTGAGCAGGATGGATTGTGAGCAGGATGGATTGTGAGCGGGATGGATTGAGAAGGATGGATTGTGAGTGGGATGGATTGAGAAGGATGGATTGTGAGCGGGATGGATTGAGAAGGATGGATTGTGAGTGGGATGAATTGTGAGCGGGATGGATTGTGAGCAGGACTAATTTTTATTCAACAACAGACATACAAGGGTCAATTTATATTAAAAAAATGAATATCTATTTGTCAGCGAATCTGCATTTGTTTTGTGTGAATTGGGCAAAAATGAATGTTCCTTAGGCTTCTCTTCTCTCTTGAATGAATGTTCTTTCATTATGGACAGTGATAAAATACTGCATCATGGCCACTAGATGGAGCTGGGGAGCACAGGAAATACATAAGTCTTTGTAACAATTCCAGAGAACCATTTCTGAATCACTATAGTAACAAATTTCAGCTAATCCGAAATAAATGGTAACAAAATTAATGATCCAAATTGGAAAATGATATTGAATTCAAATTTGAAAATGAATTTTAATTAAAAAATTATTTGAATTTGAAAAATAAATTAGAATTAGAAATGAAAAAAAATTGCAATAAATATAGTAAAGTATAAAAGTGAAATAAAATGATGATTCCTGATTAGGCTCCTTTTATAGAATAGAATATGAAAGGATAGAATACAATAGGATTGAATATAAAAGGATAGAATATAACAGAATAAAACAAAATAGAATATAATAGAAAATAAAGGAATAGAATAGAAAAGAATAGAATAAAATCAAATACAATCAAATAGAAAATAATAGAAAATAAAAGAATATAATCAAATATAATAAAACAGAATAGAATAGAAAATAAAGGAATAGAATAGAGTAGAACAGAATAGAATTGAACAGAATAGATAGAAAAGAATAGAATAGAACATAAAAGAAGGAATCAAATAGAATAAAACAGAATACAATAGAAAATAAAGGAATAGAATAGAGTAGTAAAGAATAGAATACAAAAGAATAGAAAAAAAATGAATATAGCAATATTCCCGAAATTCGAATTTCGAATCAATTTGAAAATAGCGAATAGACCAAACGAATCTGAATATACAAGACAAATTCTGAAAATGAATCATTCTAGCATAAAGAATGTGATGAAACAAAATTATTAACTTAACGAATATATCCAAAAAACAAAACAAATGTTTCCGTCATGCACATCTCTCTCCATATGTAGTCATTGGGGCATTATTTATTTATATAAAATGATAGGGGAAGATCTACTCTCAGAGATGCTCTGTAGACCTGTATGGTACTTCCTGCCTGAGGTCCACAAAGACCAGGATTGCCCTGGTGCCTGATCATGTAAGTGACCCGATTGGTTACAGAACGTATGTTCAAGTAGTTAGATTATATTTTAAAACCATGCATTGATAAAAAATATCATTTTTGAAAGACACTGGAAATGTATTGAAAAAAATAGAAAATGTTACAATTTTAGAAGATGAATTGGCTGTGAACAATGTGATGAATTTCTACTGTCATACTCCACACAGAGCAAGGATAAAAGATGTTCAGATGTTAAGAAGATCATGATACATAGTTGAGAAGGTGTCAGATTATGTGAAGTGTATTGGTTAGTGTCTGGGTTTCATCCTGAAAAGTAATTTGTTCCCTATTTATCATAAGTGGTCACCAAATAAGAGGTACTGATACGGGAAGTTAGGTGTCCCCCTCATTGTTGTCCAGTCATAGGACACCATTCAGATAATATAAATCAGGGGTCTCCAAACTTTCTAAACAAAGGCCCAGTTTATTGTCCTTCAGACAGGCGTCAGTTGGAGAAATGGTGCCCCATTGTTGTCGTCAGGTGGAGAAATTATTATTATTATACAGTATTTATAAAGCGCCAATAGTTCGCTCAGTGCTGTACATTACAAAGGGGGACAGAACATGTGACAGAACAATACCAATACAATGCAAAACATGAGGGGATCGAGGGCCCTGCTCTTTCAAGCTTACAATCTAGAAATGGTGCCCCATTGTTGGCGTCAGGTGGAGAAATGGTGCCCCATTGTTGGTGTCAGGTGGAGAAATGGTGCCCCATTGTTGGCGTCAGGTGGAGAAATGGTGCCCCATTGTTGGCATCAGGTGGAAAAATGGTGCCCCATTTTTGGCGTCAGGTGGAGAAATGGAGCCTCATTGTTGGTGTCAGGTGGAGAAATTGTGCCCCATTGCTGACATCAGTTGGAGAAATGGTGTCCCATTGTTGGCGTCAGGTGGAGAAATGGTGCCCCATTGTTGACATCAGTTGGAGAAATGGTGCCCCATTGTTGTTGTCAGGTGGAGAAATGGTGCCCCATTGTTGGCGTCAGGTGGAGAAATGGTGCCCCATTGTTGGCGTCAGGAGGAGAAATGGTGCCCCATTGTTGATTTCAGTTGGAAGAATAGTGTTTCATGTCAGTGGGAGGAATTGTGCCCCAAGGGCCGGATAACGGCATTTAAAGGGCCACGTCCAGCCCCCGGGCCACAGTTTGAAGAACACTGATATAAATCATTTATGTGAAGATTTCATAACATGACACAATGTTTCCTCTATTCTAGATAAACCGGGATCCTGTCCGGTGCCACCTGAAAAATGTCTTAAACCTCCACGACTCGACGGCATCTGTACCAAAGACTATCAGTGCCCCGGGCACCAGAAGTGTTGTGTCCGCAAGTGTGAATATGCCTGTGTAGACCCTGAAATAGGTGAGTCACCGCAATCTAAACACAGAGGAACTACAATAGATTTCCAGGGAGAATACATTTTCCACCAGACTTGTTTGGACTGTGGCCAGCGGGAGTGGAAATTTTCCTGGCATCAGTAAACATCGCCACATGGTATCATTGGGAGGAATAGTGCCCCATTGTTGCCGTCAGGTGGAGAAATGGTGCCCCATTGTTGGCGCCAGTTTGAGAAATGGTGCCCCATAGTTGGCGTCAGTTGGAGAAATGGTGACCCATTGTTAGCGTCAAGTTGAGAAATGGGGCCCCATTGTTGGCGTCAGGTGGCGAAATGGGGCCCCATTGTTGGCATCAGGTGGAGAAATGGTTTCCCATTGTTGGCGTCGTTGGTGAAATTGTGCCCCATTGTTGGTGTCAATTAGAGAAATGGTGCCCCATTGTCGGCGTCAGTTGGTGAAATGGTGCACCATTGTCGGTGTCACGTGGAGAATTGGTGCCCCATTGTCGGCGTCAGGTGGAGAAATGGTGCCCTATTGATGGCGTCAGTTGGAGAAATGGTGACCCATTGTTGGCATCAGGTGGAGAAATGGGGCCCCATTGTTGGCGTCAGGTGGAGAAATGGTGCCCCATTGTTGGCATCAGGAGGAGAAATGGTGCCCCATGGTTGATTTCAGTTGGAAGAATAGTGTTTCGTTTCACTGGCAGGAATGGTGCCCCAAGGGCCGGATAACGGCATGCAAAGGGCTGAGTCCGGCCCCCAGGCCACAGTTTGAGGACCACTTATATAAATTATTTATATGAAGATTTCATAACATGACACAATGTTTCCTCTATTCTAGATAAACCGGGATCCTGTCCGGTGCCACCTGAAAAATGTCTTAAACCTCCACGACTCGACAGCATCTGTACCAAAGATTATCAGTGCCCCGGGCACCAGAAGTGTTGTGTCCGAAAGTGTGAATATGCGTGTGTAGACCCTGAAATAGGTGAGTCACCGCAATCTAAACACAGAGGAACTACAATAGATTTCCAGGGAGAATACATCTTCCACCAGTCTTGTTTGCAGAAAGCATTTCCTATTTGCAGGCTCTTCCATATTGAAGTTCTTTCTTTGGTGGCCAGAAACCAGGAAGTAACTGAAGAAATGTTAACTAGCTGCCGACCGCAGATAGCCGAATGACGGCTGCACTGCGGCCGGCCAGTTCTGAGTGGACGTCATATGACGTCCTCCCAGAACGCGCTCTCCTGCGCGCCCCAGGGGGCGCGCACCCGGCGATCTCCGTGATCGCTGTGTCCTACGGACACAGCTGATCACGTGATGTGGTAAAAGGCCAATCACAGCGCCTTTTACCACGTGATCAGCGGTGTCCAATGACACGCTGATCAGAGGGAAATGCAAGTGCCTGTTCTCGGCTGCACTTTCCTCACGCTGTCAGATCGTGAGGAAAGTACTGCCGAGAACCGGCAGTTGTCAGAGCGGGGATCGGCACCGATCATCAGGGCACTGATGATCAGTGCCCTGATGATCGGTGCCCCGCAGTGCCACCCGCAAGTTCCGCCCACCTGTGCCCAGCAGTGCGCCCACTAGCTCCGCCCACCCATGCCCAGCAGATCACCCACCTATGCCCAGCAGTGCACCCACCTGTGCCCAGCAGTGCACCCACCTGTGCCACTCTGCAGTGCCACCTACCTGTGCCCAGAAATGCCACCTACCTGTGCCCAGCAGTGCCACCCACCTGTGCCCACCAGTGCCACCCACCTGTGCCCACCCACCAGTGCTGCCCACCAGTGCCACCCACCAGTGCAGGTCAGCAGTGCTGCCAGTCAGTGCCACCAGTCAGTGCCCAGGGGTTGTGCCAGTCAGTGCCGCCAGTCAGTGCCCAGCAGTGATGCCAGTCAGTGCTGTCTATCAGTACCCATAATCAGTGTCACCTATCAGTGCTGCCTATCAGTGCTGCATATTAGTGCCGCCTATCCGTGACACCTCATTAGTGCTGTCTATCAGTGCCGCCTATCCGTGCCACCTCATTAGTACTGCCTATCAGTGCCCTTTAGTGCTGCCTATCAGTGCCCATCAGTGCCGCCTATCAGTGCCTATCAGTGCTGCCTCATCAACGCACATCAGTGAAGGAGAAAAAATACCTGTTTGAAAAATTTTATAAAAGAAACAAAGAAACTTTTTTTTTTTTCAAATTTTTTGCACTTTTTTATTTATAGCGCAAAAAGTAAAGCGCCCAGTGGCGATTAAATGCCACCAAAAGAAAGCTCTATTTGTGAGAAAAAAATGATCAAAATTTCATATGGGTACAATGTTGCATGACCGCGCAATTGTCAATCAAAGTGCGGCAGCGCTGAAAGCTGAAAATTGGCCTGGTAAGGAAGGGGGTATAAGTGCCTGGTAGGCAAGTGGTTAATCAAAAAGTTTAAAACAAGTAATTATAATATACTCCCTGATGATTTACTAATGCAAAAGGAATAAAATAGCCGATGTTGATGGAGAGAATGAGATTCCACTTTAAGGTACAGTATAACCTTTATCTATACTTTCAGCCATGAAGAAGGAGCTGTGAGCGGGATGGATTGTGAGGGGGATGGATTGTGAGGGGGATGGATTGTGAGGGGGATGGATTGTGAGCGGGATGGATTGTGAGGGGGATGGATTGTGAGGGGGATGGATTGTGAGGGGGATGGATTATAAGCGGGATGGATTGTGAGGGGGATGGATTGTGAGGGGGATGGATTGTGAGCGGGATGGATTGTGAGGGGGATGGATTGAGCAGGATGGATTGTGAGGGGGATGGATTATAAGCGGGATGGATTGTGAGCGGGATGGATTGTGAGCGGGATGGATTGTGAGGGGGATGGATTATAAGCGGGATGGATTGTGAGCGGGATGGATTATAAGCGGGATGGATTGTGAGCGGGATGGATTGTGAGCGGGATGGATTGTGAGGGGGATGGATTGTGAGCGGGATGGATTGTGAGGGGGATGGATTGAGCAGGATGGATTGTGAGGGGGATGGATTGTGAGTGGGATGGATTGTGAGGGGGATGGATTGTGACCGGGATGGATTGTGAGCGGGATGGATTGTGAGCAGGATGGCTTGTGAGGTGGATGGATTGTGAGTGGGATGGATTGTGAGGGGGATGGATTGTGAGGGGGATGGATTGTGAGGGGGATGGATTGAGCAGGATGGATTGTGAAGGGGATGGATTGTGAGGGGGAATGGATTGTGAGGGGGATGGACTGTGAGGGGGATGGATTGTGAGGGGGATGGATTGAGAGGGGGATGGATTGTGAGCGGGATGGATTGTGAGCGGGATGGATTGTGAGGGATGGATTGTGAGGCGGATGGACTGTGAGGGGGATGGATTGTGAGGGGGATGGATTGTGAGCGGGATGGATTGTGAGGGATGGATTGTGAGTGGGATGGATTGTGAGGGGGATGGATTGAGCAGGATGGCTTGTGAGTGGGATGGATTGTGAGCGGGATGGATTGTGAGTGGGATGGATTATAAGCGGGATAGATTGTGAGCGGTATGGATTGTGAGGGGGATGGATTGTGAGCGGGATGGATTGTGAGCAGGATGGATTGGGCGGGATGGATTGTGAGCGGGATGGATTGTGAGCGAGATGGATTGTGAGCGGGATGGATTGAGCGGGCTGGATTGTGAGCGGGATGGATTATAAGTGGGATGGATTGTGAGCGGGATAGATTGTGAGGGGGATGGATTGTGAGGGGGATGGATTGAGCAGGATGGATTGTGAGCGGGATGGATTGAGCAGGATGGATTGTGAGCGGGATGGATTGTGAGCGGGATGGATTGTGAGCGGGATGGATTGAGCAGGATGGATTATAAGCGGGATGGATTGTGAGCGGGATGGATTGTGAGGGGGATGGATTGTGAGGGGGATGGATTGTGAGGGGATGGATTGTGAGCTGGATGGATTGTGAGGGGGATGGATTGTGAGCGGGATGCATTTTTATTCAACAACAGACATACAAGGGTCAATTTATATAAAAAAATGACTAGCTATTTGTCAGCGAATCTGCATTTGTTTTGTGTAAATTGGGCAAAAATGAATGTTCCTTAGGCTTCTTTTCTCTCTTGAATGAATGTTCTTTCATTATGGACAGTGATAAAATACTGCATCATGGCCACTAGATGGAGCTGGGGAGCACAGGAAATACATAAGTCTTTGTAACAATTCTAGAGAACCATTTCTGAATCACTATAGTAACAAATTTCAGCTAATCCGAAATAAAATGGAAACAAAACAAATGATCCAAATGCGAAAATGATATTAAATTCAAATTCGAAAATGAATTTGAATTATAAAATGAATTAGAATTCGAAATAAAAACATATTGCAATAAATATATAAAGTATAAAAGTGCAATAAAATGATGATTCCTAATTAGGCTCCTATATAGAATAGAATATGAAAGCATAGAATACAATATGATAAAATATAAAAGGATAGAATATAACAGAATAAAACAAAATAGAATATAATAGAAAATAAAGGAATAGATTAGAAAAGAATGGAATAAAATCAAATACAAGCGAATAGAAAATAAAAGAATAGAAAATATAAGAAAAGAATAAAATATAATACAACAGAATAGAAAATAATGGAATAAAATAAAGTAGAACATAATAGAATTGAACAGAATAAAATATAAAAGAACAGAATAGAATAGAAAATAAAAGAAGGAATCAAATATAATAAAACAGAATAGAAAATAAAGGAATACAATAGAGTAGAACAGAATAAAACTGAACAGAATAGAATATAAAAGAACAGAATAAAAAATAAAAGAAGGAATCAAATAGAATAAAAGAGAATACAATAGAAAATAAAAGAAGAGAATAGAGTAGAAAAGAATAGAAAAAAATGAAGGTAGCCATATTCCGAAATTATAATCAATTTGAAAATAGCAAATATACCAAACAAATCCGAATATACAAAACAAATTCTGAAAATGAATCATTCTAACATAAAGAATGTGAAACAAAATTATTAACTTAACAAATTTATCCAAAAAACAAAACAAATGTTTCCGTCATGCACATCTCTCTCCATATGTAGTCATTGGGGCATTATTTATTTATATAAAATGATAGGGGAAGATCTACTCTCAGAGATGTTCTGTAGACCTGTATGGTACTTCCTGCCTGAGGTCCACAAAGACCAGGATTGCCCTGGTGCCTGATCATGTAAGTGACCCGATTAATTACAGAACGTATGTTCAAGTAGTTAGATTATATTTTAAGACCATGCATTGATTAAAAAAAATTTCCTTTTTTGAAAGACACTGGAAATGTACTGAAAAACATAGAAAATGTTTCAATTTTAGAAGATGAACTGGCTGTGAACAATGTGATGAGTTTCTACTGTCATACTCCACACAGAGCAAGGATAAAAGATGTTCAGATGTTAAGAAGATCATGATACATAGTTGAGAAGGTGTCAGATTATGTGAAGTGTATTGGTTAGTGTCTGGGTTTCATCCTGAAAAGTAATTTGTTCCCTATTTATCATAAGTGGTCACCAAGTAAGAGGTACTGATACAGGCAGTTAGGTGTCCCCCTCATTGTTGTCCAGTCATAGGACACCATTCAGATTATATAAATCAGGGGTCTCCAAACTTTCTAAACAAATGGCCAGTTTATTGTCCTTCAGACGTTGAGGGCCGGACTATGGCCAGTGGGAGTAGAAATTTTTCTGGCATCAGTAAACATCGCCACATAGGCACCACATGGTATCATTGGGAGGACTAGTGCCCCATTATTGGCATCAGGTGGAGAAATGGTGCCTCATTGTTGGCATAAGGTGGAAAAATGGTGCCCCATTGTTAGGATCAGGTGGAGAAATGGTGCCCCATTGTTAGGATCAGGTGGAGAAATGGAGCCTCATTGTTGGTGTCAGGTGGAGAAATGGTGCCCCATTGCTGACATCAGTTGGAGAAATGGTGCCCCATTGTAGGCATCAGGTGGAGAAATGGTGCCCCATTGTTGATTTCAGTTGGAAGAATAGTGTTTCGTGTCAGTGGGAGAAATGGTGCCCCAAGGGCCGGATAATGGCATGCAAATGGCTGAGTCCGGCCCCCAGGCCACAGTTTGAGGACCACTTATATAAATTATTTATATGAAGATTTCATAACCTGACACAGTGTTTCCTCTATTCTAGATAAACCGGGATCCTGTCCGGTGCCACCTGAAAAATGTCTTAAACCTCCACGACTCGACGGCATCTGTACCAAAGACTATCAGTGCCCCGGGCACCAGAAGTGTTGTGTCCGCAAGTGTGAATATGCGTGTGTAGACCCTGAAATAGGTGAGTCACCGCAATCTAAACACAGAGGAACTACAATAGATTTTCAGGGAGAATACATCTTCCACCAGTCTTGTTTGGTCTGTGGCCAGCGGGAGTGGAAATTTTCCTAGCATCAGTAAACATTGCCACATGGTATCATTGGGAGGAATAGTGCACCATTAGTGCCGTCAGGTGGAGAAATGGGGCCGCATTGTTGGCGTCAGTAGGAGAAATGGTGCCCCATTGTTGATTTCAGTTGGAAGAATAGTGTTTCGTGTCACTGGGAGGAATGGTGCCCCAAGGGCCGGATAACGGCATGCAAAGGGCTGAGTCCGGCCCCCAGGCCACAGTTTGAGGACCACTTATTTAAATTATTTATATGAAGATTTCATAACATGACACAATGTTTCCTCTATTCTAGATAAACCGGGATCCTGTCCGGTGCCACCTGAAAAATGTCTTAAACCTCCACGACTCGACGGCATCTGTACCAAAGACTATCAGTGCCCCGGGCACCAGAAGTGTTGTGTCCGCAAGTGTGAATATGCGTGTGTAGATCCTGAAATAGGTGAGTCACCGCAATCTAAACACAGAGGAACTACAATAGATTTCCAGGGAGAATACATCTTCCACCAGTCTTGTTTGGACTGTGGCCAGCGGGAGTGGAAATTTTCTTAGCATCAGTAAACATCGCCACATGGTATCATTGGGAGGAATAGTGCCCCATTGTTGCCGTCAGGTGGAGAAATGGTGCCCCATTGTTGGCGCCAGTTTGAGAAATGGTTCCCCATAGTTGGCGTCAGTTGGAGAAATGGTGACCCATTGTTAGCGTCAGGTTGAGAAATGGGGCCCCATTTTTGGCATCAGGTGGAGAAATGGTTCCCCATTGTTGGCGTCGTTGGTGAAATTGTGCCCCATTGTTGGTGTCAATTAGAGAAATGGTGCCCCATTGTCGGCGTCAGTTGGTGAAATGGTGCACCATTGTCGGTGTCACGTGGAGAATTGGTGCCCCATTGTCGGCGTCAGGTGGAGAAATGGTGCCCTATTGTTGGCGTCAGTTGGAGAAATGGTGACCCATTGTTGGCGTCAGGTGGAGAAATGGGGCCCCATTGTTGCCGTCAGGTGGAGAAATGGGGCCCCATTGTTGGCGTCAGGTGGAGAAATGGTTCCTCATTGTTGGCGTCGTTGGTGAATTGGTGCCCCATTGTTGGTGTCAATTAGAGAAATGGTGCCCCATTGTTGCCGTCAGTTGGCAAAATGGTGCACCATTGTCGGTGTCACGTGGAGAATTGGTGCCCCATTGTCGGCATCAGGTGGAGAAATGGTGCCCCATTCTTGGCGCCAGTTGGAGAAATGTTGCCCCATTGTTGGCGTCAGTTGGAGAAATGGTGACCCATTGTTAGCGTCAGGTTGAGAAATGGAGCCCCATTGTTGGCGTCAGGTGGAGAAATGGGGCCCCATTGTTGGCGTCAGGTGGAGAAATGGTTCCCCATTGTTGGCGTCGTTGGTGAAATTGGGCCCCATTGTTAGTGTCAATTAGAGAAATGGTGCCCCATTGTCGGCGTCAGTTGGCGAAATGGTGCACCATTGTCGGTGTCACGTGGAGAATTGGTGCCCCATTGTCGGCATCAGGTGGAGAAATGGTGCCCCATTCTTGGCGCCAGTTGGAGAAATGGTGCCCCATTGTTGGCGTCAGTTGGAGAAATGGTGACCCATTGTTAGCGTCAGGTTGAGAAATGGAGCCCCATTGTTGGCGTCAGGTGGAGAAATGGTGCCCCATTGTTGGCGTCAGGAGGAGAAATGGTGCCCCTTTGTTGATTTCAGTTGAAAGAATAGTGTTTCGTGTCACTGGGAGGAATGGTGCCCCAAGGGCCGGATAACAGCATGCAAAGGGCTGAGTCCGGCCCCCAGGCCACAGTTTGAGGACCACTTATATAAATTATTTATATGAAGATTTCATAACATGACACAATGTTTCCTCTATTCTAGATAAACCGGGATCCTGTCCGGTGCCACCTGAAAAATGTCTTAAACCTCCACGACTCGACGGCATCTGTACCAAAGACTATCAGTGCCCCGGGCACCAGAAGTGTTGTGTCCGCAAGTGTGAATATGCGTGTGTAGACCCTGAAGTAGGTGAGTCACCGCAATCTAAACACAGAGGAACTACAATAGATTTCCAGGGAGAATACATCTTCCACCAGTCTTGTTTGGACTGTGGCCAGCGGGAGTGGAAATTTTCCTGGCATCAGTAAACATCGCCACATGGTATCATTGGGAGGAATAGTGCCCCATTGTTACCGTCAGGTGGAGAAATGGTGCCCCATTGCTGGCGCCAGTTTGAGAAGTGGTGCCCCATTGTTGGCGTCAGTTGGAGAAATGGTGACCCATTGTTAGCATCAGGTTGAGAAATGGGGCCCCATTGCTGGCGTCAGGTGGAGAAATGGGGCCCCATTGTTGGCATCAGGTGGAGAAATGGTTCCCCATTGTTGGCGTCGTTGGTGAAATTGTGCCCCATTGTTGGTGTCAATTAGAGAAATGGTGCCCCATTGTCGGCGTCAGTTGGCGAAATGGTGCACCATTGTCGGTGTCATGTGGAGAATTGGTGCCCCATTGTCGGTGTCAGGTGGAGAAATGGGGCCCCATTGTTGGCGTCAGTTTGATAAATAGTGACCCATTGTTTGCATCAGTTGGAGAAATGGGGCCCCATTGTTGACGTCAGGTGGAGAAATGGTACCCCATTGTTGATTTCAGTTGGAAGAATAGTGTTTCGTGTCACTGGCAGGAATGGTGCCCCAAGGGCCGGATAACGGCATGCAAAGGGCTGAGTCCGGCCCCCAAGCCACAGTTTGAGGACCACTTATATAAATTATTTATATGAAGATTTCATAACATAACACAATGTTTCCTCTATTCTAGATAAACGGGGATCCTGTCCGGTGCCACCTGAAAAATGTCTTAAACCTCCACGACTCGACGGCATCTGTACCAAAGACTATCAGTGCCCCGGGCACCAGAAGTGTTGTGTCCGCAAGTGTGAATATGCGTGTGTAGACCCTGAAATAGGTGAGTCACCGCAATCTAAACACAGAGGAACTACAATAGATTTCCAGGGAGAATACATCTTCCACCAGTCTTGTTTGGACTGTGGCCAGCGGGAGTGGAAATTTTCCTAGCATCAGTAAACATCGCCACATGGTTTCATTGGGAGGAATAGTGCCCCATTGTTGCCGTCAGGTAGAGAAATGGGGCCCCATTGTTGGCGTCAGGTGGAGAAATGGTTCCTCATTGTTGGCTTCGTTGGTGAAATGGTGCCCAATTGTTGGTGTCAATTAGAGAAATGGTGCCCCATTGTTGCCGTCAGTTGGCGAAATGGTGCACCATTGTCGGTGTCACGTGGAGAATTGGTGCCCCATTGTCGGCATCAGGTGGAGAAATGGTGCCCCATTCTTGGCGCCAGTTGGAGAAATGGTGCCCCATTGTTGGCGTCAGTTGGAGAAATGGTGACCCATTGTTAGTGTCAGGTTGAGAAATGGAGCCCCATTGTTGGCGTCAGGTGGAGAAATGGGGCCCCATTGTTGGCGTCAGGTGGAGAAATGGTTCCCCATTGTTGGCGTCGTTGGTGAAATTGGGCCCCATTGTTAGTGTCAATTAGAGAAATGGTGCCCCATTGTCGGCGTCAGTTGGCGAAATGGTGCACCATTGTCGGTGTCGCGTGGAGAATTGGTGCCCCATTGTCGGCGTCAGGTGGAGAAATGGTGCCCTATTGTTGGCGTCAGTTGGAGAAATGGTGACCCATTGTTGGCATCAGGTGGAGAAATGGGGCCCCATTGTTGGCGTCAGGTGGAGAAATGGTGCCCCATTGTTGGCGTCAGGAGGAGAAATGGTGCCCCATGGTTGATTTCAGTTGGAAGAATAGTGTTTCGTGTCACTGGGAGGAATGGTGCCCAAAGGGCCGGATAACGGCATGCAAAGGGCTGAGTCCGGCCCCCAGGCCACACTTTGAGGACCACTTATCTAAATTATTTATATGAAGATTTCATAACATGACACAATGTTTCCTCTATTCTAGATAAACGGGGATCCTGTCCGGTGCCACCTGAAAAATGTCTTAAACCTCCACGACTCGACGGCATCTGTACCAAAGACTATCAGTGCCCCGGGCACCAGAAGTGTTGTGTCCGCAAGTGTGAATATGCGTGTGTAGACCCTGAATTAGGTGAGTCACCGCAATCTAAACACAGAGGAACTACAATAGATTTCCAGGGAGAATACATCTTCCACCAGTCTTGTTTGGACTGTGGCCAGCGGGAGTGGAAATTTTCCTAGCATCAGTAAACATCGCCACATGGTATCATTGGGAGGAATAGTGACCCATTGTTGGCGTCAGGTGGAGAAATGGTTCCCCATTGTTGGCGTCGTTGGTGAAATGGTGCCCCATTGTTGGTGTCAATTAGAGAAATGGTGCCCCATTGTTAGCGTCAGTTGGCAAAATGGTGCACCATTGTCGGTGTCACGTGGAGAATTGGTGCCCCATTGTCGGCGTCAGGTGGAGAAATGGTGCCCCATTGTCGGCGTCAGTTTGAGAAATGGTGACCCATTGTTAGCGTCAGGTTGAGAAATGGGGCCCCATTGTTGGCGTTAGGTGGAGAAATGGGGCCCCATTGTTGGCATCAGGTGGAGAAATGGTGCCCCATTGCTGGCGCCAGTTTGAGAAGTGGTGCCCCATTGTTGGCGTCAGTTGGAGAAATGGTGACCCATTGTTAGCGTCAGGTTGAGAAATGGGGCCCCATTGCTGGCGTCAGGTGGAGAAATGGGGCCCCATTGTTGGCATCAGGTGGAGAAATGGTTCCCCATTGTTGGCGTCGTTGGTGAAATTGTGCCCCATTGTTGGTGTCAATTAGAGAAATGGTGCCCCATTGTCGGCGTCAGTTGGCGAAATGGTGCACCATTGTCGGTGTCATGTGGAGAATTGGTGCCCCATTGTCGGTGTCAGGTGGAGAAATGGGGCCCCATTGTTGGCGTCAGTTTGAGAAATAGTGACCCATTGTTTGCATCAGTTGGAGAAATGGGGCCCCATTGTTGACGTCAGGTGGAGAAATGGTACCCCATTGTTGGCGTCAGGAGGAGAAATGGTGCCCCATTGTTGATTTCAGTTGGAAGAATAGTGTTTCGTGTCACTGGCAGGAATGGTGCCCCAAGGGCCGGATAACGGCATGCAAAGGGCTGAGTCCGGCCCCCAGGCCACAGTTTGAGGACCACTTATTTAAATTATTTATATGAAGATTTCATAACATGACACAATGTTTCCTCTATTCTAGATAAACCGGGATCCTGTCCGGTGCCACCTGAAAAATGTCTTAAACCTCCACGACTCGACGGCATCTGTACCAAAGACTATCAGTGCCCCGGGCACCAGAAGTGTTGTGTCCGCAAGTGTGAATATGCATGTGTAGACCCTGAAATAGGTGAGTCACCGCAATCTAAACACAGAGGAACTACAATAGATTTCCAGGGAGAATACATCTTCCACCAGTCTTGTTTGGACTGTGGCCAGCGGGAGTGGAAATTTTCCTAGCATCAGTAAACATCGCCACATGGTTTCATTGGGAGGAATAGTGCCCCATTGTTGCCGTCAGGTAGAGAAATGGGGCCCCATTGTTGGCGTCAGGTGGAGAAATGGTTCCTCATTGTTGGCGTCGTTGGTGAAATGGTGCCCAATTGTTGGTGTCAATTAGAGAAATGGTGCCCCATTGTTGCCGTCAGTTGGCGAAATGGTGCACCATTGTCGGTGTCACGTGGAGAATTGGTGCCCCATTGTCGGCATCAGGTGGAGAAATGGTGCCCCATTCTTGGCGCCAGTTGGAGAAATGGTGCCCCATTGTTGGCGTCAGTTGGAGAAATGGTGACCCATTGTTAGTGTCAGGTTGAGAAATGGAGCCCCATTGTTGGCGTCAGGTGGAGAAATGGGGCCCCATTGTTGGCGTCAGGTGGAGAAATGGTTCCCCATTGTTGGCGTCGTTGGTGAAATTGGGCCCCATTGTTAGTGTCAATTAGAGAAATGGTGCCCCATTGTCGGCGTCAGTTGGCGAAATGGTGCACCATTGTCGGTGTCGCGTGGAGAATTGGTGCCCCATTGTCGGCGTCAGGTGGAGAAATGGTGCCCTATTGTTGGCGTCAGTTGGAGAAATGGTGACCCATTGTTGGCATCAGGTGGAGAAATGGGGCCCCATTGTTGGCGTCAGGTGGAGAAATGGTGCCCCATTGTTGGCGTCAGGAGGAGAAATGGTGCCCCATGGTTGATTTCAGTTGGAAGAATAGTGTTTCGTGTCACTGGGAGGAATGGTGCCCAAAGGGCCGGATAACGGCATGCAAAGGGCTGAGTCCGGCCCCCAGGCCACACTTTGAGGACCACTTATCTAAATTATTTATATGAAGATTTCATAACATGACACAATGTTTCCTCTATTCTAGATAAACGGGGATCCTGTCCGGTGCCACCTGAAAAATGTCTTAAACCTCCACGACTCGACGGCATCTGTACCAAAGACTATCAGTGCCCCGGGCACCAGAAGTGTTGTGTCCGCAAGTGTGAATATGCATGTGTAGACCCTGAAATAGGTGAGTCACCGCAATCTAAACACAGAGGAACTACAATAGATTTCCAGGGAGAATACATCTTCCACCAGTCTTGTTTGGACTGTGGCCAGCGGGAGTGGAAATTTTCCTAGCATCAGTAAACATCGCCACATGGTTTCATTGGGAGGAATAGTGCCCCATTGTTGCCGTCAGGTAGAGAAATGGGGCCCCATTGTTGGCGTCAGGTGGAGAAATGGTTCCTCATTGTTGGCGTCGTTGGTGAAATGGTGCCCAATTGTTGGTGTCAATTAGAGAAATGGTGCCCCATTGTTGCCGTCAGTTGGCGAAATGGTGCACCATTGTCGGTGTCACGTGGAGAATTGGTGCCCCATTGTCGGCATCAGGTGGAGAAATGGTGCCCCATTCTTGGCGCCAGTTGGAGAAATGGTGCCCCATTGTTGGCGTCAGTTGGAGAAATGGTGACCCATTGTTAGTGTCAGGTTGAGAAATGGAGCCCCATTGTTGGCGTCAGGTGGAGAAATGGGGCCCCATTGTTGGCGTCAGGTGGAGAAATGGTTCCCCATTGTTGGCGTCGTTGGTGAAATTGGGCCCCATTGTTAGTGTCAATTAGAGAAATGGTGCCCCATTGTCGGCGTCAGTTGGCGAAATGGTGCACCATTGTCGGTGTCGCGTGGAGAATTGGTGCCCCATTGTCGGCGTCAGGTGGAGAAATGGTGCCCTATTGTTGGCGTCAGTTGGAGAAATGGTGACCCATTGTTGGCATCAGGTGGAGAAATGGGGCCCCATTGTTGGCGTCAGGTGGAGAAATGGTGCCCCATTGTTGGCGTCAGGAGGAGAAATGGTGCCCCATGGTTGATTTCAGTTGGAAGAATAGTGTTTCGTGTCACTGGGAGGAATGGTGCCCAAAGGGCCGGATAACGGCATGCAAAGGGCTGAGTCCGGCCCCCAGGCCACACTTTGAGGACCACTTATCTAAATTATTTATATGAAGATTTCATAACATGACACAATGTTTCCTCTATTCTAGATAAACGGGGATCCTGTCCGGTGCCACCTGAAAAATGTCTTAAACCTCCACGACTCGACGGCATCTGTACCAAAGACTATCAGTGCCCCGGGCACCAGAAGTGTTGTGTCCGCAAGTGTGAATATGCATGTGTAGACCCTGAAATAGGTGAGTCACCGCAATCTAAACACAGAGGAACTACAATAGATTTCCAGGGAGAATACATCTTCCACCAGTCTTGTTTGGACTGTGGCCAGCGGGAGTGGAAATTTTCCTAGCATCAGTAAACATCGCCACATGGTTTCATTGGGAGGAATAGTGCCCCATTGTTGCCGTCAGGTAGAGAAATGGGGCCCCATTGTTGGCGTCAGGTGGAGAAATGGTTCCTCATTGTTGGCGTCGTTGGTGAAATGGTGCCCAATTGTTGGTGTCAATTAGAGAAATGGTGCCCCATTGTTGCCGTCAGTTGGCGAAATGGTGCACCATTGTCGGTGTCACGTGGAGAATTGGTGCCCCATTGTCGGCATCAGGTGGAGAAATGGTGCCCCATTCTTGGCGCCAGTTGGAGAAATGGTGCCCCATTGTTGGCGTCAGTTGGAGAAATGGTGACCCATTGTTAGTGTCAGGTTGAGAAATGGAGCCCCATTGTTGGCGTCAGGTGGAGAAATGGGGCCCCATTGTTGGCGTCAGGTGGAGAAATGGTTCCCCATTGTTGGCGTCGTTGGTGAAATTGGGCCCCATTGTTAGTGTCAATTAGAGAAATGGTGCCCCATTGTCGGCGTCAGTTGGCGAAATGGTGCACCATTGTCGGTGTCGCGTGGAGAATTGGTGCCCCATTGTCGGCGTCAGGTGGAGAAATGGTGCCCTATTGTTGGCGTCAGTTGGAGAAATGGTGACCCATTGTCGGTGTCACGTGGAGAATTGGTGCCCCATTGTCGGCATCAGGTGGAGAAATGGTGCCCCATTCTTGGCGCCAGTTGGAGAAATGGTGCCCCATTGTCGGCGTCAGTTTGAGAAATGGTGACCCATTGTTAGCGTCAGGTTGAGAAATGGGGCCTTATTGTTGGTGTCAGGTGGAGAAATGGTTCCCCATTGTTGGCGTCGTTGGTGAAATTGGGCCCCATTGTTAGTGTCAATTAGAGAAATGGTGCTCCATTGTCGCCGTCAATTGGCGAAATGGTGCACCATTGTCGGTGTCACGTGGAGAATTGGTGCCCCATTGTCGGCATCAGGTGGAGAAATGGTGCCCCATTGTTGATTTCAGTTGGAAGAATAGTGTTTCGTGTCACTGGCAGGAATGGTGCCCCAAGGGCCGGATAACGGCATGCAAAGGGCTGAGTCCGGCCCCCAAGCCACAGTTTGAGGACCACTTATATAAATTATTTATATGAAGATTTCATAACATAACACAATGTTTCCTCTATTCTAGATAAACGGGGATCCTGTCCGGTGCCACCTGAAAAATGTCTTAAACCTCCACGACTCGACGGCATCTGTACCAAAGACTATCAGTGCCCCGGGCACCAGAAGTGTTGTGTCCGCAAGTGTGAATATGCGTGTGTAGACCCTGAAATAGGTGAGTCACCGCAATCTAAACACAGAGGAACTACAATAGATTTCCAGGGAGAATACATCTTCCACCAGTCTTGTTTGGACTGTGGCCAGCGGGAGTGGAAATTTTCCTAGCATCAGTAAACATCGCCACATGGTTTCATTGGGAGGAATAGTGCCCCATTGTTGCCGTCAGGTAGAGAAATGGGGCCCCATTGTTGGCGTCAGGTGGAGAAATGGTTCCTCATTGTTGGCGTCGTTGGTGAAATGGTGCCCAATTGTTGGTGTCAATTAGAGAAATGGTGCCCCATTGTTGCCGTCAGTTGGCGAAATGGTGCACCATTGTCGGTGTCACGTGGAGAATTGGTGCCCCATTGTCGGCATCAGGTGGAGAAATGGTGCCCCATTCTTGGCGCCAGTTGGAGAAATGGTGCCCCATTGTTGGCGTCAGTTGGAGAAATGGTGACCCATTGTTAGTGTCAGGTTGAGAAATGGAGCCCCATTGTTGGCGTCAGGTGGAGAAATGGGGCCCCATTGTTGGCGTCAGGTGGAGAAATGGTTCCCCATTGTTGGCGTCGTTGGTGAAATTGGGCCCCATTGTTAGTGTCAATTAGAGAAATGGTGCCCCATTGTCGGCGTCAGTTGGCGAAATGGTGCACCATTGTCGGTGTCGCGTGGAGAATTGGTGCCCCATTGTCGGCGTCAGGTGGAGAAATGGTGCCCTATTGTTGGCGTCAGTTGGAGAAATGGTGACCCATTGTTGGCATCAGGTGGAGAAATGGGGCCCCATTGTTGGCGTCAGGTGGAGAAATGGTGCCCCATTGTTGGCGTCAGGAGGAGAAATGGTGCCCCATGGTTGATTTCAGTTGGAAGAATAGTGTTTCGTGTCACTGGGAGGAATGGTGCCCAAAGGGCCGGATAACGGCATGCAAAGGGCTGAGTCCGGCCCCCAGGCCACACTTTGAGGACCACTTATCTAAATTATTTATATGAAGATTTCATAACATGACACAATGTTTCCTCTATTCTAGATAAACGGGGATCCTGTCCGGTGCCACCTGAAAAATGTCTTAAACCTCCACGACTCGACGGCATCTGTACCAAAGACTATCAGTGCCCCGGGCACCAGAAGTGTTGTGTCCGCAAGTGTGAATATGCGTGTGTAGACCCTGAAATAGGTGAGTCACCGCAATCTAAACACAGAGGAACTACAATAGATTTCCAGGGAGAATACATCTTCCACCAGTCTTGTTTGGACTGTGGCCAGCGGGAGTGGAAATTTTCTTAGCATCAGTAAACATCGCCACATGGTATCATTGGGAGGAATAGTGCCCCATTGTTGCCGTCAGGTGGAGAAATGGTGCCCCATTGTTGGCGCCAGTTTGAGAAATGGTTCCCCATAGTTGGCGTCAGTTGGAGAAATGGTGACCCATTGTTAGCGTCAGGTTGAGAAATGGGGCCCCATTTTTGGCATCAGGTGGAGAAATGGTTCCCCATTGTTGGCGTCGTTGGTGAAATTGTGCCCCATTGTTGGTGTCAATTAGAGAAATGGTGCCCCATTGTCGGCGTCAGTTGGTGAAATGGTGCACCATTGTCGGTGTCACGTGGAGAATTGGTGCCCCATTGTCGGCGTCAGGTGGAGAAATGGTGCCCTATTGTTGGCGTCAGTTGGAGAAATGGTGACCCATTGTTGGCGTCAGGTGGAGAAATGGGGCCCCATTGTTGCCGTCAGGTGGAGAAATGGGGCCCCATTGTTGGCGTCAGGTGGAGAAATGGTTCCTCATTGTTGGCGTCGTTGGTGAATTGGTGCCCCATTGTTGGTGTCAATTAGAGAAATGGTGCCCCATTGTTGCCGTCAGTTGGCAAAATGGTGCACCATTGTCGGTGTCACGTGGAGAATTGGTGCCCCATTGTCGGCATCAGGTGGAGAAATGGTGCCCCATTCTTGGCGCCAGTTGGAGAAATGTTGCCCCATTGTTGGCGTCAGTTGGAGAAATGGTGACCCATTGTTAGCGTCAGGTTGAGAAATGGAGCCCCATTGTTGGCGTCAGGTGGAGAAATGGGGCCCCATTGTTGGCGTCAGGTGGAGAAATGGTTCCCCATTGTTGGCGTCGTTGGTGAAATTGGGCCCCATTGTTAGTGTCAATTAGAGAAATGGTGCCCCATTGTCGGCGTCAGTTGGCGAAATGGTGCACCATTGTCGGTGTCACGTGGAGAATTGGTGCCCCATTGTCGGCATCAGGTGGAGAAATGGTGCCCCATTCTTGGCGCCAGTTGGAGAAATGGTGCCCCATTGTTGGCGTCAGTTGGAGAAATGGTGACCCATTGTTAGCGTCAGGTTGAGAAATGGAGCCCCATTGTTGGCGTCAGGTGGAGAAATGGTGCCCCATTGTTGGCGTCAGGAGGAGAAATGGTGCCCCTTTGTTGATTTCAGTTGAAAGAATAGTGTTTCGTGTCACTGGGAGGAATGGTGCCCCAAGGGCCGGATAACAGCATGCAAAGGGCTGAGTCCGGCCCCCAGGCCACAGTTTGAGGACCACTTATATAAATTATTTATATGAAGATTTCATAACATGACACAATGTTTCCTCTATTCTAGATAAACCGGGATCCTGTCCGGTGCCACCTGAAAAATGTCTTAAACCTCCACGACTCGACGGCATCTGTACCAAAGACTATCAGTGCCCCGGGCACCAGAAGTGTTGTGTCCGCAAGTGTGAATATGCGTGTGTAGACCCTGAAGTAGGTGAGTCACCGCAATCTAAACACAGAGGAACTACAATAGATTTCCAGGGAGAATACATCTTCCACCAGTCTTGTTTGGACTGTGGCCAGCGGGAGTGGAAATTTTCCTGGCATCAGTAAACATCGCCACATGGTATCATTGGGAGGAATAGTGCCCCATTGTTACCGTCAGGTGGAGAAATGGTGCCCCATTGCTGGCGCCAGTTTGAGAAGTGGTGCCCCATTGTTGGCGTCAGTTGGAGAAATGGTGACCCATTGTTAGCATCAGGTTAAGAAATGGGGCCCCATTGCTGGCGTCAGGTGGAGAAATGGGGCCCCATTGTTGGCATCAGGTGGAGAAATGGTTCCCCATTGTTGGCGTCGTTGGTGAAATTGTGCCCCATTGTTGGTGTCAATTAGAGAAATGGTGCCCCATTGTCGGCGTCAGTTGGCGAAATGGTGCACCATTGTCGGTGTCATGTGGAGAATTGGTGCCCCATTGTCGGTGTCAGGTGGAGAAATGGGGCCCCATTGTTGGCGTCAGTTTGAGAAATAGTGACCCATTGTTTGCATCAGTTGGAGAAATGGGGCCCCATTGTTGACGTCAGGTGGAGAAATGGTACCCCATTGTTGATTTCAGTTGGAAGAATAGTGTTTCGTGTCACTGGCAGGAATGGTGCCCCAAGGGCCGGATAACGGCATGCAAAGGGCTGAGTCCGGCCCCCAAGCCACAGTTTGAGGACCACTTATATAAATTATTTATATGAAGATTTCATAACATAACACAATGTTTCCTCTATTCTAGATAAACGGGGATCCTGTCCGGTGCCACCTGAAAAATGTCTTAAACCTCCACGACTCGACGGCATCTGTACCAAAGACTATCAGTGCCCCGGGCACCAGAAGTGTTGTGTCCGCAAGTGTGAATATGCGTGTGTAGACCCTGAAATAGGTGAGTCACCGCAATCTAAACACAGAGGAACTACAATAGATTTCCAGGGAGAATACATCTTCCACCAGTCTTGTTTGGACTGTGGCCAGCGGGAGTGGAAATTTTCCTAGCATCAGTAAACATCGCCACATGGTTTCATTGGGAGGAATAGTGCCCCATTGTTGCCGTCAGGTAGAGAAATGGGGCCCCATTGTTGGCGTCAGGTGGAGAAATGGTTCCTCATTGTTGGCGTCGTTGGTGAAATGGTGCCCAATTGTTGGTGTCAATTAGAGAAATGGTGCCCCATTGTTGCCGTCAGTTGGCGAAATGGTGCACCATTGTCGGTGTCACGTGGAGAATTGGTGCCCCATTGTCGGCATCAGGTGGAGAAATGGTGCCCCATTCTTGGCGCCAGTTGGAGAAATGGTGCCCCATTGTTGGCGTCAGTTGGAGAAATGGTGACCCATTGTTAGTGTCAGGTTGAGAAATGGAGCCCCATTGTTGGCGTCAGGTGGAGAAATGGGGCCCCATTGTTGGCGTCAGGTGGAGAAATGGTTCCCCATTGTTGGCGTCGTTGGTGAAATTGGGCCCCATTGTTAGTGTCAATTAGAGAAATGGTGCCCCATTGTCGGCGTCAGTTGGCGAAATGGTGCACCATTGTCGGTGTCGCGTGGAGAATTGGTGCCCCATTGTCGGCGTCAGGTGGAGAAATGGTGCCCTATTGTTGGCGTCAGTTGGAGAAATGGTGACCCATTGTTGGCATCAGGTGGAGAAATGGGGCCCCATTGTTGGCGTCAGGTGGAGAAATGGTGCCCCATTGTTGGCGTCAGGAGGAGAAATGGTGCCCCATGGTTGATTTCAGTTGGAAGAATAGTGTTTCGTGTCACTGGGAGGAATGGTGCCCAAAGGGCCGGATAACGGCATGCAAAGGGCTGAGTCCGGCCCCCAGGCCACACTTTGAGGACCACTTATCTAAATTATTTATATGAAGATTTCATAACATGACACAATGTTTCCTCTATTCTAGATAAACGGGGATCCTGTCCGGTGCCACCTGAAAAATGTCTTAAACCTCCACGACTCGACGGCATCTGTACCAAAGACTATCAGTGCCCCGGGCACCAGAAGTGTTGTGTCCGCAAGTGTGAATATGCGTGTGTAGACCCTGAATTAGGTGAGTCACCGCAATCTAAACACAGAGGAACTACAATAGATTTCCAGGGAGAATACATCTTCCACCAGTCTTGTTTGGACTGTGGCCAGCGGGAGTGGAAATTTTCCTAGCATCAGTAAACATCGCCACATGGTATCATTGGGAGGAATAGTGACCCATTGTTGGCGTCAGGTGGAGAAATGGTTCCCCATTGTTGGCGTCGTTGGTGAAATGGTGCCCCATTGTTGGTGTCAATTAGAGAAATGGTGCCCCATTGTTAGCGTCAGTTGGCAAAATGGTGCACCATTGTCGGTGTCACGTGGAGAATTGGTGCCCCATTGTCGGCGTCAGGTGGAGAAATGGTGCCCCATTGTCGGCGTCAGTTTGAGAAATGGTGACCCATTGTTAGCGTCAGGTTGAGAAATGGGGCCCCATTGTTGGCGTTAGGTGGAGAAATGGGGCCCCATTGTTGGCATCAGGTGGAGAAATGGTGCCCCATTGCTGGCGCCAGTTTGAGAAGTGGTGCCCCATTGTTGGCGTCAGTTGGATAAATGGTGACCCATTGTTAGCGTCAGGTTGAGAAATGGGGCCCCATTGCTGGCGTCAGGTGGAGAAATGGGGCCCCATTGTTGGCATCAGGTGGAGAAATGGTTCCCCATTGTTGGCGTCGTTGGTGAAATTGTGCCCCATTGTTGGTGTCAATTAGAGAAATGGTGCCCCATTGTCGGCGTCAGTTGGCGAAATGGTGCACCATTGTCGGTGTCATGTGGAGAATTGGTGCCCCATTGTCGGTGTCAGGTGGAGAAATGGGGCCCCATTGTTGGCGTCAGTTTGAGAAATAGTGACCCATTGTTTGCATCAGTTGGAGAAATGGGGCCCCATTGTTGACGTCAGGTGGAGAAATGGTACCCCATTGTTGGCGTCAGGAGGAGAAATGGTGCCCCATTGTTGATTTCAGTTGGAAGAATAGTGTTTCGTGTCACTGGCAGGAATGGTGCCCCAAGGGCCGGATAACGGCATGCAAAGGGCTGAGTCCGGCCCCCAGGCCACAGTTTGAGGACCACTTATTTAAATTATTTATATGAAGATTTCATAACATGACACAATGTTTCCTCTATTCTAGATAAACCGGGATCCTGTCCGGTGCCACCTGAAAAATGTCTTAAACCTCCACGACTCGACGGCATCTGTACCAAAGACTATCAGTGCCCCGGGCACCAGAAGTGTTGTGTCCGCAAGTGTGAATATGCATGTGTAGACCCTGAAATAGGTGAGTCACCGCAATCTAAACACAGAGGAACTACAATAGATTTCCAGGGAGAATACATCTTCCACCAGTCTTGTTTGGACTGTGGCCAGCGGGAGTGGAAATTTTCCTAGCATCAGTAAACATCGCCACATGGTTTCATTGGGAGGAATAGTGCCCCATTGTTGCCGTCAGGTAGAGAAATGGGGCCCCATTGTTGGCGTCAGGTGGAGAAATGGTTCCTCATTGTTGGCGTCGTTGGTGAAATGGTGCCCAATTGTTGGTGTCAATTAGAGAAATGGTGCCCCATTGTTGCCGTCAGTTGGCGAAATGGTGCACCATTGTCGGTGTCACGTGGAGAATTGGTGCCCCATTGTCGGCATCAGGTGGAGAAATGGTGCCCCATTCTTGGCGCCAGTTGGAGAAATGGTGCCCCATTGTTGGCGTCAGTTGGAGAAATGGTGACCCATTGTTAGTGTCAGGTTGAGAAATGGAGCCCCATTGTTGGCGTCAGGTGGAGAAATGGGGCCCCATTGTTGGCGTCAGGTGGAGAAATGGTTCCCCATTGTTGGCGTCGTTGGTGAAATTGGGCCCCATTGTTAGTGTCAATTAGAGAAATGGTGCCCCATTGTCGGCGTCAGTTGGCGAAATGGTGCACCATTGTCGGTGTCGCGTGGAGAATTGGTGCCCCATTGTCGGCGTCAGGTGGAGAAATGGTGCCCTATTGTTGGCGTCAGTTGGAGAAATGGTGACCCATTGTTGGCATCAGGTGGAGAAATGGGGCCCCATTGTTGGCGTCAGGTGGAGAAATGGTGCCCCATTGTTGGCGTCAGGAGGAGAAATGGTGCCCCATGGTTGATTTCAGTTGGAAGAATAGTGTTTCGTGTCACTGGGAGGAATGGTGCCCAAAGGGCCGGATAACGGCATGCAAAGGGCTGAGTCCGGCCCCCAGGCCACACTTTGAGGACCACTTATCTAAATTATTTATATGAAGATTTCATAACATGACACAATGTTTCCTCTATTCTAGATAAACGGGGATCCTGTCCGGTGCCACCTGAAAAATGTCTTAAACCTCCACGACTCGACGGCATCTGTACCAAAGACTATCAGTGCCCCGGGCACCAGAAGTGTTGTGTCCGCAAGTGTGAATATGCATGTGTAGACCCTGAAATAGGTGAGTCACCGCAATCTAAACACAGAGGAACTACAATAGATTTCCAGGGAGAATACATCTTCCACCAGTCTTGTTTGGACTGTGGCCAGCGGGAGTGGAAATTTTCCTAGCATCAGTAAACATCGCCACATGGTTTCATTGGGAGGAATAGTGCCCCATTGTTGCCGTCAGGTAGAGAAATGGGGCCCCATTGTTGGCGTCAGGTGGAGAAATGGTTCCTCATTGTTGGCGTCGTTGGTGAAATGGTGCCCAATTGTTGGTGTCAATTAGAGAAATGGTGCCCCATTGTTGCCGTCAGTTGGCGAAATGGTGCACCATTGTCGGTGTCACGTGGAGAATTGGTGCCCCATTGTCGGCATCAGGTGGAGAAATGGTGCCCCATTCTTGGCGCCAGTTGGAGAAATGGTGCCCCATTGTTGGCGTCAGTTGGAGAAATGGTGACCCATTGTTAGTGTCAGGTTGAGAAATGGAGCCCCATTGTTGGCGTCAGGTGGAGAAATGGGGCCCCATTGTTGGCGTCAGGTGGAGAAATGGTTCCCCATTGTTGGCGTCGTTGGTGAAATTGGGCCCCATTGTTAGTGTCAATTAGAGAAATGGTGCCCCATTGTCGGCGTCAGTTGGCGAAATGGTGCACCATTGTCGGTGTCGCGTGGAGAATTGGTGCCCCATTGTCGGCGTCAGGTGGAGAAATGGTGCCCTATTGTTGGCGTCAGTTGGAGAAATGGTGACCCATTGTTGGCATCAGGTGGAGAAATGGGGCCCCATTGTTGGCGTCAGGTGGAGAAATGGTGCCCCATTGTTGGCGTCAGGAGGAGAAATGGTGCCCCATGGTTGATTTCAGTTGGAAGAATAGTGTTTCGTGTCACTGGGAGGAATGGTGCCCAAAGGGCCGGATAACGGCATGCAAAGGGCTGAGTCCGGCCCCCAGGCCACACTTTGAGGACCACTTATCTAAATTATTTATATGAAGATTTCATAACATGACACAATGTTTCCTCTATTCTAGATAAACGGGGATCCTGTCCGGTGCCACCTGAAAAATGTCTTAAACCTCCACGACTCGACGGCATCTGTACCAAAGACTATCAGTGCCCCGGGCACCAGAAGTGTTGTGTCCGCAAGTGTGAATATGCATGTGTAGACCCTGAAATAGGTGAGTCACCGCAATCTAAACACAGAGGAACTACAATAGATTTCCAGGGAGAATACATCTTCCACCAGTCTTGTTTGGACTGTGGCCAGCGGGAGTGGAAATTTTCCTAGCATCAGTAAACATCGCCACATGGTTTCATTGGGAGGAATAGTGCCCCATTGTTGCCGTCAGGTAGAGAAATGGGGCCCCATTGTTGGCGTCAGGTGGAGAAATGGTTCCTCATTGTTGGCGTCGTTGGTGAAATGGTGCCCAATTGTTGGTGTCAATTAGAGAAATGGTGCCCCATTGTTGCCGTCAGTTGGCGAAATGGTGCACCATTGTCGGTGTCACGTGGAGAATTGGTGCCCCATTGTCGGCATCAGGTGGAGAAATGGTGCCCCATTCTTGGCGCCAGTTGGAGAAATGGTGCCCCATTGTTGGCGTCAGTTGGAGAAATGGTGACCCATTGTTAGTGTCAGGTTGAGAAATGGAGCCCCATTGTTGGCGTCAGGTGGAGAAATGGGGCCCCATTGTTGGCGTCAGGTGGAGAAATGGTTCCCCATTGTTGGCGTCGTTGGTGAAATTGGGCCCCATTGTTAGTGTCAATTAGAGAAATGGTGCCCCATTGTCGGCGTCAGTTGGCGAAATGGTGCACCATTGTCGGTGTCGCGTGGAGAATTGGTGCCCCATTGTCGGCGTCAGGTGGAGAAATGGTGCCCTATTGTTGGCGTCAGTTGGAGAAATGGTGACCCATTGTCGGTGTCACGTGGAGAATTGGTGCCCCATTGTCGGCATCAGGTGGAGAAATGGTGCCCCATTCTTGGCGCCAGTTGGAGAAATGGTGCCCCATTGTCGGCGTCAGTTTGAGAAATGGTGACCCATTGTTAGCGTCAGGTTGAGAAATGGGGCCTTATTGTTGGTGTCAGGTGGAGAAATGGTTCCCCATTGTTGGCGTCGTTGGTGAAATTGGGCCCCATTGTTAGTGTCAATTAGAGAAATGGTGCTCCATTGTCGCCGTCAATTGGCGAAATGGTGCACCATTGTCGGTGTCACGTGGAGAATTGGTGCCCCATTGTCGGCATCAGGTGGAGAAATGGTGCCCCATTCTTGGCGCCAGTTGGAGAAATGGTGCCCCATTGTTGGCGTCAGTTGGAGAAATGGTGACCCATTGTTAGTGTCAGGTTGAGAAATGGAGCCCCATTGTTGGCGTCAGGTGGAGAAATGGGGCCCCATTGTTGGCGTCAGGTGGAGAAATGGTTCCCCATTGTTGGCGTCGTTGGTGAAATTGGGCCCCATTGATAGTGTCAATTAGAGAAATGGTGCCCCATTGTCGGCGTCAGTTGGCGAAATGGTGCACCATTGTCGGTGTCGCGTGGAGAATTGGTGCCCCATTGTCGGCGTCAGGTGGAGAAATGGTGCCCTATTGTTGGCGTCAGTTGGAGAAATGGTGACCCATTGTTGGCATCAGGTGGAGAAATGGGGCCCCATTGTTGGCGTCAGGTGGAGAAATGGTGCCCCATTGTTGGCGTCAGGAGGAGAAATGGTGCCCCATGGTTGATTTCAGTTGGAAGAATAGTGTTTCGTGTCACTGGGAGGAATGGTGCCCAAAGGGCCAAATAACGGCATGCAAAGGGCTGAGTCCGGCCCCCAGGCCACACTTTGAGGACCACTTATCTAAATTATTTATATGAAGATTTCATAACATGACACAATGTTTCCTCTATTCTAGATAAACGGGGATCCTGTCCGGTGCCACCTGAAAAATGTCTTAAACCTCCACGACTCGACGGCATCTGTACCAAAGACTATCAGTGCCCCGGGCACCAGAAGTGTTGTGTCCGCAAGTGTGAATATGCATGTGTAGACCCTGAAATAGGTGAGTCACCGCAATCTAAACACAGAGGAACTACAATAGATTTCCAGGGAGAATACATCTTCCACCAGTCTTGTTTGGACTGTGGCCAGCGGGAGTGGAAATTTTCCTAGCATCAGTAAACATCGCCACATGGTTTCATTGGGAGGAATAGTGCCCCATTGTTGCCGTCAGGTAGAGAAATGGGGCCCCATTGTTGGCGTCAGGTGGAGAAATGGTTCCTCATTGTTGGCGTCGTTGGTGAAATGGTGCCCAATTGTTGGTGTCAATTAGAGAAATGGTGCCCCATTGTTGCCGTCAGTTGGCGAAATGGTGCACCATTGTCGGTGTCACGTGGAGAATTGGTGCCCCATTGTCGGCATCAGGTGGAGAAATGGTGCCCCATTCTTGGCGCCAGTTGGAGAAATGGTGCCCCATTGTTGGCGTCAGTTGGAGAAATGGTGACCCATTGTTAGTGTCAGGTTGAGAAATGGAGCCCCATTGTTGGCGTCAGGTGGAGAAATGGGGCCCCATTGTTGGCGTCAGGTGGAGAAATGGTTCCCCATTGTTGGCGTCGTTGGTGAAATTGGGCCCCATTGTTAGTGTCAATTAGAGAAATGGTGCCCCATTGTCGGCGTCAGTTGGCGAAATGGTGCACCATTGTCGGTGTCGCGTGGAGAATTGGTGCCCCATTGTCGGCGTCAGGTGGAGAAATGGTGCCCTATTGTTGGCGTCAGTTGGAGAAATGGTGACCCATTGTTGGCATCAGGTGGAGAAATGGGGCCCCATTGTTGGCGTCAGGTGGAGAAATGGTGCCCCATTGTTGGCGTCAGGAGGAGAAATGGTGCCCCATGGTTGATTTCAGTTGGAAGAATAGTGTTTCGTGTCACTGGGAGGAATGGTGCCCAAAGGGCCGGATAACGGCATGCAAAGGGCTGAGTCCGGCCCCCAGGCCACACTTTGAGGACCACTTATCTAAATTATTTATATGAAGATTTCATAACATGACACAATGTTTCCTCTATTCTAGATAAACGGGGATCCTGTCCGGTGCCACCTGAAAAATGTCTTAAACCTCCACGACTCGACGGCATCTGTACCAAAGACTATCAGTGCCCCGGGCACCAGAAGTGTTGTGTCCGCAAGTGTGAATATGCGTGTGTAGACCCTGAAATAGGTGAGTCACCGCAATCTAAACACAGAGGAACTACAATAGATTTCCAGGGAGAATACATCTTCCACCAGTCTTGTTTGGACTGTGGCCAGCGGGAGTGGAAATTTTCCTAGCATCAGTAAACATCGCCACATGGTATCATTGGGAGGAATAGTGCCCCATTGTTGGCGTCAGGTGGAGAAATGGTTCCCCATTGTTGGCGTCGTTGGTGAAATGGTGCCCCATTGTTGGTGTCAATTAGAGAAATGGTGCCCCATTGTTGCCGTCAGTTGGCAAAATGGTGCACCATTGTCGGTGTCACGTGGAGAATTGGTGCCCCATTGTCGGCGTCAGGTGGAGAAATGGTGCCCCATTGTCGGCGTCAGTTTGAGAAATGGTGACCCATTGTTAGCGTCAGGTTGAGAAATGGGGCCCCATTTTTGGCGTTAGGTGGAGAAATGGGGCCTTATTGTTGGTGTCAGGTGGAGAAATGGTTCCCCATTGTTGGCGTCGTTGGTGAAATTGGGCCCCATTGTTAGTGTCAATTAGAGAAATGGTGCTCCATTGTCGCCGTCAATTGGCGAAATGGTGCACCATTGTCGGTGTCACGTGGAGAATTGGTGCCCCATTGTCGGCGTCAGTTTGAGAAATGGTGACCCATTGTTGGCATCAGGTGGAGAAATGGGGCCCCATTGTTGGCGTCAGGTGGAGAAATGGTGCCCCATTGTTGGCGTCAGGAGGAGAAATGATGCCCCATTGTTGATTTCAGTTGGAAGAATAGTGTTTCGTGTCACTGGGAGGAATGGTGCCCCAAGGGCCGGATAACGGCATGCAAAGGGCTGAGTCTGGCCCCCTGGCCACACTTTGAGGGCCACTTATATAAATTATTTATATGAAGATTTCATAACATGACACAATGTTTCCTCTATTCTAGATAAATCGGGATCCTGTCCGGTGCCACCTGAAAAATGTCTTAAACCTCCACGACTCGACGGCATCTGTAACAAAGATTATCAGTGCCCCGGGCACCAGAAATGTTGTGTCCGCAAGTGTGAATATGCGTGTGTAGACCCTGAAATAGGTGAGTCACCGCAATCTAAACACAGATACAGATAAACACTGTCATACTCCACACAGAGCAAGGATAAAAGATGTTCAGATGTTAAGAAGATCATGATACATAGTTGAGAAGGTATCAGATTATGTGAAGTGTATTGGTTAGTGTCTGGGTTTCATCCTGAAAAGTAATTTGTTCCCTATTTATCATAAGTGGTCACCAAGTAAGAGGTACTGATACAGCTAGTTAGGTGTCCCCCTCATTGTTGTCCAGTCATAGGACACCATTTAGATGATATAAATCAGGGGTCTCCAAACTCTCAAAACAAAGGTCCAGTTTATTGTCCTTCAGACGTTGAGGGCCGGACTATGGCCAGTGGGAGTAGAAATTTTTCTGGCATCAGTAAACATCGCCACATAGGCACCACATGGTATCATTGGGAGGACTAGTGCCCCATTATTGGCATCAGGTGGAGAAATGGTGCCTCATTGTTGGCATAAGGTGGAAAAATGGTGCCCCATTGTTAGGATCAGGTGGAGAAATGGTGCCCCATTGTTAGGATCAGGTGGAGAAATGGAGCCTCATTGTTGGTGTCAGGTGGAGAAATGGTGCCCCATTGCTGACATCAGTTGGAGAAATGGTTCCCCATTGTTGGTGTCAGGTGGAGAAATGGTGCCCCATTGTAGGCATCAGGTGGAGAAATGGTGCCCCATTGTTGATTTCAGTTGGAAGAATAGTGTTTCGTGTCAGTGGGAGAAATGGTGCCCCAAGGGCCGGATAACGGCATGCAAATGGCTGAGTCCGGCCCCCAGGCCACAGTTTGAGGACCACTTATATAAATTATTTATATGAAGATTTCATAACCTGACACAGTGTTTCCTCTATTCTAGATAAACCGGGATCCTGTCCGGTGCCACCTGAAAAATGTCTTAAACCTCCACGACTCGACGGCATCTGTACCAAAGACTATCAGTGCCCCGGGCACCAGAAGTGTTGTGTCCGCAAGTGTGAATATGCGTGTGTAGACCCTGAAATAGGTGAGTCACCGCAATCTAAACACAGAGGAACTACAATAGATTTCCAGGGAGAATACATCTTCCACCAGTCTTGTTTGGTCTGTGGCCAGCGGGAGTGGAAATTTTCCTAGCATCAGTAAACATCGCCACATGGTTTCATTGGGAGGAATAGTGCCCCATTGTTGCCGTCAGGTGGAGAAATGGGGCCCCATTGTTGGCGTCAGGTGGAGAAATGGTTCCTCATTGTTGGCGTCGTTGGTGAAATGGTGCCCCATTGTTGGTGTCAATTAGAGAAATGGTGCCCCATTGTTGCCGTCAGTTGGCAAAATGGTGCACCATTGTCGGTGTCACGTGGAGAATTGGTGCCCCATTGTCGGCATCAGGTGGAGAAATGGGGCCCCATTCTTGGCGCCAGTTGGAGAAATGGTGCCCCATTGTTGGCGTCAGTTGGAGAAATGGTGACCCATTGTTAGCGTCAGGTTGAGAAATGGAGCCCCATTGTTGGCGTCAGGTGGAGAAATGGGGTCCCATTGTTGGCGTCAGGTGGAAAAATGGTTCCCCATTGTTGGCGTCGTTGGTGAAATTGGGCCCCATTGTTAGTGTCAATTAGAGAAATGGTGCCCCATTGTCGGCGTCAGTTGGCGAAATGGTGCACCATTGTCGGTGTCACGTGGAGAATTGGTGCCCCATTGTCGGCATCAGGTGGAGAAATGGGGCCCTATTCTTGGCGCCAGTTGGAGAAATGGTGCCCCATTGTTGGCGTCAGTTGGAGAAATGGTGACCCATTGTTAGCGTCAGGTTGAGAAATGGAGCCCCATTGTTGGCGTCAGGAGGAGAAATGGTGCCCCTTTGTTGATTTCAGTTGAAAGAATAGTGTTTCGTGTCACTGGGAGGAATGGTGCCCCAAGGGCCGGATAACAGCATGCAAAGGGCTGAGTCCGGCCCCCAGGCCACAGTTTGAGGACCACTGATATAAATTATTTATATGAAGATTTCATAACATGACACAATGTTTCCTCTATTCTAGATAAACCGGGATCCTGTCCGGTGCCACCTGAAAAATGTCTTAAACCTCCACGACTCGACGGTGAAATTGGTGAAATTGGGCCCCATTGCTAGTGTCAATTAGAGAAATGGTGCCCCATTGTCGGCGTCAGCTGGCGAAATGGTGCACCATTGTCGGTGTCGCGTGGAGAATTGGTGCCCCATTGTCGGCGTTAGGTGGAGAAATGGTGCCCTATTGTTGGCGTCAGTTGGAGAAATGGTGACCCATTGTTGGCATCAGGTGGAGAAATGGGGCCCCATTGTTGGCGTCAGGTGGAGAAATGGTGCCCCATTGTTGGCGTCAGGAGGAGAAATGGTGCCCCATGGTTGATTTCAGTTGGAAGAATAGTGTTTTGTGTCACTGGGAGGAATGGTGCCCAAAGGGCCGGATAACGGCATGCAAAGGGCTGAGTCCGGCCCCCAGGCCACACTTTGAGGACCACTTATCTAAATTATTTATATGAAGATTTCATAACATGACACAATGTTTCCTCTATTCTAGATAAACGGGGATCCTGTCCGGTGCCACCTGAAAAATGTCTTAAACCTCCACGACTCGACGGCATCTGTACCAAAGACTATCAGTGCCCCGGGCACCAGAAGTGTTGTGTCCGCAAGTGTGAATATGCGTGTGTAGACCCTGAAATAGGTGAGTCACCGCAATCTAAACACAGAGGAACTACAATAGATTTCCAGGGAGAATACATCTTCCACCAGTCTTGTTTGGACTGTGGCCAGCGGGAGTGGAAATTTTCTTAGCATCAGTAAACATCGCCACATGGTATCATTGGGAGGAATAGTGCCCCATTGTTACAGTCAGGTGGAGAAATGGTGCCCCATTGTTGGCGCCAGTTTGAGAAGTGGTGCCCCATTGTTGGCGTCAGTTGGAGAAATGGTGACCCATTGTTAGCGTCAGGTTGAGAAATGGGGCCCCATTGTTGGCGTCAGGTGGAGAAATGGGGCCCCATTGTTGGCGTCAGGTGGAGAAATGGGGCCCCGTTGTTGGCATCAGGTGGAGAAATGGTTCCCCATTGTTGGCGTCGTTGGTGAAATTGTGCCCCATTGTTGGTGTAAATTAGAGAAATGGTGCCCCATTGTCGGCGTCAGTTGGCGAAATGGTGCACCATTGTCGGTGTCACGTGGAGAATTGGTGCCCCATTGTCGACGTCGTTGGTGAAATTGTGCCCCATTTTTGGTTTCAATTAGAGAAATGGTGCCCCATTATCGGCGTCAGTTGGCGAAATGGTGCACCATTGTCGGTGTCACGTGGAGAACTGGTGCCCCATTGTCGGCGTCAGGTGGAGAAATGGGGCCCCATTGTTGGCGTCAGTTTGAGAAATGGTGACCCATTGTTTGCATCAGTTGGAGAAATGGGGCCCCATTGTTGGCGTCAGGTGGAGAAATGGTGCCCCATTGTTGGCGTCAGGAGGAGAAATGGTGCCCCATTGTTGATTTCAGTTGGAAGAATAGTGTTTCGTGTCACTGGGAGGAATGGTGCCCCAAGGGCCGGATAACGGCATGCAAAGGGCTGAGTCCGGCCCCCAGGCCACACTTTGAGGACCACTTATATAAATTATTTATATGAAGATTTCATAACATGACACAATGTTTCCTCTATTCTAGATAAACCGGGATCCTGTCCGGCGCCACCTGAAAAATGTCTTAAAACTCCACGACTCGACGGCATCTGTACCAAAGACTATCAGTGTCCCGGGCACCAGAAATGTTGTGTCCGCAAGTGTGAATATGCGTGTGTAGACCCTGAAATAGGTGAGTCACCGCAATCTAAACACAGAGGAACTACAATAGATTTCCAGGGAGAATACATCTTCCACCAGTCTTGTTTGGACTGTGGCCAGCGGGAGTGGAAATTTTCCTAGCATCAGTAAACATCGCCACATGGTATCATTGGGAGGAATAGTGCCCCATTGTTACCGTCAGGTGGAGAAATGGTGCCCCATTGTTGGCGCCAGTTTGAGAAGTGGTGCCCCATTATTGGCGTCAGTTGGAGAATGGTGACCCATTGTTAGCATCAGGTTGAGAAATGGGGCCCCATTGTTGGCGTCAGGTGGAGAAATGGTGCCCCATTGTTGGCATCAGGTGGAGAAATGGTTCCCCATTGTTGGCGTCGTTGGTGATATTGTGCCCCATTGTTAGTGTCAATTAGAGAAATGGTGCCCCATTGTCGGCGTCAGTTGGCGAATAGGTGCACCATTGTCGGTGTCACGTGGAGAATTGGTGCCCCATTGTCGGTGTCTCGTGGTGAAATGGTGCCCCAGTGTTGGCGTCAGTTTGAGAAATCGTGACCCATTGTTTGCATCAGGTGGAGAAATGGGGCCCCATTGTTGGCGTCAGGTGGAGAAATGGTGCCCCATTGTTGGCGTCAGGAGGAGAAATGGTGCCCCATTGTTGATTTCAGTTGGAAGAATAGTGTTTCATGTCACTGGGAGGAATGGTGCCCCAAGGGCCGGATAACGGCATGCAAAGGGCTGAGTCCGGCCCCCAGGCCACACTTTGAGGACCACTTATATAAATTATTTATATGAAGATTTCATAACATGACACAATGTTTCCTCTATTCTAGATAAACCGGGATCCTGTCCGGTGCCACCTGAAAAATGTCTTATACCTCCACGACTCGACGGCATCTGTACCAAAGACTATCAGTGCACCGGGGACCAGAAGTGTTGTGTCCGAAAGTGTGAATATGCGTGTGTAGACCCTGAAATAGGTGAGTCACCGCAATCTAAACACAGAGGAACTACAATAGATTTCCAGGGAGAATACATCTTCCACCAGTCTTGTTTGGACTGTGGCCAGCGGGAGTGGAAATTTTCCTAGCATCAGTAAACATCGCCACATGGTATCATTGGAAGGAATAGTGCCCCATTGTTGCCGTCAGGTGGAGAAATGGGGCCCCATTGTTGGCGTCAGGTGGAGAAATGGTTCCCCATTTTTGGCGTCGTTGGTGAAATGGTGCCCCATTGTTGGTGTCGGTTAGAGAAATGGTGCCCCATTGTTGGCGTCAGTTGGCGAAATGGTGCACCATTGTTGGTGTCACGTGGAGAATTGGTGCCCCATTGTCGGCATCAGGTGGAGAAATGGTGCCCCATTGTTGGCGCCAGTTGGAGAAATGGTGCCCCATTGTTGGCGTCAGTTGGAGAAATGGTGACCCATTGTTGGCGTCAGGTGGAGAAATGGGGCCCCATTGTTGGCGTCAGGTGGAGAAATGGTTCCCCATTGTTGGCGTCGTTGGTGAAATTGTGCCCCATTGTTAGTGTCAATTAGAGAAATGGTGCCCCATTGTCGGCGTCAGTTGGCGAAATGGTGCACCATTGCCGGTGTCACGTGGAGAATTGGTGCCCCATTGTCGGCGTCAGGTGGAGAAATGGTGCCCCATTCTTGGCGTCAGTTGGAAAAATCGTGACCCATTGTTGGCATCAGGTGGAGAAATGGGGCCGCATTGTTGGCGTCAGGAGGAGAAATGGTGCCCCATTGTTGATTTCAGTTGGAAGAATAGTGTTTCGTGTCACTGGGAGGAATGGTGCCCCAAGGGCCGGATAACACCATGCAAAGGGCTGAGTCCGGCCTCCAGGCCACAGTTTGAGGACCACTGATATAAATTATTTATATGAAGATTTCATAACATGACACAATGTTTCCTCTATTCTAGATAAACCGGGATCCTGTCCGGTGCCACCTGAAAAATGTTTTAAACCTCCACGACTCGACGGCATCTGCACCAAAGACTATCAGTGCCCCGGGCACCAGAAATGTTGTGTCCGCAAGTGTGAATATGCGTGTGTAGACCCTGAAATAGGTGAGTCACCGCAATCTAAACACACAGGAACTACAATAGATTTCCAGGCAGAATACATCTTCCACCAGTTTTCTTTGCAGAAAGCATTTCCTATTTGCTGGCTTTTCCATATTGAAGTTCTTTCTTTGGTGGTCATCATTATACTGTACGTGAAAAGCCAAAAACTTTAATTGCATTTTGGATTAACCCTCTTTAGGCTTTTATTGCCATCTTTGTCCCTGTTGGGGAAAAGTCTCCTCATTCCTATCAGGGCAAATTTCCTCAATGGGGACATTTCAGTAATGCGGAAAAGGAAAAGAATTTCAGAAAATGTTTTTATCGCTGTCCGTGCCTTACCACACCCGCCATGTCTTGTTCTGGTATCCTATCCCCAATCCACTCTTCCTGTCTGCCATGGTTCCTTTCTGCTCACCACATTCATCCCCAAATCCAAACTCCTATTGAACTCCATCCTACTACAATAATAATCATAAACCATATGCTTGATGTAGAACTACCCACATGGAAGAAAAATATATTTGAAATATATTTTAAAAATATTCTTCCCAAATATGTTGCCAAATATTTAAAATGCTAAAATTTTGGACATATTCAATATATTTCAATATATATATATATATATATATATACTGCATGCTGAAATGCATTTTTATTACAAAATATAAGAAAAATATTTGTAGAATATATTTAAAAAATATTTTTTTTTATATTCTTATATAATTATAAGAATAATTATAATTATATTCTTCACATTTTTTTAACATATAAACTAGTAATTTTAACTTATATTTGTAAATGTATTCCAAAAATGTAGATTTGTAATTTTAACCACCTCACGCCCGTCCTATAGGCCAAAGACGGGCGTAAGGTGACTCTCGTTCTGGGAGGACTTCATATGACGTCCTCCCACTCTTACCGTGCATGCGCGGCCGCGGGAGTGCACCTCGCGGCGATCGCTGTTGATATGTGTTACTGGTACACAGATCATCATCGATCGTGGCAAGGAGCGGGTTGGCTGCGTTTTTTTTTATGTGACATGCTGTGATCAATCACAGCCTGTCATAAGTGTACCCAAATAGCGGTAACTCACTGTTACCAGGTTCCCCACGGCGATCGCTGTTGGTCTGTGCTGCTGGGACACAGATCATCATCAGTCCTGGCAAGCAGCGGTTGGCTGGAGTTTTTTCCATGTGACAGGCTGTGATCAATCACAGCCTGTCATAAATATAAACACAGAGCGGTAACTCACTGTTACCAGCTTCCTGTCCTCACACACAGATTTTGTTTGAGGAGAGGAATCTTCTAATAGTGAGATACCGTTTTTTTACAGTGCATACAGAGATCACAGCCCCTGTCACAGTGCCCATCAGTGTATCTGTCGCTATCAGTGTACCTGTCACCATCAGTCTACCTGTCACCATCAGTGTACCTGTCACCATCAGTCTACCTGTCACCATCAGTCTACCTGTCACCATCAGTGTACCTGTCACCATTGGTGTACCTGTCACCATCAGTCTACCTGTCACCATCGGTGTACCTGTCACCATCAGTCTACCTGTCACCATCAGTCTACCTGTCACCATCGGTCTACATGTCACCATCGGTGTACCTGTCACAATCAGTCTACCTGTCACCATCAGTCTACCTGTCACCATCGGTCTACCTGTCACAATCAGTCTACCTGTCACCATCAGTGTACCTTTCATCCATCAGTGCTCATCAGTGTACCTGTTGCTAATCAGTGCACCTGTCGCCCATCAGTGCCCATCAGTGTACCTGTCACCCATCAGTGTCCATCAGTGCACTTGTTACCGAACAGTGCTCCTGTCGCCCATCAGTACTTATCAGTAGTGCTCCTGTCGCCCATCAGTGCACCTGTCGCCTATCAGTGTACCCGTCGCCCATCGGTGTACCTGTTGCCCAACCAGCAGTGTACTCGTCGCCCATCAGTGCACCCGTCGCCCATCAGTGTACCTGTCGCACATCGGTGCTCATCAGCAGCTGTCACCCATTAGTGTACCTGTCGCCCAGCAGTGCACCTGTCACCCAGCAGTGCCCAGCAGTGTACCCGTCACCCATCAGAGTACCTGTCGCACATCAGTGCTCATCAGCAGTGCTCATTACCGATCAGTGCTCCTGTCGCCCATCAGTACTCATTAGTAGTGCTCCTGTCGCCCATCAGTACACCTGTCGCCTATCAGTGTACCCGTCGCCCATCAGTGTACCTGTCGCCCAACCAGCAGTGTACCCGTCACCCATCAGTGTACCTGTCGCACATCAGTGCTAATCAGCAGCTGTCACCCATCAGTGTACCTGTCACCCAGCAGTGCCCAGCAGTGTACCCGTCACCCATCAGAGTACCTGTCATACATCAGTGCTCATCAGCAGCGCATCTGTCGCCCAGCAGTGCACCTGTCACCCATTAGACATTCCAAATACCTTGGAATGTCTACTTTCCAAAAAGGGGTCATTTGGGGGGTATTTGTACTGTCCTGGCTTGTAATGCAGGCCATAGAGGGGTCAAAAATTGACCGATTTTCGAATCGTTAGTGGGCTAATTGTTCGGCTGTTTTTCGGTATTTTGGCAGATTTTTTTTATCGGTAAAGTTGGAAAAAGATTGGCCGATTTTGCCGATCGGCCGATTTTCGAGGCAATTATGGGCAAATCGGCCGATCTTTTTACCGATAAAAAAATCTGCGCATGAGCAGTGACCTGCAAGAGGAAGACAAAAAGAGGATGAAGAAGAAGAAGAGGATGAAGAAGAAGAAGAGGATGAAGAAGAAGAGAATGAAGAGGAAGGAGAGGAAGAAGAAGAGGAAGAGGAAGAAGAAGAGGAAGAAGAAGAGGAAGAGGAAGAAGATGAAGAAGAAGAAGAAGAGGATGAAGAAGAAGAGGATGAAGAAGAAGAGGAGGATGAAGAAGAAGAGGAAGAGGAAGAAGAGGATGATGAAGAAGAAGAGGATGAAGATGAAGAGGATGAAGAAGAGGATGAAGAAGAAAAAGAGGAAGATGAAGAAAAGGATGAAGAAGAAGAAGAGGAAGATGAAGAAGAGGAACAAGAAGAAGAGGATGATGAAGAAGAAGAGGATGAAGAAGAGGAAGAAGAGGAAGGAGAAGAAGAAGAGGATGAAGAAGAAGAGGAAGAAGGAGAAGAAGTAGAAGAAGAAGAGGATGAAGAAGAAGAAGAGGATGAAGAAGAAGAGGATGAAGAAGAAGAAGAAGAGGATGTAGAAGAGGATGAAGAAGAGGATGAAGAAGAAGATGAAGAAGAGGATGAAGAACAAGAGGATGAAGAAGAGGAAGGAGAAGAGGATGAAGAAGAAGAGGATGAAGAGGAAGAGGATGAAGAAGAGGATGAAGAAGAAGAACATGAAGAAGAGGAAGAAGAAGAAGAGGATGAAGAAGAAGATGAAGAAGAGGATGAAGAAGAAGAGGAAGTAGAAGAAGAAGAAGAGGATGAAGAAGAAGAAGAAGAAGAAGAGGATGAAGAAGAAGAAGAAGAAGAGGATGAAGAAGAAGATGAAGAAGAAGCAGAAGAAGAAGAGGATGATGAAGAAGAAGAGGAAGATGAAGAAGAGGATGAAGAAGAAGAAGAAGAAGAAGAGGATGAACAAGAAGAAGAAGAGGATGAAGAAGAAGAAGTAGAGGATGAAGAAGAAGAGTATGAAGAAGAAGAGGAAGAAGAGGATGATGAAGAAGAGGATGATGAAGAAGAAGAGGATGAAGAAGAAGGAGATAAAGAAGAAGCAGAAGAAGAAGAGGATGAAGATGAAGAAGAAGAAGAGGATGAAGAAGAAGAAGAAGAGGATGAAGAAGAAGAAGAAGTAGAGGATGAAGAAGAAGAGTATGAAGAAGAAGAGGAAGAAGAGGATGATGAAGAAGAGAATGATGAAGAAGAAGAGGATGAAGAAGAAGATGATGAAGAAGAAGCAGAAGAGGATGAAGAAGAAGAAGAAGAAGAAGAAGAAGAGGATGAAGAAGAAGAAGAAGAGGATGAAGAAGAGGAAGATGAAGAAGAGGATGAAGAAGAAGAGGATGAAGAAGAAGAGGATGAAGAAGAGGAGGAAGAAGATGAAGAAGAAGAAGATGAAGAAGAGGAAGGAGAAGAAGAAGAAGAGGAAGAAGGAGAAGAAGAAGAAGAAGAGGATGAAGAAGTAGAAGAGGAAGAAGAAGAGGATGAAGAAGAAGAAGAAGAGGATGAAGTAGAAGAGGAAGATGAAGAAGAGGATGAAGAAGAGGAAGAAGAAGAGGATGAAGAAGAAGAAGAAGTGGATGAAGAAGAAGAGGATGAAGAAGAAGAAGAGGATGAAGAAGAAGAGGATGAAGAAGAGGATGAAGAAGAGGATGAAGAAGATGAAGAAGAGGATGAAGAAGAAGAAGAGGATGAAGAAGAGGAAGAAGAAGAGGAAGAAGAAGAAGAGGATGAAGAAGAAGAATTCCAGTCCGGTAAAAAGGGTCCCTGCAGAGAGCTCCGCTATTTCTTTGACAGTTCCTTGACATTTATAGCGGTTGCAACAATGTATCTATTTGTTTCCGAATAAAAACATCTGTATCCAAAATGGATACAAATAGATACATTGTGGCAACCGCTATAAATGTCAAGGAACTGTCAAAGAAATAGCGGACCTCTCTGCAGGGACACTTTTTGCCAGCTGTAGACGGGATGAAAATCGGCCAATTTTCTTTACCATTCCTGGTAACGTTGCCCGCTTGAACGACCGATTTTTCGTTTTTTTAAAGAAAAATCAGCCAGTTTTCTCCCTATCTATGGCCTGCAGTAGTGTTTCAAGAAATGAGAGAGGACATCGGTACATCAGGTGTGATCAATTTTCAATGATTGGTACCATAGCTTGTAGACTCTATGACTTTCACAAATACTAAATAATATACACAGATTTAAGTTATTTTTACCAAAGAAATGTAGCAGTAGAAAATTTGGCCAAAATGTATGAAGAAAAATTACTTATTTGCAAAATTTTACAACAGAAACAAAGAAAAATGTGTTTTTTTCATATTTTTTGGTCGTTTTTTCATTTACAGCGCAAAAAATAAAAAACCCAGTGCTGATTAAATACCACCAAAACAAAGCTCTATTTGTCTGAAAAAAAGGACAAACATTTCATATGGGTACATTGTGGCATGACTGAGTAATTATCAGCCAAAGTGCGACAGGGCTGAAAGCTGAAATTTGGCCTGGGCAGGAAGGGGGTAGAAGTGCTTTGTAGGCTAGTGGTTAAAGACATACAGTATATTTGAAATGTATGCTGAAAAATATTTTTCATATATTTTGTAATAAAAATGCATTTCAACATGCAGTATATATATATATATATATATATATATATATATTGAAATATATTTTAAATATATTGAATATGGCCAAAGTTTTAGCATTTCAAATATATTTTTCTTCCATATTTCCCTAATTCTTGAATAGAGTAAGGGAAGGATATAATCCCTGTTTGCCATCTGTGTCCCATTGGGGAGATTTCACTTCATTTCCTGTCCCATAGCCAAAACAGGAAGAGAGAGGAAATCTCTCCAAAGTGAGGGTTTCCCTGGTTGTCACCAGAACTAGTGTCCCCATTAGAAGATTCCCCCTCTATTGCTGTTCTGGTGACAACCCAAACACTCTTGGTGATAATGGTGAACAAGAAAAACAGAAAGCATGAATGTCCCTACTGGAAAGACAGCAATACAAACCAGAAAGGGGTTCTAGTTCCTCTCTGCTTATTCAAAACAAACAAAAAAGTGGAGCTACACTGCATCTGAGCACCACAAGCCAGAAACACTTTTTAATTCATATTTAATATTCCAAGCAAACTCCCCCATCCCCCCCAATGTCTCCATGCTTTATTTCACTGAGAAATCACTTTGGAAAGCGCCTGTCTAGCATTTCTGGTCATCTTGAGTATTGGCAGATGATTCATGTGGCATTTTCTTCCGGGAATCCATCTGCTCTTAGCTCAGTCATGCAGGCAGGAGGGTGTGCTTAGCTAAGAAAACCCCTCCTGAAGACTCCTGGGATTTGCCTAGGCCAGAAACCAGGAAGTAACTGAAGAAATGTTAAGAAAAAAGTTTAAAACAAGTAAATATAATATACTCCCCTGCCGATTTACTAATGCAAAAGGAATAAAATAGCCAATGTTGATGGAGAGAGTGAGATTCCACTTTAAGGTAAAGTATAACCTTTTTCTATACTTTCAGCCCTGAAGAAGAAGGAGCTGTGAGCGGGATGGATTGTGAGCGGGATGGATTTTTACTCAACAAGAAACATACAAGCGTCAATCTATATAAAAAAAAATAATAGATATTTGTCAGCAAATCTGAATTTGTTTTGTGCGAATTGGGCAAAAATGAATGTTCCTTAGGCTTCTTTTCTCTCTTGAGAGGAGAGAAGCGCCTCTAAGGGCAATATGTCTCTTTTATTTAGGTATATACTGTAGGTAGGAACACTCACATAGATAGGATAAATAGAAGCATAAAAACCATGGTTTATTGGTGACCAACAGTAAGGTGGGTATCCATGCTGAAGAGCTGTCATCTGTGTGGGGTGTGGAGAGGTCAGCGTGCCGCTGGAGCAGCGTGGTGGCTGGAGGGGAACAGCGGTGAGGCCGGCCGGCATTCACGTCCTCCCTCAGGACCGGGTGGAACGCACGCTGGAACGCAGCGGTGTGAGTGATGTGGACTGTGAAGGTCACCAGAAGTGCTGCAGTGAATTTTGCACCAACAAATGCCGAGACCCTGTTGGTGAGCCAATTTTAGGTAGATCTGATATGTGTCCTATAGAGATAATATGGTAGTCTGATGGGGAGATGGTCTTAGACTGATGGTCCATATGTGAATCTATATCAAAGGAACATTTTTTGGTTTCAAATATTTCTCTAAATTCTGGGCTACAGTCATGTGACTCAACAAATTAATTAATGGCAAATATATGTTTCTGTTTCTTCTAGTTGAAAAAAGTGGGCAGTGTCCACATGTGGGGCCTCCTGGTACCACCATACGGTTTGCATGTAAATTTATCAACACAACCGCCTGTGTGAACGATGTGGACTGTGAAGGCCACCAGAAGTGCTGCAGCGAGTTTTGCGTGAACAAATGCCAGGAACCCAAGGGTGAGCCAACCTTACCCATTCTCCCAGAGATAGGATGGCTGTCTGATGCTAGCAGTCAGATGGAAGGATATTTGGCAAGGGACACCCGTGGCTGAAATTTTTTGGCTGGTTCTTAGGGAGCCAGTTGATATTCTCCCTTTTTGTTGCCAGCTTTTTATCTAAGTATTTAAATCAAAGTAAGAGGCCAGAGGGTATAGGTGCAGGCCAGAAGGACCACTAGGCTCCATTTGGTCTGCACTGGGTTCCAATATCCAGTTAAAGGACACTATTTAGATGATACTAATTATTTATATACATTTGTATCAGAACCTGCTGCTTATGGAGGCTTAGGGAAGAGTTAGAACAATTTTTTCCTACAAATGAAACAAAGGAATTTTCAGAGGCCACTATATGGGAGGTTCACAAGGCTTATATAAGAGGAATTTTGATAGCCACAGGATCACAAAAAAGAGAGATTGAGAGAGGAAGTTAAAAGGGGTAATTGAAGAATTACATAAATTAGAACTGGCACATAAATTAAAGCAGGATCCAGATTTATATGGGAAGATTATTCTTAAAAGAGAAGAATTGAAGGATCTAACTGAACAGGAAATGAGGAAAGTTTTTAATAGAGTCTCAAAGGAAAGATGCCAGTGGGGGAATAGGCCTGGAAAATTTATGATGAAGAGACTGAAGGAAAAGAAGTAAAAAAATTATATAGAAAAAATTAAAGATGAAAACGGGGAGCTGCTCTACACTACCACTGGTATAGCCGATGTATTTCAAAAGTTCTATAATAAGCTGTATGAGGTGAACCCCATAAATTTAAAAGCCACAGAAGACATGAGGAAGAGAAGGCAAGAATTTTTAACTGTAGCAGATTTGCCAAAAATTGCGAAAGATAATTTAATATCCTTAGAACGAGCTATCTCCCAGGGTGAAATTATATTGGCTCTGATAAACGTGGTGGGGGCAAAGAGCCTGGGCCCTGATGGTTATACAGTGGGATATTATAAAAAGTTTAAAGAGTTATTGGTCCCTAAGCTTTGTAGATATATGAATGCGTTGGGAGAAGGAACGGAAATGAGAGGAGAATCATTACACACACATATAACAATCATTCTCAAAGAAGGGAAAGATAGCTCACAATGTAATATCATTATTAAATATGGAAAACAAATTGTTTGCAAAAATATTGGCCACCAGGTTGAAGGAGTTTATGCCGGAATGGGTACATTTAGATCAGGTAGGTTTTGTTCCAGGAATAGAAGGAAGAGAAAATGGCTTGAGGACGGTACTCCTTCTACAGAAAGCAGAGAGTGGTAGGCAGTCAACAATAATCCTGTCAATAGATGCAGAAAAGGCCTTCAATAGGGTAGATTGGGGGCTTATGTTAAATACATTGGAGGCCCTGGGAATAGAGGAAAAAATGTTGCAGTGGATAAAAGGGCTGTTTAATAGCCCTTCAGCAGTAGTGATGGTTAACGGGACCTTGTCTGGTACTTTTAGAATGCATAATGGAACTAGACAGGGATGCCCATTGTCCCCGTTGTTGTTTGTGCTATCTCTGAAACCTCTTTTGGCTGCGGTAAGATAGAACATTGATATTACAGGAATTAAGATAGGAAAAGTAGAACATAAGGTAGATGCATATGCGGAAAACATGCTGTTTTATACAGTGAACCCTAGAGTGGCATTGCCAAACCTTATGGCACTAATGAAATAGTACGGAGAACTATCTAATCTAAAAATAAATCCTACAAAATCTGAGATTTTGAATATCAATGTGTCGAAGGTAGAAAGGAAGAACTTACAAGAAAAGTTCTCATTTATGTGGCGGGATAGAGATTTAAAGTATTTGGGAATAAAACTAACCTCTGCTGTAAAGGACCTATACCAGGCTAATTATATCCCATTAATTAAAGAGGAATTGAGAAGACTCTAAAGAGGGTGGGTTTCATGGATTGGGCGGATAAATCTGGTTAAGATGATAATAGTCCCAAAAATCCTGTATAAATTTCCCTATAAAACTATCAGGATCCCTTTTTAGGATATTAAAAAAGTTGATATCGAGGTGTATTTGGGCTAATAGGAAACCAAGAATTAAGTATGAAACCTTATGTTATCAAAAAGAGAACGGAGGACTAAACTTACCAAATATGAGGAAATATTATTTGTCGTGTTATTATCACAAGTGGTGGATTGGACACATAAAGCGCAAGAAAAAAGTTGGGTTAAAATTGAAATCATACTAAGTAAAACACAGTTGGAGAGGATCATATGGATCCCACAAGAATTTTGGGCATTGGATGAAAAACGTAGTACACTGACATGGGATGTATTGAGAGTTTAGGATGGTTTACACAATGTTATGGGTTGGAAATATAATTCATTATTGTTACCGTTGGTGGACACAGAATTTTTTCCACCAGGGAAGGGAAACGTTTCGGGAAAATGGTTTAAAGATAGAAATGCACGTTTGGGAGATATATTAGATAAAGGGTAGTTATGCACTTTTCAAGAATTGAAGAATAAAAGGAATTTGTTTTCTGTTTTAGATAAATTGAGATATTACCAATTGGGACATTTTGTTTCAACACTTCCTCAGCCTCTGAGGATGGCGAGGGACATGCTCCCATTTGAAAGACTGCGAAGTTAAAAGACAGATTGTGGACATATAATATCCAGGATTTATAAGATCCTGGTTGAACTGGGGGGAGCTGGATCCCTGTCATTCTTGGAGGGTTGGGAAAGAGAACTGGGTACAAAAATGAATGATCACCAGGAGAGGAAAATGTTTAAGTTAATGCACGGGATGATGAACACTAATATAGTCGAGATGAATTATAAATGATTATTTAGATGGTATTGCACACCGAGTGTGGCACATAAACAGCAAGAAGTATCACCTTTATGCTGGAGAGGGTGTGGAGCAATAGGGACAATGGCTCATATATGTTGGGAATGCCCAAAAATTCAGGTATTTTGGCAGGAGATAATTCATCATATACAGGAGATTTGGGGGACATCTAACCAGAAGGATCCATGGGGGTGTCTTGTCTATAGAACAGAGTTGTCGGTAAAACAATATAAAAACAGTTTATTATACCATCTGATTGGTGAGGCAAAGGGTTTAATCCCTAGGTTTTGGAAGGCCTAGGATCCACCAACAATGAGGGATTGGATAGACAGAGTAGAATGTTAGTAGGATGGAGGAACTTTGTAACATGAAGAAAGATGAAATGGAAACTGTCCTGTCCTGTTAGCTTGTTGTTTTGCAGCTGCTCTTAGGCCTTATGCTGGGCTGGCTCCTTCCCTGCTGACAGAATGTCCTCCCTAGGAGAATTGGGGCACATGGGAGATCCTTCCATCCAGCACAAGCCTGTAGGCAGGCCCCCCTCCTTGGGGCCCCCTTCCAGGTTCCACACTCCAGCACCTTCTCTCAGTCCATCGTCCACTCGACTCCTCTGCTGCACAGGATCTGCCACATTTAAGGGTTGCTCTTAGCCACCATGTCTGGGCTTCTGCCTGGGGATTGGCCAGTTTCCCTTAAACATGCAAATCTGGGCCTCCTTCCCTCCTCCACCCCTCATCCAGAAAGTTCCAGCAGTTTCTGGAAGGGTGTGAGGGCTGCAGAAGCCCTGACCCATAGAGCCTTCAAGCCTTTCCTGAGGTGACCTCTCTACCTCACTCCCAGGCTGACTCATCCCAGGCTTCTAGCAAGCCTCTGACTCACAAAATTACTATCTAGCTGAACTAGAGGGCACTACAGTAAAAAAAAGATATAATAGACATGCTTGCAAAGGAAAAACATCTATGCCTGTGGGTTCATACGAGGCTATATTTAGGAAATGTCACACCCCTATCCCTGCCCCTTTGCTTGCGTGGTTGGAGAGTGCCAGCCATATAAATGGGGTTGTGTAATATCAGTGGTTGTTGAGGACACAGCGGGTGTGGCACCCGCTGCTTCCTTAACAGGAAGCTGTCAAGGGAGTCCATGCTGAATGCCGTAAATATCCAGCATTTAGAATTCAGCCTATCCCTACCTACAACCCACAAAGTTAAGTAAGCACACCTTCTTTGTGAATGGAGGAGACTTCCAACTACCTTAACCTCCATGTGTATGTTCTGGGCACACATCAATGACCGTGTCCTGGGAGCATGTTTTGGAAATATATTTCAAGTTATCATTTTCCCCCCAGATTGGCAAGGCAATGCCTAAAGAGATGGTGCAATCATTTCATTATAGGAATGTTATTGAATAGCCAATTAGCCGTCATGTCTATTCTGGTGAATTCAAAGGCTTGGAAAATGTTTTTATTTGTTGCCCTCAGAAGTTATGATAGAGAGAGACATAATCTGCCCCTGTACAAAGCATTAGTAAGACCTCATCTGGACTATGCAGATCAGTTTGGAACCCCAGCTCAGAAAACAAGGATGTTAGGGAACTGAAGAAAGCACTGAGAATGGTAACAATATAAATAATGGACATTAAAGACCTATGCAACTGTTAAAAAAAGATGTCAGAATTAAAAAATGATTAGCTAGACTGAAAAGCATTTCCTATTTGCTGGCTCTTCCATATTGAAGTTCTTTCTTTGGTGGTCATCATTATACATGAAAAGCCAAAAACTTTAATTCCATTTTGGATTAACCCTCTTTAGGCTTTTATTGCCATCTTTGTCCCTCTTGGGGAAAAGTCTCCTCATTCCTATCAGAGCAAATTTCCTCAATAGTGACATTTCAGAAACGCGGAAAAGAATTTCAGAAAATGTTTTTATCGCTGTCCATGCCTTACCACACCCGCCATGTCTTGTTCTGGTATCCTATCCCCAATCCACTCTTCCTGTCTGCCATGGTTCGTTTCTGCCCACCACATTGCAGCCTTAAATCCAAACCCCTATTGAACTCCATCCCCCTATTGAACTTACTACAATAATAATCACAAACTATATGCTTGATGTAGAACTACCCAAGAAAATTATATTTGGAATATATTTTAAAAATATTCTTCCCAAATATGTTGCCATATATTGAAAATGCTACAATTTTGGCGATATTCAATATATTTCAATATATGTATATATATATATATATATATATATATATATTCATTTTTATTACAAAATATATGAAAAATATTTGAAGAATATATTTTAAAAAATATTTTTTTAAATATATTTTTTTAAATTATATTCTTCACATTTTTTTAACATATAAACAAGTAATTTTAACATATATTTGTAAATGCATTCCAAAAATGTAAATTTGTAATTTTAAAGACATACAGTATATTTGAAATGTATGTTGAAAAATATTTTTCATATATTTTGTAATAAAAATGCATTTCAACATGCTTTGGATTGTGAGCGGGATGAATTGTGAGCGGGATGGATTGAGCGGGATGAATTGTGAGCAGGATGGATTGAGCGGGGTGGATTGTGAGCAGGATGGATTGTGAGCAGGATGGATTGTGAGCAGGATGATTTTTTACTCAACAAGAAACATACAAGTGTCAATTTATATAAAAAAGAAATAATAGCTATTTGTCAGCGAATCTGCATTTGTTTTGTACGAATTGGGCAAAAATGAATGTTCCTTAGGCTTTTTTCTCTCTTGAATGAATGTTCCTTCATTATGAACAGTGATAAAATACTGCATCATGGCCACTAGATGGCGCTGTGGAGCACAGAAAATACATAAGTCTTTGTAACAATTCTAGAGAACCATTGGTTACATTCATTTCTTAATTCCCTCTAGTGTTCTCTAGAATTGTTACATTGTATCTCTTTTTGCAAAGACGTAAAAGTGCCTGTTTATCCTATCAGAAATCCTCAGAAACCGATAACTTCCTGTGATCTCTGCTTGTGCAGACTGTTATCTGTTACATCCTTTCCTGTTCTCCTAACTTCCGGAGAGAGAGAGAGGGAGAAGGGAGAGGGAGAAGGGAGAGGGAAAAGGAAGAGGGAGAAGGGAGAGGGGAGAGGGAAACGAGAGAGAGGAAAGAGAGAGGGAAAAGGGAGAGGGGGAAGAGAGAGAGGGGGGGGGGAGATTGGGGAGAGAGAGAGAAGAGAGAGGGAGGGAAGAGAGACTCTCTCATTCTCTCATTGGAGGGGGGGGGGGTAAATTTTTGTGTTGCCTAGGGCAGCAGAAAATCTAAATACACCACTGCAAATGTCCATCTCTCAACACAACCACCTGTGTGAATGATGTGGACTGCATAGGTCACCAGAAGTGCTGCAGCAAGTTGTGCATCAACAAATGTCGGGATCCTGCGGGTGAGCCAACAATAGGTAGGTCTGCCTTGTGCCATACAGAGATAAGATGGTCGTCTAATGGGGAGATGGTCATAGACTGACTGCTCATATGTGATTCTATATCAAAGAGACATTTTGGGGTTTACATTTTGTTTATAAGTTCCTGAGGTAGAGCCGTGTGACCCAATGAATGAGTTCATGGCAAATTATGCTTCTCTTTACTCAAGTTAAAAAAATGGGCAGTGTCCTCATGTGGGACTTCCTGGTACGGTCATACGGTATGCATGTAAATCAATACAACCGCTTGTGTGAGTGATGTGGACTGTGAAGGTCACCAGAAGTGCTGCAGCGAATTTTGCACCAACAAATGCCGAGACCCTGTTGGTGAGCCAATTGTAGGTAGGTCTGATATGTGTCCTATAGAGATAATATGGTAGTCTGATGGGGAGATGGTCTTAGACTGATGGTCCATATGTGAATCTATATCAAAGGAACATTTTTTGGTTTCAAATATTTCTCTAAATTCTGGGCTACAGTCATGTGATTCAACAAATTAATTAATGGCAAATATATGTTTCTGTTTCTTCTAGTTGAAAAAAGTGGGCAGTGTCCACATTTGGGGCCTCCTGGTACCACCATACGGTTTGCATGTAAATTTATCAACACAACCGCCTGTGTGAACGATGTGGACTGTGAAGGCCACCAGAAGTGCTGCAGCGAGTTTTGCGTGAACAAATGCCAGGAACCCAAGGGTGAGCCAACCTTACCCATTCTCCCAGAGATAAGATGGCTGTCTGATGCTAGCAGTCAGATGGAAGGATATTTGGCAAGGTGGTGCCAAAGGGACACCCGTGGCTGAAATTTTTTGGCTGGTTCCTAGGGAGCCAGTTGATATTCTCCCTTTGTGTTGCCAGCTTTTTATCTAAGTATTTAAATCAAAGTAAGAGGCCAGAGGGTATAGGTGCAGACCAGATGGATCACTAGGCTCCATGGGGTCTGCACTGGGTTCCAATATCTGCATCATGGCCACTAGATGGCGCTGTGGAGCACAGAAAATACATAAGTCTTTGTAACAATTCTAGAGAACCATTGGTTACATTCATTTCTTAATTCCCTCTAGTGTTCTCTAGAATTGTTACATTGTATCTCTTTTTGCAAAGACGTAAAAGTGCCTGTTTATCCTATCAGAAATCCTCAGAAACCGATAACTTCCTGTGATCTCTGCTTGTGCAGACTGTTATCTGTTACATCCTTTCCTGTTCTCCTAACTTCCGGAGAGAGAGAGAGGGAGAAGGGAGAGGGAGAAGGGAGAGGGAAAAGGAAGAGGGAGAAGGGAGAGGGGAGAGGGAAACGAGAGAGAGGAAAGAGAGAGGGAAAAGGGAGAGGGGGAAGAGAGAGAGGGGGGGGGGAGATTGGGGAGAGAGAGAGAAGAGAGAGGGAGGGAAGAGAGACTCTCTCATTCTCTCATTGGAGGGGGGGGGGTAAATTTTTGTGTTGCCTAGGGCAGCAGAAAATCTAAATACACCACTGCAAATGTCCATCTCTCAACACAACCACCTGTGTGAATGATGTGGACTGCATAGGTCACCAGAAGTGCTGCAGCAAGTTGTGCATCAACAAATGTCGGGATCCTGCGGGTGAGCCAACAATAGGTAGGTCTGCCTTGTGCCATACAGAGATAAGATGGTCGTCTAATGGGGAGATGGTCATAGACTGACTGCTCATATGTGATTCTATATCAAAGAGACATTTTGGGGTTTACATTTTGTTTATAAGTTCCTGAGGTAGAGCCGTGTGACCCAATGAATGAGTTCATGGCAAATTATGCTTCTCTTTACTCAAGTTAAAAAAATGGGCAGTGTCCTCATGTGGGACTTCCTGGTACGGTCATACGGTATGCATGTAAATCAATACAACCGCTTGTGTGAGTGATGTGGACTGTGAAGGTCACCAGAAGTGCTGCAGCGAATTTTGCACCAACAAATGCCGAGACCCTGTTGGTGAGCCAATTGTAGGTAGGTCTGATATGTGTCCTATAGAGATAATATGGTAGTCTGATGGGGAGATGGTCTTAGACTGATGGTCCATATGTGAATCTATATCAAAGGAACATTTTTTGGTTTCAAATATTTCTCTAAATTCTGGGCTACAGTCATGTGACTCAACAAATTAATTAATGGCAAATATATGTTTCTGTTTCTTCTAGTTGAAAAAAGTGGGCAGTGTCCACATTTGGGGCCTCCTGGTACCACCATACGGTTTGCATGTAAATTTATCAACACAACCGCCTGTGTGAACGATGTGGACTGTGAAGGCCACCAGAAGTGCTGCAGCGAGTTTTGCGTGAACAAATGCCAGGAACCCAAGGGTGAGCCAACCTTACCCATTCTCCCAGAGATAAGATGGCTGTCTGATGCTAGCAGTCAGATGGAAGGATATTTGGCAAGGTGGTGCCAAAGGGACACCCGTGGCTGAAATTTTTTGGCTGGTTCCTAGGGAGCCAGTTGATATTCTCCCTTTGTGTTGCCAGCTTTTTATCTAAGTATTTAAATCAAAGTAAGAGGCCAGAGGGTATAGGTGCAGACCAGATGGATCACTAGGCTCCATGGGGTCTGCACTGGGTTCCAATATCCAGTCAAAGGACACTATTTAGATGATACTAATTATTTATATACATTTGTATCAGAACCTGCCGCTTACGGAGGCTTAGGGAGGAGTTAGAACAATTTTTTCCTACAAATGAAACAAAGGAATTATCACAGGCCACTATATGGGAGGCTCACAAGGCTTATATAAGAGGAATTTTGATAGCCGCAGGATAAAAAAAAGAGAGATTGAGAGAGGAAGTTAAAAGGGGTAATTGAAGAATTACATAAATTAGAACTGGCACATAAATTAAAGCAGGATCCAGATTTATATGGGAAGATTATTCTTAAAAGAGAAGAATTGAAGGATCTAACTGAACAGGAAACAAGGAACGTTTATAATAGAGTCTCAAAGGAAAGACGCCAGTGGGGGAATAGGCCTGGAAAATGTATGATGCAGAGACTGAAGGAAAAGAAGTCAAAAAATTATATAGAAAAAATTAAAGATGAAAACGGGGAGCTGCTCTACACTACCACTGGTATAGCCTGTGTATTTCAAAAGTTCTATAGTAAGCTGTATGAGGTGAACCCCATAAATTTAAAAGCCACAGAAGAAGACATGAGGAAGAGAAGGCAAGATTTTTTAACTGTAGCAGATTTGCCAAAAATTGCGAAAGATAATTTAATATCCTTAGAACGAGCTATCTCCCAGGATGAATTTATATTGGCTCTGATAAACGTGGCGGGGGCAAAGGGCCCGGACCCTGATGGTTATACAGTGGGATATTATAAAATGTTTAAAGAGCTATTGGTCCCTAAGCTTTGTAGATATATGAATGCGTTGGGAGAAGGAACGGAAATGAGAGGAGAATCTTTACACGCACATATAACAATCATTCTCAAAGAAGGGAAATATAGCTCACAATGTAATATCATTATTAAATATGGAAAACAAATTGTTTGCAAAAATATTGGCTACCAGGTTGAAGGAGTTTATGCCGGAATGGGTACATTTAGATCAGGTAGGTTTTGTTCCAGGAAGAGAGGGAAAAGACAATGGCTTGAGGACGATACTCCTTCTACAGAAAGCAAAGAGTGGTAGGCAGTCAACAATAATCCTGTCAATAGATGCAGAAAAGGCCTTCAATAGGGTAGATTGGGGGCTTATGTTAAATACATTGGAGGCCCTGGGAATAGAGGAAAAAATGTTAAAGTAGATAAAAGGGCTGTATAATAGCCCTTCAGCGGTAGTGAGGGTTAACAGGACCTTGTCTGGTACTTTTAGAATGCATAATGGAACTAGACAGGGATGCCCATTGTCCCCGTTGTTGTTTGTGCTATCTCTGAAACCTCTTTTGGCTGCGGTAAGATAGAACATTGATATTATAGAAATTAAGATAGGAGAAGTAGAACATAAGGTAGCTGCATATGCAGACAACATGCTGTTTTATACAGTGAACCCTAGAGTGGCATTGCCTAACCTAATGACACTATTGAAACAGTACGGCAAACTATCTAATCTAAAAATAAATCCTACAAGATCTGAGATTTTGAATATCAATGTGCCGAAGGTAGAAACGAAGAACTTACAAGAAAAGTTCCCATTTACGTGGAGGGATAGAGATTTAAAGTATTTGGGAATAAAACTAACCTCTGCTGTAAAGGACCTATGCCAGGCTAATTATATCCCACTAATTAATGAAATTAAAGAGGAATTGAGAAGACTCTAAAGAGGGTGGGTTTCATGGATTGGGCAGATAAATCTTGTTAAGATGGTAATAGTCCCAAAAACCCTGTATAAATTTCCCTATAAAACTACCAGGATCCTTTTTTAGGATATTAAAAAAGTTGATATCGAGGTGTATTTGGGCTAATAGAAAACCAAGAATTAAGTATGAAACCTTATGTTATCAAAAAGAGAACGGAGGACTAAACTTACCAAATATGATGAAATATTATTTGTTGTGTTATTATCACAAGTGGTGGATTGGACACATAAAGCACAAGAAAAAAGTTGGGTTAAAATTGAAATCATATTAAGTAAAACACAGTTGGAGAGGATCATATGGATCCCACAAGAATTTCAGGCATTGGATGAAAATAGTAGTACACTGACACGGGATGTATTGAGAGTTTGGGATGGTTTACACAATGTTATGGGTTGGAAATATAATTCATTATTGTTACCATTGGTGGACACAGAATTTTTTCCACTAGGGAAGGGAAACGTTTCGGGAAAATGGTTTAAAGATAGAAATGCACGTTTGGGAGATATATTAGATAAAGGGTAGTTATGCACTTTTCAAGAATTGAAGAATAAAAGGAATTTGTTTTCTGTTTTAGATAAATTGAGATATTACCAATTGGGACATTTTGTCTCAACACTTCCTCAGCCTCTGAGGATGGCGGGGGACATGCTCCCATTTGAAAGACTGCTGAGTTCAAAGACAGATTGTGGACATATAATATCCAGGATTTATAAGATCCTGGTTGAACTGGGGGGAGCTGGATCCCCGTTGTTCTTGGAGGGTTGGGAAAGAGAACTGGGTACAAAATGAATGATCACCAGAAGAGGAAAATGTTTAAGTTAATGCACGGGATGATAAACACGAATATAGTCGAGAGGAATTATAAATGTATATCTAGATGGTATTGCACACCAAGTGTGGCACATAAACAGCAAGAAGAAGTATCACCTTTATGCTGGAGAGGGTGTGGAGCAATAGGGACAATGGCTCATATATGGTGGGAATGCCCAAAAATTCAGTTATTTTGGCAGGAGATAATTCATCATATACTGGAGATTTGGGGGACATCTATCCAGAAGGATCTGTGGGTGTATCTTGTCTATAGAACAGAGTTGTCGGTAAAACAATATAAAAACAGTTTTATATACAATCTGATTGGTGCGGCAAAGGGTTTAATCCCTAGGTTTTGGAAGGCCCAGGATTCACCAACAATGAGGGATTGGATAGACACAATAGAATGTTAGTAGGATGGAGGAACTTTGTTACATGGAGAAATATGAAATGGAAAAGTTTAGAAAGATTTGGGATAGATGGTATGAGTTTAAAACATCAGAAAAATACATAAAAAAAGGTCCCCGATAGTAGTACCAGAGAATTTAAATGGTTAAAAAGATCTACATATATGATTAAATCAATAGGAGGGGAAAGAGAGGATAAGACGAGTTTGGACAGGGGTGTTTTGGGGTGGGTACGGTGATAAAGTTATACGTGTATGATGTAACAAGGTTATTGGTGGTTTTTCTGCAGAACTATGGGGGTCTCTTTTGTAAAAAAGCCATTCATCCAGTATGTACATCATTCTGTGCAAAAAAAACAAATGTTCTTTAGGCTATTTTTTTCTGAATGAATGTTCTTTTATTACAGACAGTGTTAATATACCACATGCTAGTGACTAGATGGAGCTGAGGAGCATAGGAAATAGATATGTCTTTGTAATGTAGTTCTTACCCCCTTAAGGGCTGCTGAATTTGCTGGGTCACCCTTAGTTCTGCACAGCCAGGCAACACGCATTTTTCCACAATTTCTTTCAGAGTCAGTAAAACAGTCCTTGAGCTTGTGTTTGTTGTTTTTATTAGGGGTTAACAACTTAGATGGGGTCTAGGGGTATATGGGATGGCCAAGGAATTGTAAAACTTTGAGGACAATGTCTTAGCAACACTGTACACTGTACAAAAATGTGGACCAAAAAAAGTAGCAACTGTCTCTTTAACCACTTCCCGACCGGCCGTTGTATATAAACGGCCGGACGGTGGCACTGCAGGGTCGGGTGGCCGTCTATAAACGGCCTCCCCGCACCCTGCTTGTGCGCGCTCCCTGGGAGCGCGCAGCACCGCGATCCGGTGCCCGCTGTGTCCTCCGGACACAGTGAAACACCGATCGTCGGACGGGACCTCTGTACGAGGTCCCGATCATGTGATCACTGATTGGCCAATCAGTGATCACATGCAAAGTAGTAAGCAAGATGTCACTTCTGACATCATTGCTTACTATGTGTGAAATCTGTGAATGATCACAGAGGTCACATGGTACAAGGCTATTCACAAAAGCCTTGTACCATCTGACAAGCTGTGACCAATCACAGCTCACTCAGTTCTCCTCAATGAGTGCAAGAATGCACACAGAGAGAAAGAGAAATGATTGCTTTTACATCCTATATGGGTGTAAAAGCAATCAGTGTAGAAAAAAAAAAAAAATCTTCATCACCCCTTACAAGTAGTACAGTATCACCATGGTGACGCTGTACTGCTAGGGTGACAGTATGTTAAAAAAAAAAAAAAAAAAAAAATAATAATATAAAAAAATAAAATAAAAATGTAAAAAAAAATGTTTAAAAATTATAATTTTTGCTTATAAACTAATTTGGATTTTTTTTTTTCTACTAAAAAGATAACGGAATAAATTTTGGCTAAGATTTATGATGAAATATTATTTATTTGCAAAATTTTATAAAAAAAACACTTTTTTTTCAAAATTTTTGGACATTTCATTTACATAGCAAAAAAAATACAAATCCCAGTGGTGAATAAATACCACCAAAATAAAGCTTTATCTATCTCAAAAAAATGGTAAAAAATTCATTTGGGTACAGTGTTGCATGACCGCGCAATTGTCATTCAAAGTGTGATGGCGCTAAAAGCTGAAAATTGCCCTGGTCAGGAAGGGGGTAAAAGTGTCCGGTCTGGAAGTGGTTAAGGAGCACTGATGTCCCCTTTTGGTGTACCTCCTCACACCCCAGATGAAACCTTACTCTTTCACACGGCTGTCCTGAGGGTATCCCTGAGCAAGAGATTTCAAGATCTGCAATTAAGTAGTCCCAGATGAGGACTAGTTGGATATTGCACCTGACTGCTCTCTCCCTTCTCTGGCCCAGGGGGTGTAGAAGTACTCACTGTCCTGTCCTGTTAGCTTGTTGTGTTGCAGATGCTCTTAAGCCTTATGCTGGGCTGGCTCCTTCCCTGCTGACAGAATGTCCTCCCTAGGAGAATTAGGGCACATTGGAGATCCTTCCATCCAGCACAAGCCTGTAGGCAGGCCCCCCTCCTTGGGCCCCCCTTCCAGGCTCCACACTCCAGCACCTTCTCTCAGTCCATCGTCCACTCGACTCCTCTGCTGCACAGGATCTGCCACATTTAAGGGTTGCTCTTAGCCACCATGTCTGGGCTTCTGCCTGGGGATTGGCCAATTTCCCTTAAACATGCAAATCTGGGCCTCCTTCCCTCCTCCACCCCTCATCCAGAAAGTTCCAGCAGTTTCTGGAAGGGTGTGAGGGCTGCAGAAGCCCTGACCCGTAGAGCCTTCAAGCCTTTCCTGAGGTGACCTCTCTACCTCACTCCCAGGCTGACTCATCCCAGGCTTCTAGCAAGCCTCTGACTCACAAAATTACTATCTAGCTGAACTAGAGGGCACTACAGTAAAAAAAGATATAATAGTATTTGTACAAATAGACATGCTTGCAAAGGAAAAACATCTATGCTTGTGGGTTCATACGAGGCTATATTTAGGAAATGTCACACCCCTATCCCTGCCACTTTGCTTGCGTAGTTGGAGAGTGCCAGCCATATAAATGGGGTTGTGTAATATCAGTGGTTGTTGAGGACACCCGCTGCTTACTTATCAGGAAGCTGTCAAGGGAGTCCATGCTGAATGCCGTAAATATCCAGCATTTAGAATTCAGCCTATCCCTACCTACAACCCACAAAGCTAAGTAAGCACACCTTCTTTGTGAATGGAGGAGACTTCCAACCACCTTATCCTCCATGTGTATGTTCTGGGCACACACCAATGACCGTGTCCTGGGAGCATATTTTGGAAATATATTTCAAGTTATCATTTTCCCCCCAGATTGGCAAGGCAATGTCTAAAGAGATGGTGCAATCATTTCATTATAGGAATGTTATTGAATAGCCAATTAGCCGTCATGTCTATTCTGGTGAATTCAAAGGCTTGGAAAATGTTTTTATTTGTTGCCCTCAGAAGTTATGATAGAGAGAGACATAATCTGCCCCTGTACAAAGCATTAGTAATACCTCATCTGGACTATGCAGATCAGTTTGGAACCCCAGCTCACAAAACAAGGATGTTAGGGAACTGAAGAAAGCACTGAGAATGGTAACAATATAAATAATGGACATTAAAGACCTATGCAACTGTTAAAAAAAGACGTCAGAATTAAAAAATGATTAGCTGGACTGAAAAGCATTTCCTATTTGCTGGCTCTTCCATATTGAAGTTCTTTCTTTGGTGGTCATCATTATACATGAAAAGCCAAAAACTTTAATTCCATTTTGGATTAACCCTCTTTATGCTTTTATTGCCATCTTTGTCCCTGTTGGGGAAAAGTCTCCTCATTCCTATCAGAGCAAAGTTCCTCAATAGTGACATTTCAGAAACGCGGAAAAGGAAAAGAATTTCAGAAAATGTTTTTATCGTTGTCCGTGCCTTACCACACCCTTCATGTCTTGTTCTGGTATCCTATCCCCAATCCACTCTTCCTGTCTGCCATGGTTCGTTTCTGCCCACCAAATTCAGCCCTAAATCCAAACCCCTATTGAACTCCATCCTACTACAATAATAATCACAAACTATATGCTTGATGTAGAACTACCCACATGGAAGAAAATTATATTTGGAATATATTTTAAAAATATTCTTCCCAAATATGCTGCCATATATTTAAATTGCTACAATTTTGGCCATATTCAATATATTTCTATATATATATATATATATATATATATACATTTTTATTACAAAATATATGAAAAATATTTGAAGAATATATTTTAAAAAATATTTTTTTAAATATATTTTTTTAAATTATATTCTTCACATTTTTTTAACATATAAACAAGTAATTTTAATATATATTTGTAAATGCATTCCAAAAATGTAAATTTGTAATTTTAAAGACATACAGTATATTTGAAATGTATGTTGAAAAATATTTTTCATATATTTTGTAATAAAAATGCATTTCAACATGCAGTGGATTGTGAGCGGGATGAATTGTGAGCGGGATGGATTGTGAGTGGGATGGATTGTAAGCGGGATGGATTGAGCGGGATGGATTGTGAGCAGGATGGATTGAGCGGGGTGGATTGTGAGCAGGATGGATTGTGAGCAGGATGGATTGTGAGCTGGATGGATTGTGAGCAGGATGATTTTTTACTCAACAAGAAACATACAAGTGTCAATTTATATAAAAAAGAAATAATAGCTATTTGTCAGCGAATCTGCATTTGTTTTGTACGAATTGGGCAAAAATGAATGTTCCTTAGGCTGTTTTCTCTCTTGAATGAATGTTCCTTCATTATGGACAGTGATAAAATACTGCATCATGGCCACTAGATGGCGCTGTGGAGCACAGAAAATACATAAGTCTTTGTAACAATTCTAGAGAACCATTGGTTGCATTCATTTGTTAATTCCCTCTAGTGTTCTCTAGAATTGTTACATTGTATCTCTTGTTGCAAAGACGTAAAAGTGCCTGTTTATCCTATCAGAAATCCTCAGAAACCGATAACGTCCTGTGATCTCTGCTTGTGCAGACTGTTATCTGTTACATCCTTTCCTGTTCTCCTAACTTCTGGAGAGAGAGAGAGGGAGAAGGGAGAGGGAGAAGGAAGAGGGAGAAGGGAGAGGGAGAAGGGAGAGGGAGAAGGGAGAGGGAGGAAGAGAGAGAGGAAAGAGAGAGAGGGAAAAGGGAGAGGGGGAAGAGAGAGAGAGGGGGGAGAGGGAGACGAGAGAGAGGAAAGAGAGAGGGAAAAGGGATAGGGGGAAGGGAGAGAGGGGGGAGATTGGGGAGAGAGAGAGAAGAGAGAGGGAGGGAAGAGAGACTCTCTCGTTCTCTCATTAAGGGGGGGGGGCGCAAAATTTTTGTGTTTCCTAGGGCAGCAGAAAATCTAAATACACCACTGCAAATGTCCATCTCTCAACACAACCACCTGTGTGAATGATGTGGACTGCATAGGTCACCAGAAGTGCTGCAGCGAGTTGTGCATCAACAAATGTTGGGATCCTGCGGGTGAGCCAACAATAGGTAGGTCTGCCTTGTGCCATACAGAGATAAGGTGGTCGTCTGATGGGGAAATGGTCATAGACTGACTGCTCATATGTGATTCTATATCAAAGAGACATTTTGGGGTTTAAATTTTGTTTATAAGTTCCTGAGGTAGAGCCGTGTGACCCAATGAATGAGTTCATGGCAAAATATGATTCTCTTTACTCAAGTTAAAAAAATGGGCAGTGTCCTCATGTGGGACTTCCTGGTACGGTCATACGGTACGCATGTAAATCAATACAACCGCTTGTGTGAGTGATGTGGACTGTGAAGGTCACCAGAAGTGCTGCAGCGAATTTTGCACCAACAAATGCCGAGACCCTGTTGGTGAGCCAATTGTAGGTAGGTCTGATATGTGTCCTATAGAGATAATATGGTAGTCTGATGGGGAGATGGTCTTAGACTGATGGTCCATATGTGAATCTATATCAAAGGAACATTTTTTGGTTTCAAATATTTCTCTAAATTCTGGGCTACAGTCATGTGACTCAACAAATTAATTAATGACAAATATATGTTTCTGTTTCTTCTAGTTGAAAAAAGTGGGCAGTGTCCACATGTGGGGCCTCCTGGTACCACCATACGGTTTGCATGTAAATTTATCAACACAACCGCCTGTGTGAACGATGTGGACTGTGAAGGCCACCAGAAGTGCTGCAGCGAGTTTTGCGTGAACAAATGCCAGGAACCCAAGGGTGAGCCAACCTTACCCATTCTCCCAGAGATAAGATCTGATGCTTGCAGTCAGATGGAAGGATGATACTAATTATTTATATACTTTTGTATCAGAACCTGCCACTTACGGAGGCTTAGGGAAGAGTTAGAACAATTTTTCCTACAAATGAAACAAAGGAATTATCAGAGGCCACTATATGGGAGGCTCACAAGGCTTATATAAGAGGAATTTTGATAGCCGCAGGATCAAAAAAAGAGAGATTGAGAGAGGAAGTTAAAAGGGGTAATTGAAGAATTACATAAATTAGAACTGGCACATAAATTAAAGCAGGATCCAGATTTATATGGGAAGATTATTCTTAAAAGAGAAGAATTGAAGGATCTAACTGAACAGGAAACAAGGAGCGTTTTTAATAGAGTCTCAAAGGAAAGATGCCAGTGGGGGAATAGGCCTGGAAAATTTATGATGAAGAGACTGAAGGAAAAGAAGTAAAAAAATTATATAGAAAAAATTAAAGATGAAAACGGGGAGCTGTTCTACACTACCACTGGTATAGCCGATGTATTTCAAAAGTTCTATAGTAAGCTGTATGAGGTGAACCCCATAAATTTAAAAGCCACAGAAGAAGACATGAGGAAGAGAAGGCAAGAATTTTTAACTGTAGCAAATTTGCCAAAAATTGCGAAAGATAATTTAATATCCTTAGAACGAGCTATCTCCCAGAATAAAATTATATTGGCTCTGATAAATATGGCGGGGGCAAAGAGCCCGGGCCCTGATGGTTATACAGTGGGATATTATAAAAAGTTTAAAGATTTATTGGTCCCTAAGCTTTGTAGATATATGAATGCGTTGGCAGAAGGAACGGAAATGAGAGGAGAATCATTACACGCACATATAACAATCATTCTCAAAGAAGGGAAATATAGCTCACAATGTAATAGCTATAGACCCATATCATTATTAAATATGGATACCAAATTGTTTGCAAAAATATTGGCTACCAGGTTGAAGGAGTTTATGCCGGAATGGGTACATTTAGATTTTGTTCCAGGAAGGGAAGGAGGAGACAATGGCTTGAGGACATGGCTCCTTCTACAGAAAGCAAAGAGTGGTAGGCAGTCAACAATAATCCTGTCAATAGATGCAGAAAAGGCCTTCAATAGGGTAGATTGGGGGTTTATGTTAAATACAAATACTGGGAATAGAGGAAAAAATGTTGAAGTGGATAAAAGGGCTGTATAATAGCCCTTCAGCAGTAGTGAGGGTTAACGGGACTTGTCTGGTATTTTAGAATGCATAATGGAACTAGACAGGGATGCCCATTGTCCCCATTGTTGTTTGTGCTATCTCTGGAACCTCTTTTGGCTGCGGTAAGATAGAACATTGATATTATAGGAATTAAGATAGGAGAAGTAGAACATAAGGTAGCTGCAAATGCAGACAACATGCTGTTTTATACAGTGAACCCTAACCTAATGACACTATTGAAACAGTACAGAGAACTATCTAATCTAAAAATAAATCCTACAAAATCTGAAATTTTGAATATCAATGTGCCGAAGGTAGAAAGGAAGAACTTACAAGAAAAGTTCCCATTTACGTGGAGGGATAGAGATTTAAAGTATTTGGGAATAAAACTAACCCCTGCCCAATGAAATTAAAGAGGAATTGAGAAGACTCTAAAGAGGGTGGGTTTCATGGATTGGGCGGATAAATCTGGTTAAGATGGTAATTGTCCCAAAAATCCTGTATAAATTTCCCTATAAAACTACCAGGATCCCTTTTTAGGATATTTTTAGGATATTAAAAAAGTTGATATTGAGGTGTATTTGGGCTAATAGAAAACCAAGAATTAAGTATGAAATCTTATGTTATCAAAAAGAGAACGGAGAACTAAAGGAAATATTATTTGTTGTGTTATTATCATGGATGGTGGATTGGACACATAAAGCACAAGAAAAAAGTTGGGTTAAAATTGAAGTCATACTAAGTAAAACACAGTTGGAGAGGATCATATGGATCGAACAAGAATTTTGGGCATTGGATGAAAATAGTAGTACACTGACCCACCAGGGAAGGAAAACATTTCGGGAAAATGGTTTAAAGATAGAAATGCACGTTTGGGAGATATATTAGATAAAGGGTAGTTATGCACTTTTCAAGAATTGAAGAATAAAAGGAATTTGTTTTCTGTTTTAGATAAATTGAGATATTACCAACTGGGACATTTTGTCTCAACACTTCCTCAGCCTCTGAGGATGGCGGGGGACATGCTCCCATTTGAAAGACTGCTGAGTTCAAAGACAGATTGTGGACATATAATATCCAGGATTTATAAGATTCTGGTTGAACTGGGGGGAGCTGGATCCCCGTTGTTCTTGGAGGGTTGGGAAAGAGAACTGGGTACAAAAATGAATGATCACCAGAAGAGGAAAATGTTTACGTTAATGCACGGGATGATGAACACGAACATAGTCGAGATGAATTATAAATGTATATCTAGATGGTATTGCACACCAAGTGTGGCACATAAACAGCAAGAAGAAGTATCACCTTTATGCTGGAGAGGGTGTGGAGTAATAGGGACAATGGCTCATATATGGTGGGAATGCCCAAAAATTCAGTAATTTTGGCAGGAGATAATTCATCATATACAGGGGATTTGGGGGATATCTATCCAGAAGGATCCGTGGGTGTGTCTTGTCTATAGAACAGAGTTGTCGGTAAAACAATATAAAAACAGTTTATTATACCATCTGATTGGTGCGGCAAAGGGTTTAATCCCTAGGTTTTGCAGGGCCCAGGATCCGCCAACAATGAGGGATTGGATAGATAGAGTAGAATGTTAGTAGGATGGAGGAACTTTGTTACATGAAGAAAGATGAAATGGAAAAGTTTAGAAAGATTTAAGATAGATGGTATGAGTTTAAAACATCAGAAAAATACATAAAAATGAAAGGTCCCCCGATAGTAGTACCAGAGAATTTAAATAATTTAAATGGTTAAATAGATCTACATATATGATTAGATCAATAGGAGGGGAAAGAGAGGATAAGATGAGTTTGGACAGGGGTGTTTTGGGGTGGGTACGGTGATAAAGTTATACGTGTATGATGTAACAAGGTTATTGGTGGTTTTTCTGCAGAACTATGGGGGTCTCTTTGTAAAAAAGCCATTCATCCAGCATGTACATCATTCTGTGCAGAAAAAACAAATGTTCTTTACTGTATTTTTTTCTGAATGAATGTTCTTTTATTACAGACAGTGTTAATATACCACATGCTAGCGACTAGATGGAGCTGAGGAGCATAGGAAATGGATATGTCTTTGTAATGTAGTTCTTACCCCCTTAAGGGCTGCTGAATTTGTTGGGTCACCCTTAGCTCTGCACAGCCAGGCAACACACATTTTTCCACAATTTCTTTCAGAGTCAGTAAAACAGTCCTTGAGCTTGTGTTTGTTGTTTTTATTAGGGGTTAACAACTTAGATGGGGTCTAGGGGTATATGGGATGCCCAAGGAACTGTAAAACTTTGAGGACAATGTCTTAGCAACACTGTACACTGTACAAAAATGTGGATCAAAAAAAGTAGCAACTGTCTCTTTAAGGAGCACTAATGTCCCCTTTTGGTGTACCTCCTCTCACCCCAGATGAAACCTTACTCTTTCACACGGCTGTCCTGAGGGTATCCCTGAGCAAGGGATTTCAAGATCTGCAATTAAGTAGTCCCAGATGAGGACTAGTTGGGTATTGCACCTGACTGCTCTCTCCCTTCTCTGGCCCAGGGGGTGTAGAAGTACTCACACTGTCCTGTCCTGTTAGCTTGTTGTGTTGCAGCTGCTCTTAGGCCTTATGCTGGGCTGGCTCCTTCCCTGCTGACAGAATGTCCTCCCTAGGAGAATTGGGGCACATTGGAGATCCTTCCATCCAGCACAAGCCTGTAGGCACGCCTTCCTCCTTGGGACCCCCTTCCAGGCTCCACACTCCAGCATTTTCTCTCAGTCCATCGTCCACTCGACTCCTCTGCTGAACAGGATCTGCCACATTTAAGGGTTGCTCTTAGCCACCATGTCTGGGCTCCTGCCTGGGGATTGGCCAAGTTCCCTTAAACATGCAAATCTGGGCCTCCTTCCCTCCTCCACCCCTCTTCCAGAAAGTTCCAGCAGTTTCTGGAAGGGTGTGAGGGCTCCAGAAGCCCTGACCCGTAGAGCCTTCAAGCCTTTCCTGAGGTGACCTCTCTACCTCACTCCCATGCTGACTCATCCCAGGCTTCTAGCAAGACTCTGACTCACAAAATTACTATCTAGCTGAACTAGAGGGCACTACAGTAAAAAAAGATATAATAGTATTTGTACAAATAGACATGCTTGCAAAGGAAAAACACCTATGCTTGTGGGTTCATACGAGGCTATATTTAGGAAATGATGTCACACCCCTATCCCTGCCCCTTTGCTTGCGTGGTTGGAGAGTGCCAGCCATGTAAATGGGGTTGTGTAATATCAGTGGTTTTTGAGGACACAGCGGGTGCTGGCACCTGCTGCTTCTTTATCAGGAAGCTGTCAGGGGAGTCCATGCTGAATGCCGTAAATATCCAGCATTTAGAATTCAGCCTATCCCTACCTACAACCCACAAAGTTAAGTAAGCACACCTTCTTTGTGAATGGAGGAGACTTCCAACCACCTTAACCTCCATGTGTATGTTCTGGGCACACACCAATGACCGTGTCCTGTGAGCATGTTTTGGAACTATATTTCAAGTTATCATTTCCCCCCCAGATTGGCAAGGCAATGTCTAAAGAGATGGTGCAATCATTTCATTATAGGAATGTTATTGAATAGCCAACTAGCCGTCATGTCTATTCTGGTGAATTCAAAGGCTTGGAAAATGTTTTTATTTGTTGCCCTCAGAAGTTATGATAGAGAGAGACATAATCTGCCCCTGTGCAAAACATTAGTAAGACCTCATCTGGACTATGCAGATCAGTTTGGAACCCCAGCTCAGAAAACAAGGATGTTGGGTAACTGAAGAAAGCACTGAGAATGGTAACAATATAAATAATGGACATTAAAGACCTATGCAACTGTTAAAAAAAGACCTCAGAATTAAAAAATGATTAGCTGAACTGAATGTATTCTCCAAAAAAAGGTAATTAAGTGCGGAAGATCACCTTGTGTAAATATATTAATGATTCATACAGTAAACCTGGTGCAAATTTGTTCACTTTAGGGTCATTGAAAAATGATGAGAAGGCACTCCTTGTGCCTGGAGGAAAAGAGTTTTAATCTTCTGGGAGGCACTGGCTGGTGGGATTGTGGAAGTTGTATATACAGTATATCATTTAGGTTTCTCACCTACTATCAGGACCTGGGTCACTTGCTGATGGCACTGTGGTTCCTAGAGCGGAATAGTGTAGTTCCAGTGGCCACCAGTGAGTGTCTCCCAGTAGCCAGCTGATTATAGTAGTCAGTCTCACCTGTAGAAGTTATATAACTCTTTCCCTTACTTTCTTCACAGGCTTAGTGTTTTGCCTTTGTGCCTTCTAACTGGTTCTTGATGTGCTGCTTCAGACCTTGATCCTGACTTCATCCATCCCATAATTGTCTTACCCCATTTATCTGGGTTCCCCATTTTGTATTTGTAACACCCTCCTAGTGTAGAGTAGGCTGCTAGGTAAATTTAGCTGGCTCCACTGTAGTTAGAGGAAGAAAGATTGATTGCTTAGTGCTGCTCAATGTATCGCAGGCTGCTGCTTTGTTACTTCCTCCTGTCTTCTATAGTATTCTAGAAGCATAGTGGGAGGAAGCACAGTGCTTGCAGCCTGAATATTTATAGAACTCTAGCCAATCCCTGGGGAGGTGTGTTCAGTAGGTAGATCGAAAGCCCCTAAAAAGGCTGAGGCCTGAGCAACAGGGTGCAGTATTCCTATGTTCAGTCCTGCAGGAGGAGACCCCTGTGCAGGAGCTCTGCCCCTGGGGCAGAAGTCTGGGTGGAAGCCTTTAGGAAGACGCTGAGGTCCCATCTAGGTTTAGCTGAGAGGCCTACTCACAAGCTTGAGACCAGGGATCTGGAGAAGCTCACTGGAGAGAGCCAGGAAGAAGTTGGTTTGAAAGAGTAAAGCTATTCCAGGGTAGCTCGTCCACCTTTGCTCCCCACCTGTCACTCAGCTCTCACTTGTGGCTCCTAGTAGCTGTAGCATGCACAGCAGCCACACCCTGGGCAACAGTTTGACAGGCTGGCCAAACCAGGTTGAGCGTAGTCGTTGGGTCATTGACCTTCTGTGAGATAGGGACTTGTCTATCCCGAGCATGTGAAGACAGATTCCTGCGGATTGAACCTACTAGAATAGGACATCGCTCATGAAGGTGGTCTCCATAAGTGATGTGGTACGCTAAGAGCATGGCAAGACATAAAAGGTGCCCTGGTCAACCACTGCACCCAGCCCATCTCCAACTGTCTCGGCTCTTGTCCTGCCATTGGAGCAAGATGGAGTCTGGGAAGAGAGAGAGTGAGGCTGACTATGCGCACGTCTCCCTCACTTTAATCTAATTCATGCGCAAGTATTGACTTCCCCCAACTCCCATAAATCTTCAAAGTACTGTGTTGATGGGCAAGAGATGAAGCAACAGGTGTAGATACACTAGGAGCTGTAGCCGTGGACCTACACACAGGTGGCTCAGGTCTAATGGTCGTCTTCCTGCTGACTGAAGCAACAGCTGGTTTTGGCGTCTACCTGAGTGACTGAGCAGCCCTCTTTAGGACCACACTGCTCACCTTTGTATTAAGAGGAAGGGGCTAGAAAAGGTGCCCTAAACATTGTTGCTTCAGAGAATCCTGGCCAGCTTACCGTGGCTGGGGGGGGGATCCCATTTCATGCGGTCGAGTAACAAAACTTCAAAGAAAACATAAGGTGACACCACTCACTATTGGCACATGGAACTTACACACGCTTCAAGACAACCCCTCAGCAAATCGACCAGAACGAAGAACAGCCCTGGTCGCTAGAGAGCTTGCAAGATTTAACCTCGATGTCGCGGCCCTGTGTGAAACTCGTCTAGCCAGCGAAGGTCAGCTTACAGAAACAGGAGACGGTTATACATTCTTCTAGTGTGGACGCAGCAGTAATGAACGCCGTGCATCTGGAGTTGGTTTTGCGGTTAAGAATCATCTTGTCTGCAAACTTGCCAGTCTTCCCAAGGGCGTGAACGACCGACTCATGACACTGCATTTTGCATTACCGAGAGGAAAACAAGCCACATTGATCAGCGCCTATACACCCACAATGACAAATCAGGATGAAGTAAAAAAAAAGTTTTATGAAGCCCTACTCTAATCCGTGAAGCGCACCAACTGGCTGATTCTACTTGGTGATTTCAACGCGAGAGTAGGATCCAATCATTCTGCTTGGTATGGCGTCACTGGAAAAAATTAAATCGGCAAATGTAACAGCAATGGCCTATTACTACTGAAGACCTGTGCAGCTCATGATCTGGTCATCACCAATACCATCTTTCGCCTGCAAACTCACAAAAAGATGTCCTGGATGCACCGACGCTCCAAGCACTGGCATCTTATTGATTATGTCATCGTGCGGAGGAAAGACAGACAGGATGTAAGGGTGCTGATTGTTGGACTGACTTTTCATCTCCAAATTAAGCTTTAACATCAAGCCAAGGAGACATCCGCAGGGAAACAAAGCTGTGAAGAAATGGATTAACGTCACTAAACTAAGGAACCCAAACACAGCAGCTTCACTAACAGAAGATCTTGACTACCAACTCTCAGAGCTGCAATTAGAGGGAAATGCTGAGAAGGACTGGGAACGCTTCTGGGATATTGTGCACTCTTCTGCACTAACGGTTCTCACACAGGAAACTCCAGGACTGGTTTGATAAAAATGTTGATGAGATCAAGGCCCTACTTGCTGAAAAGCACTGCCTTCACTGTGCTCATCACAATGATTCGTCGTCAGCTAAGAACACTCGCAGGACCATACAGAGCAAGTTTCGCAAGATGCAGGACACCCGGCTGAGTGCCAAAGCAGATAAAATTCAGACGTTTGCTGATAGAAACAATGTCAAACAGTTCTATGAAGCCCTCAGATCCTTGTACAGACCTTTATCCCCCAGGGAGCTCCGCTCTACTAGACTCAGATGGTGCAACTCTCATTACTGAGAAGGCTGTGATCCCACAGGGTTTGGCTGAGCACTGCCAATCTGTACTGAACCTCCCATCTTCCATCAACAATGAGGCGATCGACAGAATGTCCCAGGTGGATATCAACCACAGCCTGGACGCCCCACCAATGAAGACTGAAACCCTACAGGCTGTCAGCCAGTTGTCCAGTGGCAAGGCCCCAGGATCTGATGTGATCCCAGCAGAAGTTTATAAGAATGGCGGTGCAGTGCTTGTCGAAATATTGACTCTGCTGTTCCAGTCCATCTTGTATCAAGGATCCATTCTTCAGGAACTGAAAGATGCATCCATCGTACACCTCTACAAGGGGAAATGGAATCAACAAGTCTGCGATAATCATAGAGGAATATCACTGCTTTCCATCGCAGGCAAGATCCTTGCACAAGTGTTGCTGAACCACCTGACTGACCACCTGGAACAGGGTTTATTACCCAAGACACAGTGCATTTTCTGCAAAGAATGTGGTACTGTGGACATGATCTTCATAGCCCGACAGCTCCAAGAGAAGTGTCAAGAGCAGAACCGTGAATTGTACACCACCTTCGTGGATCTCACCAAGGCTTTTGACACTCTCAGTCGCGAAGGTCTGTGGCGCATCATGTCAAAGTTTGGATGCCCTGACAGATTCATGCTAATGGTACATCAGTTCCACGACGGCATGATGGCTCATGTTTTAGACAACGGAGAAGCTTCAGAGGCCTTTCCCATTACAAACAACGTCAAGCAAGGTTGCATGTTGGCACTGACACTGTTCAGCATAATGTTTTCAGCCATGCTGTCAGGCGCCTTCCACAGCAGTTCCTTGGGAGTTAGCCTGAGCTAAAGGACCGATGGGAAACTGTTCAACCTGAGAAGACTCCAGGCTGTCACCAAGGTAAAGGAGACTGTGCTACGAGACCTCCTTTTTGCTGATGACTGTGCCTTAATGCTGGATCAGAGCAGGAAATGCAAGCCAGTGTGGACAAATTTGCAGCAGCATGTGACAACTTCGGCCTCTTTATCAACACAAAGAAGACCGAAGTGATGCATCAGCCAGCTCTGAAAGCCCAACACCAAGAGCCCACTGTCATGGTGAAGGGACAAAAGCTGCAAGCAGTGGACCAATTTACATACCTTGGCAGCATCCTCTCCCTCGCAGTCACATTTGACATCGAGGTCACCTGCAGAATCTCCATGGCAAGCTCTGCATTTGGCAGACTACGGACCAATGTGTGGGACCGCCGTGGAATAAGCCTTGCCACAATGCTCAAAGTCTACGAAGCAGTAGTGCTAACTACCCTGATGTATGCCAGTGAGACTTGGACTTTATACAGGAGGCATGCTAGGCAATTGAACCACTTCCACATGACCTGCCTCCACAGACTTCTGAGGATCTGTTGGCAGGACAAGGTGCCAGACACAGAAGTCCTCTCCAGAGCCGGCCTGCCATCAGTTCACACCCTGCTGATGAAAGCCCAGACACTCTGGCAGGCCATGTTGCAAAGATGCCAGACCACCGCATCCCTAAACAGCTCCTCTATGGTGAGCTGTTTCAAGGAAAGCGATCGCACAGAGGACAAAGGAAGCGATACAAAGACACATTGAAAGCCTCCTTCAAGTCCCTGGATATTGACAGCACCTCCTGGAAATCCCTGGCACAAGATCGATCGACATGAAGCATGCTGATCCACCAAGGCTGCCAGACATTTGAGGAGAGAAGAACAACCACAGCACAAGAGAAGCGAGCACTCCACAAAGCCAGAGCTGAAAATGCTGCAACAGTGGTCCCCACATGTGTCTGCCTGACATGTGGCAGAACATTTCGTGCCCATAAACGCCTTACCAGCCACCTACAGACAGCCCACTACCTGTTAGAGGTCCAGGTCCTCTTCGAACACGATGGACCAACATCATCATCATTTTAATCTTACTCTAATTCAAGTTTCCTAAGTACAGCTACACTGAACACTGATACTTGCACTCGGTATACCTTTCACCTACACATGGTGAGGGGCTCCAGGATTTCTGTTATGGAAAAAACAATCTTTTTGTTTTCTCACAATCTCAATGCATCCTGTTCTTGGTCCTGGAGCCCGGAGGCTTTATAGAGCTTTGAGTGGAATAAAACCTCCATTTCTAGGTCCACATCTTACCTGTTAGCCAGACCTCATTGATTTTGCACCTTGTTCAAGAAATAATACATTCTTTGAGAACTCTGTAAATTGTTCTAATCCCAGCTAAGGCAGGGTTGGCAGGGGTTTTACTTCTTCTCTACTCTTCTCTATCTAAAAACTAAAAAATAAAAATAAAAAAATAAAAATGTTTTGACCTGAGCTATACCTTAATGATTGCATAGATATGCTCAGGTAAACCACCTACAGACTTTGGATGGTGGGCAGCCATGTACAAAGAATCCGGCATTCATAGGAATGATAATCATACTAATTGGCATGCACGCATGGGAAGAATGCCCATGCTTGTGGTTCAGGAGGAAGAAGGGGGAGCACCATATACATGTCCCCAGAGTTAGCTTCTATTGGGTGATAAGCGTTGAGTCAGCTAAGAACATCCACCCAGACAATTAACTTCTCCCTTGAAAAGATTCAGCCATATAGATGTAGCGCTACCCTCGTGAGGGCCGCTATAAGAAATGGGCCCCCAATGGTTGCCCTGACCTTGCACGCTACTGGACACCTCTGACACCCTGGGTTCAGACATAATGCAAACAGAAAACAGTTACACATACACTTGAATTCAGTAATGAAGTTGAGTTTTTACTAAAAATGATTCAGTCAATAAACAGTGAATAACAGTTACAAGAATATCTCTTAAGCTGCAAATGTCTTGCTAGAAATTCAAAACCATGACCACAGGTGAACTAGGAAGAGATAAATACAATAACTCAAGCAGGTTTCAAATATGGTCAGTAAGGGAGGCTTCTGACTTTAGGTAGGGAAGGTTAGAGGAAGATTTAATGATGTCAGCCTTTTCCCTCAGAATCCTGAAGCCAGAGACACTCTGTATATGAAATGTATGAGCTGTGATAGAAAAAAAAACAGTTTTAAATAGAATCCTGGGATTGAGGAGTATCAAGGAGAGTCCTGGTGGAAAGGATGTCCTGGGTCTTCAGCTAGCTCAATGAGGGCCCAAAGGATTGCTGTGCAATGGCAACCAACAATAATAATTATTTTATGTAGATGATTCCAGGTAAAGGTCTCAAACTTGTAAGAAGGTGTAAAGTATAAAAGGTGTCTGCATTTAGTGTCCCTTAGTGAAGAGTGTACACAGTATGGGCTTCTGCCCACTCACCAATCCTGACGATATCACGGCTCAAGGGTTTCGGGATGTCCTGGAAGGCTCCAGCAGAATCTGCTACCGGTGTGGGACACTCGACCTAGTGCCTTGTGATACTGGGACTCCGCTGGGGATGAGATGGTGACGATGTTCACACCTCAGCTCAAACATGTCTGACAACAGGAAACTGCAGATGGATGCTCTAATGGATGGTCAATAGCTCACACACCAAAGACTCCCGCTCTGTCTGGACCACGTGGCCTGCTCAGCTCTTCACAGTACCCGGGCTTGCAACTTCAGCCCATAACCTCAAGAGGAAGAGCATTCTCCCAGGTTCGGCTTATATATCATCCCCTAACATGCACCTCTCCTTCTCCAGCCAGCTGGATCCAGTAGTTCCCAACAGCATCAGTTCTTGACAAGTCCCTCCTATCCGACGATGTGCCCCACAATCCCCTGCTCTCTATGACAGCCTCATCTCTCTTGGTGTCATTGAACACAATGTGACTATTGCAATTGAAGACTAGAGGGGGGCATTAGTTCAATATAGTCATTATTATAGATGTCTGGTGGTGGTACAGGTAAGATGGCCAGCACTGGGCTATGTGCCATGCATAGGTAAGGTTGTCGTCTGATTAGCAGATGTCATAGACTGAACGCCCACATTGGACTCTATATCAAAGAGATATCTTTGGGTTTAAAATATTTTTATAAATTCCCAAACTAGTGTCCTCCGGTGGGGCTGTCTGATACCATCAAGCTGTACAAATGTCCATCTGTCATCACAATCGCCTGTGTGAATGATGTGGACTGTGAAGGTCACCAGAAATGCTTACAGAAACAAGATGGTTTCCTGATGGGGAGATGGTCATAGGTTGATCCTTAGATTTGTACAGAATATATTCTTTTCAGCAGGCTTAAACCTGACTGGTAGGGTTGTAGGAGGGGCTTTGTGGTTGGCTGATTTTGGAAGCAAAGCACAAGTTCCTACCCCCGCTCCAGCTCTGCTAGAATACTGTCCCTCCTGCTGTGGCTGGACTCTCCACCATCTTGTGCCCTTCTCCATGCCTTAGACCTCCTCATGACTTTCCGGACCATAGTCCTTCGTATCCAAAGGAAGGAATATCCACACATCACTGCACTGTGCTGGTGTTGTTCAGGGAATGACAAGACATCACAATGACATACTGTCCAGAGTCACTTGACATACACAACCAATCACATAAATTGGACGGTCTGCAGTAGTCTCAGGTGAAAGCACATGCAGCATCTCACAGCCATTTCCCTACAGTCTCTCCTGTGCCCGAGGTCATTAGTACTAACAGGACTGTGTTTTCTGTAGACACACGTCTAGCTGGATACAAATCTTCCAGGAACCCTCCAGGGAAGCAGCATCATACAGGGATCTCCAACTTGGCCTAAAAGCCCCCATCTCCTTAAGGGACAAAATGTCTGCTCCTCCTGTATACAGGCGTACTCCACCCGGCCTCCTGTCATGTCCAGTTCCCACGTGTGGAGATTACATCCTCACAGTTTCTAGTGTCTACTGCCTACCTAGCTTACATATGGGTGCTGACTCACCCCTGACATCACTTGTGGGAGGGCTCTACCTGAAAAGGACCTAACACCTAGTGTCACTACCTGCTGTACCTATTCTGGCACAGAGCGACAAAGTGGCCAACTGCACCTGCCAACAGGCTAGCACTGAGAGAGAGGAACAACATAGGACCATTCCTGAGCAGCAATGGGAAATATAACAAAGGGCAGGTTTATGGTGGAAACAAGACCTTACATGATCAGTGTGCCCTTTCCTAAATTCATTTTTATGTATCAGCGCACATAATGTACCTTTCAGGTCACTGGTGCGGTCGCAGGCAGGGTGTTAGAGGACCCTACAGCCCACAAAGCTATGGAAGAACACTATCTTTGTATGTGGGGGAGACTTCCAACTACCTTGGATTCCCATGGGGGTCTAGCATAGCTTTCAGAAACGCTTAATTCTCTCTACAGAAGATCTCTCTAATGAGATCTTTTCATGAGCCTGAACAATTGTTTTATCCACAGATGAATGTATACATCCCGAGGAAATAGTGTCTCAAAAATCAGTTGTAAATTAATCATTTTCCCTAAAGATTGGCTGGAGATAGACATGGAAAAGCGATGGTAGAAAAAGACTGAGTGGTCCATCAAGTCCATTTTTTTTTGTTTTTGTTGGGGTTTTTTTTGGGGGGGGTGTTGTTTTTTGTTTTGCTTCTTTTTTTTTGTTTTTTTCCTTTTGGTTTTTTTTTTTATAGAGTATAGATCTATGTTTGTCCCATGCATGTTTGAAGCTATTTAGCCTGGGCTCACACTGATGCGGTGCAGAATTTGCACCTGTTTGTGTACAAATTCCACACCGCATCACAATCGCATCATGTTCACCCCGAGAACTATTGCGGGTGTGTGTTAAGTTAACACCCCAAAATCAATTTGCAAAATGTGCAGAATCGGATTGCATGGGTGTGAATACCCAAGTGATCCGATTCTAGTGTGGACCAAAAAAAGGGTCCTGCACAGGGGCGCACTGACAACTCATGGGGCCCCCGGGCAATTGGGGATCATGGGGCCCCTGTGTCCTTGCCCAAACTCAAAAAAGCCTATGAAAAAGGTACCAGGGGCATCTCATGGGGCCCCCTACTGACCCCGGGCCCTCAGGCAGTGCCTGAGTTTCCAAATGGTCAGTCCGCCCCTGGTCCTGCACCTTTTTGGTGTGGATGCATGCAGGGTCCTGGGTTTGTAACACTTTAAGTTCCTGAAGTCGCTGTGTGCGATTCGTTTTGTTAATAATCAAACTTCGGACAAAAGTTTTGTTATTCGGAGGTTTGCATATACAAATTTCTTAATCACAATAGTAAACAATTTCAATGAAAATAAAATATAACTAAACCAGTTATTAGAATTTGAAAATGAAACATATTGCAATAAATACAGTAAGGTATATACTTATACTGTATGTGAAATAAGATGATGATTTCTACTTAGGCTGCAGAATAGAATAAAACAATAGACTAGAATAGAATAGAACAAAACAGAATAGAACAGCCTAGACTAGAATAAACTATAAAAGAATAGAATAGAACAGAATAGACTAGAAAAGAAAAAAATAGAATACAATTAGATAGAATAAATAAAATAGAAAAGAATAGAAAATAAAAGAATAGAAAATAATAGAATAGAAAACAAAAGAATAGAATATTATTTTAAAAAAATGAAATTTGAATTTCAGAAGAATTCGTTCTCTTCTATTCAAAGTTCAAATTTGAATTTTGAATTCAAATTTCAAATTAGAATTTTAAGTTAACTTCGGACAAATGTTTTGTTATTCGGAGGTTTGCATATACAAATTTCTTAATCACAATAGTAAACAATTTCAACGAAAATAAATATAACTAAACTAATTATTAGAATTTGAAAATGCAACATATTTCAATAAATACAGTAAGGTATATACTTATACTGTAAGTGAAATAAGATGATGATTTCTACTTAGGCTGCAGAATAGAATAGAACAAAACAGAAATGAACAGCCTAGACTAGAATAAAATATAAAAGAATAGAACAGAATAGACTAGAATTGAAATAAATAGAATAGAATAAAACAGAATAAATAAAATATAAACAAATAGAATAGAAAATAAAAGAATAGAATATAAATAAATAGAATAGAAAACAAAAGAATGGAATATTATTAAAAAAATTGAATAGAAGAGAAAGAATTCTTCCGAAATTCAAATGTAAAAGTTCAAACTTTGGACATCTCCTCCACCTAACCTCCTCCTTTGCGTTCACACAATACACCCAATCCTCCACCCACATCGATGGGAACACCCTGGACCTTGTCTTCTCCCACCTCTGTACCCTCAACCAGTTCACTAACACCCCCTTCCCTCTCTCCGATCACCACCTCCTCACGTTCTCCATCTCCCCTTCCCCTAACTCCCCCCCCCAAAGCGCCAAACCATCACCAGCCGCAACCTCCGCAACCTGAACCCGGCCCCCCTCCGCTCGGCTGGCGACCGCCTACACGACAGCATCCTCCCACTGTCATGTCCTCACCTAGCCACCTCCACGTACAACGTCTCACTGTCAGCTACCCTAGACTCTCTGGCACCCCTAACTACACGTAACATCAAACCTAGACCACTCCAACCATGGCAGAACGACCATACTAAACGCCTCACACGTCGCAGTCGCGCGCTGGAGAGACTATGGCGTAAAACCAGGTCCCCTCGTGCGTTCTCCCTCTACAAATCTGCCTTCCTCACTTACACCTCCTCCCTCCACACCGCCAAGCAGGCCTACTTCGTAAACCTGATCAACACCCTCTCCACATGCCCTCGCCGACCCTTCTCCACCTTCAACTCCCTGCTCTCCCCCCCCCCTCCTCCACTCAGTACCTCACTCACCGCCCACAAGATTGCCACTCATTTCCACAACAAGATTGACACGATCCGTAAGGACATAGTCAACTTGCAATCTACCTCCCCACCTAGCCTCCCCCCCCCATCACCACCCATCTCTCCCCTCCTCTGACCTTGCAACCGCACTGCCCCCCACCACACCCAAGGCCCCGCTTACCGTAACCCCCCCAACAATGTACTCCTTCAGCCCTGCTACCACTGAGGAAGTCACCAGGGTCTTCTCAGAAGCCCACCTCACCACCTGCCCCCTGGACCCTATCCCCTCTCAACTCCTCCGGTCACCCCCCTCTTCCCTCACCCACTCCCTCACCCACATCTTCAATCTCTCCCTCTCTACTGGCGCATTCCCCTCTACCCTAAAGCATGCGCACATCACCCCCATACTCAAAAAGCCCTCCCTGGACCCCACTGACCCAAACAACCTCAGACCCATCTCCCTGCTGCCACTCACTTCCAAGCTCCTTGAGCGCCTAGTCTACGATCGCCTAAGCGCCCACCTAACTGACAACAACCTCCTTGATCCACTACAGTCCGGCTTCCGTCCCCTACACTTCACCAAAACCGCCCTACTCAAAATCACTAATGACCTGCTAACTGCCAAAGCCAAAGGCGACTACTCTGTCCTCCTTCTCCTGGACCTCTCCGCGGCCTTTGACACAGTTGACCACCCCCTCCTCCTTAATAAACTTCTCTCCCTTGGCATCAGAGACACCGCTCTCTCCTGGTTCTCCTCTTACCTATCCCGACGATCCTTCAGCATTTCCTACAACGGTGCCACCTCCCCTTCCCTCCCCCTCTCTGTCGGGGTCCCCCAAGGCTCTGTCCTTGGACCCCTTCTCTTCTCCATCTACACCTCCTCCCTTGGCAAACTGATACACTCCCACGGCTTCAACTACCACCTCTACGCTGATGACACTCAAATTTATCTCTCCACCCCTCACCTCACCCCCATATTCTCCGCCCGCATTACTCACCTCCTAAACTACATCTCAGATTGGATGTCGCTCCATTTTCTCAAGCTTAACCTCTCCAAAACCGAGCTCCTCATCTTTCCCCCTGCCCGCGCCCCCCCCCCCATCCTATCCATCACTACCAACAACACCACCATCAATCCCGCCCCGCAAGCCAAAGTCCTTGGCGTCATTCTGGACTCTAACCTCTCCTTCCTGCCTCATGTAAAATCACTTACAAACACATGCAGGCTCCACCTCCGCAACATCACCAAGATACGTACCTTCCTTACCCCAGACACCACTAAACTACTCGTACACTCCCTGATCATCTCACACCTGGACTACTGCAACTCCCTCCTCACCGGCCTACCCCAGTGCAGGCTCTCCCCGCTTCAGACCATCCTGAACTCAGCGGCCAGACTCATCCACCTCACCAGCCGCTCCACCTCTGCCACCCCCCTCTGCCTATCCCTCCACTGGCTCCCGATTGCCCAACGCATCAAATTCAAACTAACTAACTTTGACCTACAAAGCCATTCACAACACTGCCCCTGACTACCTCACCAACCTGATTCCCAAGTTCCACCCAATCCGTACCCTTCACTCCTCACAGGACCTCCTTCTATCTTGCTCTCTGGTCTCCTCCTCCCACGCACGACTGCAAGACTTCTCCAGGTCCTCTCCCATCCTCGGGAACTCACTGCCCCAGTCCATCAGACTGTCACCTTCCCTCCTCACCTTCAGGCGCTCCCTGAAAACCCACCTCTTCAGGGAAGCCTACCCCTTCCTCACCTAACAGCCGTTCTCCTTCATTCCTCCTACCACTCCATCCCCCACAGCCACTTCCTCCTGTGCTACTACCCCCTCCCTCCTAGATTGTAAGCTCGAAAGAGCAGGGCCCTCGAACCCCTCGTGTGCTGTTTGTTGTTGCTGTTCTGTTTCTTGTATTGTTCCCCCCCCCCTCTCTTGTACAGCGCTGAGTAAACCCTTTGGCGCTATATAAACTCGATGTAATAATAATAATATACGAAACAAATCTGAATATACAAAACAAATCTGAATATACAAAACAAATCTGAATATACGAAACAAATCTGAATATACGAAACAAATCCGAATATACGAAACAAATCCGAATATACGAAACAAATCTGAATATATGAAACAAACCTGAATATACAAAACAGATCTGAATATACAAAACAAATCCAAATATACGAAACAAATCTGAATATATGAAACAAACCTGAATATACAAAACAAATCTGAATATACAAAACAAATCCGAATATACGAAACAAATCCAAATATACAAAACAAATCTGAATATACAAAACAAATCTGAATATACAAAACAAATCTGAATATACGAAACAAATCCGAATATATGAAACAAAGCTGAATATACAAAACAAATGTGAATATACGAAACAAATCTGAATATACGAAACAAATCCGAATATATGAAACAAAGCTGAATATATGAAACAAAGCTGAATATACAAAACAGATCCGAATATACGAAACAAATCTGAATATACGAAACAAATTCCAAAAAAGGAAACATTGTAACATTATGAATATGACAAAACTAAATTGTTGACTTAACGTTGAATCCGAAACAAAACAACTTTTTCTGTCATGCACATCTCTAGTTGACAATGTGAGGCCCACAGAGGTGGTACAACCATTTCCGGGTGTAAACATTGTCTGGTAGGTAGCCATAAAGTCATAAGCAGTATGGAATTCAGAGGTATGGAAAATTATTTTTTCTCCCTCTAAAAGTTATAAACATGATGGAGAGACATAATCTTTCCCGTACAAAGCATCAGTAGGACCTCGTCTGGATGATACAGATCAGTTTGGGACTCCAGTTCACAAAGAGGAATGTTGGGGAAATGGAGAGAGTGCAGAGAAGAACAACTAAAAGAATACTGGGCATGGAGGAGCCTGGCTATGGGGAAAGATTAGCTGAACTGCATGTAGGTGATTGATTGGGGGGAGGGGGGTATGATCATCAGGTATAAATATATCAATGATCTATATATAGTAAACTTGGTGTTCATTTGTTTCCTTTAAGGTCATTACAAAGGAGAAAGGGTCACTCATTGCGCCTTGAAGAAAAAATGTTAACCTGCAGACACGGAAAGGCTTCTTTACAGTTTATGTACAATAGACTTCCAGAGGAGCTAGCTTCAGACATTTCTGTAGACTGCTTTTAAAAAAAAAAAAAGGGCTGGATGTGTTTCCAAATATCCAAACTATAACTGGCTAATAATTTTAATAGGAAGCTGTTGATCTAGTGAACCAAAAAATAATTTTTTGCATGACGGAAGCAAATACGACAGTGCTTTGCCTTCCTTTGAAATACTGCAGGTGAAGGGCACATTTACTTCTTTGTGGTGAGTTAATGCGTGCTACGTTAAGCGTTGCTAAGTATCATTTAATAAAGGCTTCCCATTGAAAATAATGGGCTGCCAATGTACCCTAAAACTAAAATAAAATAAAACACATGACCATTTTTTGTAACAATGCACCATTGCTCTCATGATTTGGGGGCACCCTTCACAATTATTGGCACCACATGTTATGTGCCGCACTGCAACAAGGAAGTCTCTATGGGCTTAAAGATCTGAGGATGTAGGTTTTTAATTCATTTATTTTTGTCTTTGGTTTGAACTTGATGAACAGCTGTCTTTTTATCAACCTACCTATGACAACTGATTACCTATATGTACCTATACGCAACACTGGGTATATTACTTTAATAATTTTTCTCTTTCTTTCAGCTCCCCCAGAAGCCTAAGGATTGATGAACCTGGTCTGGTCAGATCAATATGATCACTAATCATCTCGAAATACATCCTCTGATAGCACTCTGTTAAAGATGAAGAATAAAACCCAGATTGACCCTATTCCTACATTATGTGCATTATTTATGTGTGTGTGTATATATATTTATATATATGAATATATAGTATATAAAACTATATTATACACTATATTATACACTATATTCCCAAAAGTATTGGTCGGCCTGCCTTCACACGCACATGAACAGTCTTAGTCCGTAGGGTTCAATATTGAGTTGGCCCGCCCTTTGCAGCTATAACAGCTTCAACTCTTCTGGGAAGGCCGTCCACAAGGTTTAGGAGGGTGTCTATGGGAAGGTTTGACCATTCTTCCAGAAGCACAATTGTGAGGTCAGGCACTGATGTCGGGGGAGGAGGCCTGGCTCACAGTCTCCGCTCTAATTCATCCCAAAGGTGTTCTATGGGGTTGAGGTCAGGACTCTGTGCAGGTCAGTCAAGTTCCTCCACCCCAAACTTGCTCATCCAGGTCTTTATGGACCTCGCTTTGTGCACTGGTGTGCAGTCATGTTGGAACAGGAAGTGGCCATCCCCAAACTCTTCCCACAAAGTTGGGAGCATGAAATTGTCCAAAATGTCTCGGTATGCTGATGCCTTAAGAGTTCCCTTCACTGGAACTAGGGGGCCAAGCCCAACCCCTGAAAAACAACCCCACACCATAATCCTCCCTCTACCAAACTTTACACTTGGCACAATGCAGTCAGGCAAGTACCGTTCTCCTGGCAATTGCCAAACCCAGACATGTCCATCGGATTGCCAGACAGAGAAGCGTGATCGGCCACTCCAGAGAACACTTCTCTATTGCTCTAGTGTCCAGTAGCAGCGTGCTTTACACCACTGCATCCAACAACTTTGCATTGCACTTGGTGATGTAAGGTTTGGATGCAGCTGCTCGGCCATGGAAACCCATTCCATGAAGCTCTCTACACACTGTTGTTGTGCTAATCTGAAAGCCACATGAAGTTTGGAGGTCTTTATCTATTGACTCTGCAGACAGTTGGTGACTTCTGCGCACTGTGCGCTTCAGCATGCGCTGACCCCGCTCTGTCATGTGACGTGCCCTACCACTTGGTGGTTGAGTTGCTGTTGTTCCCAGTTGCTTCCACTTTGTTATAAAATCACTATCAGTTGACCGTGGAATATTTAGTAACCAGGAAATTTCATGCATGGACTTATTGCACAGGTGGCAACCTATCACGGGATCACGCTTGAATGCATTGAGCTCCTGAGAGCGACCCATTCTTCCACAAATGTTTGTAGAAGCAGTCTGCATGTCTAGGTGCTTGATTTTACACAACCGTGGCCATGGAGATGATTGGAACACCTGAATCCAATGATTTGGAGGGGTGTCCCAATACTTTTGGCAATATTGTGTGTGTGTGTATGTATATATATATATATATATATATATATATATATAGATTAGGTATCGGGATGAAATCCTTGGACCCATTGTTAGACCCTACGCTTGTGCAGTGGGTCCTGGTGCACGACAATGCTCGGCAGTTCCTGGAGGATAAAACAGCGCAAAACATAAAAATGAATTAAAAATAACTATACACAAATCATAATGAATTCTGAGGTTTTAAAATAATGTCCAAAACCACCAAAATGGAAAAAAAAAAATATAAAATTTATGTCCAAATACAAAAAGTGATGAAACCAAAAACAAAGAAAGTCCCCTTTAAACATGCAAATAGTGCTCCAAAAAATTTAGGATAAGTGTAATACAGAGAAAAGACTCCACGGATCCACACCTTCCTGTGAATACTGATGTATTCCGCACTCACCAGAGATAAGAATAAATTGCATTTTATGCATACAATATTATCCTCCAATTCCCAGGGAAAATGTCCTCTCCATAGCCTCCTCCATATACAAGAGCTTCCTTAAATCCAACTTCAAAAGGGATTTCCCCTCATAATGATGTGTTATATAGGAAGATAAAGGAGAAAGTGCAATATTGCAAAGACTTTTAATTGAATAAAATAGTGCTCAATCTACTCACATTATAACTTAAAATAAGTCGCCAATTGACAAAATCCTCCAAAACAGACTTCCTAGTGTAAAACGGATTCCAGAAAGTAAACCAAACTGGCTGCACTGAGTAAGAGGTCAGCTCTAAGCATGTACAAGATGACCCTGGAACGCACTGACCGGAGTGCGCTCCACTCACTGATTTTTTGATTTTTATAAATCTTTTTCATTCTTATCAAGGCACAACAGCATTCACTTACAAATTTTTCACATAGTTCTTGTGGCGTAGGTTGTTTTTGTTTTAGTTCCTGGAGGATGAAGGAATTGATACCATTGAATGGCCCCCATTCTCAAATGACCTAAGTCCAATAGAACTCCTCTGTGATATCAGGTTTCGGTCCATCCGACGCCGCACCTCAGACTGTCCAGGAGCTCAGTGATACCCTGATCCAGATCCGGGAGGAAATCCCCCAGGACACCTGTCGTCTCATTAGGAGCCTCCCCCAACGTTGTCAGGCAAGCATATATGCGTGAGGGGGCCACACAATCTATTGAGTACCATTTGAGTTGCTGCAATTACATTTCAGCAAAATGGACTCGCCTGCTGCATCATTTTTTCCCTTTGATTTTTGAGGTGTCTTTGAATTCAGTCCTCTGTAGGTTGATAATTGTAAATTCCTTCAAATGATGGGACATCCTTACGTTCCTAACACATTACCCAATCCATGTCAGTATAGAGATCCAGCAGGAGATATTTCCCCATTGAGATCTGATGTGTTTTCAAAGTGTTTCTTTCATTTTTGAGCCGTGTATATAGCAAAATTTTGTTGAGTAATTAGATAATAGAAGGAGGGATTATAAGTGATTGTAAAGTTATGGGAACATTATGGGGTATTTAGGTTGAATATAGCTAGAAAATCTAAATGTTTCCAATTATGGCAAACAAAAAGTACAAGTCTAGGTAGCTCCACTTATTAAGACTGGTGTGGGAAATTTCTTCAGCCTTTCTTCACAGGAGGTGAAATTTTTGAGGGTTCACTTTTTTTTGCTGCAAATTTCTGCAGGCAATTTATGCTTTCCAAATCTTGGTGAAATGTATTGTCTTTGCGGGAATGGAGAGGGGAAGATGGGGCGTATGCATTTTAATTTAGGGTGCTTCTTCAGTGCCTTGTGAGCCCTAGGTCCTCTTTTCTCCCTAAATTGGTTTCTTCTTTTCACCTTAATCAGCACATTATACGTTTGTCTTTCTGTCCTACTGCAGTATGTCCCAAGATTTCCTTCAGTAGTTTGGATGTGGTACAAGCTGTTGCATTCATTTCTCAGCCACGTCTTATTTTTGCTGACTCACACTTCCTTTATCATTCATGAAAACCCACATAAAGGACAGCCTGTTTCTCGATCCTGCTTTTCCATTTGGGTTAGGCAGCTCATCATTCAAGCCTATAGGCTTTAGGACAAGGTTCCACCCAGGGGCGTACATACAGGTTTCACAGGGGTCGCAACTGTGACCTGGCCCCAAACTCCAGGGGGACCATGTGGCTCCTCTGTACACCTGGATCGGAGGGGTGTCAGGGTTACATATAGAGGAACCAATGCCCTCCACTTTCCTCCTGCAGCCACTGAAAGGCTTGGAGGGTATCGGTTCCTCTACATGCAGACCTGCTGCTCCTCTTATCCACCTGCTGTGATAGGGCCACATGTGACCCCCTCATTCCCCTCAAAATAAAATGGTAATAAATAATTAAAAAATAAAATAAAAATAAAAAAACTACTGACACCAGTGGCGAAACTATCAGAGTCGCACTTGCAACCTAGCCCTGGGGTTCCTCCATCATGGGGGGGCCAAGAGGGAAGGAAGGGGTCCCACTGCACAACATGCAAAAGGATCCTGCTGCAGGACTGTAATAAAGGACCCTGGGATCAGTGGGAACGACCCTGGATGAGGTCAGGGGGCCCTTTATGGTTTCTTGCACTGGGGCCCTAAAGGTTCTAGTTATGCCTTTGTTCCTCAGGCATGACAAGTGTCAAGCTAAGAGTCTGACTTCTGGATCAAACAGAAGGTTTTTAAGCTCCAGTTGCCATGTAGAACCCACTAAACTTAAACATTTGACATATTAAGCCAGTCTCTTGAGAGTCAGCATATCAGTAACTACAAGAGACATTCGTTTCTGTTGTTTCGGAACAGCTTATCAGCTTGACCCAGACTCTCAAAGCCCTTGCTGGGTTAATATGGAGATAAGTGTGTTTTCCAGGGGCGGACTGACCATTTGGAAACTCGGGCACTGCCCGAGAGCTCGGGGTCAGTAGGGGGCCCCATGAGATGCCCCTGGTACCTTTTTCATAGGCTTTTTTGAGTTTGGGCAAGGACACAGGGGCCCCATGATCCCCTATTGCCCAGGGGCCCCATGGGTTGTCAGTCCGCCCCTGGTGTTTTCACATTGCATCAACAATGTGTTCCAATAAATTATTTCTGCAAAGTCGTTCTAGCAAGTGAACCTGTTATTATATGAGGAACCTAAAATTAGCATATAAGCACCTAGTATTTAATTTATTTATTAGTGAAGCATATCGTTTTTTTCCCATCAGCTCCCTTCTTTTTTTTATTTTACAAACAGTCCTACGCCTTAGAAACAGAAGCACTTCACCACTATTGTCTCCATTCAAGCGACATGAAAACTAAGGCCATAGCCCTGGCTGCTTTTACGAGCCCCTTGAAGCACACGTGAAAAATACTAGATACAGTATATAACGTCACTGACAGAGCAAAAATAGCAACAGTGTGCTTTAAATATGTGTGTAACAACTCAATAAACTATATAGAAGTTGAACCCATTGATGAAAATGGATCCCACTGGATTAGACACCTGGCACCCTGGTGTCCAACTGCCTGATCCATTTCTCTTGCCTATAGGTTCGTGCAGATTCCCCATCCTGTCCATGAAAGGCTCACTGTGAAAAATACATTTATTCTAGTAAAAATGTTTCTCTTAGCTTAACGACCATGGAAGTACTAAGAGATATTAGGGCTTTCCTACAGATATGGCAGTCAGAACCAGGGGCGGACTGACAACTCATAGGGCCCCCGGGCAATAGGAGATCATGGGGCCCCTGTGTCTTTGCCCAAACCCAAAAAAGCCTATGAAAAAGGTACCAGGGGCATCTCATGGGGCCCCCTACTGACCCCGGGCCCTTGGGCAGTGCCCAAGTTTCCAAATGGTCAGTCCGCCCCTGGTCAGAACACAACCTAAAGTGCAATTACCCATGGAATTAAAGGGGGCTATTCGGGGCACTCCTACCACTCAAGAAGCAAGAACGAGGGATCTGTTGGACCAATGAGAACTAAACGTTTTGCAATCATGACATTTATTTGTCTTTGTGTAAAAAGCACTCTTAGGCTTCTTTCACACTGACGATAATCTGCAGTGTATTGCTTGATGCGTTTCACCACTCCTAGCTGGAATATCCTTGTGAGCAAGCAGAAGTGGTGAAATGCGTCGGTTTGATCCCCGCGTGGAAACATTTTTGTATGCAGCTACTTTGTTGACTACTAATAAATATGCCAAGAGGAGCGGAGAATGGAATGCAGCTGATACATTCATTCATATTTTTGCTGGAGAGTGGAGATAGACTACAGTGGTCAGCACCAAGATTTTCTGTGTATAAGAGGGGCAAGCCTTGAGCGGAGCTATGGAATTGGATATGTGTACAGCCTTTTTTGACTGTATTTAGGTGGACTGCAAAACTGTAACTTAGCCACTTGTTTTTACTGACCCCCTCCAGCTGCCTATGTGAAATAGCCCTTTCTGTTGGCAAAGTAAGTGAAAATCCCCTTGTCATTAATGTCATGTAAATCATGCTACTACAGCACATTTTAGGCAGCCATTGGACCTTTACAGTGAGTGTCAGGACAGTAAACACCACAACACGATTCAAAGTAAAACCAGCAGGATGCAGTAAGCCTTTTGACTTAAGTTCAATGTTATGATATTCTCAGGGATGAGGAGTGTTCTTCTGAAGCAAACTTCCCCTGGAAATGAAATCAGTTCAATTAGTCATTGTAGGGAACTCCAATCTGGAAAAATCAAGAACATGGCCAAACACCCAGCAGTTCAAGTGTGGATATCTTAGAGGAGAACAAATTAGTTGCACTGAGCTTTAGCAATAGCTGGGTAAAGATTTCAACATGGCCAACTCTCTTCTCTATCATCAGGAGATTCATCTTAGGATAGTTGACTGGTGCAGACATACCTCACATAAGCAATGGACTATACCTAAACAGGAGTTCTCTGCTCTTCCTCTCCAAGGACTGCTACAGTCCCCCTTGAAATATTATCTTCCCCAGCTAAACAGCTGACTATTGGGCCTATTTTTAGTGGATTTATATTTTCCAGAGCCTCACATCTTCTTGACTGCCTCATCTCTTCCCCCATTTGTGGACACACAGCATATCTGATATGCCTAACAGACACTGTGTGTGATCAATGGTTGGCAAAGTCACCTATTTTCTTCAAGGAGCCACATGGACCTCACCTATATATCTTCACACATTGCTCAAGTTTTTACCTTCCCTCCCCTTTTTCTTTCTTACATAGACTGATCCTGGAATGTCTAGATGGGCCCTGTCAGATAACTGACTGTGGAGCCCAGGATGACAAGGGTGGCCTGTTGCACAATTCCCATCCAAGCACCCCCAATAGTGAAGACAGCAACTGCTAGGGCAGCAAACGTGTGCAGGTGCCAGGAAGTTGGATCAGAGGACTTGATCTTGGATCCACCAGGTGTAAATATGGAGTCAGGTCACCAGCTGGGCTCGGCAGCAGCCAGGCAGATAGCCACAGGATCACGGTCAGGTTACAGGTTAGGGACAGGCAACGTAATAACTAACTGTTGGAAATAATGTTCTGAAGACCTTTGGATGTCCTCTGGCTGCACAAGACTCATTACATATATAATCCTGAGATGTAATGTTTCATACTGGTATACACCCAATGGGGTTGATTTACTAAAACTGGAGCGTTCAAAATCTGGTGCAGCTCTGCATAGAAACCAATCAGCCTCCAGTTTTTTTTCTCAAAGCGTAATTGAACAAGTTGAAGTTAGAAGCTGATTGGCTACCATGCACAGCTGCACCAGATTTAGCATTCTTCAGTTTTAGTAAATCAACCCAAATGTTTGTGCCCATCGCACACTTTGGGGTTGATTTGCTAAAACTGGAGAGTGCATGGTAGCCAATCAGCTTCCAACTTTAACTTGTTCAATTAAGCTTTGACAAAAAAACTGAAAGCTGATTGGTTTCTATGCAGAGCTGCACCAGATTTCGCACTCTCCACCTTTAGTAAAACAACCACTTTTTTCTCACTAAGAGCTTAGCCATCAGAGACCTATTTTTGCCTCCTTCCTTTGCTCCCATAAGTATCACCGAAACGTATGGTTCTGTTGCAATACACTGATGCCATACTCTCTTATTTATGTAAGAGGTTATGTTCACTTGACATATTTGACAACCTTCTCTGAATTATTAAGCATTTTTGCCATTATTCCTGCTGGCTAAGCTAGGGAATCTCTGTATTTTTCTCTCTTTGTTATTGTTGACCTAAATGAGAACATGTCATTACAATGGCTGTGGCAGTGGCTGAGGGTTCCCCCCTACTTTACTATACACCAGCCTCTTTGTTGCATCTCCAGTTGCCCTTATCTCTTTCTGGTAGTACCAAACCATTTCAGAGGCCTGACATACTGGCCCACACCTTAGAAACAGTTTGGGTTGGCATGGTACTCCTACTTTGCATTTAACCCTCTCCCTCATCTCCCTGCCTGCTACTTTACACTGAAAGTAACCCAATGTTAACTTATTTTGCTATATACCACATTGTGTCTGATTGATTCAATACTGGTACACAAGCACTGGGATCACAACATACAGTACATAGTTCTTTTAGCTATTCATGCTTTAATGCTATACCAAATAACTTGATGGAGATGAAAGGATGGACTCAGGAATGGCAGCAGGCAGGTGTGAGTGTATCTGCACGCTCAGCGAGGAGAAGACTTTTAGAGGATGGCCTGGTGTCAAGAAGGGCAGAAAAGAAGCCACTTCCCTCCAGGAAACACATCAGGGACAGACTGATATTCTGTATAAGGTACTGGGATTGGACTTCCGAGGACTGGGGTAAAGTCATTTTCTCTGATGAATCCCCTTTCTGATTGTTTGGGGCATCCAGAAAAAACCTTGTCTGGAGAAGTAAAGGTGAGCACTACCATCAGTTTTGTGTCATGCCAACAGTAAAGCATCCTGAAACCTTTCATGTGTGGGGTTGCCTCTCAACCAAGGGAGTGGGCTCACTCACAATTTTGCCTAAGAAAACAGCCATGAATAAAGAATGGTAGAAAAACATCCTCCGAGAGCAACTTCTCCCAACTATCCAAGAACAGTTTGGGTAGGAACAATGCCTTTTCCAGCAAGATGAATTATCTTGCCATAAGGCAGAAGTGATAATGAAGTGGCTTGGGGAAAAACAAATCAACATTTTGTGTCCATGGCCAGGAAACTCTCCAGACCTTAATCCCATTCAGAACTTGTGGTCAATCCCCAAGAGGCGGGTGAACAAAAAAAACCCCACAAATTCTGACAAACTCCAATCATTGATTATGCAAGAATGGGCTGCCATCAGTCAGGATGTGGCTCAGAAGTTGATTGACAGCAAACCAAGGCGCTTTGCAGAGGTCTTGAAAAAGAAGGGTCAACACTGCAAATATTGGCTCTTTGCATAAACATAATGTAAGCCTTTGACACTTATGAAATGCTTGTAATTATACTTCAGTAGACCATAGTAACATCTGGCAAAAAGATCTAAAAACAGTGAAAGAGCAGACTTTGTGTCATTCTCAAACCTTTTGGACCGAGCTGTATTCTGTCCTGAGTAACATTAGTATTATCCAGACCATCTCAAACCTTAGTGGTATTATGGGCCTGGTTCACACTACCTAGTCTATTCCCCCAACCACCCTTGATGTTATAATTACCTTTATGTGAGAACCCTCATCCTTCTCTTTTTTTATCACTTTATTGAATACTTTATGTCATGGCTTTATGGGAGTTTGAGTGATGGTGAAGGGTGCTGAGGGCTCCCCTGCCTACCAGAGGTCCGTCCTGGCCTCACCTACCTCTCTCTGCTCTTATTGTACATTTTTTTACTCCATTTAGCCTGCTTTTCTGTTGTTTAGTTACTCAGAACTGCTGTATGATCTCCCCCCTGATTCACAGTCATTGACTTATTTTAGTCACTTGGACCTGTGATGCAGCAATTGCTCTTACAGTTTAACCTCTTTTTACTTGTAGCACTACCCCCTTAGGAGATGCTAGATATTTGGGTCCCCCTATAGTCCTTCACAGCCAGGCAACCTGCATTTCCATCCAGCCTTTCACTGCAGAGACAGTAAACAGTCCTTGAACTTGTTTTTTGGATTTTATTAGAGAATTGAAACTTGGATGGAGATGAGGAGTACATGGTATGCCCAAGGAACTGTAAAACTGAGGACAACTTCCTGGAATTATGTACAAGTAGTCAGAAGGGTTTTCTCTTCTTGGAGAGCTATCCATTCTCCTTGTGTGCCACCACTCTTAACTAACGAGATCACATGTTACGATGCCAAACCTACTCAGGGATTTCTCTCTCTTCAAACTATCTCTTCCACTTTCTAACCTACAAATTATTTTTTCTAAATCTTATGCCCTGAACCTGTTTCTTCCCCCAGAAACAGTAACATATTATTAGTCCAATTTTACATTTAGGTGGAAACCTGACATATGACATATCATATCTTGGCATACAGCTCCCACTCAGACCTGTTCTCCAGGAACTATCTGCCTACCCTCTGAGACATACAATGCGATCTACAGTTCTAGAATAAACCTTTTTTTTCATGGTTTGGCAGAGTAGCCATTATCAAAATGAATATTCTTCCAAGGTTCCTCTACATAATGCAGGCAATTCCTAATAAACTGCCTCTGACTTTTTTTTCCTCGTATAGGAAATGCTGCACCAACTTTCTTTGGGGTACTAAATGTCCCAGGATTAGCTTTGACAGACTGACACTGCTGAAGCTGAAAGGAGGAATAGGTCAATATTGTATCTTCAAGATTCAAGATAAATATTGAATATCTTAAGTGTAATATATATACCCTTTATGTACATTTTATATATATTTTCTACATCAGATATTCTCTTGTTCTCTTATATAGTAACCTCATGTGTCCTGAGGAAGCGCAAGAGAAATGCATTGACCCATGAGGACTCGCAACCACGATTATTGTTGTATATGGAATATAACCAATTTTAATATGTTCATCTTCATTATGTGATAGAGTGAGCCAGCAGTAGGAAGTATTTGAATCAATATTGAGCAATTCCTGTTTTTTTAATTTATCTATGAGGATTTTAGTATGATTTTTTGTATAATAAATAAAATCTGTACTTTTTTTTATACATACTGTATATGTGTGTGTTCCCCTTCAATGCCAGCAAAGTCCAACATTTTGTTTCTTGATATATATATCTTTAGCTAAGCACTTGGTGCACACAGCTAAGATGTGTTTCTCGACACTGTGGGGCTTCACTAGTGCCCCAAAGATCACTGATTGGCTCTGACACATGGGAACATTTTCAGAGATGAAAGAACATGTCAACATAGCCCAGGACACCAAATTCACGCACACGTGGGCCTGATGGCTTCATTTCCAAGTATCTGTGGAATATACCCATTTGACGGAAGATTCTTCCCAATCCTAATCCTCGTTTTTCGAGAGTGCTCTTTCATATTTCAGCTCCAAGGATGGTGGATTCCCCCCCCCCCCCCTCTGCTTTTGTCCTTCTATCCCTCCCTTCCCCTCTCCAACCTTTCCCTCCTTTCCCCTTCTCCCCCCATTTTTCTTTCTCCCTCCCTTTTTCTACCCCCTCCCCCTTTTTTCTTTTTTGTTCACCCCAGCATTCCTCCCTTTTTTTTCACCTCTGTGACCTATTTCATCTGAACCGCCTACTAGCCCAAATCATCAGGAGCCTGGTTCTGAAGCTCTTTGTTCCATTATGACCATGTCCATGTCATCGTAAACTTGTACCCAACAGTCTTCAATTTCTCTGCCATACATTTGTTTGTATTATTATTTAATTGAGATCTCTAGCTGACTGTTCAACTTTTATTCATTTAGCTGTTATCAGCAGGCTTTGTGCCTCAATCTTGCACTTTTGTTTTTTGGCCTTTTCTGGATGTCCTCAACTTACAACTATTGTGTCATTCATTAATTAGAACCTTCATGAAACTTTTGTGAAAGACACAACCTCCTTTGAGGTTTTCACTTATTCTCCACCACATCCTGTACTCAAACACTGGATGCACCTTAACTGCCCAATGACACTACTGTGATCAGGTCTCTAATAACTCCAATCCCTCCCCCCCTCAAATTTTCTACTCCAACTCTTTTAGCCCTTCCCTGTTCTCTGTACTCCCTGATCCCCTACTTTTTTGGTATCTTGCCAGTGAACACTACCTCACACTAGGAACCATTTACCTTCTCCCACCTCTTTTGACAACCAGGTAATATACAACTACCATCCTTCTTGCCTATTTGTTATGCCTTACTGCACTGCCACAAAGTATCCTGCGGTGCACAGTGCTGTTGATCCCCTGGGAAAAAGATAAGAAGGACATCTATTCTTCACCCAATGGAAGGCCTAGAACCAGATAAATTCAAATGCCCAGTTGGGCTTAAAGCATAACTAAAGGCAAAACTGGTGACCATTAACACTGGGAGTCAAAGTGAAAGAAAATTAGAACAAGAATAGAGGGGAAATCTTCCAATGAGGCTTCAGCTCTGGTGACAATCAGGGATTCCCTCACTTTGGAGGGGTTTTTCTTCTCACTCCCTGTTTTGGCTATGGGACAGGAAGTGAAGGGAAATCTCCCCAATTGGACACAGATGGCAAAAAAACCTAACAAGGTTTATAACTCTCCCTTTCACTATCCAAAATGAAAAAAAAAAAGTTTTGCCCTCAGTTCTACTTTAAGCAACACTACTAAAACTTAGCAAATGAACACCAGCAAACAGCAAATGGCTTCCTATTGAAGGGCTCCATCTGGCTTGGGGAGTTATTTTCTCACCCAACAGTGACTCTCCCTTGGGTGGTACCCCAGTCGCAGAAACCTCCTAGAGCGGTGACATCAAAGAGGAGAGGGATGGCAATGGACGTCGTGGATTCATGGGGGCATGACTAATGAAGCAGTAGTTAGTATTGATGGAGTAAATCCATTACATGCAAGATCTTTTGTTGCTGCACTCTTTTGCCTCTACTTTTTCGGTCTTATATGCAGATCTGTCGTTGGGGGTATGGGGTTGTCATCTTTATTCTCACTATTAGAAATATTGTACTTACTATACTTGATGTCTGTGGAATCCTCTGCAATGTAAGAGGAAAAGTTTTTATGAGAATATAATTATAGCAGAGTGCCATCATTGTACATTACGTAAGAGGACAAATGTAATAAAACAAGAAAACTAATAATAAGATGTCATTTGTGTGATGAAACTCTGCATATAATAATATGTTTTTCTTTGACATTCTGCCTCCTCCCTGATCTCCTCCTGTACTGAGTCCTACATAACACGCCGTGTACGTACCAAATCTCATAGACTCCATAGACTCAACCATGTCACAGAACATCGGCGTCTTCCTCCTCTTTCTGAGCTGTGCAGTCATCTATGCTGGCTACGTACCCTACAATCCTAATCCTCCTCCCTACAATCCTAATCCTCCTCCCTACAATCCTAATCCTCCTCCCTACAATCCAAATCCTCCTCCCTACAATCCAAATCCTCCTCCCCACTATCCACCTCCTCCTCCCCACCATCCACCTCCTCCACCCCACCATCCACCTCCTCCACCCCACCATCATCCTAGAGGTGAGTCATCCATCAATGCTGAATGCTATGGAAATGGCAGAACTCGGGGCCACACTTACTTGTTTGCTTCTTGTGTTTGTTTTATTTGATGTTCACTTTAAATCTCCTTGGTCTTGCCTTCAGTCTCGTACAATTTTACAGGCTCCTGTATGGGAATGGCTTACTCTGATTTGGCTTGAGGTGATTGTAGCCCTATTAGTGCATTTGCAACAGGAACAATTGAGTACTTTCCATGATACTCTTTTTATTTGCACTAACATACAATTTTGAGTACTGCTTAGACCTTGAAGAAGGGGACATTCCCCGAAAAGCTTGTCCTCAAAATTGTATGTTAGTGCAAATAAAAAAATGATCACAGACAGTACTCAATTGTTTCTGATTTGGCTTCACACTGTAGGGTTTACACAATGTACATTATAAGCTGCAGCATGTCAGATAGAGTCTGCCTCATTATTTGGTTGGGGGACTTCCAGCATCATTTAGCTCTATCCTCACCAACCTGACTGTCCCACTCCTATTATTCATTGAATTTAAGATGTTTCAATTATGGAGGTTTAGCATTACCTAGGGTGGTCTGCTTGCAAATACAGTCTGCCTAGGAGCACCCACTACTCCAGGCTGACACCCACCCATCAAGGCATTTTGATGTTTCTGAAACAAGAGCCAGTCCACTGCTTTAATCAGGACTGAGGGCTCTTGAGAGGAGTATTGAGGCAGGGTGCTGTGATGATTTCAAGAAGCAATGTACATCACGCTTCCTGCTCCTTCCACTAGCCATAAACTGCCTGCATTGCATAGAGAAGCATAGAGACCCAGCGATTACATCACTGGGTCTAAAATATGGTATATATTATGGAAATAGAAAGGTTTTATATAAAATGTTTGATGCATCCTTCAACATATAGTCAAGGTGTGAGATCTGGGTTGAGTGCCCTCATAGGGGGCAACCTCAAGGGCAACTTCTTTAAAGTAGAGTTGTGGAGAAGGTTCAGGTGTCTCCAAGAAAAAGGTCACAAAAAGGATGAAGATAAGATCAGAAGGAGACCTCATAGGGGGTGACCTCGAGAGTATAACCACTGAAGCTTCTCTCCAGTACAACCAGTGAACAAGGCTTGGGTGTCTCTGAGAAAAAGGTCAAGAAGTAGAGTAAAGATAAGAACAGGGGGCAGCCTCATAGGGAATGACCTTGAAGATATAACCAATGGAAATTCCTTGCAGTAGAGCCAGGGTCAATGTTCAAGTGCCTCAGAGAAAAAGGTCAAGAAATCGATAAAGAACAAATAAAGATAAAGATAAGAACAGGGGACAACCTCATGCAGGGGTGTGACCAGTGGGGCTTGTCTCCAGTAGAGCCAGTGGACAAGGTTCAGGTGTCTCCAAGAAAAAAGTTAAGAATGAGATAAAGATAAGAACAGGTACCAACCTCAATGAAATGAGGTAGGGAGCTTGCCTCTAGTAGAGCCAATGGCAAAGTTTGTGTGTCTCAGAGAAAAAGGTCAAGTAGATAACGATTAGAACAGGGGACAACCTTGACGGTATGGCCAATGGAGCTTCTCTCCAGTAGAGTCAAGGACAAGGTTCAGGTGTCTCTGAGAAAAATGTCAAGATGTAGGTAATGGTAAGAACAAGGAGTGATCTCAAGGATATGACCTAGGAAGCTTGTCTCTAGTATAGCCAGCGGACAAGGTTCAGGTGTCTCCAAGAAAAAGGTCAAGAATTAGACAAAGATAAGAACAGGGGGCAACCTCAAGGATATGACCTAGGGAGCTTGCCTCCAGTAGAGCCAGGTACAAAGTTTTTGTGTCTCCAAGAAAATGGCCAAGAAGTAGATAAAGATAACGGGGGGCAGGGAAAAAATGAGGGGATGGGAGGAGGAAGAGAGACTGTAGGTGGTCTTATCTTGTTTTTTGCAGGTAGAGGGTAAAACTGTTAGTTTTGCCCCAACATGCTGAAGGGTGTTCATATTGTTCCTCATGCAGAGAGGTCTCATGAACTACTTTCTTTGTGTTTTAGAGAAGCCTGGAATCTGCGAACCTTCTCGTCATAAGTGCATGGACAAACAACCGCAAGGACAGTGTAATGATGATTGGGGCTGTCAAGGAAATCTGAAGTGCTGCACCACCTACTGTGTGCCCCTGTGTCTCCCACCTATGCCTCTAAGACCAAGACCTCGACCACGTAAGTACCTTGAAAGGATAGAATATCAGTGCTTGCAACTTGCCATAGGTCACATCCCATTCCCTGGCACCAAAAACCTTCCAGATATCATAAAGACTGATAACATTTATAGCACTCAAGAAACATTTATCTATGGAATTTCTAGCTATATAAGGGGACCAGTGATGGTCCATCTATATATTGTAGATGTGGTCTGGTGTATTCCTTACTCTGCCCCTAGAAATGTGGTATGGTTAAACATGACCAGAGCCAGCAGCAATGGGGCCATTTTATGTTTCCACTATTTCTTGGTTCACCATATTTGGCACACCACATGTGAGGACTGAGTAATATCTGTAGTGCTGGAAAAATTGTAAGCGGCTATGAAAATTTGTAAAAAAATTGCGAGAAATAATTTTTGTTTTACTGAAGAAGAGACATACTGGGCGAGATTTACTAAAACAGGTTCACTCAGAATCTTGTGCACCTGTGCATGGTAGCCCATTAGTTTCTAACCTCAGCTTGTTCAATGAAGTTTTAGCAATACATCCTGTAAGCTGATTTCCATGCAGAAATGCACGAGATTCTGAGTGAACCAGCTTTAATAAATAAACCCCACAGTGTGTTCTCTCCTGGAAAACTTCTTAAACCGACATCTTGTGCAGCACAGTGTACAATCCTGGCATCTTCTGGGTGCCGGGATTAATTAACTCCCATTCATATGCATCAGGAGTTATGTCCTTCTGGCCAGGTCAGTCATGATGGCCTAAGATCTTGAACCTGGAAGTAGCCAGGTAGAAGATATTGGCAACAGTGACGGAGCTCGACAGCAAAGCATATAGTTCCAATTTATAGAGAAAAGTTAAATGTTTTTCTATTTAACCCCTTCTTAATCCCTAATTATCCCTAATGAGCCCGTAATAACTCCATCCTCTCCTTCTCCCCTTAGCTGTTATTTTCCTGCTGTGTTTTAATTTTTTTTTACCATATAGTAGTTAAACGTTACTTTCGTTTTCATTTGTTTTTTTTTCTTTAATTTTTGTTTAGTGATGCATTTCAAAAAGTGTAAAACTGGGGAAAAATCCATTATTTTCTTTGGAAATAATTTTGCCATGCTTAGTAATAATAGATACATAATTTTAGTATCAATATAAATGGGAATATGGTAGAATCAAATGTATACTTTTATCTACAGTAATACTAATCATTTTAAAAATAACACTGTTCAAACTAGACAAAAAGCTACTTTTTTTCATTTTGGTTATATAAATTATTTTCAATCGATTGCGTAAACAAATTAATCTTTTTTTGCAATACAATATGGGCAGAACAGTGGCTAAGTGGCTAGCACATCTGCCTAGCAATACTAGGGTTGTTGGTTTGAATCCCAACCACAGCACCACCTGCTTGGAGTTTGCATATTCTCCCTATGCCTGCTTTTCCTTCGGGTACTCCGGTTTCCTCCCACACTCCAAAGGCATGCTGGTAGGTTAATTGGCTCCTGTCTAAATTGGCCCTAGCAAATGAATGTGAGTTAGGGACCTTAGATTGTACGCGCCTTGAGGGTTAGGGACTGATGTGAATGTACAATATATATGTAAAGCGTGAATGGACAGCACTCTATAAGTATCTGAAATAAATACATTTCCAGGAGAATAAAAGAAGAAAAAAGTCAGCGCTCAGTGATAATAATTAGCTGCTAGCAAAAAGTGTATATACACAAAAACACCAAAATGATACAATTATAATAGTTTGCAGTGCTTATGAAATACATATATAAATAAAAATGTAGATGAAAATAAACCACAACGCCTGTTACAATTAAGTGAATCAAAAGGAGTGAACAGTACAAATATTATCAGAAAATTCAAGGACAATCTTCTCTGTGATTTATCTTCATATGTTGGCATTAGTGATGTTTGACCTCCACCTTAATTTAAATGAACGCTCACCAGATTCAATTGCTGTCTAAATAAATAGAACAGCTTTTAGGCTAGGTTCACATCTGTGCAGGTTATTTATTTATATATATATATATATATATATATATATATATTTTTTTTTTTTTTAATTAAATATTTTATTATATTTCATTACTAAATACATATATATGATTAATATGTATTAAAATACATATTTTTTTTAATTATTTTATATATTATATATATATATTTTTTATTACATATATATATATATATATATATATATATATATTACTTTTTTTATTGCATTATTTTAATCTTGACCATAATGAACAGCTACATTATACAAATAGTACAAATATGTTTTTTTTCTGGGAACTCCACGGCCTTCTCTCTCCTGGAAATGTAGATGAAAATAAACCACAACGCCCGTGACAATTAAGTGATTCAAAAGGAGTGAACAGTCCAAATATTATCACAATAATTCAAGGACAATCTTCTCTGTGATTTATCTTCGTATGTTGGTATTAGTGATGTTTGACCTCCACCTTAATTTAAATGAACGCTCACCAGATCCAATTGCTGTCTAAATAAATAGAACAGCAAATGTGCTTTTAGGCTAGGTTCACATCTGTGCGGGTGGTGCTGCTGCGGATCCACACGAAAATCTGTGAAGCTGCACCACCCGCACAGAGGAATGCGGACCAGTAGGCGGGTGCCATTAGTTCTAATGACACGCCGCCCGTACTGGAAAACGTAACTGTGCTGGGAACCGAAGTTCCCGTGAGGGCTGCGTTTTCCAAAGAAGTGCAGGGACTTCTTCCCTGCGTGTCACGGGCACGGGAGTCCATTCAAATGAATGGGCTCTCGTGTCCGCGCAAGACGTGGCCCGCACGGCCACATGTATGTGAACCAGGGCTTATAGACAATTAAGCCTTTCTCCAAGAAAAAATACTCCAGGTGAACCACTAGCTCTTCAAACACTCTCAATTCATAGATGTGATGGCGTCATTCGTTTTCTTTTTTAGGCTTTCTTTATTCTATTTCCAGGCGGTAAGTCTGTTGTTTTTCCAAAGAACAATCTCTCCTGCAGATGTATCAGTTACTTGTTGCAGATTCCTCCCTGTTTCTGCTTCGTAGGGAGATTCTGCAGAGTGAATCTGAATGGGAGCCTATCATCTAAGGCCCCATGTACACGGGACACTTCTGAACCATGGAAACTGACTGCTGGAAAACGTAGATTAAAAAACGCCTGTTTAACCGCGTTTGCATGCCGCGTTTATGAATGTTTGCGTTTAGAAGCGTTTTTTTAAGATATCCTCAGGAGACCTTCCAAAATGCCCAGAATGCATTGAAAAACAGTAAAAAATGTACTATTTCAGACTTTTTGAGGGCAATAGAGAGAGCAGAAGCAGAGAGAGTAGTATTTGTTGAGATTAGCTGGGGGGGTTTTGTGGTGTTTGGATGTGTTCCAGCTCATTTCTGTGCAGAAATGATTGCAGCAGTGTCTAACATATTTCCTTTCATGCAAAGCCTCAAAGTATGATGTACCAGGTCCATTTGAGTACCGGGAAAACGCTTTGCATGCATTTTTCATGATGAAAAAAGGCTCTGGACAGCATCTGGAAATGGAAGAGTTAAAAAAAAAATTCTAAACACTTATAAGCGCAGTTAGCCGCATTTACAAGCGTTTGGTGTTTGAAATGCTGATAAAATCTACTTCTGAACGCAAGTTTGGTGCGTTAAAAAAAATGACTGTAAACTCAACTGCCTGTAAATGACGATGTGTACATGGATAGGAAAACAGAGAGAGTTCAGGGGCTGCTGAAAAAAATGCAGAAAAGCTCCTAAACGTGAGTTTATCAGCTGCAGTGTACATGAACGCTGATAGGGAGCAGGAGGTTCAGATTCACTCTGCAGAATCTCCCTCCGAAGCAGGGGTGGACGGACAACTCATGGGGCCCCCGGGCAATAGGGGATCATGGGGCCCCTGTGTCCTTGCCCACACTCAAAGCACACCCAAAAAAGCCTATAAAAAGGTGCCAGGGGCATTTCATGGGGCCCCCTACTGACCCAGGGCCCTCGGGCAGTGCCCGAGTGCTTAAATGGTCAGTCCTCCCCTGCTCCGAAGCAGAAACAGAAAGGAATCTGCAACAAGTAACTGATACATCTGCAGGAGAGCTTGTTCTTTTGAAAAACAACAGACTTACTGCTTGGATATAGAATAAAGAAAGCTTAAAAAAAGAAAACTAATGAAGCCATCACATCTATGAATTGAGAGTGTTTGAAGAGCTACTGGTTCACCTGGAGTATTTTTTCTTGGAGAAGAACTTCATTGTCTATAAAAGCGCTTTTGCTGGCAACACATGAAGATAAATCACAGAAGAGAAGAATGTCCTTGAATTATTGTGATAATATTTGGACTGTTCACTCCTTTTGATTCACTTAATTGTCATCGGCGTTGTGGTTTACTTCATCTACATTTCCAGGAGAGAGAAGGCCATGGAGTTCCCAGAAAAAAAAACATATTTGTACTACTTGTATAATTTAGCTGTTCATTATGGTCAGGACTAAAATAATGCAATAAAAAAAGTTATATATATATATATATATATATATATATATAAAATATAAAATAAAATATTATATATATATATATATATATATATATATAATAAAAAAAATGTTTTAAATAAAATATATTTTAATACATATTAATTATATATTTATTTATTTAGTAATGTAATATAATAATATATTTTATTTAAAAAAATATTTTTTATTATATATATATATATATAGTTGTTTTTTTTAATAAAATATATTATTGTATTACATTACTAGATAAATATATACAGTATATGTATATATATATATGGGATATATATATATATATATATATTTATATATACATACACTGCATATCCCTTATCAGAAGGTTCACTCTGAGGCCTCATATCAAACAAGGGTAAAGTCAATTAAAGTTCTTCCATATTTGTGTTGCAGCTTTTAGAGGAAATGCCTGTCCGAGGTTTCCCGAGAGTTCATGTCGGACCCCGTGGCTTCAATCACAATGCAAGCGTGACCGTGACTGCCCCTTGAACCACCTATGCTGTGACACCCCCTGTAATAAAATCTGCTTACAAGTCTAAGGTAACACTGACAACAGTAAGGAAAAGAGATCCGTATTTTTGGCTCCTGAAATTGTTGTGTGGATTCTACTGATGCAAAAGAGTTATCTCATTAGAAAATTATTTTTTAATTCTAAAAGCTCAACTCAGCAGGACCCTCATACCTCATTTCATAATAGATGATAGGTTCTAATATTTAGAGCCCTCATACCTCCTGCTCCTTATTAGATGATAGGCTCTAATATTCAGAACCCTCATACCTCCTGCTCCCTATTAGATGATAGGCTCTAATAGTCAGAGCCCTCATACCTCCTGCTCCCTATTAGATGATAGGCTCTAATATTCAGAACCCTCATACCGCCTGCTCCCTATTAGATGATAGGCTCTAATAGTCAGAGCCCTCATGCTTCCTGTTCCCTGATAGATGATAGGTTCTAATATTCAGAACCCTCATACCTCCTGCACCCTATTAGATGATAGGCTCTAATATACAGAACCCTCATACCTCCTGTTCCCTGATAGATGATAGTCTCTAATATACAGAACTCTCATTCTTCCTGTTCCCTATTAGATGATAGGCTCTTATATTCAGAACCCTCCTACCTCCTGCTCCCTATTAGATGATAGGCTCTTGTATTCAGAACCTTCATACCTCCTGCTCCCTATTAGATGATAGGCTCTTATATTCAGAACCCTCATACCTCCTGCTCCCTATTAGATGATAAGCTCTAATATATAGAACCCTCATACTTCCTGTTCCCTATTAGATGATAGGCTCTAATATTCAGGACCGTAATATCTCCTTTTTCCTTATTAGGTGATAGGCTCTAACGTACAAGACACTCATACCTTCTGTTCTATATTAGATGATAGGCTCTAATGTACAAGACCCTCATACCTTCTGTTCTATATTAGATGATAAGCTCTAATGTACAGGATCCTCATACCTTCTGTTCTATATTAGATGATAGGCTCTAAAGTGCAGGACCCTCATACCTTCTGTTTCCTATTAGATGAGAGGCTTTAATATTACAGCACCCTCATATTTCCTGTTCCCTTTTAGATGATAGGCTCTAATGTACAGGGCCCTCATACCTTCTGTTCACTATTAAAAGGTAGGCTCTATTATTACAAGACCTTCATACCTCCTGTATTCTGTTAGATGATAGGCTCTAATGAACGGAATCTTCAGAATGTTTTATAACATTGCAATGCAATGCACATTATAGAAGGTATTCGATACTGATTTTTGACTGGGACTGAGACTGGAAAATCCGCTTTCCTCTCATAAATCAGGTGGAGATATTAAGCCATAAGGTGGCCACAGATGTAGTGATTTCTGATCAATACAAACTACGAAAGAATCAATTGATGCAAAATTTAACTTTTTATGATATTGAAAATACAATCTATCAGTAATAAATGTAAAAAATCTATTACAAATGATCATTTCATTGATCTGAATTATGATCAGTTCTGACATGTGTGGGTATTGGTTCAATCGATCAGAGGCAATTGGTTAAATTCTGTGCTCATTCAAGAGCGCTCAAGAGTGCATGGTCTTGAGATTGGAGGTTCTTTGTAGGGTTGTCACCTCATCCCTTTAAAACCAAACACATATTAATTACAAAGGTCCTGAGGCTGATTAACCGCTTCCCAACCGCACTATAGCCTAAAGACAGCTACAGCACGGTTGTCCTCTAAGAATGCGCCCCCAGCGGCCCGCACCTGGTGCTGTTGGTGATTTCTGTGTCCTACAGACACAGCTGATCACGTGCTGTGGTAAAAGGCCAATCACAGCGTCTTTTTTCCATGTGATCAGCCGTGTCCAATGACACAGCTGATCACAAAGTAAATACAGTTGTCAGTTATTGGCAGCACTTTCCTCACGCTCTCACAGTGTGAAGAAAGTACTGCCGATAACTGGCAAATGTGACAGGGGAGATCTGCACTGATAATCAGGGCACTGATTATCCGTGCTGCCCAACAATGCCACCCATCAGTGCCCAGCAGTGTCGGCCGTTAGTGCCCAGCAGTGCCACCAGTCAGTGCCATCTGTCAGTGCCTCCAGTTGGTGCTATCAGCCAGTGCTGACCATCAATGCCAACCATGAGTGCCCTATGAATGCCACCTATTAGTGCCCATCATTGCTGCATATCAGTGCATCATCAGTGCCTCCTCATCAATGCCCACCAGCGCCGCCTCATCAGCGCCCATCAGTGCTGCCTCTCAGTGCAGCCTCATCAATGCACATCAGTGAAGGAGAAAAATTACCTGTTTTCAAAATGTTATAATAAAAAGCAAAGAAAACTCTTTTTAAAATTTTTTTGCTTTTTTAGTTTACAATGCAAAAAATAAAAACCCCAGTGGCGATAAAATACCACCAAAAGAAAGCTCTATTTGTGTGGAAAAAAAAATATATAAACATTTTATATGGGTGCAGTGTTGCATGACCGCGCAATTGTCATTCAAAATGCAACACCACTGAAAGCTGAAAATTGGCCTGGGCAGAAAGGGGGTGAAAGTGCCTGGTAGGCAAGTGATTACGGTGGTAATTAAACTCACTTGATGCCCTAATCTGCATTAAATTAGCCTCAAAAGCTGTGGAATTACTATGTGTTCGGGTTTAAATGGATGAGGCGGCCACCCTAGTCCTTTGGTTTCCTATTTTTGCTCAGATTGACCAGTTTAGTCCCATTGAATGATTACTCGGATGATTCTTGATGTATGTGGCAGAATTATACACTGTGAATCAGGGGCGGACTGACAACTCATGGGGCCCCTGTGTCCTTGCCCAAACTCAAAAAAGCCTATGAAAAAGGTACCAGGGGCATCTCATGGGGCCCCCTACTGACCCCGGGCCCTCAGGCAGTGCCCGAGTTTCCAAATGGTCAGTCTGCCCCTGCTGTGAATGCAGACACATGGGGGTTATTTACTAAAGCTGGTTCACTCAGAATTTCATGCACTTCTTCATGGAAACCAACCAGCTTCCAGGTTTTTTGCTAAAGATTAATTGCACAAGCTGAGGATAGAAGCTGATTGGCTACCATGCCCATGAGTGAACCAGCTTTAGTAAATAAACCCCATAGGCTGGCCATACATTATACAATTTTCTTGAGATTTTTGGTTTAGATTTACCAAAAACCATATAATAGGAGGTCAAACCTAACAAAACTTTCAACTGTATCCAATCAGGCAGGCTCTTGCACTACATAGTTGAAGGTAAATCTAAAGGAAATTGGGCAGAAATTGGACAGAAAACTGTATAGTGTATGGCCAGCTATAAGACTGCTATCCCATGTGACCTAGTTCGGCTATTCAATACCGTGCGGTGGTAATTGTTTTGGTAGAATAAAAGAAAAAATGATCCAGCCAGGGGCGGACTGACCATTTGGAAACTCGGGCACTGCCCGAGGGCCCAGGGTCAGTAGGGGGCCCTATGAGATGCCCCTGGTATCTTTTCATAGGCTTTTTTGGGTGTGGGCAAGGACACAGGGGCCCCATGATCCCCTATTGCCCAGGGGGCCCCATGAGTTGTCAGTCCACCCCTGGATCCAGCTATTTATTCCAAACTACCAGAAACTGTTTCAGGCTGTTGCCCCTTATCAGTGCATTGTATGGAAACCATGGCTTCTATGGAGGACCCAAGGAGACAGAATAGCCATACAGGTTCATTACTGTATGCAGAAAATAAAAAAGGTGCCTAGGCTGAGATGATGTCATCAGTCTGATGCAGGCAGGAGGACGCACTTCCTCAGTATCCTTTTCCCCAGTGATCAGATATTGCAACTTGAAGCGGAGTTCCAGTCAAAGTGTAAAAAAAAATAAAAGTCAGCAGCTAAAAAAACTGTAGCTGCTGACTTTTAGAAAACAACCACCCACCTGTCCCTCAATCCTGTGGTGTCCTCCCCACAGACCATTTTACTGGCCATCTTGTGTTCCCGATGCTGGTATCTTCAGTGTGGACACCCGGCTGTGACAGCTTGTGGCCCACTGCGCATGCGCGAGAAGCGCTGTGCTTTGTGAATGGTCCCGTAGTCTTCTGGGACCTGTCACGTGTCCCAGAAGACTACGGGGAGGGAGGGGGGGAGGACAACTTCTGCTCCCGATCGCCAAGGCGGTTGCAGCAGAAGTGGGAGGAGGGTATCTGTTAACCTCCCTAGCGGTTTGATTATGTCAGTATTTCTGTGCTGAAAGCGGTACATTTTTTTGCATGGAAATATGTATTTTTTTTTATTGTAGGCCTGTAATTTTTAGGAATAACTCAATGAAATCTGTCCGAACAAGAGTCTAGTAAACATTTCGGGTATGATAAAATTTGAAGCACAAAATCATAAATTATAATTTAACCACTTCCTGTCGGGACACTTTCACCCCCTTCCTGTCCAGGCCAATTTTCAGCTTTCAGCGCTATCACACTTTGAATGACAATTGCGCGGTCATGCAACACTGTACCCATATGAATTTTTTACCATTTTTTTGAGACAGATAAAGCTTTATTTTCATGGTATTTATTCACCACTGGAATTTTTATTTTTTTGCTATATAAATGAAAAATCCAAAAATTTTGAAAAAAAGTGTTTTTCTTATAAAATTTTGCAAATAAATAATCTTTTATCATAAATCTTGGCCGAAATGTATTCCGTTATCTTTTTAGTAAAAAAAAAAAAAAAAGCCAAATTAGTTTATTATATAAATTATAATTTTTAAACTTTTTTTTACATTTTTATTTTATTTTTTTATATTATTATTTATGGGGTTTTTTTTACATACTGTCACCCTAGCAGTACAGTGTCACCATGGTGACACTGTACTACTTGTGGGGGGTGATGAAGATTTTTTTTTTTTTTTTTACAGTGATTGCTTTTACACCTATATAGGATGTAAAGGCAATCATTTCTCTTTCTCTCTGTCTGCATTCTTGCAGCCATTGAGAACTACTGAGTGAGCTGTGATTGGTCACAGCTTGTCACATGGTACAAGGCTGTTGTGAATAGCCTTGTACCATGTGACCTCTGTGACCATTCACAGATTTCACACGTAGTAAGCAATGATGTCACAAGTGACATCTTGCTTACTACTTTGTATGTGATCACTGATTGGCCAATCAGTGATCACATGATCAGGACCTCGCACAGAGGTCCCCTACAACGATCGGTGTTCCACTGTGTCCCAGGGAGCATGCACAAGCAGGGGATGGGGAGGCAGTTTTTATACCCTGCACTGCCACCGTCCGACAATTTATATACAACGGTCGGACAGGAGGTGGTTAAGTAGAAAGTCACAAGAGCTGCAGCAGGGGTTGATCTGTGTCAAACATTTATGTACACAGCCAAGAAATGCCTAGGCACCAGGATTTACACGATTGTGTTCTTTCTGAGCTGGCACCTCAGTTGAGAAAGTAGATGGTGATACTTAATGACACCTGAACAAAGATGGCAATGCCGTTATGGGAAGAAAATCAAGTGAAGGTATTGTCAGGGGGAGTGCTGTGATCTCTGTGAGAGTCACTGGAAAGATTACACTGACACATTACTCCACATGCACTTAACATGAAACAATGTATCAGACGCTAGACCCACTTGTGAATGCTTAGCCCTCATGCACACGGGACGTTCTGATAAGGGGTGGACTGACCATTTGGAAACTCAAGCACTGCCCGAGGGCCCGGGGTCAGTAGGGGGCCCCATGAGATGCCCCTGGTACCTTTTTCATAGGCATTTTTGAGTTTGGGCCCCATGATCCCCTATTGCCCAGGGCCCCATGAGTTGTCAGTCCGCCCCTGATAACGATGGTAACGCTAGCTGTGTAAAGTCACATTTGCTTTTTTTAGCATGTTTGCATTAGGGCTTAGCAGCGTTTTCATGCGTTTTCCTGCGTGTTTCTGCGCGTGCGTTTTTTTACCAAAAAAAATATTTTTTTTTTGGTCAAAAAAAGTCCAAAAATGCTGGTTTGCGGCGTTTTGCTGCGTTAGAGCGTTTTTACAGCTAAGAAACACACTAGTCCTGGGTTTTTTTTTTCCAGCCAAAAAACATTGATTCCAGTCTATGTGTGCATGGACACATAGGATAACATGCTGGGGGGTTTACTGGCTGGGGAAAAAAAAAATTAAAAGCCAAAAACAGTCGCTGTAAAAACTTCCCGTGTGCATGAGGACTAAATGTTGCTATCTATCTAATTACCTATTTCTGTTCTAACAGGTTTGGCTGCTGACCAATACGGGAAGATTTGGTTCCTCCAGATAATGCCCAGCTGGGTGTATAACCGGACTTTGGGTGTCTCGCATTACATTCCGGTTGTGTATTGTATGTTTTTGACATTAAAAAATATGACAAGGTTTGGTGTATACTGGAATTTTTGGTGCTCAAGGTTGTGCGGTCTTTAAAGTGTTACTAAACCCACAACAGTAAAATCAGTCTGTATATGCAGTGAAGCATGCTGGTTATACTCACTGTGGAACCTAAGGGGTTAATCCGCTGCATTGTGTAAAAAGGCTGTTTGATCCTGTCTTCTCTGCCCCTCCTCTTGTTGAAATACGCACCTGATACAGACTGAACCCGTGGTCACAAGCATATGCTCAGTTTGGTGTGTATTGCTAGAGATGTTTTTTTTTTCTTGGGAGGGTGCATGTGATCAGCACAGGGCCAATCAGCACTATCCAGACAGAGGGTCAGAGGTTTCACATCCTTCCTTCCAACAAGCTTTAACCAGTGCTCTGCTGAAGTCACAAGACTGCTCTAACTGCTGATGAGAAAAGGTATTTAGCAGTTTATATTTACTAAAATAATTGAATTTCCATGCTCCTGGAACTATATACAAGTCTTCACTTCTTTTCTGGAGAGCTAGCCAGCATCTCCTGTTGTACCACCCCAGACCCTAGATACTCCTCTGTCTAGCTGTTCTGGGTGAATCCCTGGGCAGGGGATCCAGTGCCTGTCACTTTAAGGGACAAGACAGTCCCAGGTAGTAAACAATTCCAGTTTCCCACCAGAGTGCTCCTTCCCTTTACTGGCCCAGGGGGTGTAAATCTACTCGCTCAGTCCTCCTCCTATGAGCTGCTGGGCCAGTGGCTGCTCTCAGGCCCTCTGCTGGGCCGCTCCTTCCCCCTGCATAGGTGGTCCTCGCTCTGGGAGCCAATGAGGTCCTGAGCTTTCCTCCTTTCCAGCTCCACTGCCTGTAGGTGAGCCCCATCCCATCTGGGTCCCCTCCCAGGCTCCTGCTCTCCAGCCTCTCACTTCTCCATCTTCCACTTAACTCTCCTCCTGCTGAGCAGGCTCTGTCGCTCTTAAGGGCTTTCCTGACCCCATGTCAAGCCTCCTGTTGGGGATTGGTCAGGATCCCTCAAAAGTGCAGACCAACCACTCCTCACCCCCTCCCACTTCTTCTAGAATTTTCTCCAAAACTCTAGAGTGGGAGAAGTCCCAGAGAGCTGCTCTGCAGAGCCTCTCAGCTCTGACCTGAATTTGACCTCCCTCTGGCTGCTACTCAGCCTCTGACTAAGAATTTAGAATATAGCTCCCCTAGCTATCTAGGAGGATGCAATAAATACATACCTTATTTTATGCTCATGCTTATATCATCACTGGGTCTCTGCCCTCCTCTTGTCCCAAACTCTATTGGAGGGAAGCTCCATTGATCATACCCTTGAGGTTACTCAACCTAAATCTCACACCTTGACTATATGTTTAGGGATGCATTATACATTTTATATAAAACCACTCAGTTTCATTACTTATTTCAGACCCAGTGATGATCACTGGGTCCCCATGCTTCTCTATGCAATGCAGGCATTGTGGGTGGTGGGAGGGTCCAGCAGGGTGTTGTATATGGCTTCCTGAAAACATCACTGCACCTTGCTTCAGTACTCCTCTCAAGGGCACTCAGACCCAGGGGCGGACTGACAACTCACAGGGCCCCCGGACAATAGGGGATCATGGGGCCCCTGTGTCCTTGCCCAAACTCAAAAAAGCCTATGAAAAAGGTACCAGGGGCATCTCATGGTAATTCAGGGGCATCCCTGGGCAATAGGGGATCATGGGGCCCCTGTGTCCTTGCCCAAACTCAAAAAAGCCTATGAAAAAGGTACCAGGGGCATCTCATGGGGCCCCCTACTGACCTGGGCCCTCGGGCAGTGCCCGAGTTTGCAAATGGTCAATCTGCCCCTGGTCAGAACAGAGTTCCACTTGGTGGGTATGTCACAGATCAGCAGTTTATGGACAGATGGAATTCCTGCTGAATTTCACCCAGACGAACACTAGTTGGGTAGGATGACCTAAAATGGCTTCAAACTCTTCTGGCCTGAGTCAGAAGATCTTGCAACCCTGGGTACCTATCCAGGAACCTATGCAACCCCAGATTGAGGATGTCTGCCAGGCATGGCACATGTGTCAACCTTTCCTGTCAGAGGACAGACAGTAGATTGGTGCCATTCCACCATTACTGGCTGAAGCTGCCATGGCGTTAACCACCTCTGGGCCTGCTTCTGCTGAGCTGAAAGAATTTCTGTCTCAGTGTGGTTTCAGTGCTCTAGGCATACCAGCAGCAGCATCACGTGCCATTTGTATGTATAACTAGTTGCAGACACACCCAAAAAAAGTCATCATTGTACATAGGGTGTGTGTAGCATGACCAGTCTCTCCGCCCTGCTTCTGCCCCCCCCCCCCTTTCAGAATACAGCAACTTTGATTAATCAAAGCCGGAGATACCATATATTCAGAGAGGTTGGCAGCTCTAGCTGTCAAAAAAAGCAGTTTAAGGCTCCATGCACACTAGCGGGTTTTTTTAAGCTAAAAAAAAACACAGGAAAACCGTTGGATGAAAAATGCTGGTAATAGCATTTTTTTGTAGTGTTTTAGTAGCATTTAGAAGCATTTAGGAGCATTAGTGTTTTATTAGTGTTTTTGCAGTACATGTAGGACAAAAACAAAGCTAGAAAAAAGCTGTTAGAAGCGTTTTAGTAGTGTTTAGTAGCGTTTAGCGATTTTTCTGCTGGGAGAAGCTCAAAAAACGCTACTAGCCTAAATATTATACCAATAACCACCCACGCCTATGTTAATCAAATACGAATTAAATAGATTTACAGCTGCTATCTCTTCTCAAAAAGAATCCAAAAAATATATAACATACACCTGATAGCGCTTGCAAAACAACACTCAATACAATATGCAAAACTCCTAAAAAAAAAACTAATTTTTAAAAAAAACAATCACTGTGTAATGTCCCAATTAGTGTGTACCTTCATCTATTATAATGCCATAAAAGACATAAAATGTCCATATAAAAGTCCAAAAGAAAGTGCTCTATACACTGATCCCACCATTCAGTGTGCCGCCACCAATAAAGTGTTTAATCTCCTCACTCACCCGACTTCATTGACCTTCTTGTCATATAAAAAGACAAGTTATCCGGGCTTAGTGGTTTCCCAGGAACGAGTTACGATCTTCTGCTTGGCACTTCTCAGCATTGTTACTTACAGCAATCCAAATGAGTTTCCAATGGTGATAACGACATGAATTTCAAAAAAGAGAGAAGAGGAATCCTCTCATAGTGTAAACTATATATTTATTAAAAATGGTATCTCATAAAAGAATATGCCCATAAAAATATGAAAAACATCCTGATCCGATCAAGCAGATGCCACCAATCCTTCAGCTTGCGTTCCACAGAAGTAATGTACTGGAAGTTCCACTTGATGCGTTTCAACAGTATGTGATGTCCTCAGAATGCACCCCAAAATACATTCTGCTATTTCTCCCGAGTATGGGGGTATCACATGTGAGAGACTTTTTGACAGCCTAGTGTCAGAGCCTGGGCCTTCTGGAGTGAGAGACAATGTTTCTTCTCACTGAGCCACCTGGAATACTAGACAGCTCCTTTGACAACTCTTTGGATGATCCTGCCTTGGTCCTGTTTTCTCTTGAACCTTGAACTCCTTGCTCCTCCCATGAACTTCCTATATAAGCCATGCCTCTGCTCTTCCCCTTTGCCAGATTATTGTGCCTTCTCAGCCAATATCCCGCTTACTGGTCCTGCTGCCGTCTACATCTACGTTACCGACCTTTGGCTTGCTACTGACTATGATTCTGCCTCATCCTATCTACTACCATTGGTGACTGACCCTTGGCTTGTGACTGACTCCGCTTCTGTTGGATCCCTGAACTGTTTGATCCGTTTTTGGTTTCCAGCCTATTCATTCCCTGGTGGGGTGATCCTGAGATCTGCGACCTGGCATTCACACGCAGCCAAATCCATCTCCACCATTAGGAGCTCTGGGGAAGACCGGTGGATGCTTAGACCCCGCACCTCAGGTGAGCCTGCGTCATTCCCAGGGTGGGCCGCTGGTGTACCAATCCTGCTGGTTTTAGGTAAGCCTTGCAACTGCTGTAGCAACTGGTCTCCGAACCTGACCCAGAGCGTGACACCTAGCCACTAGAGATGAGCGAATCGAACCAGGCGAACCGGAATTCGAGTCGAATTTCAGGAAATATTCGATTCGCGGGAAACCGAAATTTTGCCTACTTCGGGTGCGCGAATCGAACATTTCCCGATCAGCCGGCAAAAGTGTCCCTGCAGTGAGCTCCGCTATTTCTGACAGTTCTCTGACAGAAGGAACACATGTTTAGCGGTTAAAACATTGTATCTATTAGTTTACATTTAGGATACAGATGTTTCAACCACTGTACATGTGAAGAAGCTGTGAGAGAACTGTCAGAAATAGAGGAACTCTGCACATACACTTTTTGCCGGCTTGGAATTATTCTTCTTTTCATCCTACTTCTTCTTCTTCTTCATCTTCATCCTCAGAAGAAGAGGATGAGGATGAGGATGAAGAAGAAGAAGAAGAAGAAGTAGGATGAAAAGAAGAATAATTCCAAGCCGGCAAAAAGTGTATGTGCAGAGTTCCTCTATTTCTGACAGTTCTCTCACAGCTTCTTCACATGTACAGCGGTTGAAACATCTGTATCCTAAATGGAAACAAATAGATACAATGTTTCAACCGCTGTATGGAAGGACAGTCCCAGAACTGTCATTAATAGTCTATTTCTGACAGTTCTATGACATTCCCTTCATACAGCGGTTGAAACAGCTGTATGGAGTGAATGTCCCAGAACTGTCAGAAATAGACTATTTATGACAGTTCTGGGACATTCACTCCATACAGCGGTTGAAACATTGTATCTATTTTTTTCCATAAATGACATTCTGCAGATACACTTAGAGGAGCGCTGCAGATACACTTTTTGCCGGCTTGGAATTATTCTTATTTTCATCCTACTTCTTCTTTTTCTTCTTATGAGGATGAGGATGAAGAAGAAGAAGTAGGATGAAAATAAGATTAATTCCAAGCCGGCAAAAGTGTATCTGCAGCGCTCCTCTAAGTGTATTTGCAGAATGTCATTTATGGAAAAAAATAGATACAATGTTTCAACCGCTGTATGGTAGGACAGTCCCAGAACTGTCATAAATAGTCTATTTCTGACAGTTCTGGGACATTCACTCCATACAGCTGTTTCAACCGCTGTATGGAGGGAATGTCATAGAACTGTCAGAAATAGACTATTAATGACAGTTCTGGACTGTCCTTCCATACAGCGGTTGAAACATTGTATGTATTTGTTTCCATAAATGGATCCATTTATGGAAACAAATACATACAATGTTTCAACCGCTGTATGGAAGGACAGTCCCAGAACTGTCATTAATAGTCTATTTCTGACAGTTCCATGACATTCCCTCCATACAGCGGTTGAAACAGCTGTATGGAGTGAATGTCCCAGAACTGTCAGAAATAGACAGAAACTGTCACAGAACTGTCCTTCTTCTCATCCTTCTCCTTCTTCTCATCCTTCTTCTCATCCTTCTTCTCATCCTTCTTCTCATCCTTCTCCTTCTTCTCATCCTTCTCCTTCTTCTCATCCTTCTCCTTCTTCTCATCCTTCTCCTTCTCCTTCTTCTCATCCTTCTCCTTCTTCTCATCCTTCTTCTCATCCTTCTCCTTCTTCTCATCCTTCTCCTTCTTCTCATCCTTCTCCTTCTCCTTCTTCTCATCCTTCTCCTTCTCCTTCTTCTCATCCTTCTCCTTCTCCTTCTTCTCATCCTTCTCCTTCTCCATCTTCCATCCTTCTCCTTCTCCTTCTTCTCATCCTTCTCCTTCTCCTTCTTCTCATCCTTCTCCTTCTCCATCTTCTCATCCTTCTCCTTTTCCTTCTTCTCATCCTTCTCCTTCTGCTTCTCCTTCTCCTTCTTCTCATCCTTCTCCTTCTTCTCATCCTTCTCCTGCTTCTCATCCTTCTCCTTCTCCTTCTTCTCATCCTTCTCCTTCTTCTCATCCTTCTCCTTCTTCTCATCCTTCTCCTTCTTCTCATCCTTCTCCTTCTCCTCATCCTTCTCCTTCTTCTCATCCTTCTCCTTCTCCTTCTTCTCATCCTTCTCCTTCTCCTTCTTCTCATCCTTCTCCTTCTCCATCTTCTCATCCTTCTCCTTCTCCTTCTTCTCATCCTTCTCCTTCTCCTTCTTCTCATCCTTCTCCTTCTTCTCATCCTTCTCCTTCTCCTTCTTCTCATCCTTCTCCTTCTTCTCATCCTTCTCCTTCTCCTCATCCTTCTCCTTCTCCTTCTTCTCATCCTTCTCCTTCTTCTCATCCTTCTCCTTCTCCTTCTCCTCATCCTTCTCCTTCTCCTTCTTCTCATCCTTCTCCTTCTCCTTCTTCTCATCCTTCTCCTTCTCCTTCTTCTCATCCTTCTCCTTCTTCTCATCCTTCTCCTTCTTCTCATCCTTCTCCTTCTTCTCATCCTTCTCCTTCTTCTTCTCATCCTTCTCCTTCTTCTCATCCTTCTCCTTCTTCTCATCCTTCTTCTCATCCTTCTCCTTCTTCTCATCCTTCTCCTTCTCCTTCTTCTCATCCTTCTCCTTCTCCTTCTTCTCATCCTTCTCCTTCTCCTTCTTCTCATCCTTCTCCTTCTCCATCTTCTCATCCTTCTCCTTCTCCATCTTCTCATCCTTCTCCTTCTGCTTCTCCTTCTCCTTCTCCTTCTTCTCATCCTTCTCCTTCTCATCCTTCTCCTTCTTCTCATCCTTCTCCTTCTTCTCATCCTTCTCATCCTTCTTCTCATCCTTCTCCTTCTTTCTCATCCTTCTCCTGCTTCTCATCCTTCTCCTTCTCCTTCTTCTCATCCTTCTCCTTCTTCTCATCCTTCTTCTCATCCTTCTCCTTCTTCTCATCCTTCTCCTTCTCCTTCTTCTCATCCTTCTCCTTCTCCTTCTTCTCATCCTTCTCCTTCTCCTTCTTCTCATCCTTCTCCTTCTTCTCATCCTTCTTCTCCTCATCCTTCTCCTTCTTCTCATCCTTCTCCTTCTCCTTCTTCTCATCCTTCTCCTTCTCATCCTTCTCTTTCTTCTCATCCTTCTCCTTCTTCTCATCCTTCTCCTTCTTCTCATCCTTCTTCTCCTCATCCTTCTCCTTCTTCTCATCCTTCTCCTTCTCCTTCTTCTCATCCTTCTCCTTCTCATCCTTCTCCTTCTCCTTCTTCTCATCCTTCTCCTTCTCCTTCTTCTCATCCTTCTCCTTCTCCTTCTTCTCATCCTTCTCCTTCTTCTCATCCTTCTCCTTCTCCTTCTCTTTCCTCATCTCCAAGGGCATTTAAATTAAAGGTACAGTGTTCTGCACTAATTTAAAGGCTCTCTGAAGCCTAGAAACCCTTTTTATAAGTCATCTTCGTAGCGAAGAAATTCGCATCGAATCGAATTTCACACTGGAATTCGCCGAATCAGCCGAATCGAATTTTTGAGAAATTCGCTCATCTCTACTAGCCACATACAGGTCCCCAAAATCCAATGACCACCTTCAGGCTTTTAAAGGGTATATTTCTTCATATCATTCCTCACTACCTATCACAGTTTTGGAGGACCTAAAATGCCAGGATAATACAAACTCTCCCCCCCCCCCCAAAAAAAAATGACCCCAGGCATTTGATAAGAGGCATGGTGAGTATTTTTCAGATATTATTTTTGTCACAGGGTTTTAAAAAAGAAAAGAGAGAATGCATTTTTGTTTTCTTTCTTCATTTTCCAAAAACTTGTGGCAGCAAATGAGATCTGCAAAATACTCACCGTGCCCCTTAGCAAATACCTTGGAGTGTCTACTTTCCAAAAAGAGGTCATTGGGGGGGGGGGGGAGTTGTACTATCCTGGCATTTCAGGGCCAACATTAGAAGCTTATGCCACACATCATCCACCTCTTCTAACCCCTTTTCTGCCACTTTTTGTTTACATGAAAAAAAATTTTTTGCTAGATTACTTTGAACCCCCAAAATTATATATTTTTTAAAGCAAAGGCCCTAGTGAATAAAATGCTGGGTGTTGCAATTTTTTTATGTCACACAGTATTTGCGTGGCAATTGTTCAAATGCTAATTTTGTCGAAAAAATACACTTTTTTGAATCTTAATGCACAAAAACACAATATATTGCCCAATTGTTTAATTTTTTTTTTTAATTTAGATTTTTATTTTTTTTATTTTTACATTTGTCCCTTTCCATTTTTCTTTTTCTTTTTTTTTTTATCACTTTTATTGTTTTCACAGGGAATGTAAATATCCCCTGTGATAGCAATAGGCAATGACAGGTAATCTTTTCTGAATAATCTCAGGTCTATTAGACTCTAGATATCTCCTCTGCCCTTAAAGCATCTGATCACACCAAGATCGGTGTGATCAAATGCTTTCAAAATTTTAAAAAATTGTTGCTGTTAATATGCTCAGTATCCCCCGTGGGAAGGGAGAGCCCAAGAAAACCATGGAAGGCGGCGGGGGATCCCTTTCCTCTGCTTGTAAGAACAGTCCAGCAGCTAATTAGCCACTAGGATTGCTTTTACATGAAAGCCAACCACCAGCTAAAAAAAAAAAAAAAAGTGATATCAGGATGATGCCTATGGCTGCAGGCATCATCCCAGTATAAGCACTCAAAATCCAGCAATGTACCAGTACGTTGCTGGCCCATGTTGGGCATATACAGTATGAAACAGCAGAGAACACAGGCGTATGATAAATCTGGTCTGTAAACCAATAGGACCGCGATTCATTCTTTTTTGTAATGTCCATGTTGAGGGTTAGGTCCAAAAAAGTTTTAAATTCAGAAACTGTGATAGGTTTCCATGCAAATTGTCTGACAAGAGCTGAATTTGGGTGTGCGGCTGTGTATTGTGCATATAAATTGCTTTGGCCCACAATCAATTGATACAAATCTTCTGTGAAAAACATTGGAGGGGCTAAAGGATAGTGCTGGCAGCGACCGGGGCTAATCCTGCTAACACTGCATTTTTTTAATTTACAAAGCAGTATTTTTATTTTTTTTTAACATTTTTTTTTATTTAAAAGTGATTCTAAAGGTTATTTTTTTTTTCTTGGAAAATAACAAACATGTCTATACATACCTGCTGTGTGCAGTGATTTTGCACAGAGCAGCCTGGATCCTCCTTTTCTCGACTCCCACACAGGCTCTCCTGGCTCCTCCTGTCTGTCGGGTGCCCCCACAGCAAGGAGCTTGATGTGGGGGCACCCGCTCCTCCGTGTGTCCATTCACACACAGAGCCGTAGCTTGGCCCTGCCCCCCCTCTCTCCTCATTGGCTGACTAGCTGTGATTTACAGCAGCAGGAGTCAATAGCTCCCGCTTGCTGTCTCAGCCAATGAGGAGGTAGAGACCCATTACATCCGAGGCTTTCATTCACATCCCTGGATTGCGATGAGTCTCAGGTAAGCATTGGGGGGGCTGGAGGAGATGCTGCACATAGAAAGTTTTTTTTACCTTCATGCATAGAATGCATAAGGGTAAAAAACATTTCAGCTTTTACAACCACTATACATACTTTTATCAGAGTAGTACAATGTTACCATAGTAACATTGTACTACTCTGGGAGGGTGATAAGGGGGTTTTTTTGCACTTTGCTTTGCAGATAGAGATTATTGCAATGCAAAGCTTGCTTTGAACTGTTATGAATGAGTTAAGTTCATGACAATTCAAAATAACAGTGATCTATGATTGGCTAGAGCTGATCACATGGTACAGGGTGATGTGATTGGCCCCATGATACACATGGTACAGGGTGCTGTGATTGGCCCCATGATACACATGGTACAGGGTGCTGTGATTGGCCCCATGGTACACATGGTACAGGGTGCTGTGATTGGCCCCATGGTACAGGGTGCTTTGATTGGCCCCATGATACACATGGTACAGGGTGCTGTGATTGGCACCATGATACACATGGTACAGGGTGCTGTGATTGGCCCCATGATACACATGGTACAAGGTGCTCTGATTGGCCCCATGATACACATGGTACAGGGTGCTGTGATTGGCCCCATGATACAGGGTGCTGTGATTGGCCCCATGGTACACATGGTACAGGGTGCTGTGATTGGCCCCATGGTACACACGGTACAGGGTGCTGTGATCGCATGACCACCGAGTCCTGTTCACTGGGATCTACATTCCACTGTGTCCACCGTGGGGGGAGCGCTGCTTCCTGTGTTGGTACAGCCAGAGCGACGTATTCGTATGTTGCTTTGCCTGTAGCTGCCGCCTGTCCGTTGTGCATTGCGGTTGGGCGGCAAGCAGTTAAACAGGACAAATTTTGTGAAGTTACATAGTTAGTCTGGCTGAAAAAAGACAAAAGTCCATTCAGTTCAACCATAAAAAAAAAAATTTAAAAGTTATAATCCTATACCCACAGTTGACCCAGAGGAAGGCAAAAAACCCAGCAAAGCATGATCCAATTTGCTCCTGCAGGGAAGTAACACTATTTATTTTTACACTAACACTGCTTAAAAAAAAAAAAGGTGTTTTTGTTTAGTTTTATTGTCTAAGGAGTGCGAAAAAAAAAATCATTGTTGCAAGACAATGTCACAAAGAGAAGGTCTTGTTTGTACTTAAAAAAAACTATGTACTGTATCTATTACCTTATCTTTAGTAATGAGAAAGTTATTGCCGAATACACAGGTCCATAGCAGAAATGTAAATGTCTCTGGTCCATAGGGAGTGAACAGGTGGGAGAGGAGAAGTGGTCAACCTTAGTTTATTATATTTTTCTAAACAAAATAGAAATGGGTACAATCCATGGTGTATCAGGAATACAGAAATTAAAGAAAAGACAGATATACAAAATATACATGTCAGAGGAGTATAAGATATTATAATGAGTATGAAAATGAGAAATATACATTGCCCATCATGTATGCAGAGTAATAATAAAGACATGACATAATTAAAGGCAAGAGTGTGTAGAGCAATGATTTGAATGATACATGAAGATCAGCAGAATATACAATGAGAGGAGATAGTAAGGGGCTAGGATAATAATAACCACTCTATATTCCAGTAACTGTACCCAATAACATTGGTTTGGAGCATAAACGGATCGTAGAAGAAAGAGCTATGACCTGAGGATAGCCTAAGACAAGAAAAGAAGAAGAAAGCGGAAGAAAAGATTTTTGATGTTGGGCTTGATGTTCGAGTTGAATGTAAGTTTGACTCGAACATTGGCCGTTCGGTGGGTAAGTTTGACTCGAACATTGGCCGTTCGGTGGGTAGGTCTGACTCGAACATTGGCCGTTCGGTGGGTAAGTCTGACTCGAACATTGGCTGTTCGGTGGGTAAGTCTGACTCGAACATTGGCCGTTCGGTGGGTAAGTTTGACTCGAACATTGGCCGTTTGGTGGGTAAGTTTGACTCGAACATTGGCCGTTTGGTGGGTAAGTTTGACTCGAACATTGGCCGTTTGGTGGGTAAGTTTGACTCGAACATTGGCCGTTTGGTGGGTAAGTTTGACTCGAACATTGGCCGTTTGGTGGGTAAGTTTGACTCGAACATTGGCCGTTGGTGGGTACGTTTGACTCGAACATTGGCCGTTTCGGTGGGTACGTTTGACTCGAACATTGGCCGTTCGGTGGGTACGTTTGACTCGAACATTGGCCGTTCGGTGGGTACGTTTGACTCGAACATTGGCCGTTCGGCAGGGTGTTCACCTGCCACACCCCACAATGCACTGAGCTCTGACAGTGCATTGTGATTGACCAAAGCAATGCACCTGTCCACAGGTCAGGTGCAATGCTCTGGCCAATCACAGCGCATGATGACATCATAAGAGGCCAGGGTAACATCACCAGGTGGCCCTGCCCCTTAGATATTTAAAGCAGAGTTCCACCCAAAAGGGGAAGTTCTGCTTTAATGCTTTGTCCCCCGCTCCCCATTAAGGATTGGCACCTTTTGGGAGCGGGTACCTGAATTTGACAGGTACCCGCTCCCACTTCCGCTGCGATCCCCTAGGCAATCAGAAGTGGAAGTTGTTCTCCTACACCATAGTCTTCTGGGACATGTGACAGGTCCCAGAAGACTACGGGGCCATTCACGAAGCGTAGTGCTTCTCGCACATGCGCAGTGGGCACCCGGCTGTGAAGCCGCAAGCTGTCACAGGCGGGTGCCCACACCGAAGCCACTGCTGGCGCCAGGGAGAGAAGACGACCAGTGAAACCAGTGCTGGCGAAGACACTGCTGAACTGAGGGACAGGTAAGTGGCTGTATTTTAAAAGTCAGCTGCTACAGTTTTTGTAGCTGCTGACTTTTTTTTTTTTTTTTCAGCTGGAACTTCGCTTTAAAAACTGTCAGGCCAGCGTAGCTGTCAGACTGCCAGGAGCCAGCGTCGAGTGCGGAGCGGGTTTTTTTTTTTTTTTTACTTTTTTTCAGGTCAGCGGTGGCTGGATCTACCTCAGGGGACATTTTTTTTATTTTTGTTTTTAATAAAGAATTTTTTTTTTTTTTTGCGAATGAGTAGCAGTACCATTTACCCCATACTCATTCACATAGGGGAGGACTGGGATCTGGGGGCCTCCTTGTTAGAGGTGGCTTCCAAATTCCGATAAGCCCCCCCCACGCCTGCAGACCGCCACAACCACTAGCCACGGTTGTGGGGGAGAGGCCCTTGTCCCCATCAACATGTGGACAAGGTGCTTTGGGGGGAACACTTTTTTTTTTTTTGGAGTTTTTTAATTGCCAGCAATTCTTTTTACATACAGCTGTCAGTGGGGAACACATCTGACAGCAGAAACATTAAAATGTTTTTCCTGCTAAAATACCACATGACTTAATATTATAACTCATGCAATATTTTAGTAGCTGTGCGGTATCTTACCACATACTTGGATGTGGTAAGATACTGCTTAGTGAATTGTCACGGTTCGAAGTTTGCTGCTGAACTTTCATAAGGTTCAAATGTTTGACTGAGAACTGAACAGGGGGGCGGTTGGCCCACCACTAAAGATTTGTGTTAGAGAACAATGAAGAGAGGGAAGGGAGGGAGAAGACTGAGCCCCACACCATCTCCAAAGAACCCCAACAGCCAAGTAAGAAAAAACTGACAGCAGATGAGTTATGGTTGCTAAGGACACAGCGGCCGCCTGCTCCTTAACAACCAGTTAACGAATCAATTCAAATCATTTGTTATTTCGGATGCTTCAAACATCTGAATGAAACAAATGAATTTCATTGCTTTGTTATAATTTATTTTGGCTTAGTTTTAATTTGTTACTATCAGAAAGTATTCAAATCTCCAAATAATGAAAATCTTTTCCGAATTTAGATTCATAACAAAACAAATCGCTCATGTCTACTGTGGACACAGAGGCTGCTCTCCCCTTCATGGCTGCACGGGAACTTCTGCCTACCCCTGCTGACCTGCCACATAGGGTGATGAGAATGTGGGTCTTATTCCCTATTGCTATTTGCCGCTATTGGAAGAGCTGTATGGGGGGGGGGGGGAGTGGTTATTGGGTGCACTGTACATTGTAGCGCTTTTGCAGACTAAACAGCACCTCCATAATGTGGTGCTGCGCTGCAAACAAAGAGCAGGCATTGAGGTGACACAGATTCACAATGCTCTGTCTGCTGCTGACCCTGTAAAAAAATAAGTAAAGACATAAAACAAACTCTGTGCTTAGATGAAAATCAAATATTATTTATTATTATTATACAGGATTTATATAGTGCCAACAGTTTGCGTAGCGCTTTACTAAATGAAGGCAGACATTACAGTTACAATATAATTTGGTACAAGAGGCAACAGAGGGCCCGGCTCCTTAGAGCTTACAATTTAGGAGGAAGGGTTGAGTGATACAAAAGGTAATAGTTGTGGGGGGGATGAGCTGATGAAGGAAATAAATGGTGGTTTACTACCATGTTTCCCCGAAAATAAGACAGTGTCTTATATTAATTTGTGCTCCCAAAGATGCGCTAGGTCTTATTTTCAGGGGATGTCTTATTTTTCCATGAAGAAGAATACGATACACATTTATTGTTAAATGAAAATAAAGGAAATGTATTACCTGTATACGGTACGGTAGTTGTCAACACAAACCAAACTGTGAATCCTACAGTATCAAGAATTAACTCATTTGTTCAATGACAATCATGTCATCATCTTCTGGAACATCATCATAACAGGCAGTGTCACCAGAGACAGACCAGCACTCACCACCTTCGCCGCGTCCCGTCCGCTCTGATCCTCCTGTTCTTCTACACGCATCTGCGAAAGTCTCCTCCTCTCTCCTGCCCCGCGTTCACCGCTCACTCCGACCTCCGCTCCGCCTCCACACAGCAGTGAGGTCAGGACTCCGCGTAACGTCACCGGTTGCTAGACGCCAGTCGGGGCGCCCCTAGCAACCAGTTTACGGTAAATTAATTTTCATTCCGTGACAGAGCCTAGGGGGGCCTTATTTTCGGGGGGATGCCTTATATTTCACCCAGAAAGAAGCCTGTAAGTAGGTCTTATTTTCGGAGGTTTTATTTTCGGGGAAACATGGTAGGTAGAAGCAGAATTATTATTATACAGGACTTAGATAGCGCCGACAGTTTGCTCAGTGCTTTACATTATGGAGGGAGACAATACAGTAACAATACAAGAGGGATTTGAGGGCCCGGCTCCTTGGAGTTTACAATCTAGGAGGGAGGGGCTAGTGGTACAAGAGGAAATTAGCTGTGGGGGATGGAGTGGTAGGAAGAGTAGAGGATTCCAGTACTAGCTGGGGTCGGGGTAGGCTTCCCTGAAGAGATGGGTTTTCAGAGTGCGCCTAAAAGAGAGCAGAGTAGGTGATAGCCTGATAGATTGGGGTAGGGAGCTCCAGAGCATGGGTGAAGCCCTTGAGAAATCCTGGAGACGAGCATGGGAGGAGGAGACAAGGGAGCTAGAGAGTAGGAGGGCCTGCGAGGAGCGGAGAGTACGGTTTGGGTGTTATTTAGAGACAAGGTCGGTGATGTATTTAGGGGCAGTGTTATGAACGGCTTTATATGTCAGTGTTAGTGTTTTGAATTTTTTTCCGCTGGACAATTGGAAGCCAGTGGAGGGATTGGCAGAGAGGGGTGGCAAATACAAAGCGGTTAGTGAGGTGAATGAGTCTGGCAGCAGCATTCATGATGGACTGGAGTGGGGATAGCCTTTAAAGAGAGAGGTTTTCAGGGATCGTCTAAAGGTGGATAGATTAGGAGACAGCTGGACAGATTGGGGTAGGGAGTTCCATAGGATTGGAGAAGCTCGGGAGAAGTCCTGGAGGCGAGCATGGGAGGAGGTGACGCGGGAACTAGAGAGCAGAAGGTCTTAGGAGGATCGAAGAGAATGGTTTGTTTGATATTTTGAGACCAGGTTGGCGATGTAGCTGGGGACAGAGTTGTGTATGGCTTTGTAAATTGTTGTTAGTATATATATATATAGATATATATATATATATAAATATATATGCATATAAGTAAATATATAAAGCAGCCAGCAATAAGGATTATGAAACCAACCCCAAAACAATAATATAACAAAACTGCGGCGCTAAATGATGTGTCTATAATAACTTAAAAAAGGTATACAACTGTATAACTAAACCAAAATTATACAGAAAAAAAAGTGCACAAACACGTCATTCAAAAATAGTGAATAACATAAAAGGTGTCCCAATAAATTGCAAAAAATAGTATCCAACACGAAAAAAAAAAGTATCCAATACGAATGAGTGTCACCGTGGATCAAGGTAAAAAGTAAAAAAAAAGTAAAAAAAAGTGTAAAATGGTGATCGCAGGCTAAGGAAATAGGAGCCTCCACAGTAGATCTTCCACCAATCTAAAAGGAAAGCTTCCACCAGACAGACACCTCATCAAATGTTCTGACCACCTATAAAGGAATGGTTATATGCACTTTTAAAGCTAAACACTGGGATGCCGCTGGATCTCAAAACAACTCTCTCCTTCAATGTGCTCCAAATGGTGTCCCTGGGATTATAGATAGCAGTGGCGTCACTAGGGGGGTGCAGGGGGTGCGTGCTGCAGCGGGTGACACCATCACAGGGGGTGACACCAAAATGAAAAGAAGAAAATTCATTAGATCAGACATAGCTTCCTTTCTCGAGTCTGTTTCCTGTGCAGGAGCAGGATGCCAGCCAGGGGCGGACTGACAACTCATGGGGCCCCCGGGCAATAGGGGATCATGGGGCCCCTGTGTCCTTACCCAAACTCAAAAAAAGCCTATGAAAAAGGTACCAGGGGCATCTTATAGGGCCCCCTACTGACCCCGGGCCCTCGGGCGGTGCCCGAGTTTCCAAATGGTCAGTCTGCCCCTGATGCCAGCAGCGCTTCTGGGCTTGAGCTTGGCCCCCACCATCACCACACTCAGAGCCGGCCAAAGTGAACTACAGTATACAGTCCAGGCAGGAGAAGTGACAGAGGCAGAGAGGAGAGAGTGGGGAGGAGATGCAGGCTGCTCTGTGATCTCCCTCCTCCTGTCATACAGCGATCCTCCATACAGAAGGTTACATAGGATACAGGGGCGGACTGACCATTCGGGCACTGCCCGAGGGCCCAGGGTCAGTAGGGGGACCCATGAGATGCCCCTGGTACCTTTTCATAGGCTTTTTTGGGTGTGGTTTGAGTGTGGGTGAGGACACAGGGGCCCCATGATCCCCTATTGCCCGGGGACCGCATGATAGGATCACTCTTAGATCGGATGGTACACGGCTTCATTACCCATCCCCATCTCCTTCAAAGACTGCTCAACTCCTGGAAATGTGGATGGGGGCGGGTAATCATGCCGTGTACCAACAGATCTAAGAGCGATCCTATGTAACCTGCTGTATGGAGGATCACTGTTATGACAGGAGGTGGAGATCACAGAGATCCTGCATCTCCACACTACTCCTGTAGTCAGTGGCGTCACTAGGGGAATGTGTACCCCAACGGGTGACACCATCTCAAAGAGTTACACCAAATAAAATGTTAAACGTATTTCACCAGAAAATAAAAAATCCGTGAAGAGTTTTAACGAAAATGATAATGTTGTTATGAATGTCAAGTCGAACCAAAAATATCTCGTAACTAGGGGCGGACTGACCATTCGAGCACCGGGCACTGCCCGAGGGCCCGGGGTCAGTAGGGGGCCCCATGAAATGCCCCTGGTACCTTTTTTATAGGTTTTTTTGAGTTTGGGCAAGGACACGGGGCCCATGATCCCCTATTGCCCGGGGGCCCCATGAGTTGTCAGTCCGCCCCTGCTCGTAACTGTTGTCTGGAGGGGTGACACCACATGTTACCACACCGGGTGACACCAACCCTAGTGACTCCTCTGGAAGTTGGTTTTACTACACCATGAGAGATTCTTCTTTGTTCTATCTCAATTTAATAAGGGATAAGAACATCAAGGAGTACTGAATAGAAATGCCAGAGCATCAGATCCTCCTTCGGTGGTTGGCGAGAGCCCTCTTCCGTGTTTTGGCTTGCGTGATAGCGTCACCTCCTCTGGTAATACTCTTTTAGTTTTTCTGCGTTCAGCCAGCAGAAGCGATCTCACTATTGAATTTTAAAGATATTGAAAATATAATAATATTTTAACCTGCGCCTATAAATGAATACGTACATCAAACTAAGTGTATAGTGTAAAATCATTTAAAACATTTATTAAACCATAGAAATGCACTTACATGCTTCAAAATTTAACCAAAGAAATTAACCACTTCAGGTCCGGACACTTTTACCCTCTTCCTGTTCAGGCCAATTTTCAGCTTTCAGTGCTGTCACACTTTGACTGACAATTGCACGGTCATGCAACACTGTACCGATTTGAATTTTTTAGCATTTTTTTGAGACAGATAAAACTTTATTGTGGTGGTATTTATTCACCGCTGGGATTTTTATTTTTTTTCTGCTATATAAATGAAAGAGACAAAAAAAATTTTGAAAAAAGTGTTCTTATAAAATTTTGCAAATAAATAATTTTTCTTCATAAATCTTGGCCAAAATGTATTCAGTTATCTTTTTAGTAAAAAAAAATAACCCAAATTAGTTTATAACCAAAAATTATAATTTTTCTTTGGAATTGGGACTCACTTTTATGTTTCACTTTTTTTATTATTTTTATTGTATTGGAAGCAATGTCACATCTACCTTCACGGATGATCAGCTAGGATTGTATTATTATAACTGATTTATGCTTTTAGCTCTACACTTTTATTTGTATATAGAGATAAAAAAAACGGAAGCAGCGTGCACACCATGGACCAGATACTATGTCACCATGGCGCTCATCACCTGACGTGCTTTGCCCCTCCTACTGGGCATCCTCAGAGGCTATTTTACTTATGTGAGTGGAATACATACTTTTATCTGGAATTTTTAATAAATGTTGTTATACTATGTGGCTATATTTTTTTATTCCTTATGAGCGCCTAAATTCTTGGCTACCATATACGATCATCCTCGCAATTAAAGGGATATATCCGCATCGTGGAGGACTACAAGTGCCAGCTATTCAGGGATTTTTTTCCCACTAATCTTGAATCCATACAAGTCGGTGAGTGAGGGGTACCACCAGTGGGAAGCACAGTGTTTGTTGTTCCAGCACTTTTATAAGAAGATCACAGCACAAGTTACGATTATAATTAATCACAGTGCATGGACTTTATGAGGAATGGTCATATAAAACACTGTATATTATTGTTCAATATTGGAAATATGACTGATCATGCCAAAAAACTGTCTTTTATTTAAGGATAGTAGTCATATGAAGCTATTTATTATCACATAGTTGTTTGGCTCATTTTTAAATCATAATGATAACATTGTGATTTAAAAATGATACCCAAATACCCCTGATCAAAAAGTTTCCACCCCCTGGAATGTTTGGCCTTGGTACAGACACACAAGGTGACACACACAGGTTAAAATGGCAATTAAAGTTTAATTTCCCACATCTGTGGCTTTTTAAATTGCAATTAGTGTCTGTGTATAAACAGACAGTGAGTTTGTTAGCTCTCACATGGATGCACTGAGCAGTTTAGATACTGAGCCATGGGGAGCAGAAAAGAACTGTCAAAAGATTTTCGTAACAAGGTATTAGAACTTGAAAAGGTGGAAACGGATATAAAAAGATATTCAAAGCCTTGAATATGCCAGTCAGTACTGTTCAATCGTTTACTAAGAAGTGGCAAATTTGGGGATCGCTTGATACCAAGCCAAGGTCAGGTAGACCAAGACAGATTGCAGCCACAACTGCCAGAAGAATTGTTCGGGATTCAAAGAAAAACCCACAGGTAACCTCAGGGGAAATGCAGGCTGCTCTGGAAAAAAATGGTGTGGTTGTTTTAAGGAGCACAATACGACAATACTTGAACAAAAATGAGCTGCATGGTTGAGTGGCCAGAAAGAAGCCTTTACTGCACCAATGGCACAAAAATGCCTGGTTACAACATGGCTGACAACACCTAGACACACCTCACAGCTTCTGGCACACTGTGATCTGGAGTGACAAGACCAATATAGAGCTTTATGGTCACAACCATAAGCACTATGTTTGGAGAGGGTCAACAGCGACAAGAATACCATTTTCACTGTGAAGCATGATGGTGACTCACTGATGTTTTGGGAGTGTGTGAGCTCTAAAAGCATGGGGGATCTTGTACAAATTGATGGCAAGATGAATGCAGCATGTTATTAGAAAATACTGGCAGACAATTTGCATTCTTCTGCATGAGAGCTGCTCATGGGACACTCTTGGACTCTCCAGCAGGACAATGACCCTAAGCACAAGGCCAAGTTGACCCTCCAGTGGTTAGAGCAGAAAAAGGTGAAGGCTCTGGAGTGGCCATGACAGTCTCCTAACCTTTTTATCATTGAGCTACTCTGGGGAGATCTCAAACATGCGGTTCATGGAAGATGGCCAAAGACTTTGCATGAACTCTTGACATTTTGCCAAGACGAATGGGCAGCTATACCACCTGCAAGAATTTGGGGCCTTATAGACAACTATTACAAAAGACTGCACCTCGTCATTGATGCTAAAGGGGGCAATACACAGTATTAAGAACCAAGGGGATGCATACTTTTGAACAGGGGGCATTTCTTTGTTTACTTGTTTCCATGTTTTGTTTTATGTTTATGCCATTCTTTATGACCTACATTTGTATATGTATCCCACAAGAAATAAAAGAAATGTGTTTTGCCAGCTCACTCATATTTTCTATAAAATTGGTACATACTGTATATTACAAATTCACTGTATATTACCAATTTTCCAAGGGGATGCAAACTTTTGAGCACAACTGTACCTCTGACCAGGTCCAGTGCTACCCCAGCTAATCTTATAAAACTGTATCCAAAAATATTCTTTATACACACTTTACATGAACATCAACTCATAATAGACTGATTGTTTAGTTCATTTGGTTATCCGATAGCTACAACACTTGATTTTGGATAGCCATGCATTAAGTTCATTTGAACCATTCAGCAATACTTGGTATTGTCTTATAAGGAGGGACCTCTTTCAATGCTCTACATATTTTGCAGTATGCTGGTAGGAACCCAGTTTTGGATAGGGTTGGCCGATATTTGAACCTCCAGTTAAAATACTGTCGATATCGTGGCTCATCCTTATCTAAATCCAGAAGATATTTGGCCAGTTCTTGAGGAGATGAAAAGTCATCAACATGAATAAAAGCATCAGGTGGAATGAAACGTTCATAATTTTTACGTGAAGGACCCATGGCAACAGGCACAGTTCCTGCCATTAATGAATTTCTCCAGAACTTTTCCGTGATGTAATCCTCATGTATGGAATTCTCAAAAGCGAGGTAGAACTTATACGTTGCCAGGGTTTGGAAAGTCTCGTTCCGCAGAAGAGGCAAACCATATTTTCCATACACATCAATTGAAATGTATTTCTTTAACTCCTCGTAATATTTGGTTCTTCTGTACTTTGTCTTCCAGTTACTAATCACCCATGCCAGCAACTTTGACTTGTGGGGGATTGTAAAATTTTCTTTTCCATCAACTTTTTCTAGCCATCCATTTGGAATATATATATCTGAATCGAGTCGGTAGGACATTGTGAGGTTAATTTTGTTGTCCATGAGCGTTAAATTTGGGCAGTTGGTTGGAGACTCCATGCTAAACCAGATCCAGTATTGGTCGGATGGTCTTGGCACTGGAGGTAAAAGCTCTTCTGACTTATATACATCCCTATGACTAATAACAACAGCATCTGCTATGGGGTACTCATTGCGATTCATGGTGTAGAAACAGCCGGAGTTTTCATTTCGTGGACACCTATTTAGAGGAAACTCGTATCCTAATGGCCATGTCCAAAGTAAGATGGTCAGCAGAGACCTATTGAAGTTCTCCAATGTCTCAGCTGCTGTTGGTGGCTTTGTCACAGTCAATTGGTTTGATATCACTGAGAACTCTGTCACAGAGTCTGATGCCACCTTTGGCGTGTGTTTTACTTCAACATTTTTTTTGACCAATGGTCTTTCTATGTGAAAATAAACATATGAAATGTAGGAAATGGTTCCCAATACTAACATGCTGAAGTAGACCAAAGTCCATTTTGAGTATTGTTTTAGGAAATACATATGGAAGTGATGCAGGTCCTTGAATCTGACTGATTAACGAGCGTCGTCTTTGATGTTTAGTTCAGTGTCTCCATGCCTGGGAAAAAAGAGAAACAGACTGCTAACAAGTAAAGTACACTAATGGTTACATTCTGAAATTGTTCACAGTGCATAAACCCAACAGTCTTTCCAAGGATTACCCCGTCGAGTGTGTATATCAACAGCTGAAGCTTCTGTTTAGCAGCCAACAAAAAAAAAGAAAAAAAATAGAAAGTTGAGGTTTAGTGATCCTGGGTTTATTTTTCGGGGAAGTTATATTTTATTTATTTATTTATTGCTAAGACCTATTTATTGCTAAGCATGGATGTCACACCACTTCCTCAAATTTCTAAAACTGAGCTCATAATATTCCCTCCAGCCCATGCCCCCTCCCCTGACTTCTCCATCAAGATCAATAATACAACCATCAGTCCTTCCCCTCATGCTAGGGTACTATTTGTAATCCTAGACTGCCATCTGTCCTTTCAGCCCCAAATCCAATCACTGTCCAAATCTTGTAGACTTCACTCCCGTAGCATCTCCAAAATATGCCCCTTTTTAACCATTTAAACCACTAAGCAACTTATTTACTTCCTTGTTATCTCTCACCTTGACTATCGTTACTCCCTCCTCGTTGGCCTACCTCATCGCAGGCTATCACCTCCTCAATCTATCATGAATGCTGCTGCCAGACTCCCCCTTACCAACCGTTCCATGTCTGCCACCCCTCTCTGCCAATCCCTCCACTGACTTCCCCTTGCCCAAGGAATAAAATTCAAAACATTATCAACAACATACAGTGCCATTTACAATTCTGCCCCAAGCTACATCACCAATCTTGTCTCCAAATATCACTCATACCATCCTCTCTGCTCCTTTCAAGTCCTCCTGCTCTCTAGCTCCTTTGTCTTTTCCTTTCATGCTCGTCTCCAGAGCCTCTCCCATCCTCTGGAACTCCCTACCCCAATCATCTGCACCCATCTGTTTGGGGAGAGCTGAAACGTTAATCCCATATGGCTCATAGTACTATTGTGTAAGGACCAGTATTAACCTATTTATCTGACATGGATTGCTCGGATCAAACTCTATTTCAGTTTTATTTAAGAATTTCTGGTGTGCTGACCGGTTCATGCATGTATGTCACACATCAATGCCAGCTGATTATTACTCCTGTGCACTATTGAGTGTGTTGGACGCATTACCCTAACCACCCACAAGATGTCACCATCCATATAATCACTATGGGACCATGCTCGTAGTTTTTAAACATTCACTTTTTATGCATTTTAATTTTTATGTTATATCTCTCATGTCCTAAGTTCACCACTAATTAATTGCATCACGAGCCGAGCACTAGTAAATTAAGAGAATTAAGAGAATCTGTGATGCCTCTGTGTCTGTTTAGGATGTCTTCTGGTATGTACACAGTGTGGCACCGAAAAAATGGCATCCGTGAACGCTCACAGCGCAAACGCGAATGCCTTCCCTACTTTGGAACTCTTGGAAAATGGCCGCGAGCGCTCACTGCGCATGCGCGAAAGTCCGTTCTCCGTCCATACTAAAATCACCGGTAAAATGGCCGCCAAGTCGCCAGTGCGCATGCGCGAACCGTAATTGGCGGCGCTAGATCGCTCAAAAGCGCGCCAATTACCTTTCTATAAAAGCAGTATCATTTATCACGGGCACACTCCCTCTGAGGAAGTGTTTTGCACACGAAACGCGTTAGGGAGGTGCCCTTGACCTGTGTATGCATACCACAAAGCCATCCTGATTGACACCCTGGTGGCCTGACCTTGCTTTGATGTAAGTTTTTTCCTCCAATTGTATCTGGTGTAAGTTTTTACTTAATAAACATACTACACTATCAGAGGCTTCTCTGGGTCTCATCTATGTTATGGGAGCCCGCTTTTGAAGGTTACGTCCATTTGGGAATGATGCATGATCACCCCCTCCCCCGCTGATGATCTCTCTGGTGGATGACTTACCCATATACCTGGATTGATGGCATCTGGTGGCCAAACCTGCAGATGACATCCTCCTAATACTACAAGTCCAGAGCACCAGGAGCGGGTCTTAATTGCTCCATGCGCATTGGTTGCGCTATCTGGTTAGTGCATTATTTGTACAAATCACGAGATCACAAGAGTCACGAATTTCTCTGAACATGAATTATTGGGACAATTGCACCTATCACTTTATCGCACCATGCAATATGGACTGAATTTGTCATGCAGTTATGCTGTTCATGTTCTGTTTTTTATGCTTGTTCATATTTAATTTCAAAAGCGCTGCATATTTATTTTTTCATGTTTCTATCTGGGTCCCAAGGTTACCTTTTATGCTAGCTGCTTCATTTATGTACTCCCAGCGCTCTATTACCTACTTATACATCTGTCCAGCTATCGCCTAGTCTATCCACTTTTAGGTGATCCCTGAAAATTTACCTCTTCAGGGAAGCCTATCTTGCCTTCAGCTAATAACTAAACCTTCTATTTCTCCTATCAGTCCATTCCCCACAGTTATTACCTTTTTGTACCACCAGCCCCTCCCTCTTAGATTGTAAGCTCCAAGGAGCAGGGCCCTCCTATCCCTCTTGTATTGAACTGTATTGTCTCCTTTTTATATTGTAAGACTGAGCAAACGGTTGGAGCTATATAAATTCTGAATAATAATAAGAACTTTCTTTAAAATTCATGATCTGTATTGTGCAGTTTTTACCGTCAAAGAAATGGCTGCCTTTTGTTTTTAGCACATCACTACATATTTGAACGGTAATGTATTGTGCACCAAAGCACCACATCTTTATTCCCCCTATTGCTATAGCTGCCATTAAATTTAGGCAATCCCCAGCATACACAGAAGGTAGTTGAGTGGCTGACAAAGCTTTCCCCTTCTTCCTCCTCCCAGGTTCAGAGCAGCCAGTTGTCTGCAGCTGCTGCTAATGCATCCTCTGCTTCCTCCTCTTCAGACTGCAATACTTACTTTTCGGTTGGTTCTTGAAGTGGTTATACCAGATGAAGCCTGCAGCTACAGGAGGTGATCTGATTTTTTGTAAAAGCCATCCTAGCAGCTAATTAGCTGCTGGATTGCTTTTAGAGGAAGCAGGAGGGTCCCCTCCCACCTCCCAACAATGCTTCGTTTGGCTCTCCGTTCCACTGGAGAACCCGGAACTGAAGCCAACAGTTCTGCCAAATTACCATAGAGCTTTTCAAGGACTGAAAGCAGGGGTGGACTGACAACTCATGGGGTCCCCGGGCAATAGGGGATCATGGGGCCCCTGTGTCCTTGCCCAAACTCAAAAAAGCCTATGAAAAAAAAAAAGGTACCATGGGCATCTCATGGGGCCCCCTACTGACCCCGCGCCCTCGGGCAGTGCCCGGGTTTCCAAATGGTCAGTCCGCCTCGGACTGGAAGGTCCCCAATCAGCTACATGGAAATCAGAAGTGACTAATACTTTGTCACTTCCGGTTTCCCCAAATGTTTAAATTGGAATCTTGGTTTGATCAGATGCTTTTAAGGGCAGAGAAGACATCTGGGGGTTTATTTACTAAAGCTGGAGAGTCCAAAATCAGACTCCCTTCTGCATAGAAACCAATCAGCTTCTAACCTCAGCTTGTTCAATGAAGCTTTGGCAATGAAACCTGGAAGCTGATTGGTTTCTATGCAGAAGGGAGTCTGATTTTGGACTCTCCAGCTTTAGTAAATAAACCCCCTGGGGTCTATTAGATCCCAGACCTCTCCATAAAGTGGACCTGTCCTGCCTATTGCTGGCACAAGGGATGTTTACATAACTTGTGACAGCAATAAAAGTGATTTTTTTTTTTTTTTTTTTTGAAAGAAACTGTAAAAAAAAAAAATGTTTTTAAAAAGTGTCCCAAACTTCCGTGGTCACGCAAAAAACCTCTAAACCCCAGATTGGCTGTCCTTATATCATTTGTCTTATTTCAGGATGGGGACATTATGATGCATTACCTTGATGCAAGGCATACAGCACATAATCACAACAAACGGAAGACCCATTGGGCCTCCATCACGTATATCACAGTGGTTTATAGTCCACACGTTGTGGTGAAGAAACCATGTAAAGCAGGGCTCTGCTATCTACATCTATTATTCCATCTAGGACATCAACAGGGACTCCTCTTTTTATAAGAATTTTTTGCATCTACCAAGGGTGGATGGACCCCAATCACATGTGCCTCAATAGGGTTGTACTGCATGAATTCATATTACTGGGGTATATCCCCCCCTTTATGTAATTTTTTACCCACATTGCCTTAGGCTAAGGGATATGTCTCTCTCCATATGGCAAATGTATTAGCTATTATGCATAGCATGTCATAATTATATTATATATACCTATGGTACAATTTTTTGAAATACCTCCTACAGGTAGTGTAACCAATGTGCGGTGCTGCAAATGCTTTAGACAAGGCTTGTCATTGTCTCTGCAGCACATATATATCCAGACCGGTCTTGGTGTGGTTTGAAGTCTGTGTGTATTGTCTCATACTGAGGTGATGGTAAACCATGGTGATTGCCCTATTGTCTATCATTTAATGTTTAATAAAGCATAATTTTTTGGAAATTTTTCCGAGTATCGCATTCTGTCCATAATGTAGCCGCTTTCCTGTGAATCTCTTTTCACAATTTCTTTGTTAGTTTGCATATTTTTTGGCTACTGGATGGAAGCCATATATTCGGTGATACAGCACTATATATTTGAACCTCTAAACCCCATTCTTTATTACACCACAAAAGGTAGCCTGCCACCACCCAACAGTTTATCCGCAGAATGGTCTGTTGAGACACCCCACACACACAGATCTTCGTCTGGCCGATCTGTTATCTTTTACAATCTGCACGCAATCTGCCCACACACAGAACAATTGCATACAGATTGGCATTGAGCTTAACCGAGCGTTTTAAGGTACTAAAATGCAATACAATCTAATCTGTCTGATCTAATCTCTCCGATCTAGTCTCTCTGAAGATATGAGCACGTGCTTAAATACACAGAAGTTCACTAATTAATTTTAAAATGTAATTTCCCAAAGTGGGCAGTGCATAAAATATGTACAAAATATAAAAAGTTACAGAAAATACAAAAGATATAAGAAGACACACAAATGACTAATTACTATAAAATAAAAAGGGCATAAAAAGACAGAATAACACTTTACCCTGCAGCTGGAGCAAGCCAGAAAATCAGCAATCTGCTAGTCGATCGACCAACTCCATACGGATCACAAATGGCCGTGTACCCAATTTATTGGGATTAGGAGATGGGCGGGACATTAGTCCTTGGCCAACCGACCATGGGGGGCGGCTCCTGCATCTGCCCACAATGTGCTGTGGATGCTGACCTGCCCAAGTCCAATTGGGCCAAGACTGGCCTGAACACCAAGTCGGGGATTGGATTTCCGACACCAGCGCGTCAGCCCGATCGCAACAGTACCAAACACCATCTGACCGTCGCGATGCCACGCCCCTTAACCATTTCCTGCTTTTTCCTGGCTTTCTCCCCAAGCCACAAATATGATTTTCATATGCAAATGCAGCGTACAGAATGGCCTACAAGAAGGAAGCATGTTCATATCTCTGCAACTAATATTTTGGCTTTTATGAGAGATGAAACATACTTCTTTTATGTGTGATGTACTTATAGAGCTTTCCACATAAGGCAGACATTCTGTCTGCTGTCCTAGGCCCCAAACTGGTTTTCCCAGATAGTGATAACTTGATTGACACACAAAAGGTCTCACATCCAGGAACCTGGCTTTAGACTAATTAATGCGAATTGATGATTGAGTCTGTAAGGCCTATTGAGTAATTGTGTATACATGCACATCTGTGTCCCAGAACAATTGATGACCCCTTGTTTGTACCATCTATTCTTTTCCCTACTGCCCAGGGGCTCAATATACATCCTTAATGACCAGACTGTTCCTGAACACACCTTTTGTAATGAAAAGGCCTGACATAATCTAACCTACTCAACCTGTTATGGCTATGATTCCATATTTCCACTGATCAAACCTTTATCCACTCAAATCTTACATGTCTGTTATGTTACAGCGGCATAACACCATCTTTTATATTTTATTACAAATTGGGTATTATATTGTATTTTTGTGCATTAACATTCTATAAAGTGTTTTTTTTTTTTTTGACAAATTTGCTGTCGAGAAACCACTGTGCAAATACTGTGCGACATAAAAAAAATGGCAAAACCAAACATTTTATTCTCTGGGGGCCTCTGCTAAAATATTATATATATGTAATGTAATATGTTTAGGGGCTCTAAGTAATTTTCGAGCAAGAAAGCTGATTTTTACATGTAAACAAAAAGTGTCAGAAAAAGCCTGGTCTTTAGGTGGTTAAATCCCACCATAGTTCCACAAATTATCATAGAAGAGTTGGCTGATTTATTTAGTCACATAACAAGCTTCATGAGGCAGAAGAGTGAGCTTGGGCATACTCAAGAATTCCTTAATTTCAATATGGCGCAGCCATTTGCTCCTGATGTTGTCAGTCAAATCCTGTGATCAGAGATGGGGGGAGAACAAGCATGGCTGAGGAGTGAGCCTCCATATGTGTCCCCAATAGCAAGCAGCTTGCCGGGGGGGGCACACTACAAAGAGGACGAGGCTGGAGCACAAGTGAGGAACCCCGGAAGTAAAGGTTTGGGGCTGCTCTGTGCCAAACGATTGCAGAGTCATTAACCCCTTCATGCCTAAGGGTAAAACAAATCTAAATGCCTAAGCACAATTTTGCAACATTGACATGTGTTAGTAAAACCGTCCATATCATCACAACTACTTTGTACATCCAGGTGAATTATACCGCGTTTTTTTTTCAGAACAAATTGGCCTTTCATTTGGTGGTAAATGGCAATAGATATCTCCTGATTTTTTTTATTATCAAAGGAAAACTGGCCCAAAATAGTAAAAAAAAAATCATTTTTTTTATTTAGCTGTGTGGTTCTTGTTACTACCATAACCTACCACCAAAGAAAAACCCAAAATAAATTCTCCAGCTCTTGATGATCGCAGTGATACCATATATGTGTATGTTATTTGTTCTTTGTACCCGTAGTATAGCCCAGAAACAATAGTGCGCATTTTTGTTTTTGTCTTTTTTTTTTTTTACCTAAAACACACTGACACCATTTTTTTTTAATCCTGACCTTTGACCCTGACCATGACCCAAACAATAACCCTGGCACTGAACTAGATCAAACCTTGATCTAGGCATTTTTTCTTTATTTTTTCTTTAATTTTTTAATATTTATTAATCTTTTTTTTTTTTTTGCAAACTTTTTTTTTTCTCTCTGTCAGGAGTTCGAGAGATACAATGTATCTCTCTTCTCCATTCATATAGAGAGAGAAAAACAAGGGGGCAGGGCTGCACAGTGGCTGATCACTGTGATAGCCAATCAGAGGCTATCACAGCGATCATGTGACCCAGAATTGGGAGTCCCAGGTCCCGATCATTAGAATGGGACCCGGGGCTCTCAGTGACACCGCGGTCTTTATGCTGGGAGCACGCAGTGAGGCACGCTCCCAGCACAAAGACAGGTAAGCAAATATGCGACCCCATGGAAAAAAGCCCAGTTCTGTGAGGACCAGGGGCGGACTGACATCTCATGGGGCCCCCGGGCAATAGGGGATCATGGGGCCTCTGTGTCCTTGCCCAAACTCAAAAAAGCCTATGAAAAAGGTACCAGGGGCATCTTATGGGGCCACCTACTGACCCCGGGCCCTCGGGCAGTGCCCGAGTTTCCAAATGGTCAGTCCACCCCTGGTGAGGACGCATATTTGTGTGATGTCGGCGTCAAGGGGTTAAGTATAACATGTTTGTTATTTTGGGATAAAAACATTTGAGAATTTACAATCACTTTAAGTAGAAATCAAAACAGCTACAACACAAAACACCTAAAAACAAAACTACGCCAAACGGATAATTGAAATGTTTTTGTGTTTGTAGCTTTTTTAGTTAATAGTTAACATTGGGGTTGATTTACTAAAGCTGGAGAGTAGAAAGTCTGATGCAGCTCTGCATATAAACCAATCAGCTTCCAGTTTGTTTTTGTTAAAGCTTCATTGAAAAAGCTGAAGTTAGAAGCTGATTGGTTTCTGTGCAAAGCTGCATCAGACTTTGCACTCTCCATTTTTAGTAAATCAACCCCAATGTATTTTTAGTATTAATAAATGAATATACACTGACAGGGGCGGACTGACCATTTGGAAACTCGAGCACTGCCCTAGGGCCCGGGGTTAGTAGGGGGCCCCATGAGATGCCCCTGGTACCTTTTTTCATAGGCTTTTTTGAGTTTGGGCAAGGACACAGGGGCCCCATGATCCCCTATTGCCCGGAGGCCCCATGAGTTGTCAGTCCGCCCCTGCACACTGAGATCTTTTGAATACTATGCTTATTCTTTTCCTCGTTTTTTTTTGTTCAAAATGATTTCCACTAGTGATGGACCAAACATCCCCCTGTTCGGTTCGCAGTTAAACATTTGAACCTACTGAAAGTTCAACTGCGAACTTTGAACTGGGACAATTCACTAAGCAGTGTCTTACCACATCTGAGTATGCGATAAGATACCGCACAGCGTTTAAAAAAAAAAAAAAAAAAAAACCTACTAAAATACCACATGAGTTATATTATTAAGTCATGCAGCATTTTAGTAGTGCCCGAGTTTCCAAATGGTCAGTCCGCCCCTGGTCAGAGCGCAGTGCATTGTAGGGCACAGCGGACATGGAGCCCGCAAAATGCTATTACCATTCATGTGTTCACCGAACAAAAGGAACAGCTGATGTTTCTGGTTGCCTGACTCCCAGCATGCACCTGTGAAACATAGACCTATCTCTGAAAAAATGCAACCTCGGTGCATTTTTGATGCATTTTTGCTGCGGTTTCCTTTCATTTCAGGGGGCAGCTGTTTTTGGTGGGGTTTTGAAAACCGCACCAAAGATGCAGCATACAGGACTTTCCCAAAATGCATCACACCCACAGCACAGTCACGTGAGGAGGATTAAAAGGGATTTTGTTTTTGCTGTTTTTACTGTGCTAAAAGCAAAAATGCATCAGCGTGAAAGCAGCCTTAGCGGGTAGTTTTTGGATGTTACATAGTTAGTCTGGCTGAAAAAAGACAAAAGTCCATCCAGTTCAACCATTAAAAAAAAAATTAACATACAAAGAAAAAACTGGTCACCTACCCAGGTCTATAACTGGCCTTTTAAACAGTGAACATGTACTTATACTTATCCATGTTCCTTGCCGACAATAGCCATTATTAGACTGGGGTAGGCTGGCAAGTTGAGTTGGATAGTTCTATTTTTTACTACAGTGTTGCATGACCGCACAATTGTCATTCAAAGTGTGATAGCACTGAAAGCTGAAAATTGGCCTGGACAGGAAGGGGGTGAAAGTGTCCGGACTTGAAGTGGTTAAAGAATATATTGCTTTTTAAAAAAAATTGTCAGTTGGTAAAAAATAGATTTTTTTTTTTCATGATTGTCAAAAAATAGATGCCTTTCCAATGTCTATGCACTGATAGAAATGCGCATGTGCAGAACAAAATGTAACTATCGTGGGCACTTTTCTTTTGGATGGTATTTAATGGTAAATCTCTCTGTGGAGTCCTCTGGAAGACAGCAATCGTGACCGTCAACTCAGCTTCACAAACAGCACTATTTTTAGCTAGACGTATCTTTATGTATTCTAATTTGATTTCCTTAGTTCTATTAATTCTATTTTTGTTTCTAATCCTTTATAATGATTTTTTTGTAATGGTTTTACGAAGATCTAGATAATATATATTATTTACAGCTGAATCTAAAAAAAAAAGGTTGGCAATTAAAAAAAAAAAAATGGCATGGGGTCCCCCCTCCTATCCATAGCAAACCCTTCGGATTGGGCTTTGTGGATTTGGAGGGGAAGCCCCACACCATAATTAATAAAAAATAGCGTGCATTCCCCCCCCCCCCCAATCCATACCAGACCCTTATCCAAGCATTCAGCCCAGCAGGTCAGGAAAGGGGGGGACAAGCGAGTGCCCCCCCCTCCTGAACCATACCAGACCACATGCCCTCAACATGGGGAGAGTGCTTTCGGGGGGCTCCCCCAAAGCACCTTGTCCCTATGTTGATGGGGACAAGGGCCTCTTCCCCACAACCCTGGACTGTGTTTGTGGGGGTCTGCGGCCTGGGGCTTATCGGAATCTGGATGCCCCCCTTTAGCAAGGGGGCCCCGAGATCCTGGCCCCCCTATGTGAATGAGTATGGGGTATATGGTACCGCTACCCATTCACAAAAAAAAGTAGAATGTGTTGGAAGGAGATATCACCATTGCTGCCAATGTCTCTCTTCAGAACTGGCATATCCACCAATAAAGCCTGCCATTCATCAGTAGAATTTCAGGTTTTTTTTTTTAATTTTATACTTTTTATTTTGCTCTTTAGCAAACCACATGGTACAGGTAACAGATAATAGCCTTCATGAAACAAGGAACAGATAACAGACATATATCATGATACAATGTGACTAGAGCAAGGGTCTCCAAACTTTCGAAACAAAGGAACAGTTTACTGTCCTTCAGACTTTAAGGGGGCCAGACTGTTGCCACTGGAAGTAGAAATTATCCCGGTGGAAGTAAACAGCGCATCTTTGGGATTAGGAGGAGGAATAGTGCCCCATCGTTGGTATCAGTGGGAGGATTAGTGCCCCATCATTGGTGTCAGTGGAAGGAATAGTGCCCCATCATTGGTATCAGTGGGAGGAATAGTGCCCCATCATTGGTATCAGTGGGAGGAATAGTGCCCCATCATTGGTATCAGTGGGAGGAATAGTGCCCCATCATGGGTATCAGTGGGAGGAATAGTGCCCCATCGTTGGTATCAGTGGGAGGATTAGTGCCCCATCATTGGTGTCAGTGGGAGGATTAGTGCCCAATCATTGGTGTCAGTGGGAGGATTAGTGCCCCATCATTGGTGTCAGTGGGAGGAATAGTGCCCCATCATTGGTCTCAGTGGGAGGAATAGTGTCCCGTTGTTGGTGTCACTGGAAATAATAGTGCCCCATTGTTGGTGTCAGTGGAAAGAATAGTGCCCCGTTGACGGTGTCAGTGGAAGGAATAGTACCCCATCATTGGTGTCAGTGAAAGAAATAGTGCCCTGTTGTGGAATGAGCACGTTCTGCTCATTCCACAACACCGCTATGGTGAGTTCTGCTCATTCCACAACACTGCTATGGAATGTAATCGAGATTATGAGTCCAGCCCGTATGTCTGCTGGGTCAGCTTCTGTCTTGTCTCCTCATTGCTCCTTACTTCTACCAGCCCTTATCTCTTCAGTTAGTGTTAGATTACTCTTTATCTAAATCCAAGAGCAAATAATTAACAATTTAATTCCTGATATGGACTGTAAAAAAAAAAAAAATCAAACGCCACTGTATTCTACTAAAGATGGGATGAAATTTGAAGACAACATTCTTTTTGATCTTCTGCCAAGATTGGAGGCACCATCTTTGGGAAATCTTTCTCATTCCCAAACCCTCTGTTGGAATCAGCAACACTGTTTCTCTGTTCATGTTCAACTCTTCCACCATGATACGCACACTCAAGCTTTACTCTGAGCGTACAAGAATTCGGAATCTGTCCACATTTGCCTCTGTCTTTTGTGCTTTTGGCTGCCCACTTCTTGTGTCATCGTGGACGTCTTCCCGCCCCTCCTTAAAGCGGAGTTCCACCTAAAAAAAAAAAAATTAAAAGTCAGCAGCTACAAAAACTGTAGCTGCTGACTTTTAAAATACAGCCACTTACCTGTCCCTTGGTCCAGGGGTGTCTTCACCACCGCTGGTTTCACTGGCCATCTTCTCTCCCTGGCGCCAGCATCTTCAGTGTGGGCACCCGGCTGTGACAGCTTGCGGCTTCACAGCCGGGTGCCCACTGCGCATGCGCGAGAAGCGCTGCACTTTGTGAATGGCCGGTAGTCTTCTGGGACTGTCACATGTCCCAGAGGACTACGGGGAGGGAGGGGGGAGGACAACTTCCGCTTCTGGTTGCCTAGGCGATTGCAGCGGAAGTGGGAGCGGGTACCTATCCAATTCGGGTACCAGCTCCCCAAAGGTGCCAATCCTTAACCTCCCTGGCGGTATTCCCGAGTGTAGCTCGGGGTTAAATTTCAGTTCCAAAAGCAGTAACCCCGAGCTACACTCGGGATTACCCTGCAGCGTTGCTCAGGGATTCCCTCCAGCACTTACCTTGTCCTTTGCTCCCACGATATCCCCCCTGCAGCACTCCCAGCCATCTCCTCCGGCCGATGCCGGCATCTGTCTCCTGGGTTCTGTTCCCTGTGAGCGTCGGGACGTACGGGGGACGGAACCGGCGGGAAATTCAAAAATTTTAAAAGTGACATTCAGTCAAAACACTAAAATCTAATAGTATAACTGTCAAGGAGCGCCTGCTCCTATTTCTGGCCCCCCCACCCCCCTGGTGCCTGTGTCTTCCCTGTGTCCCCTCACCCTCTTCTCATCCTCTCAGAGCCTTTGAAGATAGGTTGCACAGGATGAGAAGTGTCACCTCACCCCCCCCGCCCCCCTGTCACCTCCTCGCATCCTGGCGCAGCCTTTGAAGACAGGCTGCGCAGGATGGGAGGAAAGTGACCCCTGCGGTGGGACTCACACCTCTCCTGGCCATATAGCCGGGAGAGGGGTGACCCCCCCCCTGCCAGGGGATTCTGGTGCGGGGCTGCCGACCTGTCGCCGAGCGCCCCCCCCGGTGGGTACAGCACAGGCACGAGGTTTCTCGCGCCCTGCACCCGCCAGAGACAAAGGCCGCGCTCTCGAGAGCGCAGCCCGTGTCAAGGGGGCGTGCCTCATTGCCCGGTAATGCGGCCCTGGGCCAGACGTTGCCAGGGCAACCAGAAGCGTCCTGCCCAGCCTTAAGAAGGCCGACGCAGGACTCTCCGGTTGTTCGTTCTGCTGCCTGAAGCTTCTGGGAGGTCTGCGCTGAGGCCAGATTCCCGCAGTCAACCCCGCAGAGCACTCTTCATAATACTCCGGCGAGACTTAAGACTATTACTCGCTGGGCACTCTACATAATACTCTGGGAGATTGAAGGACTATTACCCGCTGGGCACTCTGCATAATACTCCGGGAGATTGTAGGACTATTACCCGCTGGGCACTCGGCATTATACTCCATGAGATTGAGGATTATTACCCGCTGAACACTCTGCATAATACTCCTGGGATTCAGGATTGTTACTTGCTGAACACTCTGCTAATACTCGGGGCTCAGGAGGAGCACCTGCTGCTACCCTGCCTAATACTGTGGGACCAGGATTGCCCGTGCTGCTGTGTGCTGTAAATACCCGCTGTGTGGATCCTCTGCTGTGTGCTGAGGAGTGTCGCTGCCTGCTGTCGGCTGCTGTGAGCCAGGAGGAACCCTTGCCAGAACTGTGAGTGTCCTTGCCCCTGTTTTCCCCCTGTACGGACTGTCTGTGAACTTTCACCCCCTTATTTTTAAGTTTGCCCTTCCTGGGGCCGGATTACAATTATTTTAGCCCCTTCCGTGCTCCTCTCCTGCTCTGGATACTGGGACACTACCCTCAGACCCAAACTGAGTGATTGCCATAATTCAATAAAGCTTTGAGTGTTTATCATCTGCTCTGTGTGTTCTGTCCTGCCTACGCTCCGTGACAATAACATTCCTGTATCAAACCATTTCACATACATTTTGTCCCGAGTGCTTTGTCCTGTGCCCTGCCTGCATTTTGACTGTTCTTTCTGCCTGGAAACTGAGAAACGTCCATGGCCTCCAAAAAGCGTCCCTTTAGGTCAAAAGCGGTTTTAGACCAGCTAGAGAACAGCGATAGTAAATCAGAACCACTTGCAGAATTGGGTGATAATAATTTGTGGGGAAATTCGTCATCAGACACTGAAAACGATTTTGCGACTTTGCTCAGCGATGTGCGAACTTGGCGCTCTGTTTCAAATTTCAGTGTTTTTGGTTTGATTATATTATTGAATTACATTTATTATTATTATATTATTATTTTTTATGATTATTTATTAAATTATAATTTATGATTTCGTGTTTCAAATTTTATCATACCCGGGATGTTTAATAGACTCTTGTTTGGACAGATTTCAGTGAGTTATTCCTAAACATTGCAGGCCTACAATAAAAAAATTACATATTTCCATGCAAAAAAAATGTACCGCTTTGAGCACAGAAATATGGACATAATCAGGACTGACAGAAGGACTGAGGAAGAGGCAGCAGAGCTTTGTGGCGAAGGAGGAAGACTGGCTGACGAATATCCGCTTAGAGGACCTTAACCTCCTCGGCGGTCTGATTATTTCCGTTTTTTTGTGCTGAAAGCGGTACCATTTTTTTGCATGGAAATATGTAGTTTTTTATTGTAGGCCTGTAATTTTTAGGAATAACTCACTGAAATCTGTCCGAACAAGAGTCTAGTAAACATCCCGGGTATGATAAAATTTGAAACACGAAATCATAAATTATAATTTAATAAATAATCATAAAAAATAATAATATAATAATAAATTTAATTCAATAATATAATCAAACCAAAAACACTGAAATTTGAAATACAGAGGCAAATTCGCACATCGCTGAGCAAAGTCGCAAAGTCGTTTTCAGTGTCTGATGACGAATTTCCCCCACGAATCATTATCACTCAATTCTGCAAGTGGTTCTGATTTACTATCGCTGGTCTAAAACCGCTTTTGACGTAAAGGGACGTTTTTTGGACGCCATGGACTTTTCTAAGTTTCCAGGCAGAAAGAACAGTCAAAATGCAGGCAGGGCACAGGACAAAGCAGTAGGGACAAAATGTATGTGAAATGCATTGAAACAGCAATGTTTTGCTATGTAATAGTAATTTTAAAAAAAATGACATTTTTTAAAAATTTCAAATTTGACACCGGTTCCGGCGCCCGTACGTCCCGACGTCACAGGGACCAGAACACGGAAGCCGGATGCCGGCATCGGCCGGAGGAGATGGCCGGGGACTCTGCAGGGGACACATCGTGGGAGCGAAGGACAAGGTAAGTGCTGCAGGGACTCCCAGAGCAACGCCGCATGGTAAGCCCGAGTGTAGCTCGGGGTTACCGCTTTTGGTACTGACATTTTACCCCGAGCTACACTCGGGAATACCGCTAAGGATGTTACAGGTCACAGAGGAGAGAGTTTGGAGGAGGCATAATAGGAGAACAGCTTGGGAAGGAGATTTACCAGCCGGAATTGTCGAGGATTTAGGTTGATCCTGAAGGCTTTCTGGCCCCTAGGGGTCGCAGAAAGGAGGTGAGGAGGCACTGCAGCTGGAGTGGAAGTGTGTTGGCACTCACACGATTGAGCACAAATTGCACATTGCATGTGTATGTCGCATCACCTAATTATTAAAATATCGGACTTATATATTTCTGTGTTTATTTATGAGATTTGAAGTGGCACTATCCCATGATATATATTTTACATTATATTTTGTTTTTTTACATTCTAAATATTGTTGAGTGATTTGCTGGCAGGTGTAGGGCACTAAGATGATTTTGTCACTTTAAGATGTCACATTTGTTATGTTTTCAATATCACTATTCACATGTAGGCTTGTTTTGCCCATGAAGTATTATTTATGGTGATTTAGTTTATTAGCGCTGCACTATTGTATTATATAAATGGACATAATCAGACCGCTAGGGAGGTTAATAGGGAACGGGGGGGGGCAAAGGCTTAAAGTGGAACTTCCCCTTTTGGGTGGAGCTCCGCTTTAACCCCTTGCTTCCCAAGCCTATTCTGACATAAATATACTACTTATATACTAATTAATAAATTCATTGACTTAAACCATAAATCTGCAATAACAGTGCAAAATTAAGTCCCAAAGTAATTACCCAAAAAATTATGCAAAAATAAAATAATCTAAAAATATAAATACATAAATAAAATAAAATAAAGTCCCAGCACACAAAGTGTCCAAATAATGAGTCCAAACTAAGATCAGATCTTGATAGGAAGACGCTTCCTACTCCACTGAAAAAGATGCAAATCAATCACAGGTGCTCTTCAAATACCTCAAAAAAAAAAACAAAATCTAGACATAGTATATTACCTTTTAAATAACATACCCCAAAGTGCCACATGTGTATCATGCAAAAAGAACACTCCAGTGTCAGTGTCACAGCACTCATGTGAAAGGTATATTAATAAGTAAATGTCACTGCAAGCCTTATACCAAGTGCATAATTACCCTAAGTCAGAGAATTTCAGCTTGTAATCAACCACATGTGTACAGAGTGTCCTTAGATTGGTATCCTCTTGTTCCTTAGGACCTCATAAACAGACCAGGAATCAGTATATGAATCTCAATAATATATAAAATTTATTGTAGCCACTTACATATAAAATCAATAAAATCAGCAAATCAGCATCCAGCTCCTAACGACCAGTATACGATCCCCTTTCCATATGTAGAAGGTCTCCCGATCACCAGGACATTCCCCCTTACCACTCCTGTCCAGCACTAACACTCTCTGCTCCGGGGGACACCTGAAGTGTACCGTTCCTCTCCAGACCTCCGACACACAAGGGCTCCAGAATCCAAAATGGCTGCCACGGCACTTCCGGGAACGTCAATACGTCACGTGCCCTGGACGCATTTCGTCACTTCCGGACTTACTACTTCTCACATAAATATAAAAGTCAGCTTTTTCTTTTTGCTAGAAAATTACTTAGAATCTCCAAATATTACACTGTATATTTTTTAAGCAGGGACCCCAGAGAATGAAATGATGGGTGTTTCAATTTTTCAGGTCACATGATATTTGTGCAGCAGTTTTTCAAATGCACATTTTTTTGGGGAAAAAAAAATACTTTAATGCATTACAGACCTGAGTGAAGAATCCTAGTGACTGTTGCTGCTGTTAACCCATGGTGCACTAATACTAATACTCTGGGACATTGCTGATGGTGTCCCAATGCTGTCCACTTCACATCCTACAGCTGAAGGGACTGTCCTGAGAAGTAGCTGCAAAGGGAAGAGCACCCTCACATAATTGCTCAGTGTTCTGGGGCTTCCCTAAACCATATCCAAGTCAATCTGCAATAAACTTAAAAAAGGCAATCCCTAGACTGTTTACTGGCTGCCGCTACACTAGTGGGAAAAAAACCTGGGAAATCCATCAGCGCCCCTTGCGGGGGTTGGCACTACGTTGTTTTCTCGCCTTTTGAAAACTAATAAAAACATTGAAGCGGAAATGATAAAATTATCTGGTAAATCAACTTCCTTCACCCCACCAAAAAAAATTAAAAATTGTTGAATGTAGGGCAAGGCTGAATTTTAGGATTAGGCTGAAAATGTACCGAATGGCCCATAAACACATCTTCAGGTTGCTAATTACTTTTTTTTTTATGGATGTAAATGAGTAGCGTGAGGATTATGAAGACAGGTGCTTCTAATCTGACACCAAGGGGTTTATTTACTAAAGCTGGAGAGTGCAAAATCAGGCTCACTTCTGCACAGAAACCAGCCAGCTTCTAAGGCCGGCCATACCTGGGTCGAAATTCGACCAATTTTTCATCCAAAATCGGACCTAAGAATAATCGGATGGTTTTTGCTCTGTTAGTGGGTCAATGGCACCGGAGGATTTTTGAGGTTCCTCCCCTTTTCAAAGATCGGGCATGTTGGAAAATTCATGAAAAACGACTGATTTTCGACTCAATGATGGTCAAATCGTACGATCGTTTTTCCAAAAAAAATATGCGCATGAGCCGTGACCTGGAAGGAACAGAAGTTTCGCCTGTTATATGGGGTGAACTTTATGACTTGGTCGGCCGATTTTCGAAATCATTGATGGCACTATCGGATTACGACGTTTACAATTTGCAGACGAAAAATTGTTTCGGAATTCGAACCATGTATGGCCTGCATAACTTCAGCTTATTCAATGAAGCTTTGGCAATAAAACCTGGAAGCTGATTGGTTTCTATGCAGAAGTGAGCCTGATTTTGCATTCTCCAGCTTTAGTAAATAAACCCCCAAGAGTCAGAGGATGGAGCAGAATATGATCACTCACCATACAAGTGCAGGAGTCTCTGGTCACACAGGTGTTCAGTCTACAGCGTTTTCAAGAGATAAGAGACAAAAAAGCAGACCGTTTATAACTATCACTGCTGGTGGACTACAAATCCCAGACATCTACCCTCCACCATATATACTGGGGTAGGCTGCGGATTTGCTGCTCAGTGATATAAATCCTGGATGGATGGTGAAGGACACATATGCTGGACATCATGATACAATCTGTATTAGCGTTGAATGTCAGGAAATTTAGTGTTTATGGAGAAATCTGTGTTGATAAGATAACGATGGCAGCCCATAGGAAAAAGCATGGCTGGGCCCCTATGTTTACAGCCATTGGGGCCCATGCCATTACAAAAACAATAATCACAGAAGGTCTGTCTATAGTAGCGCTTCAAACTAGAATATTACCCTCAATTCACAAAGCTTAAAGCTGGCCATACACTAGTACAGTAGTCTGCAAACTGTGGCTCAGGGGCTAGGTGTGGTCCTATGCTTGCCTTTATCTGGCCCTTGGGGTACTATTCCATCCATTCACAAAAACAGTTGGACATGTGTTCTCCCTTTGACACCAACAATTGGGCACAATGTATATCTTCTCAATGGCACCAACAAATGAGCACAATTCCTTCTAATGACAACAATGAGGCACTACTCCTCCCACTGACACCAACAATTGGGCATTTGTCCTCCTAATAAAAGCAGCAATAGGGCACTATTCCTAGGACTGACAATAACGATCGCTCATGGTCAGGAGCGGACTGACCATTCCAGCACTCGGGCACTCCCGAGGGCCCGAGGTCAGTAGGGTGCCCCATGAAATGCCACTGGTACCTTTTTTATAGGCTTATTCGTGTGTGCTTTGAGTATGTGCAAGGACATGGGCCCCATGATGCCCTATTGCCCGGGGGCCCCATGAGTTAACAGTCCGCCCCTGCGCATGGTTTACTCCCACTGACACTAGGGCATATTCTACTCTCACAGTCCACCCCCCCAAAGTCTGAAGCACAGTAATGTGGCCCTTTGTTTAGATAGTTTGGAGACCCCTAATTTAGTAGATTTTCCAAGCGTCGTATATAAAATCTCATCTGTACATTTAGTGACTTAATGAATGTTCAAGAGACAATTTTTTTTTCTAATTGGTTTTGAAGTGCAAGTCATTTCCAGACCAAAAATCATATTAGGCAGCACAATGGCTAAATGGTTAGCATTTTCACTTGGCAGCAATAGGGTCACTGGTTCAAATCCCAACCACAGTACCACCTGCCTGGAGTTTGCATGCTCTCCCTGTGCTTGCATGGGTTTCCTCCTACACTCCAAAGACTGGTAGGTTAATTGGATCCTGTCTAAATTGTCCCTAGTATGTGTATGTATGAATGTGAGTTAGGGACCTTAGATTGTACACCCCTTGAGGGTTAGGGACTGATGTGAATGTGCAATATATATGTAAATTGACAGCATTATATAAGTACCTGTAATAAATAAATATTCACTGTTAGAAATTAATTTGACCGAGAAACATTTTCCATTCTACCTCTTTGAATTCTTCCATCACTATGTTGGAAAACAAATGTCAGAAATCAAATGAACATTCCTAAAATGTAAGTTTTCAATCAAAATTCATCTAGTTCATGGCCAAATTCAGCACAAACATATGGATCTTAATTTTCTGCCATGTTTCTGTGATTTTCCTGTATCCTTGAGCTTTTTAAAAACAAAATGCAACCTTTTTGAAGAAAATAAAGGTCACTAGTATATTAGTGTGTTGAGCCTATTGTATCCTAAAAGGCCTGTCATCAGATATTTCTGCCTTGATAAAACATGATACAGACAAACCATACTGCTCCAGTGCCCTTGGACCCCATAATAGATGCCAAGTCTGCTGTGACCACTGCTAACCCCACCTCACATACCCGGGGCCATTGGCCAAGTACTCACCAGAGAGATGACTCTAAAGGACTTGAGACAGGGCAGAATGAGAAGCTGTGCATTAGTTACCAGTGCTGTTTATATAAATGCAGTCCGGCAGTGTCCTTCACAGTAAGGGGTGAGATAATGTGGCTGCAATCCTTAGACATCATTGTCATTGGACCACACAGGCAAGCACTGAGCCCACAGAGTCACAGACAGTCAGAGATCATATCAGCTGCAAATGAGCTTTGTACTTTCAAATGCCATTCCCCAGCCACCTGTTGATAGCTATGTAGATGTTAGTTACAGCCACTCAGGACTTACCCACACATACAGCAGGCTCCACCAAAGTGTATGGACAGTGAATTGATTTTACAGTGCTGTTTTTTTGGATTGCCATACACAAAAGCATAACTAGAACCCTCAGGGCCCTGGTGCAAGAAACCATGACAGGCTGGGGGCCTTCCCACTGATCTCAGGGCCCTTTACTTAAATCGTTGGACACTTTATTACTCTTCCACAGCGGACCTGTCAGGGCAGGGCTGTGGAACGGACAGGTAGGCCTAGTGGCAGGGTAACGCACTGGCTGACGACAACCTCACCAACAGACCGAAGTCCCTCAGAGCGCGGAGTCCAAGTCCCAGGCTGCCCTTCACCAGGGCCCCTGATGGTGGGGATGGACTTGACGCAGCCAGGAACCAGGTCGCGGCCCCCGAGACACCCCGGCTGTGGTAATGGCCGCCGCCAATGGCGTGTAGCTGGTGAGAATGACAATAGCGTAGTCAGGCAGGCCGGGTCAACAACAACGGGACAAAACGGTACAGAACAGTAGACAGAGAATCACAGGTCACGGGTCGGGTTCAGCAACGGAAGGTCAGATCGAAGGATAACACAGAGAATGGTCTAGTCACAAGCCGAGTCAGATGCCAGAAGAGTCACAAGCGTATACACAGAGTTGTAGCAAGAACAAGACACAAGCGCAAAGAGCATGTGCGGATCACAGGCTTATATGTACTCAGCCACACCCCTCTGGGGGATGGACCTCAGAGACCTGAAGGCATAAAAGATTCCCACCATGCTCAGCAGAAATAAAAGATGGATGCCAGCACATGGAGTAACATAACCTCTGGGAAAAGGTAGGACCTTGACAGGACCCCCTTCCTCCTGTCTTGTGGACCCCCAAGGTATCAGAACGCCAGGGCCTGGTCGCAAGTGTGACCTTTGTGACCCCGGTAGTTCTGCCACTGGTTTCAGTCATTTTTTATTATTGTTATTTTTTGCCATTTTATTTTATTACAATTTTAGTTTTTATTACTTTTTAATTTTTTTAGGACCCCTCCTCACAGGGCTTCAGTGAAATCTCCGAGATCTAAACAGACCTTTGATGTTACACCTTTGAGACAGAGAAAGGAGATTGAGGACACCTCAATCTCCATCTCTGCAGCCTCAGGTGCACAGAATGAATGAACAGGAATAGCACTGTCCAGAGATTCCCGTTCATTCATAAACTGAAGCATAGTAAACACAGTTTAGCCTCAGCTATGAATGAATTAAAAAAAATGATCACTGATTCTACTCATTAAAGTGTTACTAGACCCAGAACCGTTCACTCACTATATCTGGTCTCCCACAGTACACAGAACATGGAAGTGCAATTATTTTAGTAAATATAAACTGCTAATTTCCTTCTCTCATCAGCAGTGTACAGCAGTCTTGTGACTTCTATCAGTGTCCAGCAGAGCACTGGTTAAAGCTTGTAGGAGGATTCTTCATTCTCCTCGGATTGTCCTATGAGGCTGCAGGATCTCTGACCCTCTGTCTGGACATTGCTGATTGGCCCTGTGCTGATCACATTCACTCTCCTAAGAAAAAAAAAAGCTCTCTAGCAATATACACCTAACTGAGCATGTGCAGTTTGCTCCCAAGGCTCTGTTCTATCAGCAGATGGATCGGGGACTGTGGAAGAAGGGGAAGATCAGAGAAGACAGGATCAAACAGCCTTTTTACACAATGCAGAGGATTAACCCCTTAGGTTCCACTGCGACTATAACAAGCATGCTTTACTGCATATACAGACTGATTTTACTGTTGTGGGTTTAGTAAAACATTAAGGCAAGGAAGGGGCCGGTAAATGCGTCCCCACTCTCCATCCTGACAGTGGAGTACACAGGGGCTCAGGGCAGCAGGAAAGGGATAGGGATAAGGTGAGGGCAGCATGTAGAGCAACTGATGCCCTCCATTACCCTCCTGCAGCTGCGGAATGTCTGCAGGAGGGAGAGGAGAATCGGGCATTCAGCCGCTGCATGGAGAGATTGGTTCCGCTACATGCTACCGCCCCTCCTATCCAGGTGTACAGGGGGCAGCACGGACCCCCTGGATCATGGGGCTGAGTTTGATTGCGACCCCTGTATGTACGCCCCTGATCATACTGCATACTTTGCACTTCCCATTGTTACCATCCATCTTGCAGGGTATCCAGGTCCAGTATTCTATTATCAATGGTTGGTATCAGGAGGGAAAGGATCGCTAACAGAGTTTTGGGAGGGGCAAGTAGGGAGGGTATAGATGCACAGCCACCACTGTGTAAGAGTGTGGTGCCCAGAGGAGCGTACGGGATGGAGTGGGGGTAGGGGACAATAACCCAGGTTTAACACCGGATATGTTTGTATAGATTTTGATACTATTTTCATACTACATTAACCACATGCCGCCCAACCACTGTATAAATACGGCGGCAGGGAGGCACGGGCAGGCAAAACCACGTTTTAAAACGTGTGTTTTGTAAACAGGTAGGGGGCGCACGCGAGGCGCGCCGCCGCCCTACCTGTCCCGCTGATCACAGCCGCGGATGTCAGTCGCCGGGTCACAGCCGGTCGTTACCGGCTATCTCCCAGCGATTGGCGGCAATCAGTGACAGAGAGCACAGCTGCAGTAGCTGTGCTTTCTGTCACTTCCCTGACAGCTCGAGGACAAGCTGATCGGGACAGAAGAGTTTCTCTCTCCCGATCAGCCTGTCCCCATCCAGCACACATTCCCGCCCCCTAGTACAACACTCCCCCTCACACAGATAACCCTTCCTCCCCAGTGCCATTAGTACAGTGTCAGTGTTTTTTTTTTTTGCACTGATCACTGTATTGGTGTCACTGGGGATGTCAGTGACCCCAAGTCAGTACCCCCCAATGTCAGAATGTCCGCCGCAGTCCCACCATAAGTCACTGATCTCTGCCATAAGTCGCTGATTGCCGCCATTATTAGTATAAAAAAAAAAAACTAAAAATCCCAGTATCTTTCCCGCCATTTGTAAACGCTATAACTTTCACGTAAACCAATTAATTTACACGTATTGGGTTTTTTTTTAGCAAAGACATGTCGCAGAATGCATTTTGGCAGAAATTTATGACAAAATTTGATTTTTAAATTTTTTTTTTACTGGACATGTTTTATAGCAAAAAGTCCAACATATTGTTTTTTTTCCTCAAAATTGTCAGCCTTTTTCTTTATAGCGCAAAAAATAAAAACTGCACAGGCGATCAAATACCACAGAAAGAAAGCTCAATTTGTGGGAAAAAAAGGATGTAAATTTCATTTATGTACCGTATTGCATGACCGCGCAATTGTCCGTTAAACTAGCGCAGCTCTGTATAGCAGAAAAATGGCATAAATTGCAGTATCTATACCAGCAATGGGCAAACTACGGCCCGCGGGCCGTATACGGCCTGGCGGACCTTTTAATCTGGCCCGCGGAGCTAGGCTCCCGCTAGGCTCCTCTCACAGCCCGCCCTGAAGACCGGTGTAGCATGAAAATCTGTCTCCTATGAGGATCTGTCCGCCTCAACGTATCTGCGCATGTGCCGGAGATCGCCGATCGGCTGCTAATGCCTGAAACTGGCACATGTGCAGATACGTCGAGGGGGACAGATCCTCATAGGAGACAGATTTTCATGCTACACAGGGAACGGCGCGGGAACACGGCGAGAGGAACGCGCGGAGCAAAGGTAAGTGAATTGACACAGGGGGGACTTGGGGACTTAATATGGGGGATGAATTACTATAGGGGGGATGAATTACTATATGGGGGATGAATTAATATGGGGGATGAATTACTATAGGGGGGATGAATTACTATATGGGGGATGAATTACTATGGGGGATGAATTACTATGGGGGATGAATTACTATATGGGGGATGAATTACTATGGGGGATGAATTACTATATGGGGGATGAATTATTATATGGGGGATGAATTACTATGGGGGATGAATTACTATGGGGGATGAATTACTATGGGGGATGAATTACTATATGGGAGATGAATTACTATATGGGGGATGAATTACTATGGGGGATGAATTACTATAGGGGGGTTGAATTACTATGGGGGATGAATTACTATGGGGGATGAATTACTATATGGGGGATGAATTACTATGGGGGATGAATTACTATATGGGGGATGAATTACTATATGGGGGATTAATTACTATAGGGGGGATGAATTACTATATGGGGGATGAATTACTATATGGGATGAATTACTATGGGGGATGAATTACTATATGGGGGATGAATTACTATATGGGGGATGAATTACTATGGGGGATGAATTACTATATGGGGGATGAATTACTATAGGGAGGATGAATTACTATAGGGGGGATGAATTACTATATGGGGGATGAATTACTATGGGGGATGAATTACTATATGGGGGATGAATTACTATATGGGGGGATGAATTACTATGGGGGATTAATTACTATAGGGGGGATGAATTACTATATGGGGGATGAATTACTATATGGGGGATGAATTACTATATGGGGGATTAATTACTATATGGGGGATGAATTACTATGGGGGATGAATTACTATATGGGGGATGAATTACTATATGGGGGATGAATTACTATGGGGGATGAATTACTATATGGGGGATGAATTACTATGGGGGATGAATTACTATGGGGGATGAATTACTATAGGGGGGATGAATTACTATATGGGGGATGAATTACTATATGGGGGATGAATTACTATGGGGGATGAATTACTATATGGGGGATGAATTACTATGGGGGATGAATTACTATAGGGGGGATGAATTACTATATGGGGGATGAATTACTATATGGGGGATGAATTACTATATGGGGGATGAATTACTATGGGGGATGAATTACTATATGGGGGATGAATTACTATAGGGGGGATGAATTAATATGGGGGATGAATTACTATAGGGGGGATGAATTACTATATGGGGGATGAATTACTATATGGGGGATGAATTACTATGGGGGATGAATTACTATATGGGGGATGAATTACTATGCTTACTATGGGGGAATATTACTATACATACTATGGATGACACATACACATCATTCATCTACTCTTGGTCCGGCCCCCGGGTCCAATATATGAACCCATTGCGGCCCTCAAGTCAAAAAGTTTGCCCACCCCTGATCTATACCATAGTTTGTAGACGCTATAACTTCCACACAAAGCAATCAATATACACTTATTGGGATTTTTTTTTTACCAAAAACATGTAGCAGAATACATTTTGGCCTAAATGTATAACCAACTTTGAGTTTACTATATATTTTTTATAGCTGAAAGTAAAAAATTTTTTTTTTCTTCAAAATTTTTGGCCTTTTTTTGTTTATAGCGTGAAAAATAAAAAGCTACAGGTGATCAAATACCACCGAAAGAAAGCTCTATTTGTGTGAAAAAAAGGACGTAAATTTCGTTTGGGTTCAGCATTGCATGACCGCGCAATTATCAGTTGAATTAGTGCAGCGCCGAGTAGCAAAAAGAGGCCTGGTCATTAAGGGGGGTAAATCCTCTGGAGGTCAAGTGGTTAATAAAAAATTTGTATCAGCCACAAGCAGGTGTCCTATCCATTTTCTTTCCTGTTTGATACAAATTGGAGACACCTCCCCAGATTACTTGGGTTGCCGGTTTACAGCACACTGGAGCCGCTCCCTGTTATCTGTGTTTTGTGTAAAGACATCATCACTATAGCCACTAGACAACCTTTCTACCTAGGAATTCCTCAACCCACACATATTTTAAATTTCTGCCTCAGTTAATCGAAGAGTTCAGAGAAAGTCTGTCACACCATGCCTGGGCATAGCCATGGGATCCCACGGGAATCAGGAAATCACTATGGTAGACATTGCTACAGTGATTGTCGCTAGCTTCTTGTTCCCATGCCGAGTGGCTGCATTGTGAATACAGGAGGTGCAAGGACACCATTCATCAAGTTCTATGTGTCTCATTTCCAGTCCCCAAACATTTTGAACAGAGGACAGGCGGCTTCCTTGCCATTGTACATGTAGAATGTGCTCTATCAACTTTGAGAGGACATATTATTGCGACGTAATATAATTGTAATTATCAGCCTTTTACTGTATGGGCCTATTCACACTTGTACATTGCGGCAACGTGCACTACAAATGCACACGTTAACGCATATTGCTACAATGCACTTTCTCTATGTGTGGTGCATTGTGAGGCCATTTATTGTGCTCTGTACAAACACAATGCCTAGCAGTGCACCACACAGCACATACCATGCATTGTGGCACACTGCATTTTGGAAGGGGCAATGCATGTTTTTTCATCCTGCATTGCCAGCCACTCATAAAGAATGGGCTGCCTTAACTTTGAAAAGAAATATTAATGTTAACCTGTATACTGTACATGTATTTGATTTAGTTTCTTTGTTCTTGGTACTTTATTAGCTCTTTTACCACTTACTCACATTCCTTAGACTCTGAAAAAACACGCCTGCTTATGTGCTGCTTAACCTCCCTAGCGGTATTCCCGAGTGTAGCTCGGGGTAAAATGTCTGTACCAAAAGCGGTAACCCCGAGCTACACTCGGGCTTACCATGCGGCGCTGCATTTGGAGTCCCTGCAGAGCTTACCTTGTCCTTCGCTCCCGTGATGTGTCCCCTGCAGCGTCCCCGGTCATCTCTTCCGGCTGATGCCGGCATCCGGCTTCTGTGTTCCGGTCCCTGTGACGTCGGGACGTACGGGCGCTGGAACTGCCGGGAAATTTGAAAATTTAAAAAATATGTCATTTTTTTAAAAACAAATTTTACATAGTAAAACATTGCTGTTTCAAACCATTTCACATACATTTTGTCACGAATGCTTTGTCTTGTGCCCTGCCTGCATTTTGACTGTTCTTTCTGCCTGGAAACTTAGAAAAGTCCATGGCGTCCAAAAAGCGTCCCTTTAGGTCAAAAGCGGTTTTAGACCAGCTAGAGAACAGCGATAGTAAATCAGAACCACTTGCAGAATTGAGTGATAATGATTCGTGGAGAAATTCGTCATCAGACACTGAAAACAATTTTGCGACTTTGCTCAGTGATGTGCGAACTTGGCGCTCTATTTCAAATTTCAGTGTTTTTGGTTTGATTACATTATTGAATTAAATGTATTATTATTATATTATTTTTTATGATTATTTATTAAATTATAATTTATGATTTTGTGTTTCAAATTTTATCATACCCGGGATGTTTACTAGACTCTTGTTCGGACAGATTTCAGTGAGTTATTCCTAAATATTACAGCCTACAATAAAAAAACTACATATTTCCATGCAAAATAATGGTACCGCTTTCATCACCAAAAATATGAAATAATCATACCGCTAGGGAGGTTAAGCTACCCTTGTTACCTTACAAAGTACAATTTTTGTATGAAAGTGATACCTACATAAGCATGGTTATCAAAAAAAAACCTCGAGTGTACCGAATAAACAGAAGAGTTATTTGGAAGACCTTGGCTGTATCATTTTGTTTCTATTCCCTACTGCAGTAATTATTATTAATTTGGGGCCACTGACCAATTTTAGGATCTAAATGTATCACCCTCCTAGTTAGGATGCTAGGTAAATTTAGTTTTAGGCTTCTGCTGTAAGCAGAGGAGCATTGATTGTTGGGTCTGGTCTGTTCTGAGCTTCATAGCCTGAGAGTTTCATTGCTTCCCCCTGCTTCCAGAAGAAGTTTCTGGAACTTAGGGAGGGAGAATTCAAATGACCAGCCTCAATAGCAAGGCCTTGCCAATCACTAGGGAGGTGTGCCCAGATTGTGGCTGGGCTGCTGTTTAATAGTCTGGAGCCCTGAGATTTCCCCCACCCAGTGAGGATGGTTCTGTGAGCCAAGAAGGGGGGCTGCTTGCCCATGGAGACCTTTGGACTGGATGCTGGATCACATTGCAAGAGGCTGCACCAATGGATTAATTACCAGGATCCATGGGCTGTTCCAGTCTGCCTTTATCTGTGTTCAAGCTACTTTATGGTCCCCAACCAAAAACAGTGGACTGTTCCCTTTTGTCTTTACTGTTGTTTAAACTTCTTCATGGTCCCCAGGTATGAACCATGGACTGTTCCAGTCTGCATATACCTCTGTTTTAACTACTTCATGGTCCCCAACTATGAACTGTTCTAATCTACCTTCACCCTTGTTCAAATTAGTTCATGGTCCCCAGCAGTGAACCGTGGACTGTTCCAGTCTGCCTTTATTATTATTATTATTATTATTATTATTATTATTATTATTACATCGAGTTTATATAGCGCCAAAGGGTTTGCTCAGCGCTGTACAATAGAGGGGGGGGGGGGCAATACATGAAACAGTACAGCAACTACAAACAGCACACGAGGGGTTAGAGGGCTCTACTCTTTCGAGCTTACAATCTAGAAGGGAGGGGGTAGTGGTACAGGAGGAAGTGGCTGTGGGGGATGGAGTGGTAGGAGGAATGAAGGAGAAAGGCTGTTAGGTGAGGGTGGGGTAGGCTTCCCTGAAGAGGTGGGTTTTCAGGGAGCGCCTTTACCTTTGTTTTAACTACTTCACCTTTGTTCAAACTAGTTCATGACCCCCAGCAGTGAACCGTGGATTGTTCCAATCTGCCTTTAACTTTGTTCAAACTACTTCATGGTCCCCAGCTGTGAACTGTGGGACTGCTCCAGTCTGCCTTCACCTTTGTTTAAACTATTTCATGGTCCCTCAACTAGGAACTATAGACTGTTCCAGTCTACCTATTCTAATGCTGCTGTTACTGAGTAAGAAGTTTCCTCTGACAGCAATACATTCCATTTTAGAGTATCCAGCATCATCCTAAATCAACATTCTACAAGCAAATAAACTCTATAAAGACACCCCCTCCCCCCCTCCAGACTGCTAGACTGTTCAATGAGTTGGACTGAATGGACTATTGCTGTTTTCCTGGCTGCCTTGCACTATTTGGGAAAGAACCTGCATAAATCTACAACAGCACTACATATAGCACTACATATAAAAATTTCCAACACCACATACATGTCAAAAATGAAGGGAAGGAAATGGGGGAGAAATTTCAAATGGACTTTAACCATTAGCCGCCCGGCCAATGGCCGTTTGGCGGCTTCAGATGTGTCTCTTCACTCCGGGTGCACGCCATTTGGCGTGCTCCCGCACATGCGCCGTTTGCGCTAATGCAGAGCGGCGCAGCAGTGCGATCTGTCACCGGCCGTGCACCTTGGACACGGCCGATGACAGATCCGAGTACCGGCTCACGTTGCTGGTACCATGTGACCTGCTGTGACCAATCACAGCAGGTCACATGAAAGTTGTATACAATGGATGGCTTCATTCATGATGCCATCCATTGTATACTAGTGCCTAGCTGTGAATGGTCACAGCTAATCACATGCACATGTCATGTGATTAGCTGTGACCAAATCACAGCTAAGCACAAAAAAAAAAAAAAAACTGAATGAATCGATTTCATTCAGGTAAATGCTTGCTTATAGCAAAGTAATTCTTTGCTATAAGCAAATTGTGTAAAAAAAAAATAAAAAATACTAATCACTTCCCCAAAGTAGTACAATGTTACTATGGTAACATTATACTACTTTGGTCATAGTGAAATATGAAAAAAAAATCTTAAAAAAAATGTAATAAAAAATTAAATATAATAAAAAAATTAAAAAAAATTAAAAAAATATATATATATTTTTTTTTTTTCATACTGTCACCAGTCAGTGTCCCTGTTAACCACCATGCCAGTTATATGATGATGCTGTACTGCACTGGTGACAGTATGTAAAAAAAAAAAATAGTGAAAATACTTTTTTTAATTTTTTTAATTTTCCGAAAAATTATGACAAAAAAATACAACTTCAAAAAACTCGCCATGCCTCTTATGAAGTACGTCGGACTGTCTACTTTGCAAAAAGGGGTCATTTGTGGGATATCTGTACTGTTCTGACATTCTTGGACCTCAAGAAATTAGATTGGCTGTCAGTACTTCAGGATTGATCAATATTCAGATCTATACCATAGTTTGTGAACTCTATAACCTTCCTACAAACTAAAAAATACATCCTAATTTGGGTTATTTTCACCAAAGACATGTAGCAGAATACATCTCGGCCTAAATTTATGAAGAACAATTATTTATTTGTAAACTTTTATAACAGAAACAAAGAAAAATGTGTTTTTTTTTCAAAATTTTGGGTCTTTTTTTGTTAATTTAGCAAAAAATAAAAACCCCAGCGGTGATTAAATACCACCAAAAGAAAGCTCTAGTTGTGTGAAGAAAATGATAAAATTTTAGTTTGGGTACAGTGTTGTATGACCGCGCAATTGTCATTCAAAGTGTGAGAGCGCTAAAACCTGAAAAATGGCCTGGGCAGGAAGGTGTAAAATTGCACGGTATTGAAACGGTTAAAGGTAGAGAAATTTCAATCACATATTAGTAAAATCATTTGTACTTTATTATGACAATGAGTCATGAAAAAACATCTTGCAGTTTAAAAGAGATCATTATATACTGTCCCAGCAGACAATGTCCCACAACCCAGCATGTCACTAGGAACACACTAGTGATGAGGGATACAAGAACCACCAGAAGGATCCTATGGGGGGGTGGGAGACATTAAGCCACAGGAGAATGGCCCAACATGTTTTGCAACAATGATCACTTCTTCAGGGGCTTAGTAGTAAAATCTAAAAAAGATATACATATATTGAATATATCAAATTACAACATGTAAATACAAGAAAAGGGAGAGGTCGTACAATCATATAATATGACTTACATATAATATCAATATGCTCCATGTAGCAGCAGAACCCTCCATGTATAAGGGGTAGGCCTCCTCTGTGTTTCCACAAGACAAGGGGTCACTCAGAAGGCCAGATATGGGGGCGCAACAATGGTCAACAGTCCAGAGCCCCAATGGTTTAGAGTAGACCAACCCGTAAAGAGGTTGTTCCAACACCACATACATGCCAAGGCATTAATGCACATGAAAAATAAATGCAGAGAGGTGTCAAAATCAAAGTCAATATATTTGCTCACAGGAGTCAAAATCTTTCTGGTACCTGAATCACACATGATTTATATAATTTATACGCTGACAAAACTGCCAGGACATTTTGTGGACATAAGGCATTACATTTGCTTGTCATTAAATAAACAACACCCTGAGTCGCATATTTAGCAAGGCTCCTGTAAATAAAACTTTCACTGGGTAAGATGAAGTTTGTACCTTCTGGGACCCAAGGGCACCAGGAGCACTCCCCACACTGAAAAGTGCCCCTGGGTCCCAAAGAACACCCCCGATCAGGGAATTAATGGCTCAATGTAACCCTATCTAGTAAAGAGGTAGCCGGACAAAACACCATTTCAGGTGTCCGTCCCACATACTTCATCAAGATATGGTCATCTGTGCAAATGTGTCAATGTTTAGAAATCATTGACCAAAGGACAATGTGTTGTAAAGGAATACCTAGTAATGATTGTCACTGTATCTTGTCACCTTTTGGAGACAAATGCCTACTACAAAGAGGCCCTATTATATTGCCTTACTAAGGCTGTTTGTGTTGGAGCTGCAAACATTTGTGGCTGGGTTGAAAAAGATTAGATTCCCTGGATCAACTTTACCTATAAATGTTAGTAACCAGTTATATTCTGTGTATCTAAGAAACAATCCAGGACTTTTTTTTTAAAGCAATCCACTGAGCTGGCCAGAAACAACTCTTGAGGCAATCTATTCCACATTTTCATTTATGTGTCCAAAGTCGTATGACAAGTCGCAGTGATGTGAACCGAGTCTCAGGGCTATAAACAAATGCTATAAAAACAATATCAGAAAAGAAGGTATGACATAGGGATGTGTTTGCCCTTCTTTGCAATGCAAAAGAATTTATTTAGGATGTACTACATCCAGAGAAATACAAAGCAGTTGAAACACAGCTCCAGACCTGCCGAACCACATTACACCAATTAATTAAATGGGGGATCTGCTGATCTGGGTTTGATGTGCAGTAGGAACACCAGGCCTGTCTACATGAGCCCTCAACAGGGGTCAGTTTTCTGGAAAACCTCTATTCCACAGCCAGGAAGAAACACTACAGCAGAGAACTGAAGATGGCCAGGGACCATTCTAAAGGCCTCATGGTCATATTAACTGTTTCAGAAAGGAGAAAACAACCTTGATAACTTTTCTAAATTTTTGGAGGTTGTTTTCTGCAAATATAACAAATAATAACACTATGTAAAAACGTGACCCTTCTAATTATCTTTATTAAGTAGCAACAGGTGTATTGCTGACATTAAGGAATCTTCAGACATTTGCAGGTAATATATAGTCACCAGCCACTTTATTAGCTACACTTGTTCAATTGCTTGGTAACGCATATTGCTAATCAGCCAATCACATGGCAGAAATTCAATGCATGTATGCATGTAGACGTGGTGAAGATGACTTGCTGAAGTTCCAACCAAGCATCAGAATGGGGAAGAAAGGGAATTTAAGTGACTTTGAACGTGGCATGCTTATTGGTGCCAGATGGGCTGGTTTGAGTATTTCAAAAACTGCTGATCTACTTGGATTTTCACACACAAACAACCATCTCTAGGGTTTACAGAGAATGGTCCAAAAATGAGAAAATATCCATTGAGCGGCAGTTGTGTGGATGAAAATGCCTGGTTGATGTCAGAGGAGAATGGGCAGACTGGTTACTGGGACATTCAGATAGTAGGATCAGAATTAAGAATAAACAACATGAAAGCATGGATCCATCCTGTCTTCTATCAATGATTCAGGCTGGTGGTACAATGGTGTGGGAGATATATATTTTTATACCTAATAAAGTGGCCATTGAGTGTATTATGACCATGGTGGAAGTGTCTCTGGTGTGGAGAATGATAGACTCTGCCTGGATCACTCCAATCTTCAGACTTCTTCTATGGGTCATCATCCTTAAAAACATTTTAAAACTATTGCAGTGTGGTGAGTCAGCAATTGGGAAGAGGGAAAGGAACACTGAAAAGGAAAAATAAAGGACCAAAGGACCTTCAGTTTGCTGGGCTGAATTCTCCTGACTTGAATTTCTTGTTGTAGCTGGAGATGTCCTTCTTCTTAGAGGTTTCCTGTAGATATCTGTGTTCCATTTCTGTATGTTACATGTGTATGGGGTGTTTAATGCACCTTTACTGAACTGCTTTTTACTCTTTTTGGATTTTATTTTTGGTTCCCCCGTGCGAGGTTGTAGAGCTGGTAAAGTAATTTTTACCAACGAATATCTTGCTGTATTATAAACCAGTGGCCTGATCAAATGGAAGATAGATGGACTTAAATGAGGTGGGAATTTGCATATGTAGATGCGTATGGACCTAACACACCAACAAAAACTCCTTTCAACGAATGCTTAAATTCACCATAACCCACCAAGCCCAGGATGGAATTATCATCAGTGAAGAATTATTTCTTCTAAGGAAGAGAGATTTATAACTCCCAAAGCCTTACCAAGTCCAACATTTATTCAATCTACCCAGCTCTATATATTGTCCTAGACTGTTGACCTTACTGGTGGAGACATCTCCACCCTTAAGAATGGCATTTCACTTGGTTTCCCCACTCACACAAGTCTTTATCTAGGCTGGATGCCTTTCTAGTGTCAGCAAATCTGCTACCCCAGGAGGCTTCTACTAAAATTATGGTGGTCTCAGACTATGCACCTATGGTGCTAAATCAGGAGGACATAGGAACAAGGAACCCCCTGACTACCTGGTAATTACCCTCATGCCTGGCTTCAGATGAATCATTTCAATATGAAATATGCAGATTGTAATGCCATATATATATATGCAGGAAATGATTGTTTACTGGGAAGCTGCAAAAGAACAATGTAGGTAATACAAAAAATAATACAAAAAATGTTAGCTGCCCCTTGGAATGAAAAATCACTTATGACCATATACAGTTGTGTTCAAAATAATAGCAGTCAGACATCACTAACCGGATCAATCACTGTTTTTGGTAGAAATGATATTTCTACATGGCAAATAATTTACTAGCAGGTGTAGCAGAGTAATAGAAATCCAACAGACCCAACAGTCATGACATGCATGCTGCTGATTCTGTGTAATTGAATCACTAATTGAAAGGGGCATGTTCAAAATAATAGCAGTGTGGAGTTCTATTAGTGAGGTCATTCATTCTTTGAAAAACAGGTGGCAATTATTGCCCTTATTTAAGGAAGAAAGGCAGCAAATGTTGTACATGCTGGTTACAGTGCATTTCTCTCTGAAATTCTGAGGAATATGGGTCGTTCCAGACATTGTTCAGAAGAACAGCGTACCTTGATTAAAAAGTTGATTGGAGAGGGGAAAACATATAAAGAAGTGCAGAAAATGATAGGCTGCTCAGCTAAAATGATCGCAAATGCTTTAAAATGGCAACCAAAACCTGAAAGACGTGGAAAAGAGCGAAAAAGTAGCATTCGAATGGATAGAAGAATAGCCAAAATGGCAAGGACTCAGCCAACAATCAGCTCCAGGAAGATGAAAGAAGGTGTAAAGTTCCCTGTGAGTACTGTTACAATTAGAAGACGCCTATGTGAAGCCAAGCTATCTGCAAGAAGCCCCCGCAAAGTCCCACTGTTGGAAAAAAGACGTGCTGAAGAGGTTACAATTTGCCAAAGAGCACATTGACTGGCCTAAAGAGAAATAGCGCAACATTTTGTGGACTGATGAAAGTAAGATTGTTCTTTTTGGGTCTAGTGGCCGGAGACAGTTTGTCAGACGACCCCCAAACACCGAATTCAAGCCACAGTACACTGTGAAGACAGTGAAGCATGGTGGTGCAAGCATCATGATATGGGGATGTTTCTCATACTACGGTGTTGGGCCTATTTATCGCATACCAGGGATCATGGATCAGTTTGAATACATCAGAATACTTGAAGAGGTCATGCTGCCTTATGCTGAAGAGGAAATGCCCTTGAAATGGGTGTTCCAACAAGACAACGACCCCAAACACACCAGTAAACGTGCAACATCTTGGTTCCAGACCAACAAGATTGACGTTATGGAGTGGCCAGCCCAATCCCCGGATCTTAATCCAATAGAAAACTTGTGGGGTGACATCAAAAATGCAGTTTCTGAGTCAAAACCAAGAAATAGAGAAGAACTGTGGAATGTAGTCCAATCATCCTGGGCTGGAATACCTGATCACAGGTGCCAGAAGTTGGGTGACTCCATGCAACACAGATGTACAGCAGTTCTCAGAAACAGTGCGACTACAACCAAATATTCATTAAGGGATTCAAAGGAAAGCAAAATCTTCAAACATTTTTCAGTTTATATAGTGAATGTTTGAGTTTGTAAAGAAGAATACAAACACTGCTATTTTTTTGAACAGTCTAATGTTCACTTTTCTTCAATTTTTTTTTAGAGGAACAACACAAATTTGATCTATTTTTCTTCATGTTTTGATTTGGAATAGAATGTGTAGTGTTCCCAATGCATTTGTGTGGATGGAAATAAAAGCCATTAGAAGGATTTTGAGCTTTACTCACTTTTTTCAACATACTGCTATTATTTTGAACACAACTGTAATAAAATAAGGTATGTTCGCTAAACATACATAATACAGGTAGGTGAACAATATTCCAACTGTGATAGAAACTGTGACGGAGCGTAGGCAGGAGAGAACACACAGAGTAGATGGCAAACGCACAAAGCTTTATTGAGGCAAACAGATGACAGTCACCGAATAGAGGAGTTCGCAGGGAGGATGAATACGCCAGTCCAGGGCGACACGGAAGGAACAACACACTTAAAGTCCAACACCGAGAGCCAAGGGAGAGTCTCTGCAGCCAGTAATCCAACAGGGAGTTTGGTGTAAGTCTGGATCTATGGAATCTAGCAATCAGTCTTCCCCAGCTCTGGGAGAAGGGGGCTCCTAGGCAGACTTGGGTCTCTGCCTCGCCTGGCCACGAAGGTCCTGGCCGCAGCTCTCGGGCTCCTTCCGTCAGCGTGGTAGCGTGGCTCAAGCTGGCCTTAGGAATGCCTTTCATCTTTGCAGGAGGGGGGAGGGGCATGGATGAGAGTCTGCAGAGATAGAGCAGGGACAGAGCAAGGGCTGAGAGGGGGGGGGGGGGCAGCTGTGACAGAAACATAAAAAACCTAAAATGAGTCCAAAGTCAAGAACAAAAACAGGAACAAAAGTCCCACATCAGGTTGTAGATCAAAAACAATGGTGCATAATCCTCTGGTGGAAAATAAATTGCTCCATGCAGATCTTTTGTGCTCCACCACCATAAGACAATATATTGCACTCACCAACCATCCATGACCCCTTAATTAAAAGAAGGTCTAATGCGCTTTGTGTCCCCAAGAGTTTGGAATATCTTCTCAATGGTGTCCCAATTTACTCCATACCAAGGTTAGCAAGAATCAGAAGGAGAAATGTCTCATAGTATAGTAGGTTTATTTAAAAAATGAATAAAATCATCCATACAGTTCTCTCCTGGCCTCCCTGTGCAGTATTAATCTTCAAAAGTGCCGCACTTCACTTTAATTAAGCTATTTTTGCATAATATGTGTATCAAAAATAGATAGCGTATTTTTCGCTCCATAAGACAAATTTTTTTCCCCCCAAAAAAAGGGGGGGAAATGTCAGTGTGTCTTATGGAGCGCCCGGTCCGGTATTTCCGCCACCGACACCGTGTCAGAATACCGGGCCGGCCACTCAGCTCTTCTCTGCAGCAGGACCTTACCTATTCCTCGATCCAGCGCTGTACAGTCTTCCCACACAGGCATCTTTAGTGTGGGCAACCGGCTGTGAATGGCCCGGCGTCTTCTGGGACCTGTCATGTGTCCCAGAAGACGCCGGGCCATTCACAAATCGCAGCACTTCTCGCGCATGCGCAGTGGTCACCCGGCTGTCACAGCCGGTTGCCCACACTAAAGGGAGGACAACTCCACGGAAGTGGAAGCGGGTACTTGTCAAATTCAGGTACCCGCTCCCCCTTCTTCCTCAAAGGTCCGCAGTCTCTGGTCATCCCATGTACTGTGTGCAGTCTCTGGTCATCCCCTGTACTGTGTGCAGTCTCTGGTCATCCCCTGTACTGTGTGCAGTCTCTGGTCATCCCCTGTACTGTGTGCAGTCTCCGGTCATCCCCTGTACTGTGTGCAGTCTCTTGGTCATCCCCTGTACTGTCTGCAGTCTCTGGTCATCGTAAAATAACCACCTCCTTAGTACTATAATTACCCTACAACACAATCAACACTTTCCCCTGAAAGTGTACAAAATTATATAAGTGACAGTGTATTTACAAAATCCTCCAAAAAACAATAAATGTGAAATATAATCCTTCAATCTTCTTAATCCCCAAAAATTTGCAAATAAAAATATATAAATCCACTACAAATATAAAGTCCACTAAAATTCCTTTTCAAGTCCACTAAAAAATCCAATCAATTCTTCCAACGATATTCACAAAGTGTCCACCTCAAAAAAAGAAAATTCATATACTGCATTACCTTTTATAAAAATAAATATATTATAAAAAACTTTCATATACTTCCTACAGTGAATATAAGTGAAAAATAGTGAAAAACGTGAACCAAATGTGAATCAGTGAAAGACAAATCAGTGTATATAACACTCTTTAGTGCCACATCAAAACCAAAACAAATTCAAATAGTGTGCACTTCTATTTGCAGTAAGGGTACCCTTACCAACCATCCCAATATAGTATGCTCATAATACTCCAGGAACTCCACAGACTAGACCTCTTAAGGATCTTTCCTCTGATGTATCCTGTTGCCACGACACTCTCTGGACTCCTCAGACACTCTGCTCACAGTGTCTCCAAAAAAACATATAGAACATAGTGTAATACCGCCAATCTAATTTACAATATGGACTTTATTCAGAACTGCTCACATTGTAAAGGCCTTTAAAATCGCATATTTAGGGAGTAAAGGAATCTCACGGTCATCCAGGGAAACGTCCAGGTGCACCTACACGATCTTTCCCTAATCCAAAATGGCCGTATGTCAACTTCCGGTTCTGGGAAAACGTCTTGACGTCACTCCACTTTGACGCGTTTCGTCATCGACTTAGTCATAAGTGTCTGGTCATCTCCTGTACTGTGTCCGCAGTCTCTGGTCATCTCCTGTACTGTGTCTGCAGTCTCTGGTCATCTCCTGTACTGTGTCTGCAGTCTCTGGTCATCTCCTGTACTGTGTCTGCAGTCTCTGGTCATCTCCTGTACTGTGTCTGCAGTCTCCGGTCATCTCCTGTACTGTGTCCGCAGTCTCTGGTCATCTCCTGTACTGTGTTTGCAGTCTCTGGTCATCTCCTGTACTATGTCTGCAGTCTCTGGTCATCTGTACTGTGTCTATTGGTTCAGAATATTTTTTTTCTTGTTTTTCTCCTCTAAAACCTGGGCATGTCTTATGGTCAGGTGCGTCTTATGGAGCGAAAGATATGGTAAATAAGAAAAGAAAAATGTTTGAATAATATAAAAATAATAATTATAAACGCGATGATTCAGTCCAGCAATAGGCCTATATATACATCTTTATACTTCTCAATAGTGATGCACAGCTGGAATTGCTTCTTCACTCTTTATCATCCCCAATCAGTGTCACAAATGATGTCACAGTGAAACCCTCCACCAGATGTGCTTTCATGTGGAAAATATGACCGAACCATTAAGTAAGATCATATAGTGCTTGCTTCCTCTCTCATAGAACTCATATATTAATTCCCCAAATGGATCAGATGACTCCAAGTCTTGTTCTTAAGATGTTATATACTCCTCCATGATTTCTCCTCCATTTAACACTCCTCTCCTCCTCAGCCACCCATAGAGAAAGAAAAATCAGCAAACATAGTGCTTTATCCTCATAAAACTGTTTATTCCCCATAAAAACCAACTTCCAATATTGTGCTCACATTTACACGGTGCCTCAGCGCACCACACTATTCCACACAGTTATATATAATATTCACATCGATCGATTAACTGTTTCCAGTGTATAATTACCACCATCGCCTGGGATTTCGAGCATTGTGATGTCAGCAAGCCTCTCTCCTATGCGTTATGCCACAGGGAGAGGTGGCTTCATCAGGGGATCTCTCCTGGCCCCCCTGCACTGTTTCCTCCTGGATCCCCTGTGTTCTGCCTTGCTGACCTCCTGTACACGGCTTATCTCAAGTTTGACCCAGAATTGAGCATCTGTGCAAAAAAAAGGCAAGCACAAATTTCACATTAAGGAGGTAAGTTTTAATATTTACTTTATCGTTTAGTGCTCTAAGAATAATTGTTATATCTGCAGCTCGCTGATCACATCAATGTTCCCTGAGTTGAACCTATGAAAATTATTTTAGGAGTTCCTGGAGATCTCAGACTTTTTGCCAGGGGTTCTTCAAAGGTAAAAAAAAAAACCCGATCTAGAGTTTGGAAACATTTCGACAGAGCAATTTCTGCAGAGAGCAAAGATGCAATTTGCAGTGTAACAAAGTGAGTTTTAATCAGTAAGTCTGATCCACACTGAATTTTTTTTTCACTCTCATCACTTTCCCTTTTAATTCTACATACGAAAAATGTGTAGCTGCACACCGCTTTGCGTATGGAGCTTGAACATTTTTATTGGTCTGGCAGCAACCAAGTTTTGATCACTGCTAGATTAATAAAGTTGGCCAAGCTCCATGGGCACACGTCGCGTGTGGCTTTATGCGTTTTCATACATGCCTAAACAATGGCACATTAATTGCATTCAGAATCATATCCTTGTGGACTCTGCATGCACACATGTAGGCTACAGCTCAGATATACACCAATCAGCCATATCATTATGACCACTGACAGGTAATGTGCATAACATTGATTATCTCGTTACAATGGCATCTGAAAGTCAGTTGGATATATTAGGCAACAAGTGAACACATTGTCTAAGAAGATGATATGTTGAAAGCAAAAAAAAAGGGCAAGCCTAAGGATTTGAGCGACTTTGACAAGGTACAAATCATAATGGCTAGACCACTGGGTCAGAGCAGCTCTAGTGGGATGTTCCAAGTCTGCAGTGGACTGTGCGCACCTTGAGGGTTAGGGACTGATGTGAGTGTACAATATATATGTAAAGCACTGCGTAAATTGATGGAGCTATATAAGTACCTGAAATAGAATAGGACTGACCAAAACTGGTATAAGGAAAGAAAACTATTGAACAGGCAACAGGGTCATGGTTGGCCAAGGTTCACCGATGCACATGGAGAGAAAAGGCTGACCTGTGTAGTCCAATCCAATAGAAGAGCTACTATAGTTCTAACTGCTAAAAAAGGTTAATGCTGGTTCTGTTAGAAAGGTATCAGAACCAGGGGCGGACTGACCATTTGGAAACTTGGGCACTGCCCGAGGGCCCGGGTCAGTAGGGGGCCCCATGAGATGCCCCTGGTACCTTTTTCATAGGCTTTTTTGAGTTTGGGCAAGGACACAGGGGCCCCATGATCCCCTATTGCCCCATGAGTTGTCAGTCCAACCCTGGTCAGAACACACAGAGCATCACAGTTTGTTGCTTATAGGTCTGCGTAGACTGGTTAGGGTGCTCATGCTGACCCGCGTCCACAGCCAAAAGTGCCTACAATGGGCACATGAACATCAGAACTGGACCACAGAGCAATGGAAGATGGCCTTGTCTGATGAATTCAAGGAATGTTTGAGGAACACAACAATAAGTTTGAGGTGTTGACTTGACTTCCAATTCTCTAGATCTCAATTCAATTAAGTATCTGTGGGATGTGCTGGAATAACAAGTCTGATCCATAGAGGCCTGTAATAAAGGGTTAGACTTTATTATTTTCAAGTTCCTATGTTTGACCTTTCAGTTATGTGTGCGTACAATAATTTCAGACAACTCGAAAGCATAATAAAGAGAGGAATTTTCTTATCTTGGTTTAAAGATGTATTACAGATTATAAAAATATAGATAAAATACAGCATCATACTAATCCAGGGGGAGCCACCATTTCATATGAAATTCCTGGAAGCCACAGTGCATGGCTATAAATAAAGGAGACTGGGATCTCTGTGCAATGACACAGAAGTTTACACACCAGCCAAAATATAATACTCTGGTGCTTGGAATTTTATTTTTATATGTACCGCACCGAATGAAAAAAAGTGATGATTAGATGATTAGAATTTCATAAGGGGTAAATTTGAAGCAATGAATCTCATCTTTACTCAGGTGATCCCCTGCCCTGATGGATGATACCAAATTTGAATAACTTGAAGTTAGTAGAGCAGAGAATGGAATGTTATATTTTTACAGGTTGATTTGTAACATCGGATAGAGGTTATGCTATATCTACCTTTGAGAGACATTTCATACATGCAAATTTTGCCGGACAAACAAGACCTGCAACATTCAGAGTGTTTGATGCAGGAGGATTCTTCCAGGAAGCAACAAGATTTGGACTCCTGTTTTTGCCTCTACAATGGCTTCAAGGCGAATCATACATGCTTTCATTTCTCCACCTTTAGAAAATTACTGTGTTGTAACCTTTGTGGCCTGCAGCGATAAAGAGGGAAGTCTCACAAGAGGCTTAGGATATGCCACTACAAGCAATGAAGAGGGTCATGAAGGTCACATTGAAGAGGGTCACACAAAAACTTTAACCTTGTTTGAATTCTCCTAATCCAACCCTGCCATCTCCACCAGCATCTTTCCAAAGGTAGGTGTCTCTTCTGCAGCTGCTGGAGCAGAAGATAAAGATTTCCTCAAATCACCCACGTGCACATCCTCTTAATACCAGGTTAGCAAAACAGCGAGCTTTGTGGCTGCCCCCATTCCATGTCATGGAATCTGTCCCTTTCCCAAGTTTATGTCCTGTGCAACACCACAGGCACCAGCCATCATTACTTACCTAGAAGGCCACCACTACCCTACCTATACTACTTATTGTTCTTGGCACACTGGGTCAATCTTATGGTGGCTGAGAAGGATGCAGGATTGAGCATACAATCCTACCAACCAGTGCCTCACAATATATATTGTGACAGTGCTAGGCCCTGCCACTGTATTAGTGTAACCGAAGACCACACAAGGTTCTCGTGGACGCAGAGTGAAGGGGTTAAGAATATTGGTTCTGAGACAAAAAAACTGTTTTGGTTTTTTTTCCTCTGGGTTTTGTCTTTTGAATCGGGATCTGAAGTCCAGAGGTTTCAAAGAGCTTTAGAAAGGAAGACACTTCTAATCTTGTGTCCAGATCTTGCAGGGGACCAGCTGGGTGTGTGTGCAGGTGCTCATAGGCCTTAAAATCTAGGAACTGACAGTAGTGCAGGGCTCCACTCTTCCCAGGAGTCTGTGAAACTGCACGGGAAACAGGAGTGTGCATGTCTACCAGTGAGCCCATTGTGAGTGCGAGAGAGCGCTGTAAGAGAGGCACTGAGTAATATCTGAGCACAGTGGTGCTGTGTAACGGTCTGAGGAAACTTACCAAAGGCCTAAGGTTATAGGAAGGTGGTAGAGTAGGTTCCCCTTTAAGGTGTCTCCTCACCCTGAGAGCAGGCTCGGCGACTAGGCAGGACCTAGGAGGGAGATGGATCAGATTAGAGACTAGGAGGAAGCAGCAACATCTGTCTAAAAAAGAATTCCCATACAAAAGTGCAGCGTAACCAAAAATTGGTGAAAAATATTTTACAAATAATAAACGATTCAAGGTTTGCGCATGTAAACATATAACACTATATCTACCAATTTTATATATTAGCCACAAATAAAGTGTAGAGCAATATGTTGGGTCCCTATTGTGCACCTGTCTCAAATGTTTAGACAGAAAATGTTTTTATATCCTCTACATATGTTTTAAACATGTTCTTGTACTCTCTTAGAAAATGTTTTTTTTTTGTACGGCCAATATACTGCATCCCACAAGGACACTTCAGACAGTAAATTTTCCCTTCTGTATCGCATGTAATACAATCCGCCATAGTAAATTCTCTTTTAGTAATTTCAGAAATAAAGGTTTTCCTCTTTTTAAGGTTCTCAATAGTGTGGTTACAGTCTTGACACCTCCAACAAGCATAGAAACCGTTTTGAAAAAAGAATGGTCTGTTATGCACGGGGGGGGAGGGTTGTCTATTACTGATTTAACAACTTTATTTCTCACTGACGGAGCTCTTTCATAAATTAACTTAAAGTAGGTCTCTCTGGTAATATACTACCAAGTTGCTTATCTGCTTTCTGAACAGACCAATATTTATTTATAACCTCCTCTACTCTTTTATATTGGCAATTACAATCAAGTAATAAAGCAGTGGAAAAGTCAATACCTTGTACAGCACCTTCTTTATTATTTTAGTAACCCTTTTCTATCCAATTATTCCACAATATTCATATGGTTACCTTTTTATCATAACCTTTGTTAACAAATCTCTGTCCCAACATATTTGTTTGCTGTATATAATCATTATTGGTAGAACAATTTATCTTTATCTGTAAAAATTGTCCTTTAGGAATATTGTCTAGCCAAGCATTATGATGGCAACTGATATGGGAAATATAAGCATTCCTATCTATGGGTTTAAAGCAAAAGACGCAGAGAACAATAGAGGTGGGGATCATCGGTATTAGTGAAGTTCCCTTTAACCATGATGAGATGAGGTTATTATTATTATTATTATTATTATACAGGATTTATATAGCACCAACAGTTTGCTCAGCGCTTTACATGAGGGTAGACAGTACTGTTACAATACAATTCAATACAGGAGGAATCAAAGGGCCCTGCTTGTTTGAGCTTACAATCTAGGAGAGAGGTGTGACGAACGCGGTTCCTGACCCCTGCCCTTCTCATCGACTCGTAACAAAGGACCTGCCAATCTCACACCGCGCTGTCACTTGCGTAACAATGCCACTCTCAGGTGCACCGTGCACAAAGATTTTCCAGCTCAAGGGACCACAATCTATGTGCCAGCAGCCTGAGAGTGATTGTCACTGGGTTAAGTTAATTACGAAATGAACCCTTCAAATTTCAAACTGCCACCAGATAGCTTTGGGCCTATCAACCCCTCACAATGTTAGCAAGAACAAATGTGAATAAACGTCTGTAACCACAGGCAGGGATATTCTGTAACCACACTGTCACCATAGGCAGGGATATTCAGAGGATTATTATATACAGTAGCACTCTTCAAAAGAAAGGGATTCTTTAGTTTGCATTTAAAGCCTTAGAAATAATTTTAACACTTTTCAATATAGAGTTTATTACTAAAAAGGTCAAAATGGTGCAATTAAAATATTTACAGAACACAGAACGGGATGTTACAAAGAAATAAAGAGAACAATAATGCAACAGAGAGATAAAAGAAAGGAGTTAAGAAGGCAGAATACTTGCAAAGGCCTTGGTTTTAGCAGAGTCCAATTGTCCAAGCAAAAATGTTGCCTTTGCTCTCAAGTCCGTTAAGATGTTCCTTGGTTGATGTTAAACGAGAGCTCTCTTACTAGATCTGGTCAGTCAAAGGGGTGTCGCCCGAGAACAACTGACCAATCATCCGGTTTAGGGCATGGGTGCTAGGAGTTCACCAAATTTATGACCAAGTCCTAACTACAGTTTCATACTAATATTAACAATGTCCAATATGTGCAGGTACCTGAAAGGAATGATTTTCTTTTCCCCTCAGAGACCCCCGGTCTGTGGAGAGATTCCTGGTTTATCAGCAGAATTCTGGGAACACCCCTTGAACACGGAAATCACGACAGCTTATGTTCAGAGATGTTCAAAGTTTATTAGACATTAATAAGATTATATAGGATACAGAAAATAATAAGGGAGGGGGGAGCGAGTTTCAAAACTGTAACTTGTAACTTTCCATCATGAGCTAACTACATGAAACATGACATATACATTTCTTGGTACAAATTGTTTTGGCTAACTTTCTGGGAAAACAGACAGACAAAAACATTGTCAGGGTCGTGTTCGCTTCTGTTGATACATCCTTGAACAACTGAAACAGTTTCATTAAACTTTTAATATCTCTACAAAAAGCTAACTTAATACCTAATACTTAAAATGGCGTACATAATACAAGATGGAAGTTATCTAGATCCTTTCAATCCCCTCTAAGATCATGAACATGATCTCAATTCTTTACATAGCCAGATAACCTTCATTTGTATTCTGCAGCTTTGTAGCTCTAGCAATGCAATATAATGAGCATTTAAAACATAGATATAAAGATAAAACAAAAAACAATATCATGACTATGCTTACAGCGATACCTTTCTTCCATGAAAAGATGGAACCAAATCCTGATCCTAACCAATCAAAAGGAGTCCATCCATCTTTTCCTATTGCTCTAGCTTCTTCCATCAAACCATCTACCTGTTCCCTGTGTTGCTTTATTATTTCATAATAATCCGGAACAGTCATTGTGGTATTATATATCCAAGTACAACATTCAGAATCCTCTGTCATCTCACACAAACCTGTCAGAGCAGCACTCATACTTTCAATAGCTAATTCTTGCATCTCCAGCTGTTTTCTAATAGCTCTGGTCTCAGTATTTAGCAACCCCATGTCCTTAGAGTTCCTCTCCAGTATATCATCAATAATGTTTGTGTAATTATTTAGAGTTAGTTGGTGTTTTGGGTATGTACTGGCTTTTACCTGGTGTTCCTTTGGGTCTATAGCTGCCATAATTGGCACTAATTGGGCTACATAGCACCAGCCCTGGACATTACTCGGTATCCAAGGGTAACAGATCTTACCACAACAGATATAGGTATTGTTTCCCAAGGAGATCGGCAATTTTTGTATTGCAGAATGAAATTCAGGGGTGACAACAAGTGTAAAATAAAAACTTTTCCAAACATAGTTTTCCCCACATTATCTTGTATCCCTTCTAAACTTTCATTCAGGGTTTTACCATTTACTTGCCAGAGTTTCACAGAAGAAGTTCCATCCCTCCTTCCAGGATCAGATATGTTTAATATGGACTGAGAGCACATTCCCCTTCCCTTGTGAGAAGTATTCCCCAGTCTAAAACACCAATCGGGGAGTTGAGTGACTCCCAAAGTTGGAAAAGATATGGTGGCATTAGAAGTAATATTGGTCAAACCAATACTTACATTCCCTTTTATTAACAAAAATATTTTGACTGGAGCGGCCAGAAGAGGAATTTCATATGTGCTGGGATGTAACTTACTACAGATCCAACATTTATCATAACCTGACTTTTGAGCATAAGCATATTTAAACTGCATCATCAACATTTTTCCTGAAAAAGGATTGTTCTCTTCAAAACTTTCTTTTTGACTTTCTTTCACTTTTGGTTATCTGGGTCTCATTTAAAACTAGTCCTTGACCACAGATACCTTTTATTAGGCCCAAGTCCTCAGGGTGATAAATACAGTTAGTTAGGATCCATACTGGCAGGAAAAAGAGCAGTCAGTGTGCCCAATAGGACCCAGAGTTTCAAAACACCATGAGGGGCAGTAAGGAATGTCATCTTCAGGGCCTTTTTCACTTACTTCACCCACTCTTCGAGGATTTTTCTCTCATACTTCACCTCCTTTTTCCATCTCATGTTTCTCAGGTGTTTGGTTCACCTTCTTCACTCGACTAGCATGGATCCAGGACTGGGAATTCTCCACCAGAACAGCCGTTCTGGTAACCGCTATCACCGTAGTAGGTGGTCCAAAGGGGTAGCCTTGCTTCTTGTCTTTAGCGAGTTGACGGACCACTACGACATCTCCCACTTGGAAAAGGTGTGTTGGTTCCTGAAAAGATAAAGGAGAAGTGCGAGCAACATTTCTTTCAACCTTATCTAAACTCTGAATCAATTTTCTCACATATTCTTGTTGTACCAGGTCAAGGTCCCCTCTTTCTAACATAAGTGGCTGTCTAGCCCAAGGAGTGGGGAACGGTCTTCCCATTAATATTTCAAAAGGAGATAACCCTGTAGTCTTATTAGGTGTCATTCTTACCTCTGCTAGAATTGCAGGTAACATCTTCTTCCAGTGGGTATAGGTTCCTCCAGTGGCCTTCCTCAACGTATCCTTAATTCTCCTGTTTATCCTTTTTACTATACCCGAACTTTGAGGATGATAGGGAATATGAAACTTCCAATCTATCTTAAGTACTTTTACCAAATCTTGACATACCTTGGCCACAAAAGCTGGTCCGTTATCAGAATTTATCTGCAGCGGACATCCCCATCTAGGTATTATCTCCTGTGTGAGAATTCTGACTACAGTTTGTGCGTCTTCTTTATTAGTGACAAATGCTTCCACCCATCTGCTGAACATATCCACCATTACCAACAAAAACTCTTGCCTCTGTCCTGTTTTTGGCATGTGGGTAAAATCTATTTGTAAATGGGTGAAAGGTATAGTTGGGTACACTAGATGCTGGTGTTGTGATTTCTTTGGGTTCTGTGGATTGTTCCTTATACATGTAATGCACCTAGAGACATATTCTTTCACCAACCTAGATAAACCTGTAATGTAAAAATCCTGCAATAATGTTTCACATGTTGTTTTCCATCCTCTATGTCCTAGACCGTGGTACTGTGCAATGAACAATGGGGCACTTGACATGGGAATGCATGGTTTCCCCTCTAAGCACACTAGACCAGAAGTTGGATCTAGTTGTGCTCCAGAACCATCCCAGTCTGCTAGATCGATTTTTGTAGCAAATTTTTGTAAATCTGCATACATCTGGTCATGTGGGGTGGTTGTGATGCCTGAAGTGGGCATAGACATCTGTTCACTGGCCACCTTTTGTAATGCGGCTTCCTTTGCTACCTTATCTGCTAATGCATTTCCTTTGGCAATATGATCTCTGCGATTTGTATGTGCCCTGCAATGTAGAATGGCTAATGTTTTTGGAAACTGTATGGCTTTGAGTAGATCAGATATCAAAGAAGAGTGAGATATGGTTTTGCCATCAGCAGCAATGAATCCTCTTCTCTCCCAAATGACCCCAAAATCATGTACAGCACCATGGGTGTACTTGGAGTCTGTGTAAATGTTGACATCCTGTCCTGCAAATAATTGACATGCTCTTGTAAGGGCAATCAGTTCGGCTGCTTGGGCTGACTGATATGGAATTGGCTTTGCCTCGAGTATTTTGTCAGGAAGTTGCACAATGCCGTATCCTGCATGGTAAGTACTATCATTTGGCCTAGAACATGAACCATCAACAAACACATCTGGGGCCCCATCAAGAGCCACAGCTGACATGTCGGACCTAGGGGAAGTGTCTTGCTGTATGTGGGTTATACAATTGTGTTCTGGTGCCACTTCATCCTGTTCCCCCTTTAGCCCCAGTAGGGCATTCAAAATTGGAGTAGGACCTGAATTTGCTGAAGAATATTTAATAATCAAGTTGGAATCAGATAGAAGAATCACTTCATATCCGCTCAACCTTTGTGCTGACATGTGTTGAGTGTGTATGTTTTTCAGTAGTAAAGACACTTGGTGTGTGGTGTGTAGGGTAGTTTCATATCCCAATGTGAAAGAAATAGCCATCTCCACCAGAATTGCGCACGATGCAACAGCTCTCAGACAAGCAGGCATGCCCTGAACCTGAGTTGGCACTACTTTGGAAAAAAAAGCTACAGGGCGGAGCTTGCCTCCATGTTCCTGAGCCAGGACCCCCGCCATGGTTGTACAATTTTCCCTAGCATACAGATGAAACATTTTCTTATAATCAGGTAGTCCAAGACCAGGGGCCGTTACCATAGCATTCTTTAGGTACACAAGGCATCAACCATTTCATTTGACCATGTGAGAATGTCAGGTGATTCTGAAAGTGTGGCAGACCTCAGAGTGTGATCATAGAATGAACAATCAGGTATCCATTGGCGGCAGTAACCAATCATACCAAGAAAAGTTAGCATGTCCTTTTTTGTTTGTGGGCGGGGCAGACCCACGAGAGCCGCAGCTCTTTTGTGACTGACATTCCTCTCACCATGACTTAGAATAAAACCAAGGTATTCAACCTGTTTTTGGCACCATTGCAATTTCTTTTTAGATGCTTTGTGACCATTCCCTGACAACCATTCTAACAGAGACCAACTATCCTCCTGACTGGCCTCCTGACTTGAACTACAAATCAATAGGTCATCCACATATATAATGAGGACCGAACCATTGGGAGGGGTCCAGGACCTCAGTGTGGTCTGGAGGGCAAGTGAGTAGACTGCAAACAAATCTACATAGCCCTAGGCATTCTACACCAGCTCATCTGGCGGTTACGGAACGTAAATGCAAATAGCGCCCTCGTCTGGTGGTCCACAGGAACCAAAAAAAATGCATTTGTTAAATCAATCACTGTAAAATATTCTGCATCGGACGGAATGGAGGTGAGGAGTGATGGCACATCAGGCACTATTGGGGCTAATGGAACCACCAAATTATTTATGGCCCTCAAATCTTGTACAAACCTGTAAGAGCCATCCGGCTTCTTAACAGAATTGATAGGTGTGTTGTAAGGAGAAACAGTTTCTCCTGCCTTCTGTTTACATGCTGTAGCAATAGGGAGGGAAGCCTTATTCTTGAAAACCCTTTTTAATTCTGTGTCAAACTCCTCCCACATAGTTTCTCTCCCTTCTGTGGTGTTCAGTTTATAGGCAGTAGCCTGTGTATTACTTGGTTCTATGTGACTAATGCTTTTTACATTTATCCAATCCCAAGCTGGATTATTTCCCAGAATACCATCAATGATCAATCTCATATCTTCCTGTGTGTAATTTCTTCCTAAACATGCCTTTTTTAAATAAGCAAGAGTACCTCCAGGAGATACTGTAGGCTTGGGACAATGTTTAACAATCTTATTAATATCTTCTAATTCTATGGGTTTTTTTAGAATTCGTTCTCCTGCTGTGAGAAAAGGTAGTGTCAATATAGCCAACTCCTTTCCTCCTACGGCCCCCTCATCTTCTCTTTTTCCCTCTAGTTTCTTATCCATGGATCTAAGCTGCATTCTAAATTCCTCCACCTCTCTCTGCCCTTTCTATGACTGGTGTCACTTCTTCTCCATTGACCATCCTTTTTCTGTAATTTTATTATATTTACCTGTCCCTGTTCTTCGTATTCCAACTCTCCTTCGTTGTCATTATTCTCTGTAAGGATGCCTTGAACTTGGCTACCCTCCTCTGGTGATTTTATACTAATAATCTGTTTGGGTCTAGTGGAGGGAACTGGCTGTATTGGTTGTAGATCCGGGACGGGAAGTGGCGCAGGGACAGGAGCAGGGGCTGGAGGGGCATTAGGCTGGGGTGTAATCATCCCCAAACTAATCAAAAAATCATCATCAGCAGCATTTTTAAAACCACTTAATGAAGGATATATATTATACGGAGGGGGTGGGGTTGGTGTCTGAACTGTTTTCAGTCCAATCTTGGGTCTGCATGTCTTTTCAGATTGATGCTTTTCCTGGCATACTTTTAATGTATCCAATTTTAACTTCCTCTTTTGTTTTAAAGAGAAAATAAAATTGAACTTTCCCTTGCTATTATCAACCCAATACGGTGACCATTTTAACCAGTTTTCTCCCCCTTTCTTGGGAATGGGTCTGTACTCCCCATAGCTTCTGTCCAGCCTGCCATACAATCCACCCAGGGATTTATTAAATAATAGTCCGTTCCACAAACTCTAGCAACATAATCCTTACAATTTTCTCCCTTTTCTGGGGGACCTGGTGGGTAACTACCTCCTTGACCCATATTTAGACAGTGGATAAAACAATTTTAGCTTAAAATCTTATTTTGTTCCACACAACAAATTATCTTATACTTCTACGCAACAGAAAGAAAAAGCAAAAGACAGATAAACCAGAATCTGCTCCACAGACTTATTAACCTCTTGATAACTTCCCAAAGTTATCTCTTCACTGTTTTACCAAAAACAGAGAACTGTGTTTACCAAAACACCTTTTTTTTTATATTATAGTGCACTATTTTGTAACTCTTACCAAAGAGTTAAGTCTGCTTTACCAAAAGCAGCTACAGGTTATCACGGGTCTATATAGACAATACAGAATGATTCAAGACCTTCCCTCAACACAGGGCAAGAAAGAGCTTTTAGTCATAAAAAGACAAAAGGTTTACTTACCAAGTGAGGTGGGTGGTCATCCCGGGCCGAGCCCCCAGCTGAAAGGAATGATTTTCTTTTCCCCTCAGAGACCCCCGGTCTGTGGAGAGATTCCTGGTTTATCAGCAGAATTCTGGGAACACCCCTTGAACACGGAAATCACGACAGCTTATGTTCAGAGATGTTCAAAGTTTATTAGACATTAATAAGATTATATAGGATACAGAAAATAATAAGGGAGGGGGGAGCGAGTTTCAAAACTGTAACTTGTAACTTTCCATCATGAGCTAACTACATGAAACATGACATATACATTTCTTGGTACAAATTGTTTTGGCTAACTTTCTGGGAAAACAGACAGACAAAAACATTGTCAGGGTCGTGTTAGCTTCTGTTGATACATCCTTGAACAACTGAAACAGTTTCATTAAACTTTTAATATCTCTACAAAAAGCTAACTTAATACCTAATACTTAAAATGGCGTACATAATACAAGATGGAAGTTATCTAGATCCTTTCAGTACCTAGCAACTGGCAGTTTATTATTCAGAATTATATTTCAAACCCAGGGATACCAAACACAGAGTACTGTTATCACCCAGGAGGGAAGAGACTGCTTTTTTTCCCCTTTTCTATGTGCTAACATAGTTATGTATGACCTCGATTTGTTTGGTGTGATATTCCCTATTCAAAAATATACCTAATATTACCAAGCAGAGTTTCTGCCGTTTTTGTGTTTAATAAATGCTCCCTAAAATCTCCCCCCCGTTTTCATGTGCACTCCTGAACGCCCGATCGGTGTGCAACAAGCTTACCGCCATCCACGACCTCTTTGTTTCCCGCTCCCTCAACCTCCTGGCGATCACGGAAACCTGGATCCAGCCCACTGACTCTACCTCCCCTGCTGCACTCTCCTATGGAGGTCTCACCTGGACCCACTCACCCAGACCTAACGGTCGTAAAGGTGGTGGGGTTGGTCTGCTCCTGTCACCGCGGAGCACCTTCCGAGTCCTCCCAAACCCCCCCTCCCTATCCTTCTCCTCCTTCGAGGCCCACTGCGTCCGACTATTCTCCCCAACCCCCCTGAAGATTGCTGTGATATACCGGCCTCCTGGATCCATACCCCGCTTCCTGGGTGACTTCTCCTCCTGGCTACCCTTCTTCCTCTCCTCTGAGCTACCCACCATCATTCTTGGGGATTTCAACATCCCTGTCAACCTTGACAACCCGGACACAGCCCGTCTCCTCCACTTAACCTCCTCCTTTGCACTTGCACAGTGCATACAATCCACCACCCACTCCGACGGTAATATCCTTGATCTTGTCTTCTCCAACCGCTGCGCTCCCCACAACCTCACTAACACCCCCTTCCCTCTCTCTGACCACAACCTGATCACCTTCTCTATCTCCTCGTCCTCCAACAAAAACCCCTCCAAATGTCACACTACTACCAGCCGTAACCTCCGCAACCTTAACCCTGCCCCCCTCCACTCTGCAGCTGATCAACTCCACGACCGCATCCTCCCCCTGTCCTGCCCCGACTTGGCTATGACTGCCTACAACAACGCGCTGTCAGCAGCCCTTGACTCACTAGCGCCTTTAACCACACGCAACATCAGACTCCGACCGCTCCAGCCCTGGCAGACTGATCACACCAAAACCCTCAAACGACGCAGTCGTGCCCTGGAGCGACTATGGCGCAAAACAAAATCCCAACAAGCTTTCACCTGCTACAAATCTGCCTTCCGCACCTACACCTCCTCCCTCCACGCAGCCAAACAAGCCTACTTCCTGACCCTCATCAAGGCCCTCTCCTCCAATCCTCGCCGACTCTTCTCCACCTTCAACTCTCTACTCTCTCCACCCCCACCTCCACCCAGCACCTCACTCACCGCCCTTGAGATTGCCAATCACTTCAAAAACAAGATTGACACAATTCGCAAGGACATTGCCGCAACTCACACGCCCTCTCAACCCGTCCCCTCTCACACAGCTACCCCCTCATCCCCCCCCCCCTCGACATTACCCGCAGGGACTTCGTCACTGCTCAAACTCCCTCCAACCCCATTCCCCCTCACTCGGCTACCCCCTCATCACCCCTCTCCCACGGCCCCACCACTGCTCTGACCTCCACTCCCACCCCACCCTACATTCCTCATACTGAAGCTCCCCCAACACTCCACACCTTTGACCTTACTACCATTGAGGAAGTCTCCAAGATCCTCTCTGATGCCCGCCTCACCACCTGCCCCCTCGACCCTATCCCCTCACAATTCCTACGACCTCCCTCCCCCTCCATCCTACGCTCCCTCACCCACATCTTTAATCTCTCCCTCTCCTCCGGCACTTTCCCTTCCCCACTGAAGCATGCACACATCACCCCCATACTTAAAAAGCCCTCCCTGGACCCCAATGACCCGAACAACCTCAGACCCATCTCCCTGCTCCCACTTACATCTAAACTCCTCGAGCGTCTCGTCTACACCCGCCTATGCTCTCACCTCAACGACAACAACCTCCTCGATCCCCTACAGTCTGGCTTCCGCCCCCTACACTCCACCGAAACCGCCTTACTCAAACTCTCCAACGACCTTCTAACCGCCAAAGCTAATGGCCACTATTCAGTGCTCCTACTCCTTGACCTCTCTGCGGCCTTCGACACAGTTGACCACCCCCTCCTCCTCAAAATACTACACTCCCTCGGCCTCAGAGATTCTGCTCTCTCCTGGCTCTCATCCTACCTGTCACAACGCTCTTTCAGCGTTACCTATAATGCTACCACCTCCCCCTCACTCCCCCTCTCTGTTGGGGTCCCTCAAGGCTCTGTCCTTGGGCCCCTTCTCTTCTCCATCTACACCTCCTCCCTTGGCCAACTCATACACTCTCACGGCTTCAACTACCACCTCTATGCCGACGACACACAAATCTATCTCTCAACCCCCCACCTCACCCCTTCGGTCTCTGCCCAAATCACACACCTACTGAGCGACATATCAGATTGGATGTCGCTCCACTTCCTTAAACTGAATCTCTCCAAAACCGAGCTCCTTGTCTTCCCCCCAGCCCGAACCCCACCCCCCATTGACTTCTACATCACATCCAACAACGTCAATATCAAACCCGCTCTGCAGGCCAGAGTACTTGGTGTCATTCTGGACTCCAACCTATCCTTCCAGCCCCAAGTCCAATCTTTAACAAACTCGTGCAGACTCCACCTCCGCAACATCGCCAAAATCCGCACGTTCCTAACCCCAGAAACCACTAAACAGCTCATCCACTCCCTCATCATATCACGACTCGACTACTGCAACTCCCTCCTCACTGGCCTGCCTCGCCGCTGGCTATCCCCGCTTCAGTTGATCCTGAATACGGCTGCCAGACTCATTCACCTTTCCAACCGCTCCATTTCCGCCACCCCCCTCTGCCAATCCCTCCACTGGCTTCCGATTGCGCAACGGATCAAATTTAAAATCCTAACACTGACGTACAAAGCTGTCCACCATACTGCCCCGAACTACATCACTGACCTAATATCCAAGTACCGCCCAACACGCACACTCCGCTCCTCACAAGACCTCCTTCTCTCTAGTTCCCTGGTCTCCTCCTCCCATGCCCGCCTCCAGGACTTCTCCAGGGTGTCACCCATCCTCTGGAACTCCCTGCCCCAACCCATCAGATTATCACCTACTCTCCTCTCCTTTAGGCGCACCCTGAAAACCCATCTCTTCAGGGAAGCCTACCTCACCCCTTGCTAACTTGCTGACCTCCTCCACTCTTCCTACCACTCCATCCCCCACAGCTATCTCCTCCTGTACCACTATCCCATCCCTTCTAGATTGTAAGCTCGAAAGAGCAGGGCCCTCGATCCCCTCATGTTTTGCATTGTATTGGTATTGTTCTGTCACATGTTCTGTCCCCCTTTGTAATGTACAGCGCTGAGTGAACTATTGGCGCTTTATAAATACTGTATAATAATAATAATAATAATAAAAGTCAGCAGCTACAAAAAACTGTAGTTGCAGACTTTTTATAAACACAAACTTACCTATCCCAGAATCCAGCGATGTTCTCACCCTTGCCGTCCCTTCTCCCCTTTTCTCCTCCACGGCGCCGGCATCTCAACTGTGGGCACTAGGCTGTGACAGCTTGCGGCTTCACAGCCTGGTGCCCACTGCGCATGTGCGAGTCGCGTTGCGCTTCCTAATTGGTCCGGCAGTCTTCTGGGACCTGTGAAAGTTCCCAGGAGGCTGCAGGAGGGAGGAGGGGGCCGAATTTCCAGCTCAGTTCGCCGCGGCGAACTGAGTCGGAAGTGGGAGTGGGCACCTGTCAAAACCAGGTACCCGCTCCCCCCCAAAAGATTCCAAATATGGCAGTGGAGGGGAGGAGGAAGCAAATAAGTGGAGCTTCCGGTTTTGAGTGGAACTCCGCTTTAAGTACTTTTATAGCCAAAAATTTATATTTTTACATGTACAGTGAAGAAAATAAGTATTTGATCCCCTGCTGGTTTTGAATGTTTGCCCACTCACAAAGATTGCTCCTGTGGACAGGTGTCTTTTATACAGGTAATAAAATGAGATTAGCAGCACTCCTTTTAAGAGACTGCTTCTAATCTCAGCTTGTTACCTGTATGAAAGACACCTGGTAGCCAGAAATCCTGCTGAATGATAGGGGATCAAATACTTATTTCCCTCATGAACATGTAAATCCGTGCATAATTTGCTAGACATGCATTTCTTTTGAATTTTTTGTTGCTATTCTGTCTCTCAGTGTTACAATACACCTACCATTCGATTTTTAGACTGAACATTTCTTTGTGAGTGGTCAAACATTCAAAATTAGCAGGGGATCAAATACGCAATTCCTTCACTGTATGTAAAAAAAAAACAAATTTCTCTGGAGCTGAACTGGGTAATGTTGCTGTGCTCAGGCAGTGTGAAGAGCCCCGTCTCACTTAATCGACTTTATTTTAGAGGTGACAAGACTCCTTAACACTGTTGTGTGCAGGTAGCATTAACAGCCCCGTCACAGTCACCTCTTGTGTAATCTAGGACTTCGCCAGCCAATGAGGAGTGACGTTGCGTCCACGCAGGTCAACCCTCCCATGAGGATCTCAATCTGGGAAGGCTTGCTGCATAGCTGACAGACAGAGGGACATGAGTGGGGCCTCACAAAGCCTAGAGCTGGCTATGGTGGAAAATATGAACAGAAATGTGGGATAGCTAGGGGAGCATGTTTTACTCTGAGTGTGGCAAATTTATTTCTTGCCCGATTGGAGGAAGATATTGTCTTCATGGATACACCTGTACAGCTTGCATTGTACTGTCGCTTTATAGACGATATCATGCTGATATGGAAAGGAGATCACACTAGTCTGGATCTCTTTAAATGTTAACAATAAGAATATAAAACTTACATGGGATTTCATTACACAGAATGTAACCTTTTTGGATTTAGAAATTATGACTAAAGAGGGAGTCATTTGCACAAAGTAATTTTTTAAACCCAAAGATAGGACTGCTTAAATTCCTCATACCAGTTGCCATCATAATGCTTGGCTAGACAATATTCCCAAAGGACAATTTTTACAGATAACGAGAATCTATTCTACCAAAACCGAATATATACAGCGAACAAATATGTTGGGATAGAGATTTGTTAACAAATGTTATGATAAAAAAAGTTATTAATGACCATATGAAATGGTGGAACATATGGAGAGAAAGGAGTTAGTAAAAAATAAAGAAGGTGCTGCACAAGGTATTGACTTTTCCTGCTTTATTACTTGATTGCCAATATAAAAGAGTAGAGAAGATTATAAATAAATATTGGTCTGTTATAAAAGCAGATAAGCAACATGGTATATGATTACCAGAGACACCTAAGTTCACTTATGGAAGAGCTCCATCAGTGAGAGATAAAGTTGTTAAATCAGTAATAGACAACACCCCCCTCCCACCCGTGCATAATAATAATCTTTTTTCACAATGGTTTCTTTGCTTGTTGGAGGTGTCAAGACTGTAGCCAAACTATTGGGAAGCTTAAAAAGAGGAAAACCTTTATTTATGAAGTTGCTAAAAGAGAATTTACTATAAGCAATTGTATCACATGCGATACAGAAGGGGTAATTTACTGTCTAAGGTGTCCCTGTGGAAAGCAGTATATTGGCAGTACAAAAGAAAATTTTCTAAGACAGTACAGGAACCTGTTTATAAGGAACATGTTTATAATATATGCAGAGGATATAAAAACACTTTCTGTCTAAACATTTTAGACAGGTGCTAAACAGGTCTACAATTCTGGGGGAATTAAAGATATAAAAGCAACGGGAGTGGTTCTAACAAGATTAAGGATCTCAATCAAAAGAATGCCAAGTAGATCTATTTGATGAAAACTTTAGGTTTGAACCTGAATTTTGACCTGAATTATTTTATTGAAGATTTTGAAGTTTTTTTTTTAAAGGTTAAGTTCACCTTTCATAACATGTTACACCCATATTTAGGGTGTAACATTTTACAAACGGCCTGGTCGCCTATTCTCTGTTGTGACAGCTAGCAGGAAATCTTCTCCTTGCTAGCTTTCACAATGTAAAAAAAACAGGGCCATGCGGGCTCCGCCTGCCCGGCCGTGCCACTCATTCACAGTAATCTGTGAATGAGACCACTACAAGTTCCAACAGCCTTTGCGTCTGTAGCCTTGTAGTTCTCCTTTAACTACCACAGAGCTGTGCAGCACCATGGTAGTTCATTGAGTCTTCCTATCAGTAGGCATCTACTTGCCTGTAATGGGATGTATGATCGCACAGATACACTGACAGCTCTGCAGGAGATCTGCATGGCACCAGCAATCCACTGATCACTGGTGCAATGCTTTAGAGGCTCCAGAAGCAAAAAATAATAAATGCACATTTTTTTACCTGCAAAAAAATGTGCATTTATTATTTTTTGTAAAAAGGTGAACCTATCCTTTAATATGCTTGAGCTAACCATAGAGGGGTGTTATTAGGTTCAAATCCACTAGGGGGCAATGTATATATGTATTTGTATTTTTTTTATTATTATTATTATACAGGATTTATATAGCGCCAACAGTTTGCTCAGCGCTTTACAATATAAAGGGAGACAATACAGCAACAATACAAGAGGGATAGGAGGGCCCTGCTCCTTGGAGCTTACAATCTAGGAATTAATACACATTTTTAAAGCCTGATATTCTACATAATTAATTTTTTTGTATTAGAGGTACTTATATAGCACTGTCAATTTACGCAGCACTTCACATGTGTATATCCATATTGTACATTCACATCAATCCCTAACCCTCAAAGAGTGTACGATCTAAGGTCCCTAACTCACATTCATACATACTAGGGCCAATTTAGACAGGGGCCAATTAACCTACCAGCATATCTTTAGAGAGTGGGAGGAAACCTGAGTACATGTAGGAAACCCACACAGGCACAGGGGGAACATGCAAACTCCAGGCAGGTGGTGCCGTGGCTGAGCTTTGAACCAACAACCCTGGTATTGCCAGGCAGAAATGCTAACCATTTAGCCAGCGTGCTGCCCCAACATAATGTCTTTAATTATGTTCTTAGAAACAATATACTGTATTTTATTATCTTTTTTTGTATTCTTTTTGTTATCTGATATATGAATTGTGCAAGGCTGGACAATGGGGTAGTACGATATATGGATATATAGTGTATATTTAATAAGGGTTTTTTTACTGTATCTGAATAAAACTATATTATTTTTATTTTGGTTAAGATTTGGTTCCCCCCCTTTTTTTCCCTGTTTTTTTTTCCCGATGTGAGTTTACACACATAGTTTAACATTTCTTTTCATGTATATCTTCTAACGGGGTTCAGTCATGGAAGTAGTCTATTAGAACATGGCTGAGTTCTAAATATTATAAGGGTGCTATTTTAACTATCATTTTTGGACTTCGGAAATAGGGCCGTGGTTGCTGGGAGATCAGTAAACTGTGGGCATGTACATAAGGCATGTTAGGGCGTCTAATTGGATTCCCAATGGGGAAGTCACTGTACAGAGTGACAAAACGCGTCAGAGGGGATGAGTGTGTGATATCAGCATGCCGAGAAGTTTGCGATTTTGCCATTTTATCATATCTCTTCCATCGATGTCCAGGCTTAAAAGAACAGCTTGTCATATGTGAAAAAAAGCAATTTGGATGCAGCGCACTGGATTATAGAGCGCACTTTCCGTTTGAGTAGTATTTACTTTGAGTAGCACTATGAGATCTTTTCGTTTTATCTCCTACCGAGTTGGAAAGTTCCTAGAAGTATGCTCTGGGAGGATTGCTGCATTCTTTTGTCCCAGTGAGGTGGGAAGGCTGTATTTGACTGTCATCATATGGCGGGTAATATTCTTACGATAAGAGGCAGGTGTTGGGACACAGCAGTGGACTTTTTTGCACATTTTGGTGTCAGAACACGCGTCACCAACTGATTGCGCACTTTTTTCTCCTCACTTAGATGGACATTGGACTGCACTTTATTTGTGGTTAACATGTATTATTGTAGGTATAATGGTATAGATGTATATTCACAGATACTGTACATATTAAACTGCCCTTTATTTGTGGCTAATATATAAAATTCATGGATACAGGGTTGTGTGTTTACATGCACAGATCTTGAATAGTTTTTTCTTTTATTTTTTCACTAATTTGTGGTTACGTTGCACTCATCTTTTTTTCATAGTTAGGTGTAGGAACGCATGTCACTGAACAGAGGCAGCAGTTGATTTGTATTTATTTATTTATTTTTGAGTAATCTGCTGTGCTCCTGCTCTCCCCCCCCCCTTGGAGTTCCCTATCCTAGCCCCAGGAGGTCAATTAAAAAACCTTGGATGCTGTTTTACCTCTCTGTTCCTCCCATCCTTAGACAGGAAGAACATTGGGCCCATCCATCCGCAGGGACATGAGCAGCCATTGGCAGGACCTGGGACCAAGAGTCCGTTCGATATTGGAACTGTGTTGATCCATTGAAGCCATGTATGGAATGAGGCTTTCAGTAAAGAACATTAACCACCTCCAGTCACTTGGTGATTTTATTCGGTAAGAATGCTGCTCTGAAGAGAGTGAATTCTACTCGTGGTGACCCTGTCTGTCGGACCTGGAGAAGCCGCCCAATGACTGAAATTCCTGGGAGTGAAGCAGGGGCGGACTGACAACTCATGGGGCCCCTGGGCAATAGGGGATCATGGGGCCCCTTTGTCCTTGCCCACACTCAAAAAAGCCTATGAAAAAGGTACCAGGGGCATCTCATGGGGCCCCCTACTGACCCCGGGCCCTTGGGCAGTGCCCGAGTTTCCAAATGGTCAGTCCGCCCCTGGAGTGAAGGAGGGTGGATTGAGGGTCAGTCTCTGTCTGCCACCCACACATCGGAGAGAATCGTCAGGCAAAGTCCTGTGAAGCAAAATAAGGAGTACTTCGTATAGACCTGACAGTAGGAGGTTTTATACACAATCCGGTGGCTGCAACACATAACATCCCCCCCAAATAAATTTTGAGGCCCCTCACCACCACATATATGCATGTACAAATGTAAACGCACACTTCTGGGCATGTGCCCTTTATATTTATTGCGTTTGTTTTCCCTAAAATTCTATTTAGTGTTTTTTTCCTGAAATTTTGGAACTATCACTATTTTATTCTCAAGAGTGTCTGCTTTCAGAAAATATATAATATTTTGGGGGTTTTGTGTAATCATCAGACCTAAAATGATTATTGAAACATGTGTGCAAAACAAAATATGCAAAAAGGGCTCTCGCAGCGAAAGGGCTGAAGGATATTTGTTTTCATATTTTGATACAATGGTGGAAACCCCTGTGTGGACAACTGTTTTTGAACCTTTTCTTTCTTTTCAATAAAATTGGGCCAACAATCCCTAAACAGCATTTTTGACATGGACTGAATTCACTGGGAAGCTCTACACTTGATTTAACAACCCTCTGTTTGGGATTTGCACATCTCCCAGGCTTCTTTTATATACCTTTCAGGACCTCTGATCTGCTGATCCACTCCCGGAGGTGCACCTCTCCCTTGCAGGCCATTTAGGCTCACCTGGACACACAGTCATTGCTCTGCAGGAGCAGACAGGTCATGTCTTTTAGAGCTAAAACATTGGTGAAAACTGCAAAACCGTGTTTGTGGAGGCTGATGAGCAGTAGGCAGTATAATGGCGGGCATTGCACTCAGATAAAACCAAAGATTTTCAGATCTTGTTTTGTAGCAGATCCAGGCAGAATGTATAGGGATGCTGCCATACATTACCAGTTAGAATTCATTTTAAGTTTCAGTTGTAAAACTGGTCTCATGGAAACTTCTGGTGTGATTATTACATATAACACATGCATCTTGGTTTTTAGTTCCTATACAATTTTGTAGGCTGCTCCAACATGGGCATCTTAGTACCAGACAAGCATCCTTGCTGAACAACAATTGAAACAAAATCCATTTATAGGCTAGGTCACCTTGGGGTGTGCCTTGTTTTTGGGAGAACACTATAGACTTGCATTAAGTAGTAATGCACCTTCTCTGGACACGGAACAGCTGAGAGCTGCCCATGTACAGTTGTGTTCAAAATAATAGCAGTGTGTTGAAAAAAGAGAATAAAGCTCAAAATCCTTCTAATAGCTTTTATTTCCATACACACAAATGCATTGGGAACACTACACATTCTATTCCAAATCAAAGCATGAAGAAAAATAGATCAAATTTGTGTTGTTCCTCTAAAAAATTGAAGAAAAGTGAATATTAGACTGTTAAAAAAAATAGCAGTGTTTGTATTCTTCTTTACAAACTCAAACATTCACTATATAAACTGAAAAATGTTTGAAGATTTTGCTTTCCTTTGAATCACTTAATGAATATTTGGTTGTAGTCGCACTGTTTCTGAGAACTGCTGTACATCTGTGTTGCATGGAGTCACCCAACTTCTGGCCCCTGTGATCAGGTATTCCAGCCCAGGATGATTGGACTACATTCCACAGTTCTTCTCTATTTCTTGGTTTTGCCTCAGAAACGGCATTTTTGATGTCACCCCACAAGTTTTCTATTGGATTAAGATCCGGGGATTGGGCTGGCCACTCCATAACGTCAATCTTGTTGGTCTGGAACCAAGATGTTGCACGTTTACTGGTGTGTTTGGGGTCGTTGTCTTGTCGGAACACCCATTTCAAGGACATTTCCTCTTCAGCATAAGGCAGCATGACCTCTTCAAGTATTCTGATGTATTCAAACTGATCCATGATCCCTGGTATGCGATAAATAGGCCCAACACCGTAGTATGAGAAACATCCCCATATCATGATGCTTGCACCACCATGCTTCACTGTCTTCACAGTGTACTGTGGCTTGAATTCAGTGTTTGGGGGTCGTCTGACAAACTGTCTCCGGCCACTAGACCCAAAAAGAACAATCTTACTTTCATCAGCCCACAAAATGTTGCGCCATTTCTCTTTAGGCCAGTCAATGTGCTCTTTGGCAAATTGTAACCTCTTCAGCACGTCTTTTTTCCAACAGTGGGACTTTGCAGGGGCTTCTTGCAGATAGCTTGGCTTCACATAGGCGTCTTCTAATTGTAACAGTCCTCACAGGTAACTTTACACCTTCTTTCATCTTCCTGGAGCTGATTGTTGGCTGAGTCCTTGCCATTTTGGCTATTCTTCTATCCATTCGAATGGTAGTTTTTCGCTTTCTTCCACATCTTTCAGATTTTGGTTGCTATTTTAAAGCATTTGCGATCATTTTAGCTGAGCAGCCTATCATTTTCTGCACTTCTTTATATGTTTTCCCCTCTCCAATCAACCTTTTAATCAAGGTACACTGTTCTTCTGAACAATGTCTGGAGCGACCCATTTTCCTCAGAATTTCAGAGAGAAATGCACTGTAACCAGCATGTACAACATTTGCTGCCTTCCTTCCTTAAATAAGAGCAATAATTGCCACCTTTTTTTCAAAGAATGAATGACCTCACTAATAGAACTCCACACTGCTAATATTTTGAACATGCCCCTTTCAATTAGTGATTCAATTACACAGAATCAGCAGCATGCATGTCATGACTGTTGGGTCTGTTGGATTTCTATTACTCTACTACACCTGCTAGTAAATTATTTGTCATGTAGAAATTTCATTTCTACCAAAAACAGCGATTGATCAGGTTAGTGATGTCTGACTGCTATTATTTTTAACACAACTGTACATACAGTGAGGAACAGAAGTATTTGAACACCCTGCGATTTTTCAAGTTCTCCCACTTAGAAATCATGGAGGGGTCTGAAATTCACATTGGAGGTGCATTCCCACTCTGAGAGACAGAATAAAAAAAAAATTCAGGAAATCACATTGTATGATTTTTAAAGAATGTATTTGTCTTGCACTGCTGAACATAAGTATTTGAACACCTGAGAAAATCAGTGTTAATATTTGGTACAGAAGCCTTTGTTTGCAATTACAGAGGTCAGACGTTTCCTGTAGTTCTTGACCAGGTTTGCAACACTGCAACAGGGATTTTGGCCCACTCCTCCACACATATCTCCTCTAGATCTGTCAGGTTTTGGGGCTGTCGCTGAGCAACACGGAGTTTCAGCTCCCTCCAAAGATGTTATATTGGATTTAGGTCTGGAGACCGGCTAGGCCACTCCAGAACCTTGATATGCTTCTTACGGAGCCACTCCTTGGTTATCCTGGCTGTGTGCTTTGGGTCGTTGTCATGTTGGAAGACCCAGCCACGACCCATCTTCAATGCTCTGACTGAGGCAAGGAGGTTGTTGCTCAAAATCTCACAATAAATAGCCCCATTCATCCTCTCCTTAATACAGTGCAGTCGTCCTGTCCTCTTCGCAGAAAAGCAACCCCAAAACATGATGTTACCACCCCCATGCTTCACAGTAGGGATGGTGTTCTTGGGATGCAACTCATCCTTCTTTTTCCTCCAAACATGACGAGTGAAGTTTAGACCAAAAAGTTCTTCTTTGGTCTCATCTGACCACATGACTTTCTCCCATGCCTCCTCTGGATCATCCAGATGGTCATTGGCAAACTTCAGATGGGCCTGGACATGTGATGACTTGAGCAGGGGAACCTTCCGTGCAATGCATGATTTGAAACCATGACGGCGTCGTGTTCTACCGACAGTGACCTTTGAAACTGCGGTCCCAGCTCTCTTCATGTCATTGACCAGCTCCTCCCTTGTAGTTCTGGGCTGATTCCTCACCTTTCTTATCATTGGTGATACCCCACGAGGTGAGATCTTGCATGGAGCTCCAGTCCGAGGGAGACTGACAGTCGACTTTAGCCTCTTCCATTTTCTAACAATTGCTCCAACAGTTGATCTATTTTCACCAAGCTGCTTGGCAATTGCCCCGTAGCCCCTTCCAGCCTTGTGGAGGTCCACCATTTTGGCCCTGGTGTCTTCTAACAGCTCTTTGGTCTTGCCCATGGTAGTAGTTGGCATCTGACTGACTGTGGGGTGGACAGGTGTCTTTAAAGAGCTCAGACAGGTGCTACTAAGTTAGATTAATGAGTGGAGTAGAGTGGACTTTTTAAAGGCACAGTAAAAGGTCTTTGAGAGCCAGAATTCTTGCTGTTTCTCAGGTGTTCAAATACTTATGTTCAGCAGTGCAAGACAAATAAATTCTTTAAAAATCATACAATGCGATTTCCTGAATTTTTTTTTTAAATTCTGTCTCTCAGAGTGGGAATGCACCTACAATGTGAATTTCAGACCCCTCCATGATTTCTAAGTGGGAGAACTTGCAAAATCACAGGGTGTTCAAATACTTCTGTTCCTCACTGTATATGTGTGTATGTATATATATATATATATATATATATATATATATATATATATATATATATATATATATACATTACACACAATATACTACACCCAGCTCCTTTGTTGAGCCTCAGGCTTGACAAAGGAGCTGGGCAGCTCTGAAACGTGTAGTCATGTCCCCATTTGCGTTCCTCTGGCATATGACATCATGTCCAGTCCAGCTCTGTGCTCCACAAACACCCACACCTCCTGGTTCAAGCAGCACCCTGATTTTGCCAAGTAACCCAGCTTGCAATGGTGATACAGCTCCTTGGCCTGGAATTGGGGATACCCTGGGACTAAAGAGCTGGCAGTTCAGTGAATTCCGATGACAGGCACTGATATTTACCTATTTTAATGTGAGTTTCCACCTAGCTGTTTGTTCATTAAAGGTCCTTCTGGAAATGACAGTTGCCTAGCTATCATGTCAATTTAATTGCATTAATGCTTACTGAGTCACTGTCCTGCAACAAGCATGTGGCAAGTAGACTGAGATGGCAGTCAGCTTTTTTTTCTGATCTGTACATCTGCTCTAGCTCTGTGGCACAGAAAGTATTTAATCCATGACAGCCAGACAATTAACAGGTTTCCTTTAAACAATGACAATTCCTAATAACCAATACTGATACTATGCAGATAAGATGCAATCCTTAACCTGACATCCAGAATTTTTCCCTTTGAAGTTCATGGAAGATGCGTCCATTGCTCTCCTCCACCTTTGATAATTAAGACATGATGGAGAGGGGGGATGGGACTTCCAGCTTTTCCAGGTCATCTGTAGGCATACGATTGTTCAGCTTGCTGTACATCTTTCTTTCTGATTGTACAAGCTCCTCCAGCTATTATGCCGTATGATAGTCGCCAGAATAGCGTGATACTGCTTCAGAGGATTTTATTAATCCAATCACAGGTAAGTAACAAGATAAAACAGAAAAACAGAAACTGACCATATAGTGTTGTAAAGATGGCCGCTGGACCTACAATTGGCCTCAGCGGCGTGACGTCAGGACGCTGTAGCTCCTCCCTATAGAGACGCCGCCGAGGTCCCTTGTAGGTCCGGCGGCCATCTTTGCAACCCTATATGGTCAGTTTCTGGTTTTCTGTTTTATCTTGTTACTTACCTGTGATTGGATTAATAAAACCCTCTGAAGCAGTATCACGCTATTCTGGCATCCTTTTTTGGGGCTCTTGATGAGCCTTACCACCCACAGAGCCCATTACAGGAGGTGAGAGGTGCTGCATTCCACTGAAGAACCAGGGTATAGATGTCCATAAGAAGATGTTCTCAAATGCGTGATGTTATTGCGCATCTGGTGAGTGCACAATTCTATTATTTATATATCACCAGAAGATATTATTATTATTATTATTATACAGTATTTATAAAGTGCCAATAGTTCGCTCAGCGCTGTACATTACAAAAGGGAGACAGAACATGTGACAGAACAATACCAATACAATGCAAAACATGAGGGGATCAAGGGCCCTGCTCTTTCAAGCTTACAATCTAGGAGGGAGGGGGTGGTGGCACAGGAGGAGATAGCTGTGGGGGATGGAGTGGTAGGAAGAGTGGAGGAGGTCGGCAAGTTAGCAGGGGGTGGGGTAGGCTTCCCTGAAGAGATGGGTTTTCAGGGTGCGCCTAAAGGAGAGGAGAGTAGGTGATAATCTGATGGGTTGGGGCAGGGAGTTCCAGAGGATGGGTGACACCCTGGAGAAGTCCTGGAGGCGGGCATGGGAGGAGGAGACCAGGGAACTAGAGAGAAGGAGGTCTTGTGAGGAGCGGAGTGTGCGTGCTGGGCGGTACTTGGATATTAGGTCAGTGATGTAGTTCGGGGCAGTATGGTGGACAGCTTTGTACGTCAGCGTTAGGATTTTGAATTTGATCCGTTGCGCAATCGGAAGCCATTCGAGGGATTGGCAGAGGGGGGTGGCGGAGACAGTGCGGTTGGAAAGGTGAATGAGTCTGGCAGCCGTATTCAGGATGGACTGAAGCAGGGATAGCCAGCAGCGAGGCAGGCCAGTGAGGAGGGAGTTGCAGTAGTCGAGTCGTGATATGATGAGGGAGTGGATGAGCTGTTTAGTGGTTTCTGGGGTTAGGAACGTGCGGATATTGGCGATGTTGTGGAGGTGGAGTCTGCACGAGTTTGTTAAAGATTGGACTTGGGGCTGGAAGGATAGGTTGGAGTCCAGAATGACACCCAGTACTCTGGCCTGCAGGGCGGGTTTGATGGTAGCGTTGTTGGATGTGATGGAGAAATCAATGGGGGGTGGTGTCCGGGCTGGGGGGAAGACAAGAAACTCGGTTTTGGAGAGGTTCAATTTAAGGAAGTGGAGCGACATCCAGTCTGATATGTCGCTCAGTAGGTGTGTGATTCGGGCTGAGACCAAGGGGGTGAGGTGGGGGGTTGAGAGATAGATTTGTGTGTCGTCGGCATAGAGGTGGTAGTTGAAGCCGTGAGAGTGTGTGAGTTGGCCAAGGGAGGAGGTATAGATGGAGAAGAGAAGGGGCCCGAGGACAGAGCCTTGAGGGACCCCAACAGAGAGGGGGAGTGAGGGGGAGGTGGTAGCATTATAGGTAACGCTGAAGGAGCGTTGTGACAGGTAGGATGAGAGCCAGGAGAGAGCAGAATCTCTGAGGCCGAGGGAGTGTAGTTTTTTGAGGAGAAGGGGGTGGTCGACTGTGTCGAAGGCCGCAGAGAGGTCAAGGAGTAGGAGCACTGAATAGTGGCCATTAGCTTTGGCGGTTAGCAGGTCGTTGGAGAGTTTGAGTAAGGCAGTTTCGGTGGAGTGTAGGGGACGGAAGCCGGACTGTAGGGGATCGAGGAGGTTGTTGTCGTTGAGGTGAGAGCATAGGCGGGTGTAGACTAGGCGCTCGAGGAGTTTAGATGTAAATGGGAGCAGGGAGATGGGTCTGAGGTTGTTCGGGTCATTGGGGTCCAGGGAGGGCTTTTTAAGTATGGGGGTGATGTGTGCATGTTTCAGAGGGGAGGGGAAAGTGCCTGAGGAGAGGGAGAGATTGAAGATGTGGGTGAGGGAGCGTAGGATGGAGGAGGAGGAAGGTCGTAGGAGTTGTGAGGGGATAGGGTCGAGGGGGCAGGTGGTGAGGCGGGCATCAGAGAGGATCTTGGAGACTTCCTCGATGGTAGTAAGGTCAAAGGTGTGGAGTGTTGGGGGAGCTTCAGTATGAGGAATGTAGGGTGGGGTGGAAGAGGAGGTCAGAGCAGTGGTGGGGCTGTGGGAGAGGGGTGATGAGGGGGTGGCTGAGTGAGGGTGAAGGGGGTTGGAGAGAGTTTGAGCAGCAACGAAGTCCCTGCGGGTTATGTCGAGGGGGAGGGGGGATAAGGGGGTAACTGTGTGAGAGAGGACGGGTTGAGAGGGCGTGTGAGTTGCGGCAATGTCCTTGCGAATTGTGTCAATTTTGTTTTTGAAGTGATTGGCAATCTCAAGGGCAGTGAGTGAGGTGCTGGGTGGAGGTGGGGGTGGAGAGAGTAGAGAGTTGAAGGCAGAGAAGAGTCGGCGAGGATTGGAGGAGAGGGCCTTGATGAGGGTCAAGAAGTAGGCCTGTTTGGCAGCATGGAGGGAGGAGGTGTAGGTGCGGAAGGCAGATTTGTAGCGGGTGAAGGCTTGTTGGGATTTGGTTTTGCGCCATAGTCGCTCCAGGGCACGACTGTGTCGTTTGAGGGTTTTGGTGTGATCAGTCTGCCAGGGCTGGAGCGGTCGGGGTCTGATGTTGCGTGTGGTTAAAGGCGCTAGTGAGTCAAGGGCTGTTGAGAGCGCATTGTTGTAGGCGGTCAAAGCCAAGTCGGGGCAGGACAGGGGGAGGATGCGGTCGTGGAGTTGATCAGCTGCAGAGTGGAGGGAGGCAGGGTTAAGGTTGCGGAGGTTACGGCTGGTAGTAGTGTGACATTTGGAGGGGTAGGCGTTGGAGGACGAGGAGATAGAGAAGGTGATCAGGTTGTGGTCAGAGAGAGGGAAGGGGGTGTTAGTGAGGTTGTGGGGAGCGCAGCGGTTGGAGAAGACAAGGTCCAGGATATTTCCGTCGGAGTGGGTGGTGGATTGTATGCACTGTGCAAGTGCAAAGGAGGAGGTTAGGTGGAGGAGACGGGCTGTGTCCGGGTTGTCGAGGTTGACAGGGATGTTGAAATCCCCAAGGATGATGGTGGGTAGCTCAGAGGAGAGGAAGAAGGGTAGCCAGGAGGAGAAGTCATCCAGGAAGCGTGGTATGGATCCAGGAGGCCGGTATATCACAGCAATCTTCAGGGGGGTTGGGGAGAATAGTCGGACGCAGTGGGCCTCGAAGGAGGAGAAGGATAGGGAGGGGGGGTTTGGGAGGACTCGGAAGGTGCTCTGCGGTGACAGGAGCAGACCAACCCCACCAACTTTACGACCGTTAGGCCTGGGTGAGTGGGTCCAGGTGAGACCTCCATAGGAGAGTGCAGCAGGGGAGGTAGAATCAGTGGGCTGGATCCAGGTTTCCGTGATCGCTAGGAGGTTGAGGGAGCGGGAAACAAAGAGGTCGTGGATGGCAGTAAGCTTGTTGCACACCGAACGGGCGTTCAGGAGTGCACATGAAAACGGGGGGGAGATTTTAGGGAGCAGGGGGACAGATACTAAGTTGTGGGGGTTGCAGTAGGATGTGGAGGCGGGAGGGTGTTGAGCGGGTGAGGGAGGTGGAGGGCCAGGATTCGGGGAGATGTCCCCCGCGGCTAGGAGGAGGAGAAGGGTGAGAAAGGTGGCATGGGAGCGGGATGTGCAGGAGCGTGAGAAACTACTAGTGGAGGTGTTGGGGTCAGTGGGAGAGCGGAGTAATAGGAGGAGGTGGTGGGTGCCATAGAGGGGTGAGGGAAGCAGTGAGGACACGATATACAAATGTTTGGGAGGGGCAGAGGGATATAATGAATGGATTTTGGGAACGGAGGAGAGGAAAATGAGAAGGAGGAGTGGAAGAGACATTTTGGGGAGGTGAAGAGAGCAGTAGTAGGGAGATGATAGCAGTGAGGGGGAGATGTACAGGTTGTGGGGTGGAGCAGAGGGGTAAAGAAATGAGATGTGGGAACAGAGGATAGTAATATGAAGAGGAGAAGAGGGGTGTATTATATAAAGGTACACGGAGTGGGTCTCAGGCATGTAAGAGGTTTCCCAGGGTGTTTGCTTGCAGTCTTCCAGCATGCAGTAGAGCTTCTTGCTGTTGTTGTGTCTTCCTGCTGCTTGGGTTCTCCTGCTTTAGTTCAACTGCTGCGTTTAACTGCTTCTTCTACGCACTCGTTCAAGCCGCACTCAATCTGAAGCAGCACCCCCATCAGACTGTGCCCCCCAGAGGATCACCTTTATCTGAGATCTTCTATTGGAATGTCACGTTCACTGATATTTATATACACGGACTTTGTCACTTTATCAGCACTAATATTCACTTTAATGGAGGATTATTTATACTATGTCACTTTATATATCTACCAATACTAATTCATTTGTCACTTTAACTGGCACTATCTTCACTTTCAAGTTAAAAGTTGAAGAATAACATAATTATTGTTTCTTGCTGGTTTATAAGTTTTGGATACATTGCACTTTATTGTATTTAGATTTTTACTGATTTCAGCGCTGCACCTTTGCTTTGTTTTATTTGTCTCAGAAGGTTTTTTGGTACCTTTTCTGGTGTTACAGCCACTCACCCATAGCGCTCACCTTTGTGCTTTATACTCAATAGGACACACTTGCCACTTACTACTGAGTGTAGTACCACCATGCTCGCATCCCTTTTTATACCTGTAAAATTAAAAGCCCTGATTTGAATTGAACACCCCTCGTACATACAGTATATAATAATTGGGATAGTTAATATATACCATAAACTCTAAATGATACAAAACTCATGCATAAACATAATATACCGTATTTTTCACTCCATAAGACGCACTTTTTTCCCCCCAAAAAAGGGGGGAAAATGTCAGTGCGTCTTATGGAGCGAATATGGAGCGGCCGGTCCGGTATTTCCACCGCCGCCGTGTCAGAATACCGGGCCGGCCGCTCAGCTCTGCAGCAGGACCTTATGGAGATGACTGCTGACCTTTGGGGAGGTGGGGAGCGGGTGCCTGAATTTGACAGGTACCCGCTCTTATTTCCGCGGAGTTGTTCTTTGACCTTACCTGTTCCTCAATCCAGCGGCGCGCTGTCTTCCCAGCTTCTGTAGTGTGGGCGCTGGGCTTGACAGCCGGGTGCCAAGTGCGCATGCGCAAGAAGCGGTGCTTTTTGTGAATGGTAAGGCGGTACCTGGGACACATGACAGATCCCAGAAGCCGCCGGACCAATCACAAAGTGCAAGTGCTTCTCGCTCATGCACACTGGGCACCCGGCTGTCATGCCGAGCGCCGACACTACAGAAGCCGGGAAGACAACGCGCCGCTGGATAGAGGAACAGGTAAGATCAAAGAACAACTCCGCGGAAGTAAGAGCGGGTACCTGTCAAATTCAGGTACCTGCTCCCCCCCCCTCCTCCCCAAAGGTCAGCAGTCATCTCCTGTGCTGTCCGCAGTCTCTGGTCATCCCTGTGCTGTCCGCAGTCTCTGGTCATCCCTGTGCTGTCCGCAGTCTCTGGTCATCCCTGTGCTGTCCGCAGTCTCTGGTCATCCCTGTGCTGTCCGCAGTCTCTGGTCATCCCTGTGCTGTCCGCAGTCTCTGGTCATCCCTGTGCTGTCCACAGTCTCTGGTCATCTTCTGAACTGTGTCTGCAGTCCATTAGTTCAGAATTTTTTTTCCTGTTTTCTGCCTCTAAAACCTAGGTGCGTCTTATGGTCAGGTGCGTCTTATGGAGCGAAAAATACGGTATATCAACTACCCGTGAGTGAACAAAATAAATTAGTGGGATAAAAATTCATACAATTACATAAAATGCATATTATACGGCACTATACGTCACTTCCCGTGATTGGTTCCGACTCGTGGAGCGCAAGCCGACTGGGAGGGGAACAATACCATGTAAGTGCAATACTTTTATGTACTTATATTGATTCCATTAAACATATCACACTATGAGAGCGATCTTTTCTCTTCTTTTTTGAGCACGTATAGGTTTGATACCCCTCTCTGTAATGTCAGAATATTGCAAGAGTCTCTGCTGTTTTTTCCATTCCCCTCAATATGATGATGTTATGTGGATATTGAACATGCTGGTTAGGATGGGCATCTGATAAGTTGCCAACCTCAGTACACGTGGTGAAGGAATATTGGACCACCTGCATGTGTTTTGTGGGTACATGGAAAAGAAGTTATCTATCAGTATATCACTGCACTGATTACTTGTTTAATGGACACTTCACCTATGCATTTTATGTAATTATATGAATTTTTTATCCCACTAATTTATTTGGTTCACTCACAAGTAGTTGGTATATATTATGTTTATGCATGAGTTTTGTATCATTTAGAGTTTATGGTATATATTAACTATCCCAATTATTATATTTTTTTTTCAATCATATCTCATTGATTTTGTGAGGGCACATTTATTGGAGATAAGCGCTTTTTTTTGTTTCTGACATGTTACATATTACCGAGCAATAATTCTAGCACAAGACCTCCACCATAACATTAAACTGATGACACCAAAATGCGGGTAAGCAGTCAGCCAGTAGTTTAAAAAAAAATCCTTAATTTTTTTTCTTTAATTCTCAATATGGTATTTTTTTTCTTTAATTCTCAATATGGTATTTTTTATTTATTTTGTTAATGTTATATATATCTGTTATATATATCAAATATAGTGAAAAATCAGCGAGCACTCAGGATAAAAATACCATAAGCTGCATATGCACCAATAAAAGGAACCCTACAGCCTTGTGAACAATATTGAAATAAAGAAACGGTGCAGCACTAAAATACAATATACAAAAAATAATTAAAAATAAAATCTATAATAATCAATAATAATTAAATCATCCAGATAATAATGTAGTAAATAATAAATATATAAGTGAATAAAGTGCTATTTTAGGTGCCAAACATAAATGTGATCATGTGAACAGTCTTTTATCAACAGAAGTGTTCATTGATTAGTGCAGGCTTGACGCGATCAGGTCAGCATATTAGTGCTCCATATAGTAATATTGCTCTAGTGACATCCAATAAATCTGTGTGACTTAATCCGTGCGAAAAGACTATAAGATTGTTTCCCACAGTATGGGCTTGATAGAGACTTGAGCTGAGGATAGCGCTGCACCGTTTCTTTATTTTGATATATATATATATATATATATATGTGTGTATATATATATATATATATAATTTTTTTTTTTTTAAATACTTTTTATCAGAATAGTACAATGTTACCATAGTACTACTGTGGAGGGGGGAGGCAATCAGGGATATATATATATATTTTTTTTATTTACTCTTTGCTTTGCAGGAGAAATATTGGTCATTTCTCCTGCAATGCAAAGCTTGCTGTCATGAACCTAACTCATTCATGAACTGTCATGTTAGATTTATGACAGCTAAAGATAGTGATCTGTGATTGGCTGGAGCTGGTCACATGGTACAGGGTGCTGTTATTGACCCCATGCATCATGTGACAGTTGTGGGCCAATCACAGCTCACTAGGAAGAGAAGCAGAGCTGTTATGAATCAGATTGATTCATAACAGGTTTGCTAACATTGTGATCATGTGATTGCATAGTGATCACATCATCACCAGGATCTTCATTCCGCTGTGTCCGCTGGACACAACAGTCGCAGGTGGGGAGCTGCCCCTCTCTGTTAGTACAGCCAGAGTGACGTACCCATACGTTGCTTTGCCTGTAGCTGCCACCTGTCCACGGTACATTGCGGGCGGAAAGCCTTTAATATATACGTTTTGGGATTTTTTTTTTTTTTTACTAAAGACATGTGGCAGAATACATTTTGGCCTAAATTGATAACGCAATTTGAGTTTGTAAATTTTTTTACTGGACATGTTTAATAGCAAACAGTCAAAAGTATTGTTTTTTTTCTCAAAATTGTCGGTCTTTTTTTGTTTATAGTGCAAAAAATAAGAAAACGCACAGGTGATCAAATACCACCGAAAGAAATCTCCACGGGGAAAAAAGGACAAATTTAATATGGGTGCAGCATTGCATAATCGCGTAATTGTCAGTTAAAATATCGCAGCGCCGTATCACAAAAAATAGCCTGTTTAGGAAGGGGGGTAAATCCTCTGGAGGGCAAGTGGTTAAGGGACTTTACTACTGCTGTAAAGTGTTGTCATTAAAGTGATAGTCAAGTGTTGCTTTTTTTTTTTTAAATAGCAACCATTTTATAAATCAAGATGGTGCAGCGCTGTACAGTATATGTGGCTACCCAAATAAATAAATCTATAAAATGATCATAAATCAATATGCAATATATATAAACAGTGTATGTTAGAGTGCCCGTGCAATAATATAGTAAAAAAGTCCTTCATGTGACAGTCCAAAAAGGAGTATTAGTGCTTAATCCAAAAAGTGCCACTCTTCTGTGCAGAATCCTCCGCCACTATGAACTCACCAGAATGCTTGCCGGTTATCAGCTTGTAATATAGTATACTCAGAACCTCCATCTCCAGCTCTTAGAAACCACTGATAATACAACCAGAAGCCAAGACGGCCGCTGATCCGGGACACAGCGGTGTGACGTCAACACGTAGGCTCAACCCAATGTCTTTTGTGCACATGCACGCCCTCAGGGATACGCCTGCTGTACCTGACTGCCAATCCCCCGCTGTCAGACACTGAAAAGCTGCTTCAGCGGACCAGGGATTTGAAACCCCCGTGACTTTCTCTCTCCTCTCCTTGCAGTGCTGACAGTACGGACTATAGGGATTGGAATTGGTCAGCACCGTCACACGGACAGCGGAGAAGCGGCTTTTTGGTGTCAGACAGTGGGGGATCAGCAGTCAGGTACAGCAGGACTGGGGGGATGTGGAGGGAGGGGGTCCAGTGGATGGCTCAGACCGATGGAGGCCGGGGGTAGAGAGCCATGAAAGAGGCAGGAGGAGACTAAAATGCAGCCGCTGATGCTCACAGTCGCATTGGGAGCTGGAGCTTCACTGGTGAAACCCGTCATGCAGGGAGGTCAAGATGACCAGCCTGGGTTCACACAGGAGCTGTGCGTAAAACCGCATGCAATTCAGACAGGAGTCGCTCCGCATTACTGTTAAAATCGTATGCAATTCTTGCAATGCGATTTGCGCCCATTCATTTTTTAATGCGTTCAAATTGCACCGCAAAGGTATGGTTTCCGTTATCAGTGTAGGTGCGACCCTACTTATGACTGCATGCCATGCTGGTACTGTATGTATTTCCAGAAAGCATTTCTTACATTGAAATGTGTAATGTGAATGGGAACGTCAAAGACTACTAAGGACATGGCAGCATTTGAAAATACATCTCGTTAAGTGCAAGGCAGAATATTTGCACCAGTAAATATAGGGTTTGCAAGAAGACGGAGGTTTAATGCCAACATACCCTTGAGTTAACATGCATGCGGTGTGGTATATCGCAGGCCTTGAAATTTCCACTCGCCTGCTCGCCACTGGCGAGTGGAACTTATGGTGGGGGCGAGTGTGTCACCCAGGGCCATCTTGCTGAGCAGGCTCGGAGCTCAGGCTGGATCTGTCATTGGCACTGGGAGCCGTCAGACTGCTCAATAGCTGAGCGCAGTGAAAGCAAAGGAAGGAGTGTGTGCTGTGCTCTCTGCCTCCCCCTAGAGTGCAGTACCCGGCTCTGTGAGTGAAAAACGAAGTACTGCAACTTTTTATAGGGGGGTGTGTGTGTGTACATGTGTGTGTGTGTTTATGTATTCTGTGAATGCATGTACATGTGTCTGTGTGCATGTACATGTGTGTTTGTATGTACATGTGTCTGTGCGTGTGTATTTCTGTGTATGTACATGTATTTGTATGTATGCATGTCTGTACGTGCCTGTATGTGTGTGTATACATGTGTCTGTATGTGTGTGTGTGTACATGTGTCTCTGTGCGTGTGTGTACGTTTCTGCGTGTGTGTGTACGTACATGTCTGTGTGTGTTTACAGGTGTCTGTTGGTGGCGAGTAACTCTTAAGTGCCGGCTAGTAGCTCAGGACTTGAAATTTTAAGCCCTGGTATATCGCATGTGATTCGCAAAGGAACCGCACCGCATTCCTGTGCAAATCACATGCGATTTGTGTGCAGTGCAATTGGAGCCATACATTTTGTATGGCTCTAATCGACCACACCAAAAACGTGCAGGACCCTTCTTTTGGTCCGCACTAGAATCGGATTGCATGGCTATTCACACCTATGCGATCCGATTCTGCACATCGCACCACGTTTTTCAGACCACTTTCGGGGTGTTGTTAACTTAACATACACATCTGCAGTGGTTCGCATGAATGGGCTTCGATTCTCATGCGGTGCGGAATTTGCACAGAAAACGCTGCAAATTCTGCACCCCATCAGTGTGAAGCAGGGCTGAAAGGTAAAAGGTTTTTTACGTGGGAATCCATGTGTGTCTCAGTCTTGGCTCTGTTAGTTGGCATGAAGGTGGGACAAAATGGACAATAAAATTCTTCTTAGAAACAGGTATTGCATTCTCCAAACAGAGCCAAAGACTTCCATCATCACTAAAGATTGAAACGTTAAACAATCGCTATTACAAAGAAGACAACATATCCAGTGTACAAAGTGAGCTTGACCGCTTCTGCGCAGCCCTATAGCAGAAATACTGTTACAGGGCGGCAGGGGTGCGCAAAATCACGTATACTGTATATACATGTTATTTTGCAGTTCCGGGTAGGGGGCTGAGTATCTCCGACAGGTAGGAGACCTGTATATAAACAACACAGATCTCTCCCCTGTCAGCTTCTGCACACTGCTTTGTATGGCACTGCATAGCAGAGCCATACAAAGCAGTGTGCTTACAGTGAAGCACACACAGCCCACATAGTGACATAACACACAGTTAACCCTTTGATCACCCCACATATTAACCCCTTCCTGCCCAATATCATTAGTACAGTGCCAGTGCTTCTAATTAACACTGATCACTGTATTGTTGTCACTGGGGATGTCAGTGGCAGTTAGTCAGTTCCCACCTAGTGTCAGAATGTCCGCCGTAGTCCCGCTATAAGTTGCTGATCACCGCCATTACTAGTAAAAAAAAGAAATGTAAAAAAAATCCCAGTATATATACTGCCATTTGTAAACGCTATAATTTTCACAAAAACCAATTTACACGTATTGGGATTTTTTTTAGCAAAGACATGGAGCAGAATACATTTTGGCCTAAATTTATGATGAAATTTGATTTTGTTATTTTTTTTTTACTGGACATGTAGCAAAAAGTCCAAAATATTGTTTTTTTTCTCAACATTTTTGTTTATCGAGCAAAAAACGAAAGCACAGAGGCGATCAAATACCACCGAAAGCTCTATTTGTAGGGAAAAAAGGGCATACATTTTATTTGGGTGCAGCATGGCATGACCGCGCAATTGTCAGTTAATGTAACGCAGCGCCGTAACGCAAAAAATGGCCTGGTCAGGAAGGGGGGGGGGAATCCTCTGGAGGGCAAGTGGTTAAAGCGGAGTTCCACTCACTCTGTAAAAAAATAAAAGTCAGCAGCTACAAAAACTGTAGCTGCTGACTTTTAAAAAACAGCCATTCACCTGTCCCAGGGTCCCGTGATGTTCTCTCCACAGCCCGTTTCACCAGCCGTCATGTGTTCTAGGCACCGGCATCTTCAGTGTGGGCCCAGTTGTGACAGCTTGCAGCTTCACAGCCGGGTGCACACTGAGCATGCGCAAGAAGAGCTGCGCTTTGTGAATGGCCCTGTAGTCTTCTGGGACCTGTCATGTGAGGGAGGGGGAGGGCAACATCCACTTCTGATCGCCTAGGCGATCGCAGCGGAAGTGGGAGCGGGTACCTGTCAATTTCGGGTACCTGCTCCCCAAAGGTGCCAATCCTTAATGGGGAGCTGAGGTCCAGTCTTTAAAGCGGAACTTCCCCTTTTGGGTGGAACTCTGCTTTAAATACCACCAAAAGAAAGCTCTGTTTTGTGTGAAAAAAATGATAACATTTTTATATGGGTACAATGTTGCATGACCGCGCAATTGTCATTCAAAGTGTGACAGCGTTGAAAGCTGAAAATTGGTCTGGGCACGAAGGGGGTATAAGTACCTGGCAGGCAAGGGGTTAACAGAAATTAAAACCCCCCCGCACTTGCTAAAACCACAGACCACAGTGTTTCAGCTGGAAAAAAACCCAGGACCAGTGGGTCTCTAGCGGAGTAATTTAGCTATAAAAATGCTCTATTGCTGAAAAACGCGGCAAAACGCAGAAAAATTCCGCAAAACTGCGGTTTTTGGACTTTTTTGAAAAAACACTAACAACCGCAAACGCCGCTAAACGCTAATACAAAAACGTTAACAAAATCTGAAAAACTTGCATTTTTTAACATGACTTTACACAGCTAATGTCACCGGTGTTATCAAAATGTCACGTGCGCGTGAGGGCTCAAAACGTGACCGTGCGGGCTCAAAACGTCCCGTGACCGCGTGGGCTGAAAACGTTCCGTGACCGCGTGGGCTGAAAACGTCCCTGCGCGCGGGGGCTCAAAGCGTCCCATGCGCGCTCCAAACGTCCCTTGCGCGCGGGGGCTCAAAACGTCCCGTGCGCGCGTGGGCTCAAAACGTCCCGTGCGCGCGAGGGGTCAAAGTGTCCCGTGTGCATGAGAGGTTAAAACGTCCAGTGTGCGCGAGGACTGTCGAGTGGAGCTCCACTCCGTAGCCATTGATTGTTTATTACATTGACTTTCACTAAAACAAATACAAAGTTGGAGTGGAGGTCACATGTTTCCTGTCCAGAGTGGAGCTCCAGTCTTCTGCCACACCCCCTTGAACAGTATACACAGCAAGTATGTGACAGGAAATATGTGCGCTCACCTTCCTCGGGTAGTGTTTTATTGGTTGTTTGTTACAATAAAGTTCATGCAATAAAAAAAAAAAATTGAGTGGAGGTCACATGTTTCTTGTCAAGTGGAGCTCTACGCTGCAGCCTCTACTTATTTGTTACATTAAACGTCACTAAGAAAAAAAAGTAAGGGAATGGAGGTCACATGTTTCCTGTAAAAAAATAGAGCTCCACTCTGCAGCCAGACCCCTCTCGTTTGGAGCGGAAGTGACGCCACCGGCGGACTACCAGTCCCGCCGTGCCGCGCGCCGCTCCCGGAAGTGAGCCGGTACTGGACATCTGAGGTGAAGATGAAGCTGGTGAGTTGTGTGCACGTTGTGTACCGGTGAGGGGGGTGTCTCTGTGCCCTCATCTCCCACACGGGACACGCAGCTTCTGTCCTCGTTATCTCTGTACAGCGTTCACATTACACTCCACCTGCTTCTGTCTGATTGTATTGTTGTCTGCAGCCTTGAGGCTGTTCACTATTTAAAGGGGAACTCCCCCCATGTTCCTCCTCAACACCACCATCTTCTCTGATGTCTTCAGGGGGCTGTGACCGTTTCTTCTGAGATCTCGTACCAACCCCCCCAATAATGCAGAGTGATGTATGTGCCCCCCTGGGGAATGCCCAGGCATGTTATGTGGGTCTCTCAGGAGCAGAGGGACCTCCGAACTCATCTCCATCCCACTTGGGGGTCCGGCCTTTCCTGAACCTTTTTGTTTCCATGTAACAATCAGTACTTTTTTGCTAGAAAATGACTTACGAGATGGGGCCATGCTGCGGCTCTGTGTGTGAATGGACACATGGAGCAGCAGCTTGGCAACAGCCTGCTCGGGTGCCCCCATAGCAAGCAGCTAGGAGACTGGAGCGCTGGCAGGGGACCCAAGAAGAGTAGGATCCAGACTTCCCTGTGCAAAACATTGCAGAGAGCAGGTAAGTGTAATGTGTTTGTTATTTCCCCCCCCAAAAAATGAACCTTTGGTATCGCTTTAGGCAGCCAATCAGACCGATCTGTGTTTGATCAGCTGCATTGGAGGCTAGAGGAGAGATTTGGGGTCTAATAGACAAAAAAACAGTTTGCTATGGAGGCACCCAAGCCACTGCACTGCATGTCCATTCACACATAGACACAGCTCAGCCCCGCCCCCCTCTCCTCATTGATTCAATGGTTGTGATTGACAGCAGCGGGAGCCAATGGCTCCCGCTGCTGTCTCCGTCAATGAGGAGTCATAGACCCGGGAGAGCCGAAGCTCTCGGGCACATCTAACTGGTAAAAAAAAAACCTCGAGCCTTCACAACCACTTTAACCTTTTGCTGCCTGGCCAATGGCCGATTGGCGGCCGGCAAAATCACTCAGTGTTCCGGGTGGACGCCATATGGCATCCTTTGGGGCATCCGCAGTTTGCGCGCCTGCAGAGCCGCGGCACGATCTGTCACCGGCCGTGTACCCCGGACACAGCCGATGACAGATCTGAGTACCGGCCCCATTGCTGATACCATGTGACCTGCTGTGACTAATCACAGCAGGTCACATGACAGTTGTATACAATGTAGGGCTTCATTCATGCCATCCATTGTATACTAGTGTGCCTAGTTGTGAATGGTCACAGTGATCACATGCACAAGCTGGGCCAATCACAGCCTAGCTGTGTCATGTGATTAGCCGTGGCCAAATCACAGCTAAGCACAAAAAAAAAAAAACCTGAATGAATCGATGTCATTCAGGTAAATGCTTGCTTATAGCAAAGTAATTTTTTGCTATAAGCAAATTGTGTAAAAAAAAAAATACTGATCACTTCCCCAAAGTAGTACAATGTTACCATGGTAACATTGTACTACTTTGGTCATAGTGAAATATGAAAAACAATCTTAAAAAAAAAAGAAAAAAAATTTAATTAAATAATAAAAAAAAATTATATATATATTTTTTTTCATACTGTCACCAGTCAGTGTCCCTGATCACCGCCATGCCAGTTATATGATGACGCTGTACTGCACTGGTGACAGTATGTAAAAAAAAAATAGTGAAAATAATTTTTTGCATTTTTCATTTTCTGAGAAATTATGACAAAATTACAACTTCAAAAAACTCGCCATGCCTCTTATGAAGTACGTCGGACTGTCTACTCTGCAAAAAGGGGTCATTTGGGGGATATCTGTACTGTCCTGACATTTGGGGGATATCTGTACTGTTCTGACATTCTTGGCCCTCAAGAAATTAGATTGGCTGTCAGTACTTCAGGATTGATCAATATTCAGATCTATACCATAGTTTGTGAACTCTATAACTTTCCTGCAAACTAAATAATACATCCTAATTTGGGTTATTTTCACCAAAGAAATGTAGCAGAATACATCTCGGCCTAAATTTATGAAGAACAATTATTTATTTGTAAACGTTTATAACAGAAACAAAGAAAAACGTGTTTTTTTGGGGTTTTTTTTCAAACTTTTTGGTATTTTTTTGTTAATTTAGCAAAAAATAAAAACCCAGGCAGTGATTAAATACCACCAAAAGAAAGCTCTAGTTGTGTGAAGAAAATGATAAAATTTTAGTTTGGGTACAATGTTGTATGACCGCGCAATTGTCATTCAAAGTGTGAGAGCGCTGAAACCTGAAAAATGGCCTGGGCAGGAAGGGGGTAAAAGTGCCCGGTATGGAAGTGGTTAAGTAATGAGCCTGTGATGAGACCCTCCCATCCTTGATTTGTTCTTCATTCGAAATAAAGGGCAGCAGCTCAGGTTTGGTTTCACTTTCACAGAACTAGCATGTGGCAAGTGTTTTGCTGCATCAAAATGACTAAGTGTGAATAGATCCTAAGGCAGTGATGGCGAACCTATGGCACGCAGAGCCATCTCAGTGGGCACGCCAGGAAGAAGAGGAAGAACGCACTCTCCTGCGCACCCCCGGGGGCGCGCACCGGGCGATCTCCGTGATCGCTGTGTCCTACGGACACAGCTGATCACGTGACGTGGTAAAAGGCCAATCACAGCGGCCTTTTACCACGTGATCAGCCGTGTCCAATGACACGCTGATCACCGGGAAATGCAAATGCCGGTTCTCGGCTGCACTTTCCTCATGCTGTCAGATCGTGAGGAAAGTACTGCCGAAAACCGGCAGTTGTCAGAGCAGGGAACGGCACCGATCATCAGAGTCACTGATCATCAGTGCCCTGATGATCGGTGCCCAGCAGTGCCACACACAAGTTCAGCCCACCTGTGCCCAGCAGTGCGCCCACCTGTGCCCAGCAGTGCGCCCACCTGTGCCCAGCAGTGCGCCCACCTGTGCCCAGCAATGCACCCACCTGTGCCCAGCAGTGTGCCCACCTGTGCCCAGCAATGCACCTACCTGTGCCACCCACCTGTGCCCAGAAGTGCCACCTACCTGTGCCCAGTAGTGCCACCCACCTGTGCCCACCAGTGCCACCCACCTGTGCCCATCAGTGCCACCCATCAGTGCAGCCCAGCAGTGCTGCCAGTCAGTGCCACCAGTCAGTGCCCACTGGTTGTGCCAGTCAGTGCCCAGCAGTGCCGCCAGTCAGTGTCCAGCAGTGATGTCAGTCAGTGCCACCTATCAGTGCTGTCTATCAGTACCCATTATCAGTGTCGCCTATCAGTGCCACCAATCAGTGCCGCATATCAGTGCCACCTATCTGTGACACCTCATTAATGCTGCCCATCAGTGTCACCCATCAATGATGCCCAGCAGTGCCGCCGGTCAGTGCCGTCTGTCAGTGCCTCTAGTTGGTGCTATCAGTCAGTGCCGCTTATCAGTGCCCATCATTTCCTGCATATCAGTGCATCATCAGTGCCTCCTCATCAATGCTCACCAGTGCCGCCTCATCAGTGCTACCTTACTGTGCCGCCTCATCAATGCCCATCAGTGCTGCCTATCAGTGCAACCTCACCAACGCACATCAAAGAAAAAATATTACCTGTTAACAAAATTTTAGAATAGAAGCAAAGGAAACCTTTTATGTTTTTAATTTTTTGCTCTTTTTTTCATTTATAGTGCAAAAAATAAAACACCCAGTGGTGATTAAATACCACCAAAAAAAGCTCTATTTGTGTGAAAAAATGATAAAAATTGCATATGGTTACAGTGTTGCATGACCGCACAATTGTCATTGTTAAGTGCAACAGCACTGAAAACTGAAAATTGTCCTGGGCAGGAAGGGGGTAGAAGTGCCCGGTAGGCAAGTGATTAATTCCAGTGTTGGCACTTTGAAATAAAAAAGTTGGTTTTGTGTTGCAGTTTGGGCACTCGGGCTCAAAAAGGTTCGCCATCACTGTCCTAAGGGCTTGTTCACACCATGTCCATTGAGTTGTGTTTGCATTCCACTGTGCATGCCATCCTTCATTCTTGTCTCCATTACTTGTAAACATTGTGGAATGACTCCTAGGAACCTTTTTCTGAGCCTGGCATAGTTCTGCCATGCCCCATACAGTCCTGAAACACCACACCATAGTATAAATTGATCACACAGACACTTTTTTTTATCCCTTTTTTTCTAACAGTCCCACTTTTGCAGTTTGTAGATCTACTGATAAATTAATAAAGAAACAAATGTACTTTCAGTAGGAATCATGAATTGAAAATTATAATAATAATGGCAAGAATAGAAATGCAAAGACTACAAATTGAGTATCTCTTTACATTAGTGGGCAATGAAAAAAAAATGCTCCCTTAGATAAGGAGTCATTAAAGTGCCTCTTTCTATTGGTGGTGAGTATAAAAGTGCTTCCTTACACTAAAAAATATTAGGAGAGATACTCCCAATAAACTTGTGGTCATTAGGGGAGATTCACCCTTACATCGGTGGTCATTAGGGGAGATTCACCCTTACATCGGTGGTCATTAGGGGAGGTTCGCCCTTACATCGGTGGTCATTAGGGGAGGTTCGCCCTTACATCGGTGGTCATTAGGGGAGGTCCGCCCTTACATCGGTGGTCATTAGGGGAGGTCCGCCCTTACATCGGTGGTCATTAGGGGAGGTCTGCCCTTACATCGTTGGTCATTAGGGGAGGTCCGCCCTTACATCGGTGGTCATTAGGAGAGGTCCGCTCTTACATCGGTGGTCATTAGGGGAGGTCCTCCCTTACACCGGTGGTCATTGGGGGAGATCCTCTCTTACACCGGTGGTCATTGGGGGAGGTCCGCCCTTACACCGGTGGTCATTGGGGGAGGTCCGCCCTTACACCGGTGGTCATTGGGGGAGGTCCGCCCTTACACCAGTGGTCATTGGGGGAGGTCCGCCCTTACATCGGTGGTCATTGGGGGAGGTCCGCCCTTACATCGGTGGTCATTGGGGGAGGTCCGCCCTTACAACGGTGGTCATTGGGGGAGGTCCGCCCTTACAGCGGTGGTCATTGGGGGAGGTCCGCCCTTACAGCGGTGGTCATTGGGGAGGTCCGCCCTTACAGCGGTGGTCATTGGGGAGGTCCGCCCTTACAGCGGTGGTCATTGGGGAGGTCCGCCCTTACAGCGGTGGTCATTGGGGGAGGTCCGCCCTTACAGCGGTGGTCATTGGGGGAGGTTTGCCCTTACAGTGGAGGGCAGCGGAAGGAATGCCCTCTTACACTGGTGGTCACTATAATACCTCCTGAAAAATGATGTTGGGATCAGATTCACGCTGGCACCATCCAGTAGGAAATCAGTCCACTTGTCCTCATTGATCAAGGAACCCTTAGCCATCTCTGGAGGACCCCCTGTCATTCACAGGGACGTGAGTGAGAATATTGTTTTAAGTGATGCACACCGGAGAGGAATTGTTACAAGTCAGCAGTGACTATTGTTCTTATGTATGTCAGTGTGTATTATTCTCATTGTCGGGGTCGGTGTGATTGTAATCAGGGCTCTGTGATGAAATCATTAGTCTGCTTGGAGCTATCATTGCTCTTGTGATCTCCTTTAATCTCTCAGCCCTTTCTCCTCTCTGCCCTGCTATTCAGGGACTGCTGTTTGATATTTTATGTCTCTGTTGGTCCAGAATAATAACTGACTTCCCTTGGGCTTCTTTTTCTCTTCCAGTACTGCTTGTCAGGGCATCCCACGCTACCATGCAACATCCTCAAGTTCAAATCCACCACCATCATGCTAGACTGCGGTCTGGACATGACATCCACCCTGAACTTCCTTCCTCTACCTCTTGTGCACAGGTACGTCTCGAGGGCTGGGGCGGCTGACTGGGGCCTAGCTTGCATAGCAGCTGAAATTTCATATCAGGCTTGCAGGGACTGTGCACTACCTGTGCTAGCTGATGCCATGAGCAGGAATAAGTGACACAGACAAGCTTAAAGGATAACTTCAACTTTTAAAAAAATAATAAAAAATGCACATCTTTTTTTACAGGTAAAGAAATGTGCATTGATCATTTTTTGTTACTTGGAGCCTAGAAAGCTTTGCACCTGCAATCAGCAGGTCACGGGTGCTATGCAGGACTCCTGCAGACTTGCCAGTGTATCCGTGTGCTTGTACCTCATACGGGCAGGCAAATACACACTGACTGGAAGAGACAATGAACTACCACAGCAGTCAACAGCACCATGGTAGTATGTTGAGAACTACAAACCGACAGCCACAACGGCTGTTGGTATTTGTAGTTTTCCATTCCCAGAATTCTGTGAATGGAGGACACTTGCTTCTGTGAATAGTGACAGCTAACGGGAGAGAAGATCCTCTGCTATCTGTCACTAGATGCAGCAGAGCGGCAGTGGGAACATGTTGCATTTTCCACCCTAAACATGGGTGTAATATATAACACGTTCCCAAAGGTGAGCTTATCCTTTAAAGACTAATTCCTCATTTAATTTCCTTTTAAATCGTTTGGGCCAAGTTGGCCCACATAAGCTATTTCCTGCACTAACAGCTGAGCTTGCTGGGCACACTGTATTATCTGTATGTAGCCTCGGCTATATACAGTATACAGCGTTGTGTTCTGGCAGGACAACGGTAACTTCCTGTCCCACATCTGGAATAAAATAGAATCAGATTAAGTGCTGCTCAGCTATTCACATAAAGCTTTGTATTCTATGAATGAATACAATGCTTCCTGTGATTGGCTGAGACAGAGAGGCGGTCACAATCTCTGCCTCAGCCAATTCAAGGAAGCTTTGTATTAATTTATAGAATACAAGATTTACCATGAATGGCTGGGCAGCACTTAGTCCGAATCTATTATATTCTGGGTGTGGGATGGGAAGTTGGAACAGAGCGCTATATACTGTATGTAGCTAAAGCTACATACAGTTAATACTGCTCACCCACCAAGGACACGTGGTAATGCTGCAAATAGATTGTTTGGGCCAGATTGGTCAAACCAAATTATTTAAAGAAACATTAAAGTTAAAAAAATAACAAATGTTACACTTATCTGCTCTGCAGTAGTTTTGCACAGAGCAGCCTCAATCCTCCTCTTTTCAGACCTCCCACCAGCGCTCCTGGCTCCCCCACCACACCAACCAGTCCACCTGATAGTAAGCCGCTTGCTATGGGGGCACTTGAGCACTGTGCTCACTCCCAAGCCCTGCTCTATGCATCCATAAGACGCACAGAGCTGCGGCTCGGCTCCGTCCCCTGCTCTCTCCTTACTGGCTGTGGATGACAGCAGTGATAGCCAATGCCCCCTCATCCATAGAATGCATAAAGGCAAAAATACCTTCACTCTTTAGAACCACTTTAAATGTGGAGCCGGGCTTTAAAGCTGTACCCCAGACAAACCGCTTTAATACATATAACAGAACTGGACTGTAACCCCCACTAGTCCAAACCCAGATGGCTTATTCAAACTTTGTGTTTCAGTAATGGACAGGCATACATACATTTTAACCTTTGTTACCACAGTATACTGTATGTTAAGACATGGAAACAAATGAATTGTAGTGTCATTCATTCTGTATGTCACAATAATTTACTTGTGTCTTGGCTCTTTGCAAATATGTGATTCATCTGTCTATTGTGGTGTGTAAAAAAAAAAAAAAAAAAAGAGTGAAAGGAACTGAATTTGTTTCTTCCACTGTGTTTCATCAGAACCCAGAAATGACCGCAATTTTCTCACTTCTGGTTTTGGCTCTTTGTTACCGTCCAGTGAAGCAGCAGATCAGACCGGTCTGTGTCTAATTGGCTGCATTGGGGGCTAAAAGGAGAGATGTATTAGACCCCTGATCTCTCCATAAAGAGTACCTGTCACTGCTTATTGCTGTGAAAAGGGTTATGTACATTCCTTTTGACAGCAAAGAAAGTGATTTAAAAAACTAAAAACTGTAAAAATAAAAAATATTGAGATAAATAATGAAATTAAAGGAAAAAAAATTAAAGGAAAACAAATTAAAGCGTCCTCCCATGCTTACTCGCAAAGGTGAACGCACGCAGCGGTCTCACACACATACAGTTGTGGCCAAAATTATTCAACCCCCACTGAAATTGAGTGTTTTGGCCAGTTTGACATTGCTTTTGATCATTCAGTCATCTTGCTTACATTTACATTAAAGAGGCACTTGTAGGTCAGACAAATATAACATAACAGTTATAATGAAATAACCACAAATGTCTTTTCTGTGCTCACAGCATTATCAGTTTTATTCAACCCCCAAGTGACATTCAATCTTAGTACTTAGTACAGCATCCTTTTACAGTTATAACAGCTTTTAAACGTGAAGCATAGCTTGACACAAGTGTCTTGCAGCGATCTACGGGTATCTTCGCCCATTCTTCATGGGCAAAGGCCTCCAGTTCAGTCACATTCTTAGGCTTGCGCACTGCAACTGCTTTCTTTAAGTCCCACCAGAGGTTCTCAATCGGATTTAAGTCTGGTGACTGCGATGGCCACTCCAAAATGTTCCAGCCTTTCCTCTGCAACCATGCTCTAGTGGACTTGGAGGTATGCTTGGGATCATTGTCCTGTTGAAAGGTCCAACGTCTCCCAAGCCTCAGGTGTGTGACGGACTGCATCACGTTTCCATCCAATATCTCCTGGTACTGAAGAGAATTCATGGTACCTTGCACACGCTGAAGCTTCCCTGTACCTGCAGAAGCAAAACAGCCCCAAAGCATGATTGACCCTCCACCATGCTTCACAGTAGGCAAGGTGTTCTTTTCATCATAGGCCTTGTTCTTCCTCCTCCAAACATAGCGTTGATCCATGGGCCCAAACAGTTCTAATTTTGTTTCATCAGTCCACAGAACACTATCCCACAACTTTTGTGGTTTGTCCACATGGCTTTTGGCATACTGCAGTCGACTCTTCTTATTCTTTGGAGACAGCAAGGGGGTACGCCTGGGAGTTCTGGCACGGAGGCCTTCATTACGCAGTGTGCGTCTTATTGTCTGGGCTGAAACTTCTGTACCCACATCTGACAAATCTTTTCTCAGTTCCTCAGCAGTCACACGGGGACTTCTCTCCACTCTACGCTTCAGGTAGCGCACAGCAGTCGAAGTCAGCATCTTCTTTCTGCCACGACCAGGTAGCGTTTCAACAGTGCCCTTTGCCTTGAATTTGCGAATGATGCTTCCTAAGGTGTCTCTTGGTATGTTTAACATCTTTGCAATCTTCTTATAGCCATTGCCCTTCCTGTGAAGAGAAATCACCTCTTCTCTTGTCTTCCTGGACCATTCTCTTGCCTTCACCATGTTTGTAACCACACCAGTAAATGTCTAGAAGGAGCTGAGTATCACAGTCATTTTAAAGCTGCCTAATTGGTGCTTATTATGCTTGATTGCTGCTCGGTGACATCCACAGGTGTTTTCAATACCTGATGGAAAGCACCTGTATGAACCTCTGTTCTTCAGAGTGGTAGTCTTTAAGGGGTTGAATAATTGTGGCAATGAAGAAACCACATAAGAACCATTTACTACTGTATTACATAAACAATTGATGTCATTTTAGTTGCATTTGGGTAGTTACAACGTCCTTGTAGGATTTGATTCTGAATACAATTCCAAATGTACACTATAGTCCCTAAACCCCTTTACAGCATTGGGGGTTGAATAATTTTGGCCACAACTGTATGTAAACAGTGATCACACCATACATGTGAGGTATCACCGCAAACATCAGAGCGAAAGAAATAATTGAGATTTCCTGTGTAACTGTAAACTGGTAACCCGTGCAGGCTTTTATAACATCATCTATGGATAATTTAAAGTACCGTAGTTTATCGCCATTCCACGAACATCGCAAAATTTAAAGCATGACATGTTTTGTATCTATTTACTCAGTGTAACATCATCTCATATACAGTTGCAAGAAAAAGTATGTGAACCCCTTGGAATTACATGAAGTTTTGCATGAATTGGGCATAAAATGTGCTCTGAACGTCATCTAAGTCACAACAATAGAAGAACACAGTCTGCTGAACATAATACTACACAAACATTAGATGTTGCCATGGTTTAATTGCACATAACATGTAAACATTCACAGTGCAGGGAGGAAAAAGTATGTGAACCTTTGGACTTAATAACTGGTTGACCCTCTTTTGGCAGCAATAACCTCAACCAAACGTTTCCTGTAGTTGCAGATCAGACCTGCACAACGATCTGGAGTCATTTTGGACCACTCCTCTTCACAAAACTGTTTCAGTGTAGCAATATTCTTGGGATGTCTGGTGTGAATCGCTCTCTTAAGGTCATGCCACAGCATTTCAATCGGGTTGAGGTCAGGACTCTGACTGGGCCACTCCAGAAGGCGTATTCTGTGCTGTTGCAGCCATTGTTTTGTTGAATTACTTGTATGCTTTGGGTCATTGTCCTGTTGCATCACCCATCCTCTGCGGAGCTTCAGTTGGCGGACAGATGGTCGTACGTTTTCCTGCAAAATGTCTTGATAAACTCTGGAATTCATATTCCCATCAATGACAACAATCCGTCCAGGCCCTGAGGCAGCAAAGCAGCCCCAAACCATGATGCTCCCTCCGCCATGTTTCACAGTGGGGATGAGGTTTTGATGTTGGTGTGCTGTGCCTTTTTTTCTCCACACATAGTGTTGTGTGTTCCTCCCAAACAACTCAATCTTGATTTCATCTGTCCACAGTATATTTTGCCAGTAGTGCTGTGGAACATCCAGGTGCTCTTTTGCAAACTTCAAACGTGCTGCAATATTCTTTTTGGACAGCAATGGCTTCCTCCGTGGTGTCCTCCCATGTACTCCATTCTTGTTTAATGTTTTCCTTATTGTAGATGTGTCAACAAAAATGTTAGCATGTGCCAGAGATTTCTGTAGGTCTTTAGCTGACACTCTGGGATTCTTCTTTACCTCATGCAGCATTCTGCGCTGTGCTCTTGCAGTCATTTTTACAGGACGACAACGCCTAGGGAGAGTAGCAGCAGTGCTAAACTTTCTCCATTTGTAGACAGTCTGTCTTACCATGGACACAAGAACATCAAGGCTTTTGGAGATACTTTTGTAACTCTTTTCAGCTTCATGCAAGTCAACAATTCTTGATTGTAGGTCTTCTGAGAGCTCTTTTCTGTGAGGCATGGTTCACATCAGACAGAGCTTCTTGAAACCAGTAAACCCAAAACAGGTGTGTGTTTTTTAAGGGCAGGACAGCTGTCAGCAACACATCCAATATCATCACACTGATTGGAGTCAAGGTTGGCTCACTCCTGGCTCCAATTAGCTCTGGGAGAAGTCATTAAGCTAGGGCCTCACATACTTTTTCCTCCCTGCACTGTGAATGTTTACATGTTATGTGCAATTAAACCATGGCAACATCTAATTTTTGTGTAGTATTATGTTCAGCAGACTGTGTTCTTCTATTGTTGTGACTTAGATGACGTTCAGAGCACATTTTATGCCTAATTCATGCAAAACTCCACGTAATCCCAAGGGGTTCACATACTTTTTCTTGCAGCTGTACTTTACCAAAAAATGGGTATTCTAATGTGTTTGTGTGCACTAAAATTGATAAAAGTTTACTTTTTTTTTAAATAAAATTTGCGTTTGAGAACCCGCTGCACAACTACCATGTGACATAATAAAAATGCAACACCCATCATTTTATTCCGTAGGGCCTTTGCTTCTAAAATATATAACTGCTGCTGCATCATTTTTTCACTTTGATTTTCGTGGTGTCTTTGAATTCAGTCCTCTGTAGGTCGATCATTTTCATTTCCATCAAACGATGGGGCATCCTTACGTTCCTAACACATTACCCCGTCCATATCAGTATAGAGATCCAGCTGGAGATTTTTCCCGACTGAGATCTGATGTGTTTTCACAGTGTTCCTTTCATTTTTTTGTTGTGATCCAATGCTTTCTATTTTTAAAAAAGGCACTGTTTACATCCTTGTAAACCGTAAGTGATGTGTACTTATTGCTTACTTTTTCCTATATCATAGAGTCAGACAGAGCGGTTTCCGACTTGGTCTACCTCTATGATCAGCCTGCGGACGTGGCGGCTGGTCGATTGGGTGTCCTGGATTGGACAGGGGGGCCTGCCAGTTACAGAAGGACCACAGAACAGTCCCCCCTGTACTGGAGTAGGCCCCCCATCAATTTTCCACACTGGCAAAAAGCACTAGTATCAACTGGTGGGAGAAGTGTTCAGGCAGCTTGTGATTGGCTCCTGTGGTTGAGCAAATCTTCCCCAGATTTAAAGAGGCACGCACCACTGGTACTGGAGAGGATGCTGGATTAACCCATAAGGGCCCGCACCCCCTCCCCTGACTTCTCCATTAAGATTAATAACACAATCATCAATCCCTCCCCTCATGCCAGGGTACTAGGTGTAATCCTAGACTCCCATCCGTCCTTTCAGCCCCAAATCCAATCGCTGTCCAAATCTTGTAGACTTCACGTCCGCAACATCTCCAAGATACGCCGTTCCTAACCTCGGAAACTACTAAGCAACTCATTCACTCTCTTGTTATCTCTCGCCTTGACTATTGTAACTCCCTCCTCATTGGCTGACTGAATCGCAGGCTATCCCCTCTTCACTCTATCATGAATGTTGCTGCCAGAATCATCCATCTTACTAACCGTTCTGTATCTGCCACCCCTCTCTGCCAATCCCTCCACTGGCCTCCATTCAGTGTCCTCCACCCCTCTCTGCCAATCCCTCCACTGGCTCCCAGTTGCCCAACGGATAAAATTCAAAACATTAACACTGACATAAAAAGCCGTTCATAACACTGCCCCAAATTACATCACCGACCTTGTCTCTAAATATCACCCAAACCGTACTCTCCACTCCTCGCAAGACCTCCTACTCTCTAGCTCCCTTGTCTCCTCCTCCCATGCTCGTCTCCAGGACTTCTCCAGAGCTTCCCCCATCCTCTGGAACGTTCTACCCCAATCTATCAGACTATCACCTACTCTGCTCACTTTTCGGCGATCTCTGAAAACCTCTCTCTTCAGGGAAGCCTATCCTGCCCTCAGCTAATAATGGAATCTTCTATTCCTTCTACCAGTCCATCCCCCACAGTTATTACCTTTTGTACCACTAGCCCCTCCCTGTTAGATTGTAAGCTCCCAGGATTAGGCCCTCCTAACCCTCTTGTATTGAACTGTATTGTTGCTGTATTGTCTCCCGTTATATTGTAAAGCGCTGAGCAAACTGTTGGCGCTATATAAATCCTGTATAATAATCTCTTAGATTGTAAGCTCCCAGGATCAGGCCCTCCTATCCCTCTTGTATTGAACTGTATTGTTGCTGTATTGTCTCCCGTTATAGTGTAAAGCGCTGAGCAAACTGTTGGCGCTATATAAATCCTGTATTATAATAATAAGCTGTTTTACTACCCCTGCACCCAGATGTGACAGAATTGTTAGCAATGCCTGTATACACCAGAGTTTTGGTGAGTGCGCACCCATAAGAAGTGGTGGATAATTTTTAAAGACACATGCACCATTGCACCTTTGGCACAGGCTTTATCGTTTGGTCAATTCCTGTTGAAATTCTCAGTTATTTATTTATACCCTTTTGAATACATATGATAATTATAGACTTTTTATCTCCACTTATTGCACCATATCACTTTAATATTAATTATTATAGATTTTGAATTACCATATATTGATTGATTGACATCATACGGAGATTATAGTTATTTATTCATTGCACATTGCACAGTTTTGCACGTATAGCACTTTATACGTACTGTGCACCTTCCATATACATATATAGATAATTACATACTTTGTGAAAGCGCTGCACTCTTCAGTTTTGTGATTACGTTACCAGGGATTGTTACCCATACCCTTTTAGTGCTAGCGGCTATCTGGTATAGTTATTATATAAATATCCTATGTGTATGCGCTCGCTTATACTTTTTTGAAATGATCGCATATATAGCACCATGGCAACTGCAAGTCAAACAGAGGCTAAGCTGGCTGGTAAAGATAGGAGGGTTTAGTTTCACTTTAATACATCAATAAATGTTATATTTAAAGGGACTCTAGGCTACTCTAATAATTTGGACTACTGAACACCTTCCCTTCCCATCTACATAACATGGGTGGGGGGTTCTGTAGTTCACAGGAAAAGACCTGGAAAGCCTAAATACATAGTTTGAGATTCCAGTTCAGAGCACAGGGAGTCACAGGCCCACTGGCGGGATCATTGAGAATGCTCTGTACTTGCAGGGAATGTTCCTGCATACTGCAGCCCCTTCATCTAAGGGCTGGTAAGCTGCAGCATATGACAATTATTTTCTTGGGTTACTCTACAGTTTACCTTCTCCTCATTATAAAATTATATTCATCGTTCCCGCTAGAACATCTTGTTCTTCACATTACAGAAAAAAAAATTGATTTTGAGACCAACCCAGTAAAGCCCATTAAATTGCCGCCATCATGTCTACTGGGAGCAGCAGGAGACCATTTCTTATCAACATTGCACTTGTAGAACGCTCATCAATCACCATTTCCTCCTGACTGCGCTGTGCTTTAAATTCCCACCACTCCCAAGAATCACACATTATTACCTGTGAATGATTTAATGGACAATTACTGTTCTCTGCCAGTTATTGTATAATGACATTTAACACCAGAACATTACAGAGAGCTATAACCTTCTACAAATCTAAATACCTGTACAGAAACCTCAGCTAGGTGCCACCTTTCTCCATCTCCTGCTTGAAAAAAAATAAAGTGTCAGAATATAAAGCAGGATTCCGGCCTTCCCTTCAGTCTTGCACAGTTGTACCGGCTCCTCTCCTGTACTGTCCTCTTCTGTACTTATTCTGATTTCAGTGCACACTGTGAGCTTTTCACAATGTGCATCAGAAGCTACAGCAAGTCAGACCCTGCTTCATTTTCTGGCTGAAGGACCTCCAGCATCATGTTATGCTTTCCTCCCTAGCTTGATCTTGCCCCACCCCTTTCATTGGTTGAATTTCAGTTCTTTCAGTCATGAAGCTCTGCATCACATGTGGGTGTTACCTACATGCAAATACAGCCCACCTAGGAACTCCCATTTTACCAGACTGACATCCACACATTAACCTCCCTAGCGGTTTGATTATGTCCATATTTCTGTGCTCAGTGGTACATTTTTTTTCATGGAAATATGTATTTTTTTATTGTAGGCTGTAATTTTTAGGAATAACTCACTGAAATCTGTCCGAACAAGAGTCTAGTAAACATCCCGGATAGGATAAAATTTGAAACACGAAATCATAAATTATAATTTAATAAATAATCATAAAAAATAATAATATAATAATAAATTTAATTCAATAATATCAAATCAAAAACAATTAAATTGAAATATAGCGCCAAGTTCGCACATCAAGTCGCAAAATCGTTTTGAGTGTCTGATGACGAATTTCCCCACGAATCATTATCACTCAATTCTGCAAGTGGTTCTAATTTACTATCACTGTTCTCTAGCTGGTCTAAAACCACTTTTGACCTAAAGGGACGCTTTTTGGACGCCATGGACGTTTCTCAGATTCCAGGCAGAAAGAACAGTAAAAATGCAGGCAGGGCACAGGACAAAGCACTCGGGACAAAATGTATGTGAAATGGTTTGATACAGTAATGTTTTACTATGTGATTTTAGTGTATTTAGTGAATGTCACTTATTGTCATTTTCAAATTTCCCGCCAGTTCCGTCCCCGTACGTCCCGACACTCGCAGGGGACAGAACCCAGATGACAGATGCCGGCATCCGCCGGATTACATTGCCGGGGACACTGCAGGAGAGACATCGCGGGAGCGCAGGACACGGTAAGTGAAGAACAGATGCCGGAGCAGCACCGCATGGTAAGCCCGAGTGTAGCTCGGGATTACCGCTTTTGGTACTGAAACTTTACCCCGAGCTACACTCGGGAATACCGTCAGGGAGGCTAAGAAATTTTAAACAATTTCTCCCAAGAGCCAGTCAGCTGCTTTCATCAGGGCTGATGGCTCCTGACAGGAGTACTGAGGTAGGGTGTTGTGATGTTTTCATAAATGTGTTTACAGCACCTTGCCGGCTCCTCCCACCAGCCTGCATTGCATAGAGAAGTACAGAGACCCAGTGATGACATTACAGGGACTACAACAAGATATGTAATGAAAATGGATAGATTTTACTTATAAATTATTGTGTTAATAAGAGGAGAAAGGAGGAACCAGGGAAGACAAAATCTAACCAGATTAAACATCACCTTTGAAAACATAAAGACAAAATAAACATGAAATTATGTGTTTCATATGTTGTTTTGCTGTTTTTCAGCACACGCCTCGCTAAGCTGCCTGGATGGGTGTCAAAGGATGGGAATACACAACTGGAGAAGGTATCTATAATGAGTAAAGTTGTAGCATTATCCAACCTCTTCTCGCCCGTAGGATGTCATATGACATCTGGTTGAAGTGGTTATACCGAGATCATACCTGCAGGCATCATACTGGTATCAACATTTTCTGCTGACGGTTGCTTGTGATGCAGAAGTGATTCGAGTGACTGAACAGCCACTCAATCACTTCTGTGGATGGTGGAAGGGCATGAGACTAAGCACACACACACACCCCTACACATCCACCCACGCACCACTGCCGTTCCTGGGCTGTCCTGTCCAATTGCAGAGCCTGGGACCATTGCAGCGGTGGCACTACAGAGAGAGAGAGAGGAAGTGACGTTCCTCCCTCTCTGTGAAACTGGAAGCAATGAGGATTTCGCCATTTTCGTATCTGGCTCTTTGTTTACCGTTAGAGGGCCAGGTAAGCAGTCGATCAGACTGATCTGTGTCTGATCAGTTGCATTGGAGATCAGAGGAGAGAATTGGGGACTAACAGACCCCAAATCTCTCCATAAAGTGGACCTGTCCCAGCCCATGCTTTCACAAGGGATGGTGTTCATCCTCTGTGACAACAATAACGTTTAAAAAAAAAAAGAAAAAAAAATTTTGGAAGTTAGAGTAGTCTTGATTGTAGTGTTTAGAGTAGAGTGTAGCTATTATATAAGTAGCACGTTTTCTGGGAGTGCTCTTTTGCTCAGGACCTGTTGAGGGCCCTGGAACCTGAACTCAAGGACTTTGTGCCACAGACAGCCATCACACACTTTGGGGTGTTGAATGGACTTTTCTGTGGAACTTTTACCCTGGAGGACATTGACAGCGCCTGGCGGGTGCTGTGTTGTTTTAAGGACTCTTTATGGTGCGCCAGGAAGCGCCTCCTCCACCAGCGGGAGAGGATGTCCATTGAGGACTGCCGCAGACTGATTCTCAGTCTGCTCAGAGACTATACCTTGATGGACTTTAAGGAGGAAGAGGACGTCTGAAGATCTCCCCTTCCCCCTACTCCCCCTTGCGTGTCTTTGTCCCTTCAATAAAGCTTCGGGCCTGTGTCCCCTTCCCCCCCCCCCCCCCCCCCCACACACCCCATGCTTATTGTAAACTGTACTAATCATATCTTGCATGATTATGGGAAATGTTTTCCAAGCACGCTACGGTCTCGGGGTAAGCGACGTTATGCATGACGTGATGGTCTGGGGATTCGTTCGCCACGCACATCACGTCAGGCATCATACCGCTGAGTGAATGTATTTATTGTATGCCTGGAACTATATTGCAATGTGGTGTATTATGCGCTGCGTCGCAGTATAGGGTGAGATGTACCCTGATTACGAGTATCGTGTTTTTTTATACTTCTGTAAATAAAGTATATTTTTCAATCAAAAATAAGTAAAGTATATCAGAAGTAGTAGTTCAGTATAGTCATAGACGTGTTGATAGAAGTCTAGATCAGAAGTGTCATAGAAGAAGTGTAGAAGTGTTTTTTTCCCTGAGATGTATGGCATTTTTATACCATACAATCCTTTGTATCAAGGGACCCTCCCAACAGGCTTGTTGATTGGCCGGTCGAGAAGTGTGCGTACCTAGAGATATTTCTCACTTGTCCACTGGGGACAGTCGGGTATCAAAAAAAATTGGTGGTCTTAACGATGACTGATACTTTGATTGAAACAAAATGTCTTTAGGTATCAAATATATACAGTATTTTCTGGCGTATAAGACTACTTTTTATACTTAAAAATATACCCCAATAATTGGGGGTCGTCTTATACACGGGGTATAAAATGTGAACCTTGAGTTTGTTTGGGTCAAGCTGGCTGGATGTGTGGTAATACTGTACATACAGTATACCGTGCTGAGCCAAGCTGGCTCAAAACAAATGTCCCTATGACAGATTAATCTGTCAGCCCGCTGGATGTGCGGTGAGCCAAGCGGTTTCAAAACCTACTGTAATCAGCCCGCTGGATGCGTGTATGTACGGTAGCTGCGGCTACATACAGTATACACTGGGCCAATCACGGATATTGAAGGATTTTAAGTACCGGTAAGTCACAACCATTTCAATTAAAAAATCTGATGTTTTTAAATGGTGTTGCCTCGGAAGGGGGGTAGTCTTATACAGGGAGTATAGCCCAAAACCTATGTTTTAACTGGAAAATTAGGGGTCGTCTTATACACCCAGTCGCCTTATACGCCGGAAAATACGGTATGTCCTATTCAAGTATAGTTGATTTTACTACTAACTCTTGGATAAGGACCATAGAAAGATATAAATAATTCGGTTTCTCATTTTCCTGATGTTTAAACTGTATTGGAATAGCTGATTTCTTTTGGAAATGTACAATTTACCCCAATTCACAAATCATTTTATTTTCATTATTTCAAACTTAGTTGAGTGGGATGCAATACCTAACCTTCTCAAAGATATTTTCCCTTGATAAAAAGTGTTGGTAATATGCCTTTTGATAATGTCACTGTGGGTAGATATATCAAGTTTTTTTATTTTCAATGACCCAGCTCTCACCGCAAAGTTCACATGATCGGATAAAAACCTTTATTTACCTGCCCTATTGTGTAGGAATTAGGGTAAATAGACTGGACTGGAGTTAAAACTCAGTATTCAATAGCATATTGTCACATTTCAAGACGTTTGTTTGTTCATCACACTTTCCAAGGTTTTGTGTGAGCTCTCAGACAATCAGGTTTGGTTACTCTATTGTCACTTCCCGCCCTCATATATGCTCACCTGCAGACCTCCAGATAGTGGTGTTTGACTCTCATTGTCTCTTAAACAAGTCTCTTCCACTCATTGTTTAGTATAACTTTTCTGGAAGGTCACTTGAAATTAACTGAGGATGTTAACCCATGACAGTCAGCCAGGATTCTCAATTTTGGGATAATATTTTTCTTAATAAACAGTCCCCAAAAGTCATTACAGGTATCGTCGTGACTGTCAGAGCGAGAATAATAATTTTCCTGTGTAACTCTAAACTGGTATCCTGTAAGGGTTTTAAAGTGTCGCCTATGGAGATTTTGTAGGTACCGTAGTTTGGGACCGTTCCCTGGACATACGGAATTTTAAAGCATGATGTGTTTGGTTATCTATTTACTCGGTGTAACATCATCTTTTATGTTTTAACAAAAACTTAGGTATCGTGTAGTGTTTGTGTGAAATAAAATTAATTTAAATGTATTTTTCCTAACAAAAATTGCATTTGAAAAACCGCAGGGCAAATACTGTGTGACATAAAAAATTGCAACACCCGTCATTTTCTTCTCTAGGGCCTCTGCCAAAGAAAAAAATATATAATGTAATAAATGTATATATTTATACATACATTCTCCGGCCACATTATTAGGTACAACTTGCTAGTGCCAAGAAATATCCCCCACACCATTACACCACCAGCCTGAACCATTGATACAAGGTAGGATGGATCTGTGCTTTCATGTTCACGCCAAATTCTGACCCTACCATCTGAATGTCGCATCAACCAGTCTGCCCATTCTCCTCTGACACCCAAAAATGTATATAGATATTGCTAAAGAGGCACTAACTTATAGAAAGCAGCCTCACAAGGACACCAACTACAGCATATTGTGAATAGATGTAAAAAAACAACCTTTTATTACATACAGATTACATATAAAAATGTAATCACCATCATAAGGCAAATATACCTGAATTTTCCCAAACCACTTTTAAAATAGAGGCTGACAACGTTGTCACCTCGATATTTCCTTATTTGAGCCCGGCTGTCACGCGCTACAGTCATACCCACATGCATATCACTCAGTACTGAGTATTGAATCAGCACAACTTGCTTTCAATACCACAGAATCGTACCACAGGAAACACTCCAGTACAAGCCGAGTTTATTATTATTATTATTATTATACAGGATTTATATTGTGCCAACAGTTTGCTCAGCACTTTATACAATTGTCATCTCATATGAGATATCAGGTACTTCGAAATTGATCTTCCCTGTGGAATACTGAAAGCCAGTAAAGGCAAACACTTAGATGCATCAAGGGAAGATGTTAAACGACAGTGCTTCCTATACTAATGGTGCACATGGCAGCAGAGATGCTAATAAAATATCCAAAAGGAGACCGGATCCAAAAAAAGATTAATTGCCTCATAACGCATATACAGGTGAAACTCGAAAAATTAGAATATCGTGCAAAAGTTCATTTATTTCAGTAATGTAACTTAAAAGGTGAAACTAATATATGAGATAGACTTATTACATGCAAAGCAAGATAGTTCAAGCCGTGATTTGTCATCATTGTGATGAATATGGCTTACAGCTCATGAAAACCTCAAATCCACAATCTCAGAAAATGAGAATATTACATGCAATCAATAAAACAAGGATTGTACATAGAACAATATCAGACCTCTGAAAAGTAGAAGCATGCATATGTACTCAGTACTTGGTTTGGGCCCCTTTTGCAGCAATTACTGCCTCAATGCGGCGTGGCATGGAAGCTATCAGCCTGTGGCACTGCTGAGGTGTTATGGAAGACCAGGATGCTTCAATAGCGGCCTTCAGCTCTTCTGCATTGTTCGGTCTCATGTCTCTCATCTTTCTCTTGGCAATGCCCCATAGATTCTCTATGGGGTTCAGGTCAGGCGAGTTTGCTGGCCAATCAAGCACAGTAATCCCATGGTCATTGAACCAGGTTTTGGTGCTTTTGGCAGTGTGGGCAGGTGCCAAGTCCTGCTGGAAAATGAAGTCAGCATCCCCATAAAGCTCGTCTGCGGAAGGAAGCATGAAGTGCTCCAAAATCTCCTGGTAGATGGCTGCGTTGACCCTGGACTTAATGAAGCACAGTGGACCAACACCAGTAGATGACATGGCTCCCCAAATCAACACAGACTGGAAACTTCACACTGGACTTCAAGCATCTTGCAGTGTGTGCCTCTCCATTCTTCCTCCATACTCGGGGTCCTTGGTTTCCAAACAAGATGCAAAAGTTGCTCTCATCAGAAAAGAGGACTTTGGACCACTGAGCAACAGACCAGGTCTGTTTTTCTTTAGCCCAGGTAAGACGCTTCTGACATTGTTTGTTGTTCAGAAGTGGCTTGACAAGAGGAATACGACATTTGAAGCCCATGTCCAGGATCTGTCCATGTGTGGTGGCTGTTGATGCACTGACTCCAGCCTCACTCCACTCCTTGTGAAAGTCCCCAACACTTTTGAATGGCCTTTTCCTGACAATCCTCTCCAGGCTGCGGTCATCCCTGCTGCTTGTGCACCTTTTTCTTCCACACTTTTCCCTTCCACATAACTTTCTATTAATGTGCTTTGATACAGCACTTTGGGAACATCCAACTTCTTTTGCAATTACCTTTTGAGGCTTTCCCTCCTTATGGAGGGTGTCAATGATGGTTTTCTGCACAACTGTCAGGTCAGCAGTCTTTCCCATGATTGTGATTCCTACTGAACCAGACTGAGAGACCATTTAAAGGCTCAGGAACCCTTTGCAGGTGTTATGGCTTAATTAGTTGATTAGAGTGGGACACTTTGAGCCGAGAATATTGCACCTTTTCACAATATTCTCATTTTCTGAGATTGTGGATTTGGGGTTTTCATGAGCTGTAAGCCATAATCACCACAATTATGACAAATCACGGCTTGAACTATCTTGCTTTGCATGTAATGAGTCTATCTCATATATTAGTTTCACCTTTTAAGTTGCATTACTGAAATAAATGAACTTTTGCACAATATTATAATTTTTCGAGTTTCACCTGTAAGTACTCATTCAAAGGCAGATCATTAATGCACCACTATGGTTAGTCCCCATCTGGATCAATCAGCATTGCACCGTGTATAGGCTATTGTTTTGAAACTTTGGCCGGAGACAAATGAGCAGCTTAGGTAGCAGATGACATAGAGTAGACCAGCGGCATGCATGCGTGGGGAGAACAAAGCCATAGTAACGTCTGTATTCAAACGTTCCAAATGCCCATGGTACTTATCCTTTGCGTATAAAGTTTCTCATGCTGTAATTGTAGATGTTCGGATGGTGACCAGTAAAATCTGTTCGTGTTAATGCACAAGGCTGTGACCTAGCAATACACTTTTATTTTGCAGGAGCTGAAGGAGTGTTCTGGCCGGGTGTTTGTGGATTCCGTACCGGAATTTTGTCTACCAGAGGTAAGGCAGATATAGAACATAAATCCTCTTAAAGCAAACCTGTTCTCAATTTAAAATTAGTAAATTAGGAGCAGGAAACAAAAGCAGCACCTAGGAAGAAATAACACTCCACCGTTGGTGGTGTAATCACTTGGGTTCCTGAGTTTTGCCCCCCCAGTCTTACTTTAGGTGTATACATTAACCGCCTCCCGCCCGCCCGCCATATAGTGTAATGACAGGCGCAAGGCGGTTATTTCGTTCTGGGAGGACGTCATATGACGTCTTCCCACTCTAACCGCGCATGCGTGGCTCCAGGGGTGCGCAGCGCGGCGATCGGTGGTGCACTGTGTCCCTCGGACACAGCGGATCACCGATCGATAAAAAGAGCCGAAGATGTTGGCTCGGTCATGTGATCAGCTGTGTCCAATCACAGCTGATCACATGTAAATAGGGAAATGCCAGTTATCGGCATTTCTCTCCCCACGAGCTGTCACGCTGACAGCTCGAGAGGAGAGCCGGTAATCTGCATTCCTCGGAGGGGACATGTGCACTGATCATTAGGGCACTGATGATCAGTGTGCCCTGATGATCAGTGTGGCCCCAGAAGTGCCACCTGTCATTGCCCATCAATGCCACCTATCAGTGCCACATATCGGTGCCTACCAGTGCACATCAATGCCACATATCAGTGCCCATCTGAGCTGCCTTTCAGTGTCACCTATCAGTGCCACCTATCAATGCCAGTCAGTGCCGCCTATCAGTGTTCATCAGTGCCGCCTAACAGTGCCAGTCAGTGCCGCCTAACAGTGCCAGTCAATGCTGCCTATCAGTGTGCATCAGTGCAGCCTATCAGTGCCCATCACTGCAGCCTCATTGTGCACATCAGTGAAGGACAAAAATCACTTATTTACAAAATTTTATAACCAAATTTTTGGTTTGTTTAGCAAAAAATAAAAAACCCAGCGGTAATTAAATACCATCAAAAGAAAGCTCTATATATCTCAAAAAAATGATAAAAATTTAATATGGGTACAGTGTTGCATGACCGCGCAATTGTCATTCAAAGTGCGACAGCGCTGAAAACTGGCCTGGGCAGGAATGGGGTATAAGTGCCCTGTAGGCAAGCGGTTAATAAGCTGTCCCATTGATGAATAGTAAAAGGTGGGAGCAGGGAGAAGAGAGCAGGCCAAGCTCGATCTGAGGAATTGGAAGTGGATGTAAAGGCTTTTTACCTTCATGCATTATACAGTCAGGTCCATAAATATTGGGACATCGACACAATTCTAACATGTTTGGCTCTATACGCCACCACAATGGATTTGAAATTAAACAAACAAGATGCGCTTTAACTGCAGACTGTCAGCTTTAATTTGAGGGTATTCACATCCAAATCAGGTGAACGGTGTAGGAATTACAACAGTTTGCATATGTGCCTCCCACTTGTTAAGGGACCAAAAGTAATGGGACAGAATAATAATCATAAATAAAACTTTCACTTTTTAATACTTGGTTGCAAATCCTTTGCAGTCAATTACAGCCTGAAGTCTGGAACGCATAGACATCACCAGACATTGGGTTTCATCCCTGGTGATGCTCTGCCAGGCCTCTACTGCAACTGTCTTCAGTTCCTGCTTGTTCTTGGGGCATTTTCCCTTCAGTTTTGTCTTCAGCAAGTGAAATGCATGCTCAATCGGATTAAGGTCAGGTGATTGACTTGGCCATTGCATAACATTCCACTTCTTTCCCTTAAAAAACTCTTTGGTTGCTTTTGCAGTATGCTTTGGGTCATTGTCCATCTGCACTGTGAAGCAGAATTCATCCTGCTGCTTTTGTCAGCAGTCACATCATCAATAAATACAAGAGAACCAGTTCCATTGGCAGCCATACATGCCCACGCCATGACACTACCACCACCATGCTTCACTGATGAGGTGGTATGCTTAGGATCATGAGCAGTTCCTTTCCTTCTCCATACTCTTCTCTTCCCATCACTCTGGTACAAGTTGATGTCGGTCTCATCTGTCTATAGGATGTTGTTCCAGAACTGTGAAGGCTTTTTTAGATGTCGTTTGGCAAACTCTAATCTGGCCTTCCTGTTTTTGAGGCTCACCAATGGTTTACATCTTGTGGTGAACCCTCTGTATTCACTCTGGTGAAGTCTTCTCTTGATTGTTGACTTTGACACACATACACCTACCTCCTGGAGAGTGTTCTTGATCTGGCCAACTGTTGTGAAGGGTGTTTTCTTCACCAGGGAAAGAATTCTTCGGTCATCCACCACAGTTGTTTTCCGTGGTCTTCCGGGTCTTTTGGTGTTGCTGAGCTCACCGGTGCGTTCCTTCTTTTTAAGAATGTTCCAAACAGTTGTTTTGGCCACGCCTAATGTTTTTGCTATGTCTCTGATGGGTTTGTTTTGTTTTTTCAGCCTAATGATGGCTTGCTTCACTGATAGTGACAGCTCTTTGGATCTCATCTTAAGAGTTGACAGCAACAGATTCCAAATGCAAATAGCACACTTGAAATGAACTCTGGACCTTTTATCTGCTCATTGTAATTGGGATAATGAGGGAATAACACACACCCGACCATGGAACAGCTGAGAAGCCAATTGTCCCATTACTTTTGGTCCCTTAACAAGTGGGAGGCACATATGCAAACTGTTGTAATTCCTACACCGTTCACCTGATTTGGATGTAAATACCCTCAAATTAAAGCTGACAGTCTGTAGTAAAGCACATTTTGTTTGTTTCATTTCAAATCCATTGTGGTGGTGTATAGAGCCAAAAATATTAGAATTGTGTCGATGTCCCAATATGTATGGACCTGACTGTATGTATGAAGGTGAAAAACCTTGTGTGCAGCAGCCCCCCCTAATACTTCCCTGAGCCCCATTGCGATCCAGTGATATATATGAGATCCTTGGCTTTCCAGGGACTCTCCCTCCTCCTTAGCTGAGACAGCAGTTGAAGCCAGTTTTAGTAAATCTCCCCCCGTGTCTTCTATGGAGTAAGCCTTGGACTGGGGACTGAGGCAGTATACCTGTACAGGTTGTGGTGAGAAGGGGCAAAAGGAATCAAAAGTCCCTCCATCTGAATCAATGTGTAGCATAGTAAGGTCTTCTTGGAAGTACTTGTTATATTTACACCAGGTTCCTGATAGCAGATAGTTGCTTGCCCCCTACTCCACCTAAAACTGAGGAATACATTTGAGGGGGGGGGAGCTTTTTAATTTGTGCATGGCGATGTAATTTTTTTGTTACTGATGGGAAATGCAGGCACTGAAGCAATTTGTTTGCTTTATTAGTTGTGTATATAGGTGTAGCTAGTGCGATCAAATAAATTACATATTCTCCAACAGAAATGTCTGCTCCAAACTGTTTGGTTGGGATAAGATGAGATGTGGCTGACTTTGGGGGTGGGCTGGGGGAGCGTCTGAGACATGTGGAATTTAATTTGCTGCTCTTTACTTTTCAGACGCAGCTCATAGATCTGTCTACTGTAGATGTGATCCTAATCTCTAACTATCATTGTATGATGGCACTGCCATACATCACCGAGCACACGGGATTCACCGGCACCGTCTACGCCACCGAGCCCACTGTGCAGATCGGCAGGTAAACCCACAGGAGAGAACAATTATTTTTATTATGTTTTTTTTTTTAATCTGTTGATTTTTTCCATACATTTATTTCTGTTTTTTAACCCCTTCATACCTAAGGGTAAAACAAATCTAAATGCCTAAGCAGAATTTTGCAACTTTGGCCTGTGTTAGTAAAACCGTACATATCATCACAACTACTTTGTACATCCAGGTGAATTATACTGCGGTTGTTTCAGGACAAATTGGGCTTTCATTTGGTGATAAATGGTAATGGATAGCTCCTGATTTTTTTTTTATTATTATCAAAGGAAAACTGGCCCAAAATAGTAAAAAAAAATATTTTTTTTATTTAGCTGTGTGTTTCTTGTTACTACCATAACCTACCACCAAAGAACAACCCAAAATAAATTCTCCAGCTCTTGACGATCGCAGCGATACCATATATGTGTATGTTATTTGTTGTTTGTACCCATAGTACCACCCAGAAACAATAGTGCGCATTTTGTTTTTACCTAAAACACACTGATACCAATTTTTTTTTTTTAAACCTTGACCTTTGACCCTGACCCAAACAATAACCCTGGCACTGAACTAGATCAAACCTTGATCTAGGTATTTTTTCTTTATTTTTTTAATAACTATTTATTTATTTTACAAACTTTTTTTTTCTCTCTATGCCAGGAGTTTGAGAGATACAATTTATCTCTCTTCTCCATTCATAGAGAGAGAAAAAAACAAGGGGGCCTGGCTGCAGTGACTGATCACTGTGATAGCCAATCAGAGGCTATCACAGCGATCATGTGACCCGGAATTGGGAGTCCCGGGTCCCGATCATTATAACGTAGTTCTCAGTGACACCGCGGTCTTTGTGCTGGGAGCACGCAGTGCGACGCGCTCCCAGCACAAAGACAGGTACGCAAATATGCGGCCTCACGGAAAAAAGCCCAGTTCTGTGAGGCCGCATATTTGTGTGCTGTTGGCGTCAAGGGGTTAAGGTCTAACTTTTTATTTTTTTAGTTTTGGATAGAGTGGAGGTGGATTAGATTGCTTGTCAGGTTTTTATTGCTGTCAGTGACCCTGTTAAGGAGATTCATCCTCTATATTTGTCCTTTTTTACCATTCTCATTGAAAGTGAAAGAAAATCCCACATTTCGGTTGTCCCCAGAAAAGTAATAGAGGGGGAAATCTTCCAATTGGGACACTAGTGCTGGTGATCTGGGGGTCTCCAAGGAGTTCCCTTAAAGGATAAATTCACCTTTGGAAACATGTTACATGTTCCATCAGTTCTTATGGAGGATGCAATGAACTACCATGGCGCTGTGGAACACGGTGGTAGTTCATTGAGTCTTCCTGTCAGTACATCCTGTACAGTCAAGCAGATATACTGACAGGTCTGTAGGAGACCTGCATGGCACCAGTGATTTGCTGATCGCTAGTGCAATGCTTTCCAGGCTCCTGCAACAAAAAATAATAAATGCACATTTTTTTTACCTGCAAAAAAGGTGCAATTTATTTTTGTCAAAAGGTGAACTTACCCTTTAAAGCAGAGTTCCAGTGAAAATAAAAACAAATAAAAGTCAGCAGCTACAGAAACAAGCTCCACATTAGCTCCTACTGCTGTTTTTGGTCTGTTCTCCCAGGGATTGTAGGTGGGAAGGAAGAATCAGAGAGGATGTTTGTATCTTAGTTGACCCCCTCCCTTTCCCTGGAGGCTGGCGATTGGATGCTAGGATATGTAGTTTTCTGAAGGCCATTCAGGGGAAGTGGTGATGTCTTGTGGTCTTTCCTTGTTGTGACATTTGAACTCAGAAAGGGTTCCAGTGCATGATGGGTCCCACTGGTCTAGTTGAGATGGAGTTACACAAGCTCCAAATTATGTCTTCCTGCTGTTTTTGCCTGTTGTTTTTCTCGGACATGAGGATAGGGAGGAGAAATTGTGAAGGATGTATGTACCTCCCTAGAGCAAGGGTGGGCAACTGCGGCCCATCAGCTGTTGAAGTGGAACTACATATCCCACAAAGCATTGCAAGATGATAGGCACAAGTTTGACTCGCAGAGGCTGATGGGAAGACTGACAGTTACTCCCAGAGGTAGAGGTATGGTGGGACTGTAGTTTTGCAACAGCTGGTCGCAGCTGCACACCCTTGCCCTAGAGACTGGGGAATGAATACCAGGATATGTAGTTTCCTGAAGGCCAACCATTACTGATGCCTTGTGATCCTTCCTAGTTGGCCATGACCTTTGCTTTAAAAAAGGGTTCCAGTGGATGGTGGGCCTTGACTAGTGAAGTAAACAAAAGGTATTGGATCCACACTTTTTTCCTTTTGATGTGGTCTGTGATCATTGGAAACATAAGATTTTGTTTATATTTAGCTTTCTGTTTTGACTTGCCATCATAGTAGATGTAAACCCAGTCACTAAATTCTCATATAAGCGTAAGGCCTCATGCACACAGGACGTTTTAAAAATGCTCCTCGTATTGGCAGCAGGGTTTTGGCAGAAAAAACGCCTGACGCTTGTCAAAGTGTCTAACGCTTTTACAAGTGTTGAGGTATGTTTACAGGCTTCAAGCGCTTGGGTGTTAATTGTCCAGAATTAAATTTATTCTGGCCATTGAAATTTAATTAATGCTCAAGCTTTAAATACGCCTGGTGTTAACATGCGTTTAGACACGTCAAGTGTTTTTCTGATGAAATTCTGCTGTTCCTGGACACAATGACCCTGGGGGTTTTTTTCCTCCTGGTATACGCTACTGCGACGTAAAGCTTCTAAAAGTCTGTGTTTGTGGACTCATAGCAGACATGGTTGGCCGTTTTGGAAGCAATAAAAAAAAACCGCCTGATTCCCCTAAAAGTGGCTGCAAAAACGTCCTGTGTGCATGAGGCCTTAAAGGATACCTTTACCTTTTGACCAAAAATAATGCACATATTTTGCAGGTAAAAAAAAAAGTACATTTATTATTTTTGGTTGCAGAAGCCTGTAAAGCATTGCATCAGCGATCAGCAGTGCACTGTGGTAGTTGATTGAGAACTACAAGCTGACAGTTGCGAAGTCTGTTGGGACTTGTAGTACATTCATTCACAGACTACTGTTAATGAATGACACGCCTGTGTGGGCGGAGCCCCGTACAGCCGCTTTGTTTTGTAAAGGTGACAGCTAGTGGGGGGGGGGAATGAGTTTGAGCAATGGCTGCAGCAGTGGGGACGTTACATGTACCCCCCCCCCTAAAAACAGGTGAAACATGTAACATATTCCCAAAGGAGAACTTTTAACATCTTGAGATAATTTCAAAAGTACAGCCCTGGACAAAATTTTTGAGAATGACACATATATTAATATACCTGCAAGGAAACACGTGCAGTTATCATTGCTTTATACACAAAGGGAATCACAGACAAGGATATTGCTACCAAGACTGCACCTAAATCAACCATTTATTGGATCATTAAGAACATCAAGGAGAGAGCTTCAATTGTTGTGAAGAAGGCTTCAGGGCACCCAAGGAAGTTCAGCAAGTGCCAGGACCGCCTCCTAAAGCTGATTCAGCTGCGGGATCGAGGCACCACCAGTGCAGGGCTTGCTCAGGAATGGCAGCAGGCAGGTGTAAGTGTATCTGCACGCTCAGTGAGGAGAAGACTTTTGGAGGATGGCCTGGTGTCAAGAGGGCAGAAAAGATGCCACTTTTTTCCTGGAAAAACATCAGGGACACACTGATATTCTGCATAGGGTACAGGGATTGGACTGCTGAGGACTGGGGTGAAGTCATTTTCTCTGATGAATCCTCTTTCTGATTGTTTGCATCCGGAGAAGAAAAGTTGAGTGCTACAATCATTCCTGTATCATGCCAATAGCAAAGCATCCTGAGACCATTCATGTGTGGGGTTGCTTCTCAGCCAAGGGAGTGGGCTCACTCACAATTTTGCCTAAGAACTTAGCCATGAATAAAGAATGGTACAAAAACTTCCTCCGAGAGCAACTTCTCCCAACCATCCAAGAACAGTTTGGTGATGAACAATGCCTTTTCCAGGATGAGGGAGCACCTTGCCATAAGGCAAAAGTGAAAACTAAGTGGCTTGGGGAACAAAACATCGAAATTTTGGGTCCATGGCCAGGAATCTCCCCAGACCTTAATCTCATTGAGAACTTGTGGTCAATCCTCAAGAGGCAGGTGAACAAAAAAACCCACAAATTATGACAAACTCCAAGCATTGATTATACAAGAATGGGCTGCCATCAGTCAGGATGTGGCCCATAAGTTGATTGACAGCATGCCCGGGCGAATTGCAGAGGTCTTGGAAAAAGAAGGGCGAACACTGCAAATATTGACTCTTTGCATAAACTTTAAAGTGATTCTAAAGGTTAATTTTTTTTTTGTTTTTGTAAAATAACAAACATGTCTATACTTACCTGCTGCGTGCAGTGGTTTTGCACAGAGCAGCCTGGATCCTCCTCTTCTCGTGTCCCCTGCAGGCTCTCCTGGCTCCTCCTGTGTGTTGGGTGCCCCCACAGCAAGCAAATTCACACACTGAGCAGCGGCTTGGCCCTGCCCCCTCTCTCTCCTCAGTGGCTGACTGGCTGTGATTGACGGCAGCGGGAGCCAATGGCTCCTGCTTGCTGTCTCAGCCAATGAGGAGGCAAAAACAGCTGAGGGTGGCATTCACATCTCTGGATCGCTCAGATAAGTATTGGGGGGGGATGGGGAAGTTGCTGCATGCAGGTTTTTTTACCTTCATGAAGGTAAAAAACCTTCAGCCCTTACAACCACTTTAATGTCATTATCAATAAAAGCCTTCGACACTTATGAAACACTTGTAATTATACTTCAGTATACCATAGTAACATCTGACAAAAAGATCTAAAAATACGGAATTAGCAGACTTTGTGAAAATGTAATATTTGTATAATTCTCAAAGAAACAATTGAGTACTGTCTGTGATACTTTTTTTATTTGCACTAACATACAATTTTGAGGACAAGCTTTTGGGGAATGTCCCCTTCTTCAAGGTCTAAGCATTCCCCGAAAGCTTGTCCTCAAAATTGTATGTTAGTGCAAATAAAAAAAGTATCACGGACAGTACTCAATTGTTTCTGTCGCAAATGCACTAATACGGCTACAATCAACTCAAACAAAATGTATAATTCTCAAAACCTTTGGCCAGGGCTGTACTTTAAAGCGGAGTTCCACTCACTCTAAAAAAACAGTCACTCACTTGTCCCACGATCCCGCGTTGCCCCTGCCGCAGCCCGTTGCACCGGCCGTCCTGTATTCTAGGCACCGGCATCTTCAGTGTGGGCACCCGGCTGTGACAGCTTGCGGCTTCACAGCCAGCGGCCCACTGCACATGCGCAAGTAGCACTGCTCTTCCTGAATGGCCCCATCGTCTTCTCGGACCTGTCACGTGTCACACAAGACTACGGGGAGGGGGGGGGGGGGGGAGGACAACTGCTTCCAATCGCCTAGGCCAGGGGTGGGCAACTGTGGCCCTCCAGCTGTTGGTGAAGTCCCATCATGCCTCTGCCTTTTGGGAGTCATGCTTGTAACTCAGTTTTGCAATGCCTCACGGGACTTGTAGTTCTACAACAGCTGGAGGGCCACAGTTGCCCACCCCTGGCCTAGGCGATCGCAGCGGAAGTGGGAGCGGGTACCTGTCAAATTCCAGTACTTGCTTCCCAAAGGTGCCAATCCTTAATGGGGAGCAAGGGACCAATCTTTAAAGCGGAACTTCCCCTTTTGGGTGGAACTCCGCTTTAAATGACAGCATAGGCCTGGTATCTGCTTAGACCTTCTACAGGGTACACACCTGTTAATGTCTGATATGGATAGATCAAAGATTTTGGTTACATAAAACCCCACCATTGTAAACTAATTTGTATTTGTGAAAGCCACAATGGATTAGTGTGATTTATTTAACAACCAAACACCCGTTAGTAACTCCTATAACCCTCAATAATGATTTTTTTTTGTTGTGTCCAAAGAGTGAAACATTTCCTGTCACCTGATATGGGTCCTTTATAACATTTTAATATAAAATATAATCACACTGATATAATGCTGACTGATTTTTTTGTAATTAATCTCCCCACTTCCTTCTATCCTGAACTCAGCGGCCAGACTCATCCACCTTACCAACCGCTCCGTATCCGCCACCCCCCCTCTGTCATTCCCTCCACTGGCTTCCGATTGCCCAACGTATAAAATTCAAACTACTAACACTGACATACAAAGCCATTCATAATACTGCCCCAAACTACCTCACCGACCTGATACCCAAATACCACCCAACACGCACTCTAACCTGTATAGTTAGCGCCCAGGGTTCTTGGCTACTGTTCTGTGACCCAGTCTGTTTACACTCCACATGTGGGTATACTTATATTGTAAAGCGCTGAGCAAACTGTTGGCGCTCTATAAATCCTGTATAATAATAATAATGCTGCAGCCCAGAGGAGGTTTTACACTATACCAGCGTTTCTCAACCTTTTTTCAATCAGGGCACCCTTTTATAAGTATGCAAATTCACAAGGCACCCCAGTCTAAAATGTAAAAAATGTACATATTGTTCATCAAGGGGAAACCTGAGCCTATGGCAATTTGGCCCAGTCTGTTTGTCTGCACTCCACTTGTTAGTACACTGCAGCCCAGAAGAGGTTTTACACTATACCAGCGTTTCTCAACCTTCTTTCAATCAGGGCACCCTTTTATAAGTATGCAAATTCACAAGGCACCCCAGTCTAAAATGTAAAAAATGTACATATTGTTCATCAAGGGGAAACCTGAGCCTGGGACAGTGCACACAACCACCTTGATGAAATTAACTGTACATCAATGGTCCCCTATCGCATTAGTGGTGCCCCTTCATATCAGAAGTTGCCCCCCTTGATATCGTGGCCCCCCTCTTTATATCAGAAGTCCATCAATAACATCCCATCACATTTTTTATTATTATTATACAGTATTTATAAAGCGCCAACAGTTCTCTCAGCGCTGTACATTACAATGGGGGACAATACATGAGATAGTACAATAACAATACAATGTGATACATGAGGGGATCGAGGGCCCTGCTCCTTGGAGCTTACAATCTAGGAGGGAGGGGATAGCGGTAAAGGAGGAAATGGCTGTGGGGGATGGAGTTGTAGGAAGAGTGGAGGAGGGCGGCAATTAGCAGGGGGTGGGGTAGGCTTCCCTGAAGAGATGGGTTTTCAGGGTGCGCCTAAAGGGGAGGAGAGTAGGTGATAGTCTGATGGATTGGGGTAGTGAGTTCCAGAGGATGGGCAATGCCCTGGAGAAGTCCCGGAGGCGGGCATGGGAGGAGACGAGGGAACTAGAGAGAAGGAGGTCTTGTGAGGAGCGTAGAGTGTGTGTAAGGTGGTACTTGGATATTAGGCCGGTGATGTAGTTTGGGGCAGTATTATGGACAGCTTTGTACGTCAGTGTTAGGATTTTGAATTTGATCCGTTGGGCAATCGGAAGCCAGTGGAGGGATTGGCAGAGGGGGTGGCGGAAACGGAGCGGTTGGAAAGGTGAATGAGTCTGGCTGCCGTATTCAGGATCGACTGAAGCGGGGATAGCCTGTGGTGGGGCAGGCCAGTGAGGAGGGAGTCGCAGTAATTGAGTCGTGATATGATGAGGGAGTGGATTAGCTGCTTGGTGGTTTCTGGGGTTAGGAACGGATTTTGGCGATGTTGCGGAGGTGGAGTCTGCATGAGTTTATGAGTGATTGGACTTGGGGCTGGAAGAATAGATTGGAGTAAAGTATGACACCAAGTACTCTGCCTGCATACATACATACATACATACATACTACATACATCATGTGAAATGTTGGTATATCCATACTGACCTACATTGTATATGGGTGAACGGGGTTTTAGCATCATTTTTCTCTGATTCTTGCATGTCTCTAGTTATAGCGTTCTTTCCAAAGCGTTGCCAGTCATAGTAGCAAAAACAATTCAATATTATCCGTGATACTTTTTTTATTTGCACTAACATCCAGATTTTCAGGACAAGCCTTCAAGGCATACTCTCTTCTTCAAGGTCCAGGCAGTACTAATGTTTAGTTTATTACTGCTTGGATCTTGAAGAAGGGGGAGTATCTGAACACTTATTTGTAAAATTTGGATGTTAACGCAGTTAAAAAAAAAAAAAAGTGTCATGGACATTACCCTAATTGTTTTTGTTGCAAATGAACTAATATGACTTCAGTCACCTCAAGCAGTCATTGTAACACACCAGCTTCAGGTCTGACTCAGTGATGGTATACAGAATCTGCCTAGCATGGGAAGGGAATGCAGAAATCAATAACGAGATTAGGTGATGAGCACTTTATTGAATATGTTGTAAATCTATATCTGACACAGCACTCTAAAAAAGACAAGTAAGCTATATCTATATAGCTGATATCTTAATATGCCAATTGTTTTTTTTTTTGTTTTTTTGGTAGGGTTACATTTTAACTTTTGTCTGTTCCTGTTTCAGACTCCTCATGGAAGAACTGGTTAATTTCATTGAGCGCGTTCCGAAGGCACAGTCTGCCACCAAGTGGAAACAGAAGGAGGATCAAAGGTATTACCCAGCCAATACATGTGACAGTTTTATAAGTAGTGTGTTAGGGTCTGCAGAGGATTTTAAAATGACACTTTCATGATTTTTTTCTTCCTCTTGCAAGTTCATGTTTCACAAAACTGCTGTTTTACTACACATTACTGTGTTCGACTTCTTTGTGTAGCAGCCCCCCTCCAAGACTTACCTGAGCCCCATCCCAATCCAACGACGTGTAAAAGAGGCTTAGCTGTCCCAGGTCTCTCCCTCCTCATTGGCTGCCGTTACTGTCAACCACAGCCAGGGACCCAATGAGGAGAGAGCAGGGGCCACATCAGTGTGTGAATGAACACACAGAGCAGCGACTTGCGACTCCCTATAGCAAGTTGCTTGCTCTGCGGATCTTGGCAGGAGGGAGGGGCCAGGAGTCCTGGCAGAGGACCAGAGAAACGGAGGATCTGGGCTGCCCTGTGCAAAACCACTGCACTGCATGCAAGGGCCTATCTACAGCGAGGCAAACAAGGCAATTGCAGTGGGAGGCATATTTCTGGGGGGTTTACGCCATCCCCAGGACACTAGCATATCATCCATGGGTGCAGGGTGTTCACTGAACACGAGCCTCCAACATACACGATACAGTATGGACGATACTGTCAGGTGCTACAGCTGCGGCAGGGATTAAGTGTCCCCTTTGCTGGCTCCGCTCATCCCATGCCAGCCCTGCCCCCCTAGCTCAGCCTGAAGATTCTTCCTGGCAACCTGCTGATCCTCTCCCTGGGGCAGCTGCATGGTGATTCTGCTCTGTCTGGGGAGTAGTGTGTCCCGGTGCCAAGGTGTCCTGCCCTGAGCCAGGCTCCCTCTCCCTCTGACAACTTTCCCTGGGTGTCTCAGCTGCTGCAGAAGTTCTTGGAGGGTGAGTCTGCTGGGTGTTGCAGTGCAGGGCAGTGATTGGCAACTGTGGGGTTCACAAACCCCAAATAACCCCCTTTCTCCTCCCCGCCTCTCCACCCTAAACAATAAGCCACCTCTCCGCCCTAGGCAATGACCCATCCTCCCCACCTCTCCACCCTAAACAATAACCCATCCTCTCCACCCTAAACAATAACTACCTCCCCACCCTAATCAATAACCCCCTCCTTTGAATAGGTGGAGCCTAAAGAGGAAGGGATGGAGTTTACAGAAGAAGGGGTGAATCCTAAACAGGACGGGATGGGACAAATTTAGATGGTGGGGGCGTCCGATTTTAGTCTTGCCTAGGGCAGCACAAAACCAAATCACACCACTGACTGCAAGGAAGTATAACACAAAAAAACAAACTACCTTTACAATCACTTTAAATGTAAATATGATCAAGTCAAACTTGGGAAATTACACTGCTGCTGCAAAGAAAAAGAAAAAACAGGTGATGTAGTAATGAATACAGAGCTGCATCACCATTTGTCTTTTATATCTACTTGGAATTTAGATTAAGCTTTAGGCAAAGCTTGTACTTATTTTTCATATATGATGCGAAAGATATATAATTTTTTTTTAATTTAATATAAAAAAAAGTCATACTTTTCTGCTTTGTGCAGTGCTTTTGACCAGAGCAACCCCAGTCCTCTATTGGAGCCTGCTGCCAGCACTCTCCCCTCCTTCTCTTCTCTGGGTGCCTCTTCAGCAAGCCCTGTGCTGAGGGGCCACCCATGCGGGCGCGATCCAGAGCCGGACTGCGTCTATAGACACACACAGTGCGGTTTGGCCATGCTCACAGGATTTGACTGACGGGAGCAGGAGCCTATGGCTACTGCTGCTCTCCGTGTCTCCTGTGAGGAGAGGAAGCGAGAACAAGGCTGTTGCACACGGGACAGCTTAGGATTCAGAGAGGACTCGGTTAAGTGTTTGCGGAGCGGGGAGGGAGGGGAAACGGGGATTAGAAAGTTTTGGGGGTTTTTTTTTCTAAATTAAGGTCCCTTTCATGCAGTTTTTGACTTACAATGGAAGGTGCTTTTGTAAAACCGACCAAAGATGCAGCATGCAGGACTTTTCAAAAATCAGCACATCTGCAGTGTGAAGAGTTCCATAGGATTTAACCACCTCAATACTGGACATTTTCACCCACTTCCATTCTTCCCCTTTCGTTCTTCATAAATTTAGGCCAAATTTTATTCTGCTGCATTTCTTTGGTAAAAATAACCCAAATCCGTGTATATTATTTAGTCTGTGTGATAGTTAGACTACAAGCTATAATAATATAGAAAATGCAGCTCTAAGATGAATATAAAAGCAAATGATTAAAAGTGGCATAAACTGATATTGAGAATAAAATTGAATACAAAATATATAATACTGTGAAGGTTTGGGTCTGTACCTTTATGCTAGCTGCTTATGATCTACCCTTTTTTCCAAGCGCTCGTAATACTCTCCCTCATTAGACTACAAGCTATGTTACAAAAAAAATCCTGATTTACTGATCAATTCCTGTAGCCCTAAAATGCCAGGACAGTACAAATATCTCCCCGCCACCCAAATGATCCATTTTTGGAAAGTAGACAGTTTAAGGTATTTAGTAAGAGACATGGTGAATTTTTTGAAGTTGTCATTTATTCCCCCACAATTCTTTGGAAAATGAAAACAAATTGTTCCACAAAATTGTCATTTTAACAACTTATTTCTCACGTGCCGTATAGACATACATGAAATTGCACCCCAACATGCATTCTGCTACTTCTCTCAAGTAAGAGGATACCACATGTGTTCGATTTTTTTTCACAGCCTAGCTACATAGAGGGGACCAAAATTCAAGAAGTACATTTTCACTTTCAAGGAGCATGAATTATACATCTAATTTCTTTTTCAAAGATATTGCTAACACACAGTATGGACATACTAAGAAATACACCCCCAAAATACATTCTGCTACTCCTCCAGAGTATGGCAATGCCACATGTGAGACTTTTCACATCATGTGCACTGGGACACTACTGCAAATGTTGATGTGTGCTGGGACACGATTGCTATTGCAGATGTTCTGCAGTGGGGCACCGACAAATGTTGGACGGGCCAATGGGATACTGTTGCAGATGTTATGGACTGGGTCACTGTAACAGATGTTGATGTGCACTGGGACAATGACAGATGTTGATAGTCCACTAGGGACACCGACTGATGATGATGTTGCAATTGGGTACTGAAAGATGTTGCAATACTATTACAGATGTTGATGGGACACTGGCACACTGACAGATGTTAATGGGACACCTGTACACTGTGACAGATGATGCAACACTGGTACTCCGTGACAGATGTTCATGTTCCACTAGGGACGCCAACAGATGTTCATGTTCCACTAGGGACATGGACAGATGTTGAAATTGAACACTATTGCAAATGTTGATGTGCACTGTTACACTGTTGCAGATGTTAATGGGACACTGTTACGCTGTGACAGATGTTGTTGGGAAACTTGTACAGATGTTGCTGTGCACTTGGACACTAACAGATGGTGCTTGGTGCACTGGTGTGGGATGGCTGCACTGTGTGGGGTAAAATCAGCAGCTACACACAGGTCCTTGACAGGTTGCAGCGATCAGCTCTCCCCCTCCCCTCCTCACTGAGAGCTCCGTGTGACAAGATGGAGAGCCAATACAGGGACTCATGCCTCTATTTACATTGTGTGATGGCTGTGATTGGACACAGCCATCACATGATCGGGAGGACCAATCAAGAGATTCCATCCCGATCTTTGATGTGCTATGCCCAGGGACCACAACCATCACAAAGCTGCGCCGCTTTGTGGCCATGAGGAGTGGGAGGACATACCTGTTTATGTGCAGTGGCTAGGTGGGAAGCAGTTAAAGTGTTTCTGAAGGTCTTCTATGCATGAAGGTAAAAAACCTTCCATGTGCTCCCCATCAGCAACCCCCCCCCCCACCTTTATACCTGAGCCTGATTTCGATCCATGGCTGCTTACTAGAGCCTCGGCTCTGCTGGGTCTATCCCTCTTCATTGACTGAGACACAGCAGTGGGAATCTTGCTGCTGTCAATCACAGCAAGTTTAATGGAAGTGGGGGCAAGGCGAGGCCCGCTCTTTGTGTCTCTCTTAGACACATAGATATGGCATGGGAGCAAGTGGGTATGAGCACCCCCCAGAGCAAGCAGCTTTCTATGGGAGCACTCAGCGGGAAAGGAGGGCCAGCAGGGGACCCAAAAAGAGGAGGATCGAGCCACTCTGTGCAAAAACATTACACAGAGCAGGTAAGTATTACATGCTTGTTATTTAAAAACAAATCTGAACCTTTACTATATCTATGAAAATACATTTTTCATGTTTTTTCCTCTGCTTTTTAAACCCCAAAATCACATAAAAAACTATACAGAGATCGCATTAAGGTAAAAACCTTTTGTGATTTGACCAATTTTAAGTTGACAATTCTGTCATTGCTGTCCCTCATGGTGGGGTATAACACTGGGGTATTCCTGTATAAGAAGCCTTTTTCTGCCTATTGAACATCTTTTGTTTTGTGTGTAGACAGCTGCCGGCCCCTCTCAAGGATGCTGTAGACATCTTCACCTGGAGAAAGTGTTACACAATGCAGGAGGTGAACTCGGCTCTCAGTAAAATCCAGCTGGTCGGATATTCACAGAAAATAGTAAGTACCACTGTTGCAAACAAGCACAGAACAGTACATGACCTTTTGGTGTCATTTAAAGGCAAGTCCTCCAAAAACGTACTAATAATTAACCTTTTCTTGCTGGCTTCTGGTGGCCTTTCAAGCGGCTCTTAATGCCGGGAGGAACTTCCCAATTAAGAGATCACTGTGATTGGCTATATATGTGAAAAAGTGCAGCGCTCGTAAACAATATGTATACACAAGTCCTTAAATTGAATAGATATAAAATAAAGGATAAGAGGTAGTCCCACAGATATAGGTGAATATGAATAATTGAGGTGACTTCGCTGTCCAAGTAGAGTTGGTAATGAAATGCGCACTCACTGGACGCGCATATTAAATGCGCCTTGTGTGTAATTATCCTGATGCCAGGTGATGGGAGGTCTTCCTTCTATCGGATTCGAGATAAGTTGTCCTTCTTCTCACAGAAGTACACCTGTATGGTCCTAGTGGGTGCTGTCACTCCGAATGGCCTGGGTGGTAAGTAGTAATCCGTCCTAGTAGTGATTGGCTGTCACAGTGGTCATATGATTGGAAGCCCGCTTCGACAGCTCCTGATCATAAACAGACAGGGAGTGGTCTGTGACAGCTCGGTTACTGTACTAGGAGTTCACACTCTCTCAGCACATACAACTCAAGCCCCATAAACACATATGTGCACATGTAAGGCCCACCCACCCTGGTGCAACATATAAGTGTTACATGGGCAGCAAGAGGTTGAAGTGGAACTTTAGTGTAAATATAAGAATATGCAAGAAGGAGGGTTTTTTTTATTTTTCCTTCATGTGGAAGAGACTTGGGGGTTATTTACTAAAACTGGAGAGTGCAAAATATGTTGCAGCTCTGCAAATAAACCCGTCAGCTTCCAGGATTTAGGCTGGCCATACATTATACAATTTTCTTCAGAAAATTGCTTTAGATTTACCAAAAACCATATAATAAAAGGTCAAACCTAACATCACTTTCAATTTTATCCAATTAGGCAGGCCCTTGCATTACATAGTTGAAGGTAAATCTAAAGGAAATTGGGCAGAAAATTGGACAGAAAATTGTATAATGTATGGCCAGCCTTTAGTGTCAAAGCTTAACTGATGAAGCTGATTGGCTGTCATGCACAGCTGCACTAGATTCTGAGTGCTCCGGTTTTAGTAGATCTCCCCCATACTGTTCTGTTGACTACTCAATTTTAGTCTTTAACTTTCAAGCTGAACTCCAACTAGAAAGAAAAACGCACACACACAAAATCTCTTTATATACAGGAGTTGGACAAAAATATGGAAACACTACATGATTTGCAGGTGTGAAAGTGACAACATGTTTTATGTTGAAAGTGGAAGTGATGTAACATTCTTTTACTTCCGCTGTGTGATGAGACACCTAGCTAACAGGTGAGATGCCTCATTTTCATCATTCACTGCATGCGCTGCTAGTAATACGGAATTATGTCAGCGCTTACCGAGCTTCAAAGAGGGCAAATTGTTGATGTCTGCTTAGCTGGTGCCTCTGTGACTGAAGTTGCCAATTTATTTGTAGTGTCATAGAGTACTGTATCAAAGGTTATGATACAGGGGTGTGGAAGTTTTTGAAAAAAACTACTTGTCCAAGGACTAAATCGGGGCCCCAATCTACTTGTCCCTCATGACAATCTACTTGTCCAGATAAAAAAAGAAAAAAAAATTTAACCAAAACCGTATTTAAATCGGAGGTGATTTTAGGAATGCCTGGGATTTTAAAAACAAAAGGGGCGACTTAAACGTTTACATTTCTTAACATTGCGCTGTTTATCTCCTCCTCCCCTCCCTGTCTCCAGCACCTGAGGACTAGCAGGGAGGAGAGAGACCTTGCAGTGTAATCGGCACCAATTGGCTGCTCCTCAGGAAAGGGTGGGTCAGGGCTTATACTTTATCCCTTTTTTTCTGTCAGAGCCGTTTTTGTGTTTTTTTGCACACGTTTTAAAAATCAAAATACAAAATCAAGCCCCTAGGCATGCAGACTGCTTCTACAAACATTTGCGAAAGAATGAGTCGCTTTCAGGAGCTCAGTGACTCCAAGTGTGGTCCCGTGATAGGTTGTCACCTGTGCAATAAGTCCATCTGTGACATTTCCTGGCTACTAAATATTCCACGGTCACCTGTTAGTGGGATTATAACAAAGTGGAAGCAACTGGGAACAACAGCAACTCAGCCACCAAGTGGTAGGCCACGTCACATGACAGGGCGGGGTCAGCGCATGTGTAGAAGTTGCCAGCTATCTGCAGAGTCAATAGCTTAAGGCCTCCAAACTTCATGTGGCCTTCAGATTAGCACAACAACAGTGCGTAGAGATCTTCATGGAATGGGTTTTAATGGCCGAGCAGCTGCATCCAAGCCTTACATCACCAAGTGCAATGCAAAGCGTCGGATGTAGTGGTGTAAAGCACGCTGCCACTGGACTCTAGAGCAGTGGAGACGTGTTCTCTGGAGTGACGAATCACGCTTCTCTGTCTGGCAATCCGATGGATGTGTCTGGGTTTAGCTGTTGCCAGGAGAACGGTACTTGCCTGACTGCATTGTGCCAAGTGTAAAGTTTTTGGTGGAGGGGGATTATGGTGTGGAGTTGTTTTTCAGGGGTTGCGTTTGGCCCCCTAGTTCCAGTGAAGGGAACTCTTAAGGCGTCAGCATTTTGGACAATTTCATGCCCCCAACTTTGTGGGAACAGTTTGGGGACGGCACCTTGCTGTTCCAACATGACATACTTCTGCCCTCATAAACAGGTTTTTTTATTTCTCCTTATTTGGGCAGCTTCCATTTTTGTAACTGGTGCCACTGTTTCCTCCCTATGGTTATATTTCTGATGTGTTTACCTCTCGCTTCCCTTTGTGGGCAGTTGTGATTAGCACAGCACCCAGTTGTGACTTCCCAGCAAACGCACACAGATAATAGCCCTGAGCTACCCTTGCACACACGCCTGCTATGTGTTCCCATTGAATAATGTGAAATGTAGAGAGTGCATTTTCTGACAGATTCAATGGAAATTACAAATTATTCAGGAAGTAAGCATACATTTTAAAGTTTTATTTTGCAAGAGGAGAGGGAGCCAGGAATTCCAAATACGGCTGGATCCTTGAGATCAGCTTTTAGTGTTGATGACCGTGGTCACCAAGATAAATGGAGGGGTGAATCTCTGCAGTGGGGATATGGACCGCAATAAAGCCTGATAGGGGGTGTAATCCTTCCTTACTATATTTCAAAAGGAAAAATATAGCCCCTGTACTGGCTGAGGATGCTCTCTTCACCCTCAAAGTGACAACACTGGGTGCCTAAATAACCAAGCACAAATGTTGTCACCTTAGAAGAAGAGGAGTCACATGATCCCTAAATCTAGAAATCCCAGCCTTTTCTCTTCACTCCCAGCAGCCAAATGGAGCACAAGGGAACAATTATAATGTATATGTGAAAAGGTCAGCTTGCAGTAAATCATTTTATCGAAGTCTTTGAATGCTGTAAGGACCATTTTTGTGTATTGTTTATAATTATATACGTACATGGGTCCTGCCACAGTTCTGTATTACATATGCAGGCTCTGCTGTGTACCAAGCAGGGTTTGTCTAATAAAAAGAAGTCTCTCTGCAGTGATTACATGAGGCCAGAAGACGTGATTTAGGCTGCCTAGGCTGGGATCTTGGGGGCAGCCGTTCCTTATTGATTTTATTAGGTGTATGTCTTAACTAAGCAAGTTAGCTTAAGAAATAAAATGGTCATTGACAACATTGGATGGCAAAAATAGGAGCTATGGGGCCTGTTGTGCATGTATTTAGGTTTTCATTGCTGTCTGTGTCCCCGATGGGAAAAGTCACCCTCTCTATTTCTCCTAGTGACCGATATTGCTGAATAAGAAAGTGATGGAAAAAAAATCTCTGTTCTGGTGACAATGATCTAAGAGGGGATTTTCTTCTCACTTGCAAAAGATTTCCTCTCACTTCCTGTTGCATGTCCTGTAAAAAATGTAAAGAGAAATCTCCCTAACAAGCAGGGTGGATTTGATTTAAATCAAACTGATTTAAATCACAATTTAAATCACTAGTCAGTAAGGCTTGATTTAAATCCTAGTTTTCTACATAAAGACTAATTCTTGCTGGTATAACTTTAATATGCAAGTAGATGAAGATTTTTAGAATAACTTTTCATATTAGCTTTTTTATCCCCAGTTTAATAGGTTAATCATTCATATTTGGACAACTTTTCTGTTGTACTTAGGAAGGAGAAAAATAATCATCCTCTAATAATAACCATTTAAATAGATTTATTCAACTGAAACAATAACATTCCAGCATGTTATTTGCTTAAACATCCATGTTTGGTAACTAATTTGGCTAAACAAAATATATATATTTGAAGAAACTTAGACTGTCAGCCCCTTCCTCCTCACACTTAGTTTCACTTTCTTCTTGTGCAGATCTATTCCACTCCAAACAATCAGAAAAATATTGTTTCTATTCTATTCACTGAACTTCTTGAACCTTAGCACTGAAGGGGTTGATTCTGTATTCATAGGTTTGTAGAAGTTAGGATGAAGGTCTTTTTCTTAACTCTGTTCATGTTATAACATTTTTGCTGTGAAGAAGAGGCATGTGATCTCCGCTGAGTCAAATTCAGTTTTGAGAACTGCAAAAGTAAACCGAGCATCTGTGATAATATCTTGTAGGCAGAGAAACTGCCCAATAATCTTACAAAAAACCTCTGGAAGAGCATGACATTGTGAATGGATTCATGGAATTTATTTACCAAAAAAATTAAACATATACAGCCTTATTCTACATAATTAAAAAACGAATCTTTATTTAATGATGGAATAACCTTTGGATGGTAATAGATTTCCTCAAAAAGCATTTTATTTAAAAAAAATCCGATTTAAATAAAAATCGATTTAAATAAAAAAAATCCGATTTTTTTTAAAAAAAAATCATTGATTTTTATCCACCCTGCTAACAAGACACAGACCTCAGGAAATAAACTGACAAGGTTTTAACTCTTCCCTACTCTACCCACACCTAAAAACAATAACAGATGGACTATACACACACGAATGTTAGAGTTTATTTACCAATCCTGAAAAAAGGGGAAATAAAGTTTATGAAGTAATATGAAGACTACAGAACACGTAATCTGATCAGTAGTAAAGGTGAATATAGTCTTGTAATGGTCTTACCTTAATGGTAACGGTATAGTAACTTGAATCCTCCAGCACAAAGTCACTGGGATTATATCCAGCTTCTCTGCCACCCTCCTCACCTTCCTCTTGTCTTGCAGGAACTGTTTGGCGTGGTGCTGGTGACACCGCTGAGTTCTGGTTATGCCCTTGGAAGCTCTAACTGGATCATCCAGTCTCATTATGAGAAGGTGTCATACATGTCTGGTTCCTCTCTTTTGACAACTCACCCGCAGGTAGGTGGCTGAAAAACAGAGGTGCAAAATCGTATTTCTGCTTTATTTAGTTTGTATCTACAACAAATACTTACATTTACAACATGCATGTATGTATGTGTGTGTATAGTGGTGCTCCAGCACTCTCATACAGCTTTTTATGGAATAAAACTCAAAAAGGCTAACTGTATTTTTAATATAGAGTTATTATCTGATCCCACAACAAAGTACACACCTCAGATGTAGACTAAGCACACTGCTATTGCTCTTGCCTGTCTGCAGTCTGGCAGTACTTTTCTCAACCCGATCTTGTATTGGAGTTTGGTGGCCTGGAAAATTACATATGTGTATACATCTTTGGACTCTGGACTCTGTAGACACAGATGTAATGAGCACTGCATATGTGTATCTTCATCACTGGACTCTGCAGACACAGGAGAGATGAGCACTGCACATGTGTATCTACATTACTGGATTCTGTAGACACAGGAGAGATGAGCACTGCATATGTGTATCTACATCACTGCACTCTGCAGACACAAGGGAGATGAGCACTGCACATGTGTATCTACATCACTGCACTCTGCAGACACAAGAGAGATGAGCACTGCACATGTGTATCTACATCACTGCACTCTGCAGAGACGGGAGATGAGCATTGCACAAGTGTATCTACATCACTGCACTCTGCAGAGATGGGAGATGAGCATTGCACAAGTGTATCTACATCACTGCACTCTGCAGAGACGGGAGATGAGCATTGCACAAGTGTATCTACATCACTGCACTCTGCAGACACAAGGGAGATGAGCACTGCACAAGTGTATCTACATCACTGCACTCTGCAGACACAAGGGAGATGAGCACTGCACATGTGTATCTACATCACTGCACTCTGCAGAGACGGGAGATGAGCACTGCATATGTGTATCTACATCACTGCACTCTGCAGATACAAGGGAGATGAGCACTGCACATGTGTATCTACGTCATTGCACTCTGCAGACACGGGAGATGAGCACTGCACATGTGTAACTACATCACTGCACTCTGCAGGCATTCAGATGATAAGCAGTGCACATGTATATCTATGTTCCAGCATTGTCCTCCTGGGATAGGACTACAGAAAACCTTCCTCTCCTCTCTTTTATTTATTAATGCATTTATTATTTTTCTTGCTAGGAGCCTGCAAAGCATTGTAACCGCGCTCAGCAGATCCTGGGTGTAATGCAGGACTCCTGCAGACTGTCTGTGTAAGCTGTCTTCTCGTACTTCGTTTGAGCAGGCAGTTACACAATGACAGGAAGAATCAAAGGACTACCACAGCACTCAGCATTGCTGTAGTAGTTAATTGAGCACTACAAGCCGACAGTCGCAAAGAACTCTGTGAGTGAATGACTTGGCTGAGTGGGTGGATCCCCGCAGAGCTGCGTTTTTGTTTTTTTTGTTTCTTTCAAAATATTGACAGCGAGTTTGGTGAGAAGATCCCCGGCTCCTGTCACAGGGATGTAGCAGATGGAGCTGCAGCAGCAGGATTGGGAACACTTTAAATGTTCCATCCTAAAAATGGGTGGAAAATTTAACATGTTCCCAAAGATGAATGTGTCCTTTAAAAGTCCAAAAGGGAGAAAATAGGAGAAATTTTATTAGGGTTTAAATACATTTTACATGCTAACTCAATAAATCACCATGGAGTATACTAGGAATATATCAATGAATAATAATACATTAAATGTATAATACAATGATCTGCAGTGATGCATAACAACCAAAAGGGATCCTGCATATGTGACTAAGCTAATAAAAGCCACTAACTGATTGGTTACCAGAGAAACCGGGGTGATCCATTGCTTTTTTTTGTACTAAAAATGATATCTAAAGGTTCAAACCGTGTATGGGCAAGCTGAATGTACCCAAGTTATTCGATCGATCGGTACAACTAGCCTGCTGGACTTTACATGAGATTTTTTCTAGTGACTTTTATAGCCGCTAGCAATAATCACTGTGCCCTCCCAGCAGGGCCATACAAATGAATGGAATTCTGCTGAAGTCGCCTTGCAACAGCATGCAGCACAGCGGTGCTGGCTTTTAGGGGTTAACAGAGGTGGCGAGGAGGTGATTTAATGCCTCCTCAGGGTCTCTGAAAAACCCTCTAAAGTGCGCTCTTCAGAATCTTCTCCTGTGTAAACAAGACCATACACTCAGATTTCCAATTTGGTTTATTTTTATCATACACTTTAATTGTATTTCTTTATTTAGCAGAACTGCACTGTATCTGAGCACCACAAACCAAAAGCATTATTTAATTTATTTTTAATATTCAAAGCAAACTCCCCCATCCAGTCATGTCTCTGGCCATGGCCATCTTGAGTAAGGGCAGTTGATTCATGTAGCAATTACTTCCAGGAATTCATCTGCCCTTAGCTGAGGCATACAGGCGGGAAAGTGTGCTTAGCTGAGAAAACCCCTCCTGAAGACTCATGGGATGTATGACCTCATTTGCCTAGGCATGGAAACTAGGAAGTACTGTAGAAATATAAAAAAAAGTTTAAAACAAGTAAATCTGATACACTTTCCTTTCTATTTACTAATGCTAGCAGCATAAGGATTCAAAATAGTCCGTGTTGATTGAGAGTGAAGTTCCATTTTTATAAGAATATGAAACTTGGGTGAACGGAATGATTGGTTGAGAGGACTCCAGACATTACGGTATCAATTTTTTTTAAATAAGTTCACCTTTTAAAAAGAAAAAATAATAAATGTACATTTATTGCAGGAACAAAATTTACTGCAGGTAAAAAAAATGTGCATTTGTTATTTATTTTTTCTTAAAAGCCTATAAAGTATTGCGTCCATAATCAGCAGATCGCGGGTGCAATGTCAGGCTCTTGCAGACTGTCTTTATATTGTCTGCCCATACCGCTGATATGGGAAGGCATTTATTGAAGTCCAGGAAGCTCAATGGATTATGAGAGCGCTCACCAACGCCTTCGCTGAGAAATACAAGCCGTCAGCCACAATGGCTCATGGTAGTTGTAATTCATTCATTCACAGAATTCTGCGAATGATGTGGCCGTGTGAACAGAGCCCGACATGGCCGCGCTGTTTTCAAATTGTGACAGCGGGTGCGGCAAGAGGATCCCTGGCCTGCTGACACTAAGATGCTGCAGGTCGGGGGGGAGAGGAAACGAGTTAGCGTAAATTTGCCATTGGAATATTTTTGCTCCTTTTTGCAATAAAGAAGATTTTTGTATTCACCTGTTGCTGACATTTTTGGAATTGGACCCTCTCCTCCCTGGCTGTGATTGACAGCAGTGAGAGCCAATGGCTCCCACTGCTGTGTCTCAGCCAATGAGGAAGAAGAGTTCCAGGAAAGCTGAGACTCCTATGCATGGCATTGGACCGAGATCAGGCTCAAGTAAGTATTAGGGGGGCTGTGGAGGGAGCAGCACACAAAATGTTTCTTAACTTCATGCATTGAATGCATGAAGGTAAAAGACCTTCAACCTTCACAATCACTTTGAACCCTCTCTTTCAGCCGATGGATCAAGCCGCTCTTAAGAATAGTGACATTCTGATTGTGACCGGTCTCACCCAGATTCCTACGGCCAATCCAGATGGCATGGTGGGCGAGTTCTGCAGCAATCTCGGTAAGTGGTCCAGTTGTGTTTTTTGTAATTGTACTTTTTAGGTGGTGCAACCCCAAAAGCCTAAATCTTTGTTGCAATTTTTAACAACCAGGATATCACCTTAACCAATTAACCTTTTTTTTTGCTTTTGATTAACTGACTTATAAAACCCCAGGTAGATGACTTTCAAGGTTCAGGTTCCAGGCTGTCCTCATTGGTGTATCCTCATTACTTCCTAGTAGGTCAGTGATTTGTAACAAACGTGCAGCCAATGAAGTTTAAATAGTCCAGACTTCTATCCTGCATGCTTTTTCGATTTCGTTGATTTAAACCCCATTCACACTTGTGCGACTTATCACGCGACTTTTGACATCAAGGTCGCACGACAAGTCATACCCCAAGTTTTCCAATGATAACCATTTATATATGTGATTTAAAGTTGCAGCGACTTCATAGTAGTTCATGCACTACTTTTGGTCAGACTTTCATGCAACTTGAGGGCATACCCTTAAAAGTTGCATGAAAGTCATACCTGAATGTTTTTCATGCAGCATTGGGTATGACTTTGCAGAGGGACATGTCGCACCCATCCAAAGTTGCACAATTTTGGAGGCATACAACTGTGAATGGAGTCTTACTGTGCAGTGAAGCTTGTATTGGGATGACAGCTCTGGACTCTGCATCTTTCAAATCAAGTCAGTAGTGCCAGCTTCTATATGGCCCTGTGAAGTGTACTTACTTGTGGGAAATTTGTATCAGATTAGAAAGTGTAACCTATAGATAACTGTGTGAGCCAGTGGTTATCAACTCACATGGTAAGGGGAGCCTCAACTGTGGTCTCTGATGTCACCAATGGACCACGCATAATACCCGGCATATGTAATGCTTCAGAAGACAGTCAGAGAGTACAGACTTGCCAAAGAAAACTTTCAAAGACTGCAGGCATGCTACAGGTGTGTTTGGAGACATGCTGCAGGAGATTATCAGACTGAAGACATGTTACATGAAACCATTGCCATTACAGCCAAAATTAAAATTCTCCCACTACCAACTGTTGAGGTCCAAGGGCTACCACGCAAACATAAACGGGTCACATGTGGCCATTGGGTAGCAGATTGGGCAACTGGGGTATAAGCTTTCTGCTGATTTCCTTTATATCCTCAGCTGTTCATTTTAACCCCTTCCTTTAATAGGGTCTGTATGCTCAGAGGGCAGAAAGGCTCGGTGATCATGTGACCACTGTGACAGCCAGTCAGAGTAGTCACACGGTCAGGAGCCAGTTCTGTCGGTTACTAATCATTGACAGAGACCAAAATATGTCCTGAGAGCTCAGTCATGGGAGTGTACAGTGAGCGTGCTCTGAGCACAAAAACATCAGCTGCCCAGTGATGTACGTGTGTTAAAGACCAACCTTTTGCTACTGTGCATATGTCTTATGCAGACAGCAACAGGTTTAATCCCAATTAAAGTCGTAGAAATCGATCAGCAGCCAGAATGATAATATATAAACAACCATCACTTTCTCAGAGTTTGACTGCACAGTCCAGTGTACTGTGTAATGTACCAGACCTGATCAGACATATCCCCTCTCTTCTTCCAAACTACTCGAAGTCTCTGTGGGAAAGTTTGTAATGAGGGATATGGCAATTGCTTAGCTATGCCAGTGCAGAGCACTAAAGTGGAAGCACAGGGCGCTCTGAAATTAGGGAAGTCCTTCCTTCCTGTCTTTTGCAAGATTGCCATGATAGATGTCAACCTGTTGGGCTGGGGAGGAGACCTGGACATTTTGGTGGTTCAGGGGACTTGGTCGACTTCCAAGTCTCGTCTCCCAATCAACAGCCTTGAAGACTCCGGCGATTTTGCTTTCTTTGCAGCATTGGGCCATCTGGATAGAGGGTCATGAAAAGTCCATATTCAGTGAGACCGCTCCATGGTGGTGTCATACATCAGTCATCAAAGAAGAACCAGAAGTCTTGGCGTTGTAATTGAGGTAAATTGGATCCTGTCTTTGTTATAATGTTCCAGTTCCAGGCTCATCTGCCAGTTGGCAGGCTTCTTCAGCTGGCAACGTCTGGAACCACAGGAGTGTTCCCTTCATCTGGAGGTGATACAGAACAAACAACAAACTGGAAATGCTAGCGGAAGCAATGGATGCTGTGGTGACTCTGTGGGCTCAGTACACCTTGATCTATGCCTTTCCTTCACTAAAATCTCTTTCTTGTCTACTTCAGAAATTTCTACAATTTTTAAAAGCTAGGAAGTCCGCCTCCTACAAGGTCTGTCATTGGACATGGAAGGTATATTTGGTGTGAATCTTGGGGCTTCCACTCTAGTAGTTTCTTTGCAGGACAACTCCTCCCCTTCCTGCAGCATCGTCTTGGCTCTATAGATTGCCTTTTTGTCATCCCAAAAGGTCCCTGTAAGGGTGAACCAGCTTCTCCCTTCTCGCGTATCTAGTTGGTTTGGACAGGCCATCATCCAGTCTGCCAAGGTAAACAATACTAGATCTGAGTTCTTCCTGGGCTTTTCAGCATCAAGCAGCTGTTTCTAAGATTTGCATAGCTGCTACCTGGTCTTCTGCTCACACATATTTTTTTTTTTTTTTAATAATTTTTTTTCCCCTTTCTATTAGTTGAACTGGATCTACTTTTGTCTTTTTTTTTCAACTAGACTAACTATAGGGATTGGACAAAAATATGGAAAATACTACATGATTTGCAGGTGTGAAAGTGATGACATGTCTCATGTTGAAAGTGGAAATGATGTAACATTCTTTTGCTTCTGCTGTGTGATGAGACACCTAGCTAACAGGTGGGAAGCCTCACTTTCGTCATATACTGCGTGCGCTGCTAGTAATACGGAGTCATGTCAGAGCTCACTGAGCTTCAAAGAGGGCAAATTGTTGGTGCTGCTTAGCTGGTGCCTCTGTGACTGAAATTGCCAATTTATTTGTCATATCATGAAGTACAGTATCAAAGGTTATGACGGCATATGCAGTTTCCAGGAAAACATCGTCTGATAAGTATAAGCACAGTCTTCATGGTCATGGCCGAAAGAGACAAAAGGACATTGCACAGGATTGTGACCCGGAATAAGAAAACAACTGCTTCAAAAGTGACTGCAGAGCTCAATCTCAGTCTTCTAAATCCCATGTGCACACTGCGGAGGAAACTCCATAAACAGAACATTCACGGGCGAGCTGCAATTGCCAAACCACTAGTGACTGATATTATTGCTCAGAAGAGGAGAGAGCGGTGCAACACCCATAAATTGTGCACTATCGATCAATGGAAGACTGTAATATGGTCCGATGAATCGAGCTTCACACTGTTCCCAAGCACCAGTTGTGTTTATGTATGGCAAACACCATCACAAGCTTACGACCAGGACTGTCTTGTGCAAACAGTAAAGCATGGTGGCAGCGCAGTCGTGGTTTGGGCAGCCATATCTTGATATTCTGCTTCCCCATCATCACCTTAAAAGGTAGCAACTGTGTACAAATTGTGACCAACCATGTGCATTGTGCAGACATTGTTTTCTGAAGACGGCACCATAGCGATAATGCTCTGATTCATACAGCTGGTGTTGTCAAATCATGGTTTGAGCATGCAGATGAGATCTTGCACCTTCCCTGGGTTCTGCAGTCACCGGACCTCAATATCACTACACCACTATGGTCAATTTTGGAGAACAAGGTTTGGTCTCCTTTTCCGCCTCCAGCTTCTCTGCGAGAACTGGACAAATTTTTTTATGAAGAGTGGAATCCGATTCCATTATCCACCATCCAAGACTTACATTTGTCAATTCCCAGGAGAGTTCAGGCCGTTTTGGATGCCAAATGCGGTTAAACACCATGATTTCGTTCTTCTGCTGGTGTTTCCATAATTATGTACAAACCTTGTATGTGTTGATGTAATATTGCCGAACCTAAACCAGTTTTGGCTCATCTGACGTCAGCTTTGGGCATAGGGTCATTCCAACAGTTCTTTCAGCTGCAGGCAGTCCCCAGGTTTTTGTTTTCTTGGGTCTGTTTTGCTGTCTTGCTCACCCATCAGTTGGGACGGTTTTTGAATGTCCCAAAGGTTTAGACTTCTCGTGTCCCTCAATGGGCAAAAAGAAGATAGTGTTTTTTTTTTTTTTTTTTTGGTGCTCACCATAACATCCTTTTTTTTTTGGGGGGGGGGGGGGGGGGGAGTCCACAGGTCCCAACCCTCTGTATATTATTCTCTTGGTAGTGCTTTGGTACAAAAGCGAAGCAGGCTGGTAGGAGGGTTTATTCTGGGCTAGCCTACAGTTTCTTTGTTTCCTGTGTCGCTCAATAGCCTCCAACAAAAGGATTTTATGGGGGGGTACAAAAATCCTATTTTCCAGGTTACTCTACTTCCCAATACCCCACCAGTGTTAATGCTGAAGTCACCACTATGTTTTGGGTGACATTTTAAATATATGATATTATCCATTCTCAAGCTTCATTTTTCTTGAACTTCTAACTACGTGTCTTGTATCTTTAGTCATAGGACTGTGCCGTCTGCTATCTTCTCCCAGGACTAATTCTGGGTGTCGGGGTTTTCAGCCTTTTGATTGCCTGGGGCGAAGGGGAGGGGGGGGGCATTATCCTGCTCATGTGCATGGGAGGTAGTCATTCTGGTACAACAGCAGTATGCTGGGTGCAGCTCAGTGTACTTCCAATAAAGGACTGTGAGCAGGTGGGAAAGTATCTTAACAGACATGGCATGAAGTTTGCTTTAACCCCCCTGGCGGTATTCCTGAGTGTAGCTCGGGGTAAAGTTTCAGTACCACAAGCGGTAACCCCGAGCTACACTCGGACTTACCATGCGGCGTTGCTCCGCGATCCCTCGATCACTTACTTTGTCCTGCGCTCCCGCGATATCCCTCCTGCAGTGTCCCCGGCAATGTAATCCGGCGGATGCCGGCATCTGTCTTCTGGGTTCCGTTCCCTGCGAGCGTCGGGATGTACGGGGGACGGAATGGCGGGAAATTTGAAAAAGGCAAAAAGTGACATTCACTAAAATCACATAGTAAAACATTCCTGTATCAAACCATTTCACATACATTTTGTCCCTAGTGCTTTGTCCTGTCCCCTGCCTGCATTTTTACCGTTCTTTCTGCCTGGAAACTTAGAAAAGTCCATGGCGTCCAAAAAGCGTCCCTTTAGGTCAAAAGCGGTTTTAGACCGGCTAGAGAATAGCGATAGTAAATCAGAACCACTTGCAGAATTGAGTGATAATGATTCGTGGGGGAAATTCGTCATCAGACACTGAAAACGATTCTGCGACTTTGCTCAGTGATGTGCGAACTTGGCGCTATATTTCAAATTTCAGTGTTTTTGGTTTGATTGTATTATTGAATTAAATTTATTATTATATTATTATTTTTTATGGTTTATTAAATTATAATTTATGATTTCGTGTTTCAAGTTTTTTCATACCCGGGATGTTTAATAGACTCTTGTTCGGACAGATTTCAGTGAGTTATTCCTAAAAATTACAGCCTACAATAAAAAAAATACATATTTCCATACAAACAAATGTACCGCTTTGAGCACAGAAATATCAGACCGCTAGGGAGGTTAAGTAGAATATGGGAAAAATAAAAAATGACATGCAATCTGTCAATGACCTCAAAACAGCAGTTTGTTATTTTCAAGTCCCCCATAGTTATGTTATCTCTTGATCTTAACAGTAAATCCATTGTTTTTCCACTTCCTGTAACAGTCCAAGCAAAAGGGACAGTTACTGGGGTTGGGAACAATCGTATAGCACTGCGGGGTTTCTTACAATTGTCATCTTTTTATTTATATATTTAAATCTTAAAAAAAATTAAAAACCCTGTTGCTGTCATTGTATAAAATGTTTCAGCTGCGGTCTATTTAAATCTACATGTCCGTTCTGTCTACAGGGTGACAACACTGCTATGATTTCACTGCAGAATGAACAATGCTGTCACCCTGTTAAAGGAAATAGTAAAATGTTAGGTTTACTGCCAGGAGCAACCGAACTATAAAACTAGTGTATAACAAACTGCTGTTATAATGCTAGTCATAGATGCATCATATACATATGTATGTTTTTTTTTTTTGGCTAGAGGTCCGCTTTAATTGTTTACATTCTATGCAATTCGTTATACTTCTAAATTATATATATTTAATTCCTCTCTAGCAATGACCATACGTAATGGTGGCAATGTGCTGGTGCCGTGTTACCCCTCTGGTGTTATCTATGACCTGCTGGAATGTTTGTATCAGTACATCGATTCTGCGGGCCTTTCCAACGTCCCTTTGTACTTCATCTCCCCAGTGGCCAACAGTTCCCTAGAGTTCTCACAGATCTTTGCAGAGTGGTAGGTAACACAACAGTATATTATAATTTATAGTCAAAAAACAAAATTTGTATACATGTATGTGCTTCAGGTTTCAGTTCCCAACAGTTTCATCCCATTTCCCTAACATTCTGTGTATGTTTAGTCTCCATAAACACCTTAGAAGCATTCCAGAGATCCTCATCTGCATTCATTTCCTTTATGCTTGTGTCTACATTTCATTCTGCTATCTCAATATCTCCCTTTGCAGTTTCCCATTCAGTTTCACTGAGAGCAGAAAGTGTAAGTGACGAGGAGTGGTGGGCCTGGGTGAAAGAACACATCTTTGGCAGCCCTTTAGACAAGCATGTTCCTAGCTGCTGCCACTGCATGGTGCAGTCTCAGAAGCGGGTTTGAGAATGTGATCAAGCAACTGATAGTAAAACTGCATAGCTTAAGTCTACACCATCCAGCGGCCAGCTCCCTCTCTGCAACATGTACATCTACAGGGTGCCTGTATCAGTCTCCCTGCAAATAAGACAGTAAATGGGAGCACTGATGGTCCACCCTCCCCCCAGGGAGAACAAAGGAAAAAAGGGAGGTAAGGCAGAAAAGCAAAGGGGATGTTTAGAAAGTAACAGAAGGGACTACTCAGTGTGATAATGCAGAAAACTATGGAGGAGAAAAAGTTTATTCCCAGATGTACCTCGCACACCTATGCCTGCGAGGAAAGGTCCATATGGTGGTAAGTGGGTGCAGAGGGACACAGCTGACAGCTAGTGTGGAAAATGGAACATGATGGGAAGCACTAGCTGTACTGAGAAGAGAAGTAAGTAGTGGCAAGTCAGATGTTAATGGAGCAACAATCTAAAGCGGTGCTAGAGAACAAAAAGACTGTACAATGCATACCTCCCATCCTTCTCAGATGAGAAATTGGGACACCTAAGAGCAAAGAGTATGTAGGCAAAGGACATACCTCTATTACATGGAGAATTAATACACCAAAAAAATTAAAGGATACGTTCACTTTAAAAAAAAAAAAAAAAAAAAGTAATAAATGCCTATTTTTTGCAGGTAAAAAAATGTGCATTTATTTTTTTTTTTATTTGGAGCCTGTAAAGCCTTGCACCAGCGATCATGCAGACTGTCATGTAATCTGTGTGCTCGTACATCATACAGGCAGACATTTTTATACTGACAGGAAGACTCAGTGAACTACAACAGTGCTGTGGTAGTTCATTGAGAACTACAAGCTGCATCTGCAAAAGATGTCATGACTTGTATTTCATTCATTCACAGAACTCCTGTGGGTTGCGCTATTTAAAAAAAGTGACAGCTTGTACGGGGAACTTCTGCCCATACTACTGTCACAGGAAGAGAAGGCAGTGGCTGCCGTAGTGAGAGCACGTTACATGTTCCAAGCTAAGAACGGGCAGAACATGTAACGTGTTCCCAAAGGTGAACTTATCCTTTAAATGCACAGGACTTTTTCTTTTTATCCACTACTATTCCTTTATAATGGCTTGAATTTTACAAATGAAAAAATGTAGAACTTGACAGGTTAAGGCGATATTAAAAGTTTGTTTTTTATTTTTTTTAAATCACAAGCATGTCATACCTGCTGTGTGCAGTGGTTTTGCACAGCGCAGCCTCGAATCTCCTCTTCTCGGGTCCCCCGCCAGAGCTTTCTCCCTCTTGGGGGTTCTGGTGCTTGCTCACTCCTAAGCCCCGCTCTCTGCGTCCATGAGACACAGCAGAGCGTGGCTCAGCCCTGTCCCCTGCTCCCTCCTAACCGGCTTTGATTGACAGCAGCGGGAGCCAATGGATCCCAATGCTGTGTCTGTGCCACTGAGGAGGCAGAGACCTGGGAGAGCCGCTCCTTTCCTGCATATTGCTGGACCAAGATCGGGTTCAGGTGAGTATTAGGTGGGGCTAGGGGGGAAGCTGCACACAGAAGGTATAAAACCTTCAGCCTTTACAACCACTTTAAGCAGCGTAAAACATTTTTGATAGTGTATTTGTTTTCAGGTATATGCATCAGATCACAAACAAGGAGGAAAAAGGGACTTGTTTCCAAAAGAGAGACAGTCCCTACAAATCAGAGACCATTGGTAAATAGTGATACAACAATGTGGCAGTCAGATGAATAGTTGTGCCACCTCCATAAGGGGTGTAATCTCCCCAACTACAAAACATTTGTAGGCAATGAAATTTCCTTTCTCTGGGGTTCAGACTCATCCAAGGAAAAGCCCAACCTACGGGTAACCCCACGGCAGCTTAGACTCATTAATGTGAGGGTGTCAGTCCCTGCCCAAGCAGTCCCTGTAGCTAGAAATGCCTGTGGATGAAAGAAAGAGTTGAGGGGTGTTATAAATACCGGGGATAGGACACTGGCAGTGCGGGCCAGCAGTGGGTTAGGGGGACCAATGCTATAAAACTCTGAAGTGGGAACAATACGTAATAGAAAAAAGCAAGGGTCCCAAAGCAAAGTAGTGATCCTAGGGGTTGCTGCCCAGGGCCTGCATTATAAACAATGACCAACGTAATTATTTTCTTTTTTGTGCTGGGCAGTTGGGGGAGAAGGAGGTTCAGACCAAAGAGCAGATTGAGGTGAGGCATAGGAAAGGAGGGTTGGACATAAGGAAGAGGTGGAAAGGGGAGGAAGGATATGGGAGGACAGGGAGAGAAGAAAAAAGGGATATAGAAAGGAGCAAGGAAGCAGAAAGGGGGAAGAATGGGAACAGGGCAAGAAGAAGGACCAGGACACCATTACAGGATGAACATGTCCGATATCAAGAGCAGCGCCAAAAATGCAAAAGGCAACCCAAAAAAACTTAGTGCCTAGATAGCAGATATATATTGAACAGTTCATAGAAACACTAGACGCAAAAGCTGGGTTAGAAAGAAGACCCCCACCCTGGATGACTCTAGTCTCAGGATAGGCAAGTAAGTCCCTAGAGTCTGTGATGGTCAGCTATGCCTGAACCTGGACACTCCGCAGTGTAAAGCATGGCAAATGATACCATTCATAGTGAGCAGTGTGAGTTCCAGTGGAGGAGGCAATGATTCCATGAAGCAGAGATGGACAGGTTAAATGCTTTGACACTAAATGTGCTATATACACAGAAAAAGGTACAAGGCCCACCCAAGGAACACAGGAGCAGGGAATCATAATCTTATAGTGAGGTAAGGATTATCTAGAGGAGTAAGGTGTACCAAGAGGGTCCAGTGACTCTAAAATGGGTTTGTAACAAAACCGTTAGATGGACTGTAATGGTTGAGTAAAGTAATAATGAAGCCAGCTAAAGCAGTGATTAGCTCCATAGTAGAGGTAGGCAGAATAGCAGGTTCCAGGTTACGCAGAGTGCAGATAGTGATGGGCTCCATAGTAGAGGTAGGCAGAATGATGGGCTCTTTAGGCGTAAACCTTCTGAATGAACCCTCTGCATACTGCTATACACCCTGTCTAGCAAACGTTGCACAAAAACAGAGATTTTTAGTTCACTTACATTGCAATATGTGTTTAAGCGATGGTAAAGGCAGATTTTATTTTATTTTTTTAATAACTAACATGTCATACTTGCATTCTTCGTGTAATGGTTTTGAAAAAAACATCCCCAGTCCACCTCTTCTCGGGTCTCCTGCCGGTGCTCCTAGCTCCTCCCTCCTGCCAAGAGCCCCCATAGCAAACAGCTTGCTATGGGGGCACCCAAGCAGGCTTGCTCCTGAGACAGTGCTATGTGTGTTCATTCACACAGACGTGGCTTGGCTTTGCCCCCCTTGCTCTACCCTCATTGGCTCACCGGCTGTGATTGACAGCAGTGGGAGCCAGTAGAGAGACCTGGGACCGCCGCTGCCCTCGTGCACATCGCTGGATCAAGATATGGGGCTCAGGTAGGTATTAGAGGTGACTGCGGGGAGAGCTGCATACAGAAGGTTTTTTTTACCTTTGTGCATAGAATAAATGAAGGTAAAAAAAACCTTCAGCCTTTACAACCGCTTTAAGCTGGTCAGCAGTGTCAGAGTAATTTTTCTCAGGTGTGGTCACAAACCTGAATTATGCGATAGAAGAAAGAGATACCTGTGCTCAAATACCAATCACGTGTATGTACATGGAGATATATATATATATATATATATATATAGATATAGATATATACAGTCGTGTTCAAAATAATAGCAGTGTGTTGAAAAAAGTGAATAAAGCTCAAAATCCTTCTAATAGCTTTTATTTCCATCCACACAAATGCATTGGGAACACGACACATTCTATTCCAAATCAAAACATGAAGAAAAATAGATCAAATTTGTGTTGTTCATCTAAAAAAAAAATTGAAGAAAAGTGAATATTAGACGGTTCAAAAAAATAGCAGTGTTTGTATTCTTCTTTACAAACTCAAACATTCACTATATAAACTGAAAAATGTTTGAAGATTTTGCTTTCCTTTGAATCACTTAATGAATATTTGGTTGTAGTCGCACTGTTTCTGAGAACTGCTGTACATCTGTGTTGTATGGAGTCACCCAACTTCTGGCCCCTGTGATCAGGTATTCCAGCCCAGGATGATTGGACTACATTCCACAGTTCTTCTCTATTTCTTGGTTTTGCCTCAGAAACAGCATTTTTGATGTCACCCCACAAGTTTTCTATTGGATTAAGATCCGGGGATTGGGCTGGCCACTCCATAACGTACATCTTGTTGGTCTGGAACCAAGATGTTGCACGTTTACTGGTGTGTTTGGGGTCGTTGTCTTGTTGGAACACCCATTTCAAGGGCATTTCCTCTTCAGCATAAGGCAGCATGACCTCTTCAAGTATTCTGATGTATTCAAACTGATCCATGATCCCTGGTATGCGATAAATAGGCCCAACACCGTAGTATGAGAAACATCCCCATATCATGATGCTTGCACCACCATGCTTCACTGTCTTCACAGTGTACTGTGGCCTGAATTCAGTGTTTGGGGGTCGTCTGACAAACTGTCTCCGGCCACTAGACCCAAAAAGAACAATCTCACTTTCATCAGTCCACAAAATGTTGTTGTAGTATATTGTGTGTAATATATATATTGAAGACATTGAAACACATACTGACAGGCCAGTGATAAGACCACTTTACACACCAAAAGGACTTCTTACTATGTTAATGTATGCAGGAGGTAATTACCTTCCCTTTGTTGTGTTGGGTTAACCTGTTTTGGGTAAATATATGGAGAGTCAGGGGAAGTTTTAAGAGCAGGTTAGTTGCAAATAGATTGGGAAATCTATTTAACTTTTTAATTAAAAAGTTAAATAGATTTCCCAATCTATTTGCAACTAACCTGCTCTTAAAACTTCCCCTGACTCTCCATATATTTACCCAAAACAGGTTAACCCAACACAACAAAGGGAAGGTAATTACTGTATTTTGCGCTTCATAAGATGCACTTTTTTCCCCCCAAAAAAGGGGGGGAAATGTCAGTGCGTCTTATGGAGCGCCTGGTCCGGTATTTCCACCGCCGCCGTGTCAAAATACCGGGCCGGCCACTCAGCTCTGCAGCGGGACCTTATGGAGATGACTGCTGACCTTTGGGGAGGGGGGGGAGCGGGTACCTAAATTTGACAGGTACCCGCTCTTACTTCCGCGGAGTTGTTCTTTGACCTTACCTGTTCCTCTATCCAGCGGTGCGCTGTCTTCCCGGCTTCTGTAGTGTGGGCGCTGGGCTTGACAGCCGGGTGCCAAGTGCACATGCACAAGAAGCGGTGCTTTTTGTGAATGGTAAGGCGGTACCTGGGACACATGACAGATCCCAAAAGCCGCCGGACCAATCACAAAGCGCAAGTGCTTCTCGCTCATGCACACTGGGCACCCGGCTGTCATGCCGAGCGCCAACACTACAGAAGCCGGGAAGACAGCGCGCGGCTGGATAGAGGAACAGGTAAGATCAAAGAACAACTCCGCGAAAGTAAGAGCGGGTACCTGTCAAATTCAGGTACCCGCTCCCCCCCCTCCCCAAAGGTCAGCAGTCATCTCCTGTGCTGTCCGCAGTCTCTGTGATAGGCACAGTGATAGGCTTCCTAGCAGACTGATAGGCTCCATAGTAGGGGTAGGTATAGTGATAGGCTCCATAGTAGGGGTAGGTACAGTGATAGGCTTCCTAGCAGACTGATAGGCTCCATAGTAGGGGTAGACAGAGTGATAAGCTTCTTGGTAGAGGTAAGCAAAGTAATAGGCTCCCTTGTAGGGGTAGGTATAGTGATAGGCTCCATAGTAGGGGTAGGTACAGTGATAGGCTTCCTAGCAGAGTGATAGGCTCCATAGTAGGGGTAGGTACAGTGATAGGCTCCATAGTAGGGGTAGACAGAGTGATAAGCTTCTTGGTAGAGGTAAGCAAAGTAATAGGCTCCCTTGTAGGGGTAGGCAGCATGATAGGCACCATAGTAGTGTGGTAGGCTCTCTAGTAGGGGTAGGTAGAGTGAAAGGCTCCATAGTAGGGGCTGAGTGGAGTAATAGGCTATGTAGTAGCGGCAGGCAGAGTAATAGTCTCCACAATAGCAATAGACTGTGATAGGTTATTTGCGGTGCCCATATTCATCCAGAAGATGTCAGTGGATTCACCTGCTATCTTTCTTTTTTTTTTCTTCTTCCCATCATATTACCCAGGCTGTGTCACAACAAACAGACCAAAGTCTACCTACCTGAGCCACCTTTTCCTCATGCTGAGGTGAGAAATCCATTCTACTGGAAAGGTAACTTCATCAGTAAAATGACAGTGGTCTGTATTCAACCTAAACCAGCAAATAAGGGTATTGTGTGAAGGACTGAGAGGAACGAACAGCTCTTTAAAGTGAAAATAAAATCCTCCTATCCTTTACAGCAGCTGTCTCCAGCCTTTTTGGCACCAGGGACCACTTTTGTGGAAGACAGTTTTTCCATGGACCAGGGGGGGGATTGTGTGGTTTAAGGTATATGGCTTGCCTCCAGATGGCTAATATAGACTGCACATGGTTTATTGCATTGTAAAATCTCTGCCATCACAAGAACACGCATTTTATCATAGCCCCCCACACCAAATCACATGTGTAGCAGCATGAATGAATGTACAAAACAGAAAAAGGGAGTCATGTGATGCGCTGAATTGCGCACCACACTGCTCCTAACCGCAACCAGGAACAGACAGCTGCCGGAGCGGCAAAGCACTCCAGCATCTGTCCGTTTCAATGTGATCTGTGTGGCATGGTTCCTAACGGGCCATGGACCAGTACTGATCTGCAGCCCAGGTGTTGGGGACATTTGCTGTACAGCCAAGGAAACTGCCATTTTAGCCTCTGTTTGATTGGTAGTTGCCATGGTGCTGCACTTGTAATCAGTTATGACACCTGCCATTTTATGGCTTGACAGCTCAGTCGAGAGCAGAAACAACTGTGACAGTTTTTGTTCATGGCTTGACTTGAATGTAACTGCTTTGGGAAGTATGGCATTGCCTTCTTTAACCATTTCAATGACACTAGAGGGGACAGGAGCATCTTGTGTCCTAGCAGTGAAGGGCACTAGGTAGCACACTGCTTCCTAGCGACAAAGGAAGTTATGCATGAGGAGCTGACAGTGTCCTAATGGCAAAGGATGCTAGGCAGCAGTGGATGCTTTCATCCTAGCAATGATATACACTCGACAACAGGAGCTGCCTGTGTTCTGGAAGCAAAAGATGCTAGGCAGAGTCCTGCATCGCTAGGTGACATCCTAGCAACAAAAGATTCTAGGCAGCAATAGCAACCTGCCTCCTATTAACAAATGATGCTCAGCAACATTAGCTACCTCTGTCCTAGCAACAACAGATGCTAGGCGGTAGGAGCCACCTGTGTCCTAGAAACGAAGGATGTAGGCGGCGAGAGTCCCTTGTGTCCTAATGAGGAAGGACATTTGGCAACAGGAGTTGCCTGCATCCCTAGATGAAGGAAGTTAGGTTGCGGGAGCCACCTGAATCCTAGGTGCTAGATGGCAATAGCTGCTTACATCTTGGCAACAAAGATGCTGCAGCTGCCTGCATTCTGACAATGAAGGATACAAATTGGTAGGAGCCACCTTTTCCTAAAAACAGAGGATGCAGGGTTGTAGAAGCTGCCTGCATCCTAACAACAAAGGACACTGGGTGACAGGAGCAAAGAAAGGCAATAGGCAGCATCTACTTCCTACAGGAAAAGAATCTAGGCCCGATGAGCCATATGTGTTCCAGCAACGAAGGTTGGCATGCAGCAGGTGCCGCCTGTGGCCTAGAAATGAAGGACGCTAAATGGCGATAGCGTCACTCACTCCAGGACAATTCAGTGCTGGAATACTGTACCCAAATGAATGATTTATCCTTTTCTGAGACTTTCTTTTTAGTGATATCTAGTAATCACTGTTCTTTTTAATTTATAAAGGAAAAAAGACCAACAATTATGAAAATTAAACTATTTCCTCTGTTTTCTAGTATAAAACATATACAAAATACCAGAACAGTAGGACCCCCCCCCCCCCCCCAAAATGTCCCTGTTTTGGAAAGGGGACAATTGCGATGCATTGCTCCAGGACATTGGTGGTCAGTGACTTTTTAACACCCCCCATCCAAACAGAGTGCACAGATTGATATTTTGGTGTTGCCAAGATTCTATGATTAACCCATGATATCTTCTGTTCTTCATTTCTATCAGCTAATCCAGACTAACAAGCTGAAACATTACCCCAGCATTCACGGAGACTTCAGCAATGACTTCAAGCAGCCGTGTGTAGTGTTCACCGGGCACCCCACCCTGCGATTTGGAGATGTGGTGCACTTCATGGAGCTCTGGGGGAAGTCCAGCCTGAACACCATCATATTTACTGGTATTTAGAGCCTTGCATTGTGCCATCCTATCTGGTCTGATTTCAGTTTCAGGAAGTGTGGACTTCTAGTTCTAGAATGCAATGTCTTAGGTATCTGTTCTGTGTATTTCTCAGTGTGTCATTATTCTGGGACTATCCCAAGTGTCAGCTTGTCATTGATCTGGGACCCCAAATGTCAGTGTGTCATTGATCTGGGACCCCAAATGTCAGTGTGTCATTGGTCTGGGACCCCAAATGTCAGTGTGTCATTGATCTGGGACCCCAAATGTCAGTGTGTCATTGATCTGGGACCCCAAATGTCAGTGTGTCATTGATCTGGGACCCCAAATGTCAGTGTGTCATTGATCTGGGACCCCAAATGTCAGTGTGTCATTGATCTGGGACCCCAAATGTCAGTGTGTCATTGATCTGGGACCCCAAATGTCAGTGTGTCATTGATCTAGGACCCCAAGTATCAGTGTGTCATTGATCTGGGACATCAAAAAGCCAGCGTGTCAATATTCTGGGATTCTCACAAGTGTCAGCGTGTCATTATTCTGGGATTCTCCCAAGTGTCAGTGTGTCATTGATCTGGGACCCCAAATGTCAGTGTGTCATTGATCTGGGACCCCAAATGTCAGTGTGTCATTGATCTGGGACCTCAAATGTCAGTGTGTCATTGTTCTAGGGCAGTGATGGCGAACCCGTGGCACGCGTGCCACAGCCGGCACGCCGAGCCTTATCTGTGGGCACGCCAGGAGAATACCGTATTTTTCGCTCCATAAGACGCACTTTTTTTCCCCCAAAAAAGGGGGGAAAATGTCAGTGCGTCTTATGGAGCGAATATAGAGCGGCCGGTCCGGTATTTCCACCGCCGCCATGTCAGAATACCGGGCCGGCCGCTCAGCTCTGCAGTGGGACCGTACCTGTCCCTCTATCCAGCGGCGCGCTGTCTTCCCGGCTTCTGTAGTGTGCGTGACAGCCGGGTCCCAAGTGCGCATGCGCAAGAAGCAGTGCTCTTTGTGAATGGTAAGGCGGTACCTGGGACACATGACAGATTCCAGAAGCCGCCGGACCAATCACAAAGCGCAGCGCTTCTCGCGCATGCGCACTGGGCATCCGGCTGTCCGACGAGCGCCCACACTACAGAAGCCGGGAAGACAGCGCGCGGCTGGATAAAGGAAAAGGTAAGATAAAAAAAAAACTCTGCGGAAGTAAGAGCGGGTACCTGTCAAATTCAGGTACCCGCTCCCCCTCCCTCCCCAAAGGTCAGCAGTCATCGGTACTGTCCGCAGTCTCTGGTCATCCCTGTGCTGTCTGCAGTCTCTGGTCATCTCCTGTACTGTCCGCAGTCTCTGGTCATCCCCTGTACTGTCCGCAGTCTCTGGTCATCTCCTGTACTGTCCGCAGTCTCTGGTCATCCCTGTACTGTCCGCAGTCTCTGGTCATCCCTGTACTGTCTGCAGTCTCTGGTCATCCCTGTACTGTATCTGCAGTCTCTGGTCATCCCTGTACTGTGTCCGCAGTCTCTGGTCATCCCTGTACTGTGTCCGCAGTCTCTGGTCATCCCTGTACTGTGTCCGCAGTCTCTGGTCATCCCCTGTACTGTGTCCGCAGTCTCTGGTCATCCCCTGTACTGTGTCCGCAGTCTCTGGTCATCTCCTGTACTGTGTCCGCAGTCTCTGGTCATCTCCTGTACTGTGTCCGCAGTCTCTGGTCATCTCCTGTACTGTGTCCGCAGTCTCTGGTCATCTCCTGTACTGTGTCCGCAGTCTCTGGTCATCTCCTGTACTGTGTCCGCAGTCTCTGGTCATCCCTGTACTGTGTCCGCAGTCTCTGGTCATCCCTGTACTGTGTCTGCAGTCTCTGGTCATCCCCTGTACTGTGTCCGCAGTCTCTGGTCATCCCTGTACTGTGTCCGCAGTCTCTGGTCATCCCTGTACTGTGTCCGCAGTCTCTGGTCATCCCTGTACTGTGTCTGCAGTCTCTGGTCACCCCCTGTACTGTGTCCGCAGTCTCTGGTCATCCCTGTACCGTGTCTGCAGTCTCTGGTCATCCCTGTACCGTGTCTGCAGTCTCTGGTCATCCCTGTACCGTGTCTGCAGTCTCTGGTCATCCCTGTACCGTGTCTGCAGTCTCTGGTCATCCCTGTACCGTGTCTGCAGTCTCTGGTCATCCCTGTACTGTGTCCGTAGTCTCTGGTCATCCCTGTACTGTGTCCGTAGTCTCTGGTCATCCCTGTACTGTTAATTAGTTTGCACTACTGTACGAGTTGTTTTTTCTAAACCAAAAGCTCGATCATTCAGGTTTCATTGCAGTGTTGGCACTTTGAAAGAAATAAGTTGGTTTTGGGTTGCAGTTTGGGCACTCGGGCTCAAAAAGGTTCGCCATCACTGTTCTAGGGCCTCCCCAAGTGTCAGTGTGTCAATATTCTGGGACCCTCGTGTTGTCAAGTGTGTTTAATGTTCTGGTGCCTCGCCTAGTGTGAGCGAGTTATTGTTCTGGGATGCTGAAATGTCAGTGTGTCACTGTTGCACTCCAAAATACTAATATGTTATTATTCTAAGACCTCCAGCTGTCAGTGCATCATTATTCTCGACCCTATATCATCAGTGTGTCATCGTTCTGGGACCCCCAAATGTCAGTGTATCATTGTTCTAGGACACCCAAATGCCAGTGTCAATTGTTCTGTGATCCCCCGTGTATCACTGTCATTTACCTCAAAATATAAAAGGACTCATTAACTCAACTTACACCCCAGTCACACTGATCCTGAGTTTGAAATCATGCGACTTACAGTGAAGTCACATGATTTCAAATTTGGGTGACATGCCGATTTGAGGTGCGATTTGCATAGAGATCTGACACAGATGTCTATGCAAATTGCACCAAAAGTAATGCATGCACTGCTTTGGAGATCGGTGTGGCTCCCACCAAGTTGGAACTGCACCAATATGACCGCTGTAATTGCAGACAATAGGGTGCTACTTAACATGCAATTTGAAAGTCGCAGGGCATGCAGATCGCATGTCAAGTCGTGACTGGGGTGTTAATTAGCCAATCTGTTTGGTCAACAGAATCCCCTATGCTGCAACAAAATCTTGGAGTCAGACAGTCTCTGGATAGCATTTAATTGGCTGTGCTGTTTTCCTTTTGGCTAAATGGTGTTGTCTTCTCTGGGATTAGCTCATACAGTGTTCCAATGAACATCGCATTTTTTTGGCACCAAAACCACAAAGCTGAAAATGACTGTGCTGAGTTCCCAGTGTCAAAATCCCAAGTACTGTCATTGTTCAGTGAAATGAAAATCCGGATTAGCCATGGTGTAATACTATGATATGTTTTGCATGCAGAGCCAGACTTTTCCTACCTGGATGCCTTGGCCCCATACCAGCCGCTGGCCATGAAGTGCGTTTATTGTCCAATTGACACCAGACTTAACTTCATCCAGGTGACAAAACTGCTGAAAGAAGTTCAGGTGAGTCCATAGATTTAGAGGCACCTGTACCACTTAACTGCAAACCTCGCTGTATCTTGGGAAGGGAACTGCCTGCATCACAAATCCAGCATCCGATGAGTGCTTCATTTTGGGGGGTTGATCCACCCCTTTATAGAGTGCTGTGGACAAGTTACCCATTCTTGTTTCTCTTGGGAGTTCCATTGGTTGGGGTTCCCCATCATAGTTCCCAAAACTTTTTTTTTGTCCTCTTGGATGGCTCCGTAGGAACCAGACAAACTTTGACCGATCTATGGCTGTTCCCGTTTATTGATCGACTTCCTATGAATGGTCCTGTTGGAAAATTTAGTTTTGATCAGGGCATGCAACCTATTGGCTGCAGCTCTCATCAGTGTATTCTGATATCAGGGGAGTCTCTCCACTGTCAGAATACAAAGACCCAGCATTGAGAATTCCTGCATCCACATCCAATGTGACTGGGGAAATTGTTTTGTTTTGTTTTTTGTTCAGCCCTCTGGCCGTATGAAAAAACCTGAATCGTGTATGCCTAGCTTTACTTCTCATAATAGCTGATTTCTGTTGCATTCCCAATAATAAAGAAAATAGATTAAAGTATAACAGGGATAGAAGGACCTTTTTGTATTGGCTGACGCAAATGTGTAGATTTAGGAGCTCGAGCACAAACATATCTCATTACTAGTGTCCTTAAGAGACCACAACCATTAGGTGATGCAGCTCCCCTTGTGAAATAGGAGCTTTGGATGAATGGACCCTTTTACCTAATAGGAATACTGCCCTCTAACTTCCATTGTGTTGGCTTTGTCTTGCAGCCTCTGCATGTAGTATGTCCCGAGCAGTACACTCAGCCACCAGCTGCCCAGTCCCATCGCTCTGACCTCATGATAGACTGCCAGCCTCCCCCCATGTCATACCGCCGCGCTGAGGTGCTCGCCCTCCCCTTCAAGAGGCGCTATGAGAAGATCGAGGTCATGCCAGAGGTGAGTGCTACACAATCTCTATATCTGTATGTTTGCATAATTTTTGTAAACAAGACAAATAATGTGCCATTTTAATCACTGGTGAACAGACGAGGAGGGAGATATCTATAGGATGTAAAAATAGAAAAGCCTGCTTTGTATTTCATGGTCATGCTCTCATTGTAAATAGCAGCATGAATGGAAAAGGAAGAAAAGCCTGTACGGAAAAAAGTTATTAGGTGGAACTTCACCCTAAAAGAGACATTCCGCTTTATGTCCTCCTCTCCTCTACCACTTTTGGCTCTTTATTTTTTATTTCGGATGGGGGGGGGGGGGGTACCTGGTTTTGTTAGGTACCTGCTCCCACTTCTTCTGGAATTGCCTAGGCAATTCCACCAGAAGTTCTCCCCCCTCCTGACTCTGCCCACAACCTTATGGGACATTTCACAGGTCCCAGGAGGCTGTGGGTCCATTCACATAGTACAGCTTGTGCAGTGGGAAGCCATCTGTGAGGCCATTAGGAATCACAACTGCCTTCCCAACGTAAACATGCTGAGGACCAGCGATGAACCAGCCTGGGTGAGGACAGTGCTGGATCCCTGGACAGGTAATTGTCCTATTAATACAATTCAGCAACTCCAGTATTTGTTGCTGTTGGTTTTTAATTTTTTTCAAACAGACTGAAGTTCCTCTTTAATTTCTTCTTCCCCTCTTTAAATATACTTACTTTGCCATGTAAGACAGTACGGTAGGGATTGGGAATGTGTTTACGACAGTTGTGTTAAATCTTTGTTAACGGTTTCAAATACAAAACAGGATTGTAGGATACAAAGACAAAGGTCCAAATGTACCATTCAGAGTAGCAAAAACATATAAAAATGCAAGAAATGGCAACTAAGAAAATAAGTGCACCACAAAAGTGTGAGCGCACAAGATACTCCGACCCCACACAGAACACGATGGACCAGAAATCTCCTGGGACCAAGGTGATTATATATGAACGTACCCAGGTATGAGCAGTCTATCAAAAGCTGAAAAGGTAGGGGAGCTACTCAACAGGGACAACAACAGGGAAGGGGTACAAAAGTGCAACATTGGGTATGAACCATATAATTGGTCCCAGAACCCTGATCTAATGCTACAGGGGAGAGAGAGGGAAAGCGAAATGGGGGGGGGAGGACCAAAGGGAAAAAAATGAGAAAAAGAAAAGTACTTCTGTAGCCAGGAGTGGGTAACCAGATAAAATGTAAAAGGTCTGTAAACTAGGGTAAGTGCTTACCCCTGCCCTGCGAGGAGGTCTCGTAGCTCAGAGGATTCACAAAACATTTTCCAAGAAAGCCAAAGTTGGTGGCATTGTTAATAAGTATACAGTTCTTGAGCCAGAAGGGACTCCATCCTGTCAATATGGTCCATTTCCTTAACCCACTCTACCAAGGAGGGAACCTGAGTCTTCTGCCAATGGCGAAGGATCACTGTTCTTGCCATTGTCAGGCAGAACCCCGGTAGAGAATTTGCACTAACCAGCGGCGGGAGTCCTTCTTTCATAGTAAAAAATGTGATCTAATCACCACAAGGGGGAATAGCATATTCCGGAAGAGAAGGGTTGTAGGGCCCACCCAAGATGACTGCCCCAAACGAGACATTGAATTGTCCCAAATATGCAATAATTGAGACATAAGGAAAGGCATAGAAGAAGGGCCTCGGAAAGCAGGGTCAACCCAGGGTAGCCCCTGGAGATCATGGGGGTGGGGGGGTTCTCCCATTGGGAATATGCAACAGGATGCAGAGGAACACTAGAGACAAGTTGCAAGATCCACTATATAGAAGCGGTAAACAGCATAAGGGAAAAAGGATGGACAGCACAGAAAAAGGTAAAAATAGTGTGGACTAAAAATGAATCAGAACCGTCTATCTACTGGAATACAGTGTACAGAATATATTTTGTTCACTGGCCCAAGTAAGAACCAAAACACACAAACTTCTGTTTGCATAAGTACCCGAGGGCCACACAGTATGTTGCAAAAGTCCTCAGGTTGGGCACCAGAAGTATAGATGACTAGGGGTATTAGTTTTCTACAAGGGGGTCACCAGAAAAATAAATGCCTGGTGACATCATCTTGTGCTTTCGAAGGGGAATTCTCCCATGAGTGATAGTAAACCCACAGACACACGCACCATGTGATAACATAGGCTCTAAAGAAGTCTGTATAATCGCATGACATGGAAATGGACGTGCGAGCCATTGGGGGGACTTCTTCACATTCACTTGTTTGCCATCATGAACCTATATTTGCAGGATAAGGGCCTGCGTCTATGAAAGTTTAGTGAATTCTAATGATGTCATGAGATTTTAAAAACTCAATTTCTGTAAGTTAGTGAGCAGGAAGAAAATACTGTTCTTGAGGAATAAAATGTAAAGTAGTTCTAAAGGTTACTTTATTTTTACCTTCGTGCATTCACAGCATTAAGGTAAAAAAGTCTCAGTACGTTAATGCCCCCCCCCCCCCCCCCAGTCCTAAAACACCTGTCATGGCCAGCTGGGTCCAGGATCTGTCTGCGTTGCTCCAAGAACTTCCTGTATTCTCAGCAGACACAGAGGGCAGTGGAGCAATGGTTTCATGCTACCATCAAACTGCTGGGAGGAGGGAGCAGTGACAGCTTGCTGGTATTGTGTGCGTATATATATATATATATATACACACACAGCTTGACTCCAGGAAGTGAGCACAATACACGTGTATCACCAGAGCAAAGAACTAGCTAAAGAGATACCCACAAACAGGAGGGCAGCAGCTTTGAGACCCCCAGCTACAGGAGGAAAAGGACATTTCCCAAAGGAGGACTACACAGGTATGCATGGACCACCTCTTCTAACAAAAAACAGAGAGGGAAATTTTATCAAAACTGGAGCAGCTGTACGTGGCAAACAAATAAGAGAACAAGGGAGGCACACTGTAGTATTATTGTGTGCTTTATTCAGCAAAGGTAAGTAACCCTCACAAGAGTCTAAAAAATGATCACTTGTCATCAGAAATGCACAGGTTCAGTGCAGCCCAAAAGTCCAGGGATGGAGTTCTGCTTTCACGAATGGTGAGTAACGCAGTCACAGCAGTCCCGGCATGGGAACGCCGACCAGAAATGAAGGAACCTGCGTGGAACACATGCGACCCTTACAGTGAAGTCTTGGACACGATGAACCCAAAGAGGACCTTAGGGGTCTACAGCCCAAAACATTTTTTTTAAACCATAAAGGGTCCCTGAAAAAAATAGAAGCAGGGAAGAATTAACATAATGTGAACAAAAGGAGAGGGGTAAAACCAACATAAAGGCGCAAAAGGTATGTGTGGTCAGATGGGAGAGGGATTTAATATACATACACTAATACTACACTCAGTGGCGCCTCCCTTGTTCTGCTATTTGTATTGCCACACAGAGCCTGCCTACTCTGAGGAATGGCTGCCACAGTGGATGAGGGTACCCCCCGCCACACATATGGACTTATGAACTGCACCCTGGGCTTATGCTATCCATCATAGTGTCCATTCTTTTATGTTCCATCACTTGTAGTCCCATTTGTTGCGCCTCTGCCCACTCTGTTTATGTACATGGCAAACAATCAGCCTCTTTCATTTTCAAAGCTTAATGAACAAGCAGGAGATAGAAGCCGATTGGATACTTTGTACAGCTGCACCAGATTCTTTCCACTCCCAGTTTTGATAAATTTCCCCAGAGTTCCACTTTAATAATAAGTCCAAAAATAACCACTTCATTTGTATTAACAGACCCTCTGGGGTTTATTTACTAAAGCTGGAGAGTCCAAAATCAGACTCCCTTCTGCATAGAAACCAATCAGCTTCCAGGTTTCATTGCCAAAGCTTCACTGAACAAGCTGAGGTTAGAAGCTGATTGGTTTCTATGCAGAAGGGAGTCTGATTTTGGACTCTCCAGCTTTAGTAAATAAACTCCCTTGTGTCTATAAATGCCATGATTTATCTCATCACATTAGAAATCATGTAACGGGGTCCAGTATGTTTTTATATTCGTTGCATTTTTTCCTTCTCATGTTTAGTTGGCTGAATCTCTGGTGCCGATGGAAATTAAACCTGGCGTCTCCTTAGCTACTGTGTCTGCCGTTCTGTATACAAAAGATAACAAACACATCCTGCAGGTGAGTGACAGGGTCTGGGGCTGGGAGTTCAGTTACAGGTGGAGAAGCCAGTTACCTGGATACCCCAATGGCGTCTTCTGCAGATGTTCAGTCACTGATCTTCCACTCAGTAAACACAGCCGATATATGTAAGCCCTGTGACAGATTTACAGCATTGTGTGCCACAGTTGGGTACTGTATTAACTGCCTCCCGCCTGCCATATAAGGAAATTACGGGTACAAGGCGGTTCTCTTGTTCTGGGAGGATGCCATATGACGTCCTCCCACTCTAACCACACATGCGCGGCTCCGGGAGCACACAGCGTGGTGATCGGTGGTGCGCTGTGTCCCTCGGACACAGTGGATCAACGGAAAGAGCCAAAGACATTGGCTCGGTCATGTGATCAGCTGTGTCCAATCACAGCTGATCGCATGTAAATAAGGAAATGCCGGTTATCGGCATTTCTGTCCTCACGAGCTGTCACGCTGACAGATCGAGAGAAGAGGCGGTAATCGGCATTTCTCAGAGGGGACATGTACACTGATCATCAGGGCACTGATGATCATTGTAGCCCCAGCAGTGCCACCTGTCAGTGTCCATCAATGCCACCTGTCAGTGCTCATCACTGCCACCTGTCAGTGTCCATCAGTGCCACATCAATGCCACATATCAGTGCACATCTGAGCTGCCTTTCAGTGCCACCTATCAGTGCTAGTTAGTGCTGCCTATCAGTGCCATACATGAGCGCAGGCCTTTCAGTGTCCATCAGTGCAACCTACCAGTGCCTCCTCATCCGTGACACCTATCAGAGCCCATCAGTACAGCCTATCTGTGCCCATCACTGCAGCCTCATTAGCGCACATCAGTGAAGGAGAAAAATCACTTATTTACAAAAGTTTATAACAAAAACTAAGAAAACTTTTTTTTCAAAATTTTCAGTTGTTTTTGGTTTGTTTAGAAAAAAATAAAAAAACCTGGAGGTGATTAAATACTACCAGAAGAAAGCTCTATCTGTCTCAAAAGAATGATAAAAATTTCATATGGGTACAGTGTTGCATAACTGCGCAATTGTCATTTAAAATGTGACAGCGCTGAAATCTGATATTGGCCTGGGCAGGAAGGGGGTATAAGTGCCCTGTAGGCAAGTGGTTAATTAAAACCTGGAATGTCAACAAAGCTGACGCTATGCCGAGTTTTCTCTAATACCAGCCCAGTTGGTTTAATCAATGTCTTCACGGGATTGCTAAGTCCCTCTAATCACAGGGCCGCCCAGGTGGAGTGCTTCACACCTGGAGTTTTGTGCACCCAGGATGGGCAGGTGCAGCCTGTCAAAGTCTGTGGCAGGCTGCGGCTGGACAGGGCTGAGCAGTGTCCTGAGTGGTATTTCCCTTTAGGGCCCTGTGCATTCAGGGATGAAGATCCGGAACTCAGAAGACCTATGTTGTGGTCCTTCATTTTAAACGCAGGTACCAGTCCGTTCAGCCTCGTAGCCGCAGCCTACCATAGACTTTGACAGCTGCACCTATCCCTCTTAGGCACACTGCACCTAGATGGCCTTAAAAGAATTGCAGCCACACAGTGGGGCTACTAATCCCTGCAGGACTCAGCCAGTCATTGTGCATGAGCTGTCAGTGTCACCAGGCCACTCGAGAGCCTGACCCACTTCAGGGGTGAAGAGCAGAGTTTATTGTGGGCAAGATACCATCACATGCAATGACACAGACTAGGTGCCATATGGATGGAATTTAGAAATCCACACTTTATAATGGCTGTAGAGAGGTCAGCCTGCATTAGAATCAATGGGAGGATGGAAAACAAAGGTTCCAGACAGAATTGTCCTATGTTTGTGGGCCAGAACCTTTTTTCCTGCTGGTGTGTACCGTTAACTAAGTAAGCAGAATAAACTGCCCCACCTTCTTCTCTTGGGCTACTCAAAAACACCGGCACTTAGCAAAGGCTCCTGTCCACATATAAACTGTAAAGTAAAATGATGAAAGCCGGTACTCAGCATCAAGTCCCTGCAAATGTTTATTTTTTAAGTGAAAAAAACGCTGTGGACTATCGTGCTGATGCAGTTCTGCTTATGAGTCATATTGAGTATGTGGCTAGGACTAACCCTAGGTTCACATATGTGCGGGTGGTGCAGCTGCGAATCCGCACGAAAATCCGTGCAGCCACACCACCCGCACAGAGGAATGCGGACCCGCAGGCGGGTGTCATTAGTTCTAATAGCACGCCACGCACACTGGAAAACGCAACCGTATTGGGAACCGAGGTTCCCATGCGGGCTGCGTTTTCAGAAGACGTGCAGTGACTTCTTCCCTGCGTGTCTTGGGGCATGGGAGTCCATTCAAATGAATGAGCTCTCGTGCCCGTGCAAAACGTTGTCCGTGAGGCCGCATATATGTGAACCAGGGGTTACGCCTCTTTGTAGACAGACACGCATCAGCATGATTGTCCAGAGCTGTTGGTTCACTTTGAAATAAACACTTGCAAGAACTTACTGGTGTGTCCAAGCTTTCATTGGTATATGTTTAACTGCCATGTGCAAGTTCTTGTACACATCAGCGGTGCTTGTTCTAGCATGCAATGTTAACTTGTGGCCTATCCAGGCATTTTTTTCTATACAGAGGTTCTCCCAACCATGTGGGCACAAAAAGTTTCATTTAAATCTCTTCCCTAATAGATACAAAAGCTATAAATCCACTTTGTTAGCATCAAATGCCAGGCAAACTCTGATATTAACCAATTCAATACCGGGCACTTTTACCCCCTTCCTGCCCAGGACAGGTTTCAGCGCTCTCACACTTTGAATGACAATTGCGCGGTCATACATATTGTACCCAAACTAAAATTTTATAATTCTCTTCACGCAACTAGAGCTTTCTTTTGGTGGTATTTAATCACCGCTGGGGTTTTTATTTTTTGCTAGATTAACAAAAAAAGACCAAAAAATTTTTTTAAAAAAGTTTTTCTTTCTGTTATAAAAGTTTGCAAATAAATAATTGTTCTTCATAAATTTAGGCCGAGATATATTCTGCTACATGTCTTTGGTGAAAATAACCCAAATTAGGATGTATTATTTAGTTTGTAGGAAAGTTATAGAGTTCACAAACTATGGTATAGATCTGAATATTGATCAATCCTGAAGTACTGACAGCCAATCTAATTTCTTGAGGTCCAAGAATGTCAGAACAGTACAGATATCCCCAAATGTCAGAACAGTACAGATATCCCCCAAATGTCAGAACAGTACAGATATCCCCCAAATGTCAGAACAGTACAGATATCCCCCAAATGTCAGAACAGTACAGATATCCCCCAAATGTCAGAACAGTACAGATATCCCCCAAATGTCAGAACAGTACAGATATCCCCCAAATGACAGAACAGTACAGATATCCCCCAAATGTCAGAACAGTACAGATATCCCCCAAATGTCAGAACAGTACAGATATCCCCCAAATGTCAGAACAGTACAGATATCCCCCAAATGTCAGAACAGTACAGATATCCCCCAAATGTCAGAACAGTACAGATATCCCCCAAATGTCAGAACAGTACAGATATCCCCCAAATGATCCCTTTTTGCAAAGTAGACAGTCCGACGTACTTCATAAGAGGCATGGCGAGTTTTTTGAAGTTGTATTTTTTTGTCATAATTTTTCGGAAAATTAAAAAATTAAAAAAATTAGTTTTCACTATTTTTTTTTTACTTTTACATATTGTCACCAGTACAGTACAGCGTCATCATATAACTGGCATGGCGGTGATCAGGGACACTGACTGGTGACAGTATGAAAAAAATATATATATTTTTTTTTTTAATTGTTTTTTATTACATTTTTTTTCTTTTTTTTTTAAGATTTTTTTTCATATTTCACTATGACCAAAGTAGTACAATGTTACCATAGTAACATTGTACTACTTTGGGGAAGTGATCAGTATTTTTTTTTTTTTTTTTACACAAATTGCTTATAGCAAAGAATTACTTTGCTATAAGCAAGCATTTACTTGAATGACATTGATTCATCATTCAGGTTTTTTTTTTTTTTTTGTGCTTAGCTGTGATTTGGCCACAGCTAATCACATGACATGTGCATGTGATTAGCTGTGACCATTCACAGCTAGACACTAGTATACAATGGATGGCATGAATGAAGCCATCCATTGTATACAACTGTCATGTGACCTGCTGTGATTGGTCACAAGGTACCGGCAACGGGCCGATACTCAGATCTGTCATCAGCCGTGTCTGAGGTACACGGCCGGTGACAGATAGCGTCGCTGTACCGCTCTGCAGGAGCGCAATCTGCGCATGTGCGGAAGGACGCCATATGGCGTCCACCCGGAACGCTGATGACATTTGCCGCCCGCCATTCGGCCATAGGGCGGGCGGTAAATGGTTAAAATGGTTCCAAAGTCATAATATTTTTTACCTAAGTGCGGTCCCTGCATTAAGGTAGAAAAATGTCCTTGTAGCAATATAACCCCCTTCCCCTTCCCAAAATACTACGTACCTCAGCCCACACTTGATCTAGCGCTGTGCCCATCTATAGCGGCTCTCTCCTTTTTCCCTGCACTCACAGGGCACAGAGGCATCATTGGGAGCCATTAGCTGCTGCTGTCAATCAAATCCTGTGAGCAGGGGGCGGAGCCAAGCCATGCTGTATGAATGCACACAGCCCAACTCAGGAGCAAGCCTGCATGTCTGCCCCCATAGTAAGCAGCTTGTTATGGGGACAGGCCCAGAAGAGAGGGAGTGAAGAGTGTTGGTGGGGGACCCCAGAAGAGGCACTTCAGGGCTGCTGTGTGCAATACCATTGCACAGAGCAGACAAGTAACACGTGTTTATTATTTTAGGTAAAAAAAAGTATCCTTTATCTCCACTATAACTTATAAAAGAAGCAGTGACATCACCACTGTGCTGTGCAAAACAAACTTACAGGAGGGGGGGCAGAGACGAGATTAGTCTTGCTAAACTAGGAGAAAGTAGTGGTGAGTGGTCTTTTAAACTGGATTACTGCACAGATCTGGAAGAATACACCTGGCTCTTATATTTGGATGATATTATTTTTTTTTCGCTTGGAATTCAACTTTGAGCAAGCATAAATGTGCCCATTCATTGGACAGGGTGGAAGTTGGAAGCCTTATGCAGGCCGTAGACGGTTCGAAAATCATCCAATTTTTCTTCCGAAAGAATAATCGGCCAGTTTTCGCACTGTTAGTGGGGCAATGGCATCGGCCGATTTTCATGGTTCCTCCTCATTTCATTTATCGGTCATGCTGGAAAATTCGTTAAACGACCAATTTTCGAAATCATTGGTGGCAACATCAGATTACAGAACGAACGATGTTTTGTTTTTCAGACGAAAAATCGTTCGGAATTCGAACCGTCTATGGCCTGCATTAGTTGTACAAATAACTTGCTGGTGACAGTGCTGTGATGATTGGTGATGTAAAGTACAGCACAGCATACAGAATGGGTTGTCTGGAGCATGTGACCTCCAGCACTGTGTACAGAGTGGGATGGCTTTGGCTTCTGCTGGCCTGCATCATATGATATTATATATAGGTATATAGGTCTCTAGACCTTTACTGAGTCTGTAGAGGGAAAACTAACCTCCCTATGCTGTTATAATGGAAGTTTCTTTGCTTTCCTGCTCAGCCTCCTCCGAAGACAGCACCGCCTCCGTCAGGGAAGAAGAGAAAGCGAGCCGCAGAGGAGAGTCCAGAGAGCCTGCCATTCAAAGCTCTGTTGAGTGGCACCATTCCCGTGGAGCAATTTGTACAGACCCTGGAGAAGGTAAGTGGAATACCTACAGATGTATTCTGTGTGCCTTCCCTCCCAGCCTGATGTTTCTCATAAGCTGGGATTTAAAGTGGTTGTATAGGCTTGTATGGGTAGCACAGTGGCTAAATGGTTAGCACTTCTGCCTGGCAGTACTAGGAACGTGGGTTCAAATCCCAACCACGGCACCACCTGCCTGGAGTTTGCGTGTTCTCCCTGTGCCTGCGTGGGTTTCCTCTGGGTACTCCGGTTTCCTCCCACACTCCAAAGACATGCTGGTAGGTTAATTGGATCCTGTCTAAATTGTCCCTAGTATGTGTATGTATGAATGTGAGTTAGGGACCTTAGACTGTACACCCCTTGAGGGTTAGGGACTGATGTGATTGTACAATATATATGTAAAGCTCTGCGTAAATTGACAGCGCTATATAAGTACATGAAATAAATAATAATAGGCTTAAAGTGGTAGTAAAGTCCACTTTTAGATTTATACCTAGAAGTGAGCCTATAATAAGGCTTACCTGTACGTACAGTAAATATCTCCTAAAAATAAATGGAATATTAGGAATGGGTTTTTTAGGTGCATATATTCTACTCCAACACAACATTGATTAAAATGTTAGAATTTATTTTGCGATTCAAGAAGTTTATTCAGGTTTTAGAAAACAGACAAAAAAACAACATACTAAAACATGTCATTGCATAGTCAAAGCCAAAAACGTAAGAAAGTGAAAGTTTCCCATGGGAGAACCTAACAGGGGTCTCCAAACTATGGCCCAACAGGTGTTGAGGAACTGCAAGTCCCATGAGGCCTTGCAAGACTCTGACAGCCACAGGTAATACTTCCAGAGGCATGGTGGGACTTGTAATACTTCAACAGCTAGTGGGCCATAGTTTGGAGACCCCTAAAAGATACAGTAGAACAAGGCCAGAGCCATTAACCTGTATGTATACACAGAATAAAACAATACAGAGAGGCCTCGTATCCTCGTTTTTAGATGGTAAGAGGAGTCATGATGGATCCCAGTACAAGTCCTTACAGAATAAACGTTTATTGAACAACTAGATGTAAGGTTAGGAATATACCATCAGTAAAGTAAGGGTGGGGAAGTGATGGGCTTGTAGTGAAGGGACTGCAGATGCGCAGAGAGAGAAAAAAAAAATGGGGGTAAGAAGGGGGGGGGGGGAGAATAGAGGAAGATTTAGATCAAAGAAGGATGAATTGTCCCTAGACATTTTTATTCTCTTAAAGAGCCATGGGGTGACAGCAGGAAGGGGTTAAAGCAAGCTATTCCATACCAGAGGAAGTGAATCTTTATTTTTTTTTTTTTTCTTAACCAGTTTATGTGCCCAAACGTCCTTGGATGGGAAGAATGATATCTTGGTCATCTTTAGACCAGCAATTCTGCTGAATTGTTTTTACAGGATGCAGAAGGGTGTTTCACTGCCCGCTGCATTTACTGGGCTCTTCAGTGCTATTAGAGAGCCCAGTAGGGATGCGTCCCGCAGCATTTTTTTCCTGAGACACAGTGGGAGGAACAGATGTCATAAAGGCTTTTAATTCGTTGCCATGCCATGTTGGGTATCTATTTACTCATCAAGACACCATCCTTAATAGTTTGCCAGAAATGTGGGTATTAATATTGTGTTTTTGTGCATTTGAATTGTGTTTGCATGTGATATAAAAAATTTCAAAACCCACCATTGTATTCTCCAGTGCCTCTGCTTAAAAAATATATAATGTTTGGGGGTTCTAATGTAGCAGAGGAATATCAGAATTGGCCTGGACTGGAAGTTGTTAATTTCTTTTTTTTTTCAAAACTACATTAAAAACAAATGTACAAAAACACATGAGATCACAGTAACCGGGAAAAAGTAAATATAAAAAACTAGACATAAACATGTAAAAGTATGAGGAAGTGAATCTTTAAGTGTGTTCTATCTTTGTTTGGTCTGTAGTGGAGGATAATGATATTGGTGGTCTTGTCACTGTATGATGTACTGACTGCCCTCTTCCAATTGCAGCACGGGTTCAGCGATGTGAAGATAGAGGACACTGCGAAGGGTCACATCGTCCACTTACAAGAGGCCGATACTCTCATCCAGTTCGAGGAAGACTCCACCCATATCATCTGCGAGCACGACGAACGACTCCGGGTTCGTCTTAGGGACATGGTACTGAAATTCTTGCAGAAATTTTAGACTGACCACCGTTCCAGATCTCCGAGAAGGTACAATTTTTGAACATTGGACTGTATTCCTAAAGTTGGCATCCAGGGCGAGGTCTATCACTCAGTTGCTGTCTATTTGATGGACAGACAATGGTGTTCATAGTAAATTGTCCTTTTAAGAGGATCTTTAAACCTGTGTAAATGTGCATACGTGTACAGATTTGTGTAATTACATGTATTTTTATCTCCAAATGTCGTCTGGTTTTTTTTTTTGTTTTTTTGTAATATTTTCATTGTAAAGGGATAGGTTCACCTTTAGTAGCATGTTACATATTTAGGATGTAACATGTTACTAGTGCAGCCCCCCTGTTCACTTTTCCATCCCCCATCGTGACAGCGAGCAGAGGTTCTTCTCCCCAATCCTGCGGTTACATTTATAAAATGCAGGAGTCTGTGAATGAATAAACTGCAAGTCCCATCCGCCACTGCAGCAGACAGACTTGTAGTATCAATGAACTGCGAGCAAGCTGACCAGCATGCTTGTAGTTCATTCACACTGCCTACAGCTCAGGAACTGCCTGCCTATATGGAGAGCTCCTGGAACACTATGCACATTTATTTTATTTTTTTTTAACTTGGCTTATTAATCCTTTTGCTGCCAGAGCTGTGTTTTTTTTTTTTTTGTTTTTTTTTTTTTGTTTTTTTTTAAATCATTTTAGGCCTGAAGATTGCATAAAACCCCCCGAAATATTTATTTTCTGAAATCAGACACCCTAGAGAATAAACTAGTGGTAGTCCAATTTTTTATCTTACATGATATTACTGCAAAGATCGGTGGTATTTCTGTAATAGGTGACAATTGGAGAACTAACCCTACATAGAGATTGCATTTCAAACTGAACAGTGGGAGTCCGCAGAAGAGGTGCAAAAAGCCCAACTAATAGATCTCTTAAAGTGAATAGATGCATAATATGAGTCAATATATGTGTTCTCTAATGTCAAAATCCCATTCTATATACAGACAGTCCCCGAGTTACAGATATCCGACTTACATACAACTCGTACTTAGGACTGGAGGCAGCATGACGTCACTCTGGTCCAGGAATCCCCCGGGCGGCCATTTTGCTGTTCCCTGCATGCTAACACCTACTGTCCGGCGGACCTGTCAGCAAACCCACATCATGCATGAGCAGTTAACCTTTCCCTATGCTATCCAGAACATAAAAATAAGTGAATTTGTACCTGTCCCAGCTTACATACAGATTCAGTTTAGGAACAAACCTACAGAACCTGTCTTGTTTGTAACCTGGGGACTTCCTGTACTCACTAAAATAAACAATGCTGGTATATGTCCAGAGGGGGGCACCACCCCTCAACACACTGGCCTTGGGTACTGCATTATCATTATCATTATTATTATTATTATTATTATACAGGATTTATATGGCGCCAACAGTTTGCTCAGCACTTTATAATGTAACGGGAGACAATACAGCAACAATACAGTTCAATACAAGAGGATTAGGAGGGCCTGATCCTGGGAGCTTACAATCATGACATGTTGGTTCTAAAAAATGCCAAAAAAGCATTTATATAATCATCCACAAATATTAGCATCTCGCATATAACATTTTCTGAAGAGCCTTTTCTCAAAAAGGTGTTAAACCCAAAATCAAAAAATTTATATATTGTACCTTACCAATTATATGTGGTGGCTGCATCATTTTTCTATTCTTTGGCTTTTCCCCTTCTGTTTTTACCTGGTGATCTGGCCAATACCACACCACCTGTGTTGGAACACCTCCACTCTGGAGGAGTGAGCACAGAAGGCATAGCATAGAGCAGCATTATCAGTCTGGGGGGAGGGGAGGGTTAAATGTAGCGGATTGAGAACGAATAACAAATTGAAGCCAAACTCCAGCTCACACTTTATAGTCAGTTACAGCAGTTTTTTTCCGTTTTGGATAAAGGTTATACATGAATAAATAAAAACTGATCATTGTAAGCACCCCTGCCAGTGGTAAATACTTTGTTTCATCCATGTAAACTGATACATTCCTCACTGTATCCTGAAATTGCCATAAAATGGGGATATATTTTAAAAACCTCCCGAAATATCCGTCATTAAAGGTAGGTATAGTCCAAAAACTTGAATCCCCAAAAAAATATAATATCCACTTCCATAAAGTCTGGTTATACTGGAGAGGTTTTCCCCCAAGGCAGGAAGGGAAATTAAATCTACCCAATGGACACGCGCACATGCACACGCAAACACACACACACTTTGATATGGGGTTCTCAAGTGAGGCCTTCAACTCACCAGGGCTGCACATACCATTTAGAGAATATTCAATGTCAGACAGCAGACATGACATGGGATATAGTCAAAGACTCTGAACATGACACAAGATATGGTCAGAGACTACAGACATGATAGAAGAGTTGTATAGAGACTGCAGACACGGCACAGCAGATGATCACAGACTGCAGACACGGCACAGCAGATGATCACAGACTGCAGACACGGCACAGGAGATGGTCAGAGACTGCAGACGCGGTACAAGAAGTGGTCAGTCACTGCAGACATGGCATATGAGATGGTCAGAGACTGTGGTCATGATACATGAGATGGTCAGAGACTGCGGACATGGTATAGGAGATGGTCATAGAGTGCAGGAATGGTATATGAGATGGTTAGAGACTGCAGACATGATACAAGAGGTGGTCAGACACTGAGTACATGGTATATGAGATGGTCAGAGACTGCAAACACAATACAAGAGATGTTCAGAGATTGTGGACATGATGCAGGAGATGTTCAGAGACTGCAGACAAGGCATAGGAGATGGTCAGGGACTGCAGTCTTGATAGAGGAGATAGTCAAAGAGTGCATGAATGGTACATAAGATGGTCAGAGACTGCAGACATAGTACAAGAGGTGGTCATTAGCTGTTTTTACATAGTATATAATATGGTCAGAGACTGCAAACATGGTACAGGAGACGGTCAGAGACTGTGGACATGGTACAGGAGACGGTCAGAGACTGCGGACATGGTACAGGAGACGACCAGAGACTGCGGACATGGTACAGGAGATGGTCCGAGACTGTGGACATGATAGAGGAGACAGTCAAAGAGTGCAGGAATTGTATATGAGATGGTCAGAGACTGCAGACATGATACAAGAGGTGGTCAAACACTGCTTACACCGTATACGAGATGGTCAGAGACTGTGGACATGTTATATGAGATGGTCAGAGACTGAAAACCTGATACAAGAGATGTTCAGAGACTGCAGACATGATAGAGGAGATGGTCATAGAGTGCAGGAATGGTATATGAGATGGATAGAGACTGCAGACATGATACAAGAGTTAGTCAGAGACAGGACTCATGATACAAGAGCTGTTTAGAGACTGTGGACATGGTATATGAGATGGTCAGAGACCAGAAATAAATGAATAAGTTATTCCAAAAAAATGCTCTGCAAGCACAGTGGAAATGCACACAAACACGCATGCAGAAACGCACAGTAAATACAGAGATTGGGGTGTGAATGAGCCTTTTATGAGTTGCTGGTAAGGATATCCATAGACAAAAAAGAAAAAAAATCTTTGTAGATCTGCAACAAATTTCACCAAATGCCATTTAGGTGTCCTCATTATAAAAAAAAATACATTTAGGTATACTTATTTAAAAAAAAAAAAAAAACTTAAAAAAATACAATTGGCAGACATTCATACAGCATTAAACAGATAAGGATCTTTATTTTCAGTCGGGTGTCCTTTTTGAATTTGCTGGCACTGTGCCCTAAATAACTGTTGTCATTTTGTTTGTTTTTAAATAAAGATATGCTTGTGTTGAATGGAGTCTGTTGGCAGTTATTTCCCTGCATGTCACTCTAAGCCCCGCCCACTTCACTGTGATGTCATCAACAGATTCTAAAAATAGAATCGTGCAGCAGCTTCAGTCATTCTCTTTGTATCTTGCGATCAAAGAGAAAGCGATTTCTGCGTCTCTGGTGTTTCATTATCTGACACTGCTCAGTGTTGGAAAATGACATATTTTCAGAGAGTGAAGACGGAAAGAAGAGTTCCTCTGAACAACAACAAAGAGGAACATGCGGACATGGTGAACCTCTTTCCAGAGGATCACCAGCACATTGAAAAGACGAATACCACCTCCTCACCAAAAATGAGGGGGTGGAAGGCATTTACGCGTGGATTAAGGAGAGTTGTCAGATGTATTTGCCCCTGTTGTGCCAAACAGGGGAAGAAGATGGATGCAACAGGTAAGGATTGTGACAGTGACATCTAATGGAAGGCTCTGCCATAGAACATTATGGACGTCACTATCTTTTAAATATCTGAATTATACCCCACAAATCGACAATTTATACATCATTTCACCAACATTTCTACCAAAAACACACATTAGTATTTTAGGGAGAATGGATGCCCTGGGTATTGCTCTATATACATATACTAGCATCACTAATACATACACGTACCGGGATCCCTGCTATATACACGTACCGGGATCCCTGCTATATACACCTACCAGGATCTCTGATATATACACCTACCGGGATCTCTGCTATATACACATACCGGGATCCCTGCTATATACACGTATCGGGATCCCTGCTATATACACGTACCGGGATCCCTGCTATATACACGTACCGGGATCCCTGCTATATACACGTACCGGGATCCCTGCTATATACACATACCGGGTTGCCTGCTATATACACATACCGGGTTGCCTGCTATATACACCTACCGAGGTCCTTGCTATATACACCTACCGGGGTCCCTGCTATATACACGTACCAAGATTTCTGCTATATACGCCTACCGGGATCTCTGCTATATACGCCTACCGGGATCCCTGCTATATACACGTACCGGGGTCCCTGCTATATACACGTACCGGGATCCCTGCTATATACACATACCGGGATCCCTGCTATATACACATACCGGGATCCCTGCTATATACACCTACCGGGATCCCTGCTATATACACCTACCGAGATCTCTGCTATATACACCTACCGGGATCCCTGCTATATACACCTACCGGGATCCCTGCTATATACACGTACCGGGATAATTGCTATATACACGTACCGGGGTCCCTGCTATATACACCTACCGGGATCCCTGCTATGTACACGTACCGAGATCTCTGCTATATACACCTACCGGGGTCCCTGCTATATACACATACCGGGATAATTGCTATATACACCTACCGGGATCTCTGCTATATACACGTACCGAGATCCCTGCTATATACACGTACCGGGATCCCTGCTATATACACGTACCGGGATCCCTGCTATATACACGTACCGAGATCTCTGCTATATACACCTACCGGGATCTCTGCTATATACACCTACCGGGATCTCTGCTATATACACCTACCGGGATCTCTGCTATATACACCTACCGGGATCTCTGCTATATACACCTACCGGGGTCCCTGCTATATACACGTACCAAGATTTCTGCTATATACGCCTACCGGGATCCCTGCTATATACACCTACTGGGGTACCTGCTATATGCACCTACCGGGGTCCCTGCTATATACACCTACCGGGGTCCCTGCTATATACACCTACCGGGATCCCTGCTATGTACACGTACCGGGATCCCCGCTATGTACACGTACCGAGATCTCTGCTATATACACCTACCGGGGTCCCTGCTATATACACCTACCGGGGTCCCTGCTATATACACCTACCGGGGTCCCTGCTATATACACCTACCGGGGTCCCTGCTATATACACCTACCGGGGTCCCTGCTATATACACCTACCGGGGTCCCTGCTATATACACCTACCGGGGTCCCTGCTATATACACATACCGGGGTCCCTGCTATATACACCTACCGGGGTCCCTGCTATATACACCTACCGGGATCTCTGCTATATACACCTTCCGTGATCTCTGCTATATACACCTCCCGGGGTCCCTGCTATATACACGTACCGAGATCTCTGCTATATACACGTACCGAGATCTCTGCTATATACACCTACCGGGGTCCCTGCTATGTACACGTACCGGGATCCCTGCTATGTACACGTACCGGGATCCCCGCTATGTACACGTACCGAGATCTCTGCTATATACACCTACCGAGATCCCTGCTATATACACCTACCGGGATCCCTGCTATATACACGTACCGAGATCTCTGCTATATACACCTACCGGGGTCCCCGCTATATACACCTACCGGGATCCCTGCTATATACACGTACCGAGATCCCCGCTATATACACGTACAGAGATCTCTGCTAAATACACGTACCGGGATCCCTGCTATGTACACTAACCGGGATCCCTGCTATGTACACTAACCGGGATCCCTGCTATGTACACCTACCGAGATCCCTGCTATGTACACGTACCGAGATCCCTGCTATGTACACCTACCGGGGTCCCTGCTATGTACACCTACCGAGATCCCTGCTATATACACCTACCGGGATCCCTGCTATATACACATACCGAGATCCCTGCTATATACACCTACCGAGATCCCTGCTATATACACCTACCGGGATCCATGCTATATACACGTACCGAGATCTCTGCTATATACACCTACCGGGGTCCCCGCTATATACACCTACCGAGATCTCTGCTAAATACACGTACCGGGATCCCTGCTATGTACACTAACCGGGATCCCTGCTATGTACACCTACCGAGATCCCTGCTATGTACACCTACCGAGATCCCTGCTATGTACACCTACCGAGATCCCTGCTATGTACACCTACCGAGATCCCTGCTATGTACACCTACCGGGATCCCTGCTATGTACACCTACCGGGATCTCTGCTATATACACCTACCGGGATCTCTGCTATATACACCTACCGGGATCCCTGCTATATACACGTACCGAGATCTCTGCTATATACACCTACCGGGGTCCCTGCTATGTACACCTACCGGGATCTCCGCTATGTACACCTATCGGGATCCCCGCTATGTACATATACCGAGATCTCTGTTATATAATAATACTGGGACCCCTGCTATATACACGTACCGAGATCTCTGCTATATACACGTACCGGGATCCCCGCTATGTACACGTACCGGGATCCCCGCTATGTACACGTACCGGGATCCCCGCTATGTACACGTACCGGGATCCCCGCTATGTACACGTACCGGGATCCCCGCTATGTACACCTATCGGGATCCCGGCTATGTACATATACCGAGATCTCTGTTATATAATAATACTGGGACCCCTGCTATATACACGTACCGAGATCTCTGCTATGTACACGTACCGGGATCCCCGCTATGTACACCTATTGGGATCCCGGCTATGTACATATACCGAGATCTCTGTTATATAATAATACTGGGACCCCTGCTATGTAGACATACCGGCATCCCTGCTATATACACGTACCGGGATCCCCGCTATATACACGTACCGAGATCTCTGCTATATACACATTCTGGGATCCCTGCTATACACACGTACCGAGATCCCTGCTATGTACACTAACCGGGATCAATGCTATGTACACGTACCGAGATCTCTGCTATGTACACGTACCGGGATCCCTGCTATGTACACCTACCGGGATCCCTGCTATGTACACCTACCGGGATCCCTGCTATGTACACCTACCGGGGTCCCTGCTATGTACACCTACCGGGGTCCCTGCTATGTACACTTACCGAGATCCCTGCTATATACACCTACCGGGATCTCTGCTATAAACACCTACCGAGATCCCTGCTATGTACACCTACCGAGATCCCTGCTATGTACACCTACCGAGATCCCTGCTATGTACACATACCGAGATCTCTGCTATATAATAATACTGGGACCCCTGCTATGTAGACATACCGGCATCTCTGCTATATACACGTACCGAGATCTCTGCTATATACACGTACCGGGATCCCCGCTATGTACACCTACCGGGATCCCCGCTATGTACACCTATCGGGATCCCGGCTATGTACATATACCGAGATCTCTGTTATATAATAATACTGGGACCCCTGCTATGTAGACATACCGGCATCCCTGCTATATACACGTACCGAGATCTCTGCTATGTACACGTACCGGGATCCCCGCTATGTACACGTACCGGGATCCCCGCTATGTACACCTATCGGGATCCCGGCTATGTACATATACCGAGATCTCTGTTATATAATAATACTGGGACCCCTGCTATGTAGACATACCGGCATCCCTGCTATATACACGTACCGGGATCCCCGCTATATACACACGTACCGAGATCTCTGCTATATAATAATACTGGGACCCTTGCTATGTAGACATACCGGGATCCCTGCTATATACACGTACCGAGATCTCTGCTATATACACATTCTGGGATCCCTGCTATATACACATACCGAGATCTCTGCTATATAATAATACTGGGACCCCTGCTATGTACATGTACCGGCATCCCCGCTATATACACGTACCGAGATCTCTGCTATATAATAATACTGGGACCCCTGCTATATACACGTACCGAGATCTCTGCTGTATACACCTACCGGGATCCCTATTATATATTAATACTGGGATCCCTGCTATACACACCAGAGTCACTGCTATAAATACATATACTGGGGGTCACTGCTATACAGTATATACTGTATGTCTTGGTGTCATTGCTAACTATACATTCCCCTGGGCCACTACTATATACATTGTACACATACAAGGGTCACCGATACGTGGTTATTGGGGTTTTTTTTTTTGTTTTGTTTTTTTTACTGATTAACTGTCAGAGATTAGTTAAGGGTTAAGTTTAAAGCCCAACTCCAGGATCCCCTTTCCCCCAGCTCCAGATTGAAGGGGAGCATTGCAGTATGAGCTGACAGAGAAAAAAAAAAGTTTGCCTGGGGTTATTCTTAAAGGTTAGCTTTAAAGTTCAAAGATGTACGGTCAGAGCTGATTTATGCTTTGGATGTCATGTAAATAGGTGATGCTTTTTTCTAGCAGTAGGTTAACGGTTAGGTGTAGTGTGAGGGTTCAGTGTTTGGGTCAGGCATTTGATTGGCTTATGGGTTACGTCAAAGGTTGAAATACTTCATCCTTATCTTAAAATTCACACTCCAAGAACTGGCTCCCAGGCCCAAAAGTCACCATGTTACCCATGTAGATGGAGAATTGCAAACCAGAAACCTTTATTGTACAGTAACAAACATGAATCAGACGATTTACGTGATGCAGATCACATTCACTTACAGAAGGTTAAAATGTGAATTTTTCTTTCTCACCCTAGGAAATGACGACTCAATCACCAGCATCAAGAAGACATTGGATCCAGCTATCATCGACAAGAAGCCAACTTCAGGGGCTGTATTGCTCAGCACCAGGAGGCCATTGGCTCTAGCCAGCAATGAAAACAGAACTAATGAAGCTATCATCGACAAGAAACCAACTCCACAGGCATTGGATCCAGCTATCAATGGCAAGAAGCCAACTTCAGGTGCCGTATTGCTCAGCACCAGGAGGCCATTGGCTCTAGCCAGAAATGAAAACAAAACTGATGAAACTATCATCGACAAGAAACCAACTCCACAGGCATTGGATCCAGCTATCAATGGCAAGAAGCCAACTTCAGGGGCTGTATTGCTCAGCACCAGGAGGCCATTGGCTCTAGCCAGCAATGCAAACAAACCTGATGAAGCTATCATCGACAAGAAACCAACTCCACAGGCATTGGATCCAGCTATCAATGGCAAGAAGCCAACTTCAGGTGCCGTATTGGTCAGCACCAGGAGGCCATTGGCTCTAGCCAGCAATGCAAACAAACCTGATGAAGCTATCATCGACAAGAAACCAACTCCACAGGCATTGGATCCAGCTATCAATGGCAAGAAGCCAACTTCAGGGGCCGTATTGGTCAGCACCAGGAGGCCATTGGCTCTAGCCAGCAATGAAAACAAAACTGATGAAGCTATCAGAACCAGCACACCATCCCTACCAGCCCTATGTACCAGCTCTGAGTCAAGTCCTTTATGCTTGGCCAGCTTTACATTCCATTCTTTACTCGGAGAAGGAGGTTTCGGAAAGGTCAGTGATCAGGCTGAATTTCCTATAGTTTGGTCATGAAGTTGTCCACCATGTAGACTTTCTTTATGACAATATGTACCCATTACTGTATCTACCTAGTTGACACTTGATCCTAGATCCAAACTGTGCTGAAAGTAATCCTTGCAGCTTAATTCTTTTTAACATGTTAATGTATGCACAATGCATGAATCTAATGTGAACTCGGCTTGCCATACATGAATCAAAATTTGGCCGGTTCAGTAGGGACTGGCTGAATTTCAGTCCATGTGTAGCCACTGCGGTTCAAGAGAAGTTGCTCTACTTTTTGACTTCTGTTCAACTGCGCCATCAGATAAAAGCCACTCAATCAACACTGCGGGCAATAGGCTGCAGTGCTGATCTGTGTATTCTGACAATGTAGGAGTCTCCCTGCTGGCAGAATACAATAGAGCAGCGTGGAGTATTCCATTATCCACATTGAATGTGTGAATGGGGGCATTGGCTCAGATTTTTAAGGCTGAACTAAAAAAGCTGAACCACGTATTGTCAGGTTAAGCCCCAAATATCTGTGAACAGTGCAGGAAATAGTTATTGTCTTATGATCATGGTTAGCTACCCTCGAGACCCTCGAGGAGGACACGGCTTGATCTGTGCATGACTTGACCAACAGCAATCACCAGCCTGCACCATTATTCTACCATACTAATAATGTTTTTCTTTCTTCTACAGGTGTGGTTAGCTTCTCATGCTACCAGTGACATGCAACTTGCCGTCAAGTTGGTGAAAAAGAGACGTCTGGCTGGTAAAAACAAATGTGAGCTCATGGCAGAGCTTAATGTGCTACAGATGGTCAGACACAACCTTTTCTTCACCCATCTGTTTGGTGCCTTTCAAACAAATGTAAGTAATCTTCCCCATTCTAACCAAAGGTAGAGAATGTTATATGGGGCTTGACCACCCCCGCACTGTCTGCCTCTAAAAAGTACCCCACCAAATCCTGGATATCTATCGTGTAACCCTTATCTTTTCCTTTTATTTTCAAACAGAAATATCTCGTATTTGTGATGGATTATATGAGCGGAGGAGACCTAGAGAATTTCATAAATACTGCAGCACCAGTTCCTGTAAGCACCATCCAAATCCTTGCAGCAGAATTAATACTCGGACTGCAATACCTCCACAGGGCAGGCATCGTACACAGGTAAGAGTTTGAATCATAAAATTAACCATGGACTAAATGAAGGGTGACAACGCCGAAATTGCTATTTTTAGTTATGGCTAAAATTGTAAAATCATTGCCTGGCTTCTTCTGATCCATAGTAATAGAATGATAGCATTTCCTATTTCTATCCTTCATCAAATTTACAGAAGACAGAACACACACACACACACACTATATATATATATATGTTTTATCTTTTACTCTAGGACAGTGGTCTCCAAACTGTGGCCCGTGCGATAAATGTGACCCTTGGGGTACTGATGCGAAGCACTATTCTTCCCAATAACACCAACAATAATAGCACCATTCCTCCTACTGACAGTGGGGTAATATTCCTTTCACTGACACCAACAATGGAGAACTATTCCTCCCACTGACACCAATGATGGTGCACTATTCCACCCACTGACATCAATAATGGAGTGCTAGCCCTCCCACTGACACCAACAATGGGGCACTTTTTCCTCCTACCGACACCATTAATTGGGACACTTTTCCTTCCACTGACACCAATGATGGAGCACTTTTCCTTCTATTGATACCAATGATGGGACACTATTCCTCCCACTGATACCAATGATGGGACACTATTCCTCCCACTGATACCAATGATGGGACACTATTCCTCCCACTGATACCAATGATGGGACACTATTCCTCCCACTGATACCAATGATGGGGCACTATTCCTCCCACTGACACCAATGATGGGGCACTATTCCTCCCACTGATACCAATGATGGAGCACTTTTCCTTCTATTGATACCAATGATGGGACACTATTCCTCCCACTGATACCAATGATGGAGCACTTTTCCTTCTATTGATACCAATGATGGGACACTATTCCTCCCACTGATACCAATGATGGGACACTATTCCTCCCACTGATACCAATGATGGGGCACTATTCCTCCCACTGATACCAACGATGGGGCACTATTCCTCCCACTGATACCAACGATGGGACACTTTTCCTTCCATTGACACCAATGATGGGACACTATTCCTCCCACTGATACCAATGATGGGACACTATTCCTCCCACTGATACCAATGATGGGACACTATTCCTCCCACTGATACCAATGATGGGACACTATTCCTCCCACTGATACCAATGATGGGGCACTATTCCCCCCACTGATACCAATGATGGGGCACTATTCCTCCCACTGATACCAATGATAGGGCACTATTCCTCCCACTGATACCAATGATGGGACACTATTCCTCCCACTGATACCTATGATGGGGCACTATTCCTCCCACTGATACCAATGATAGGGCACTATTCCTCCCACTGATACCAATGATGGGACACTATTCCTCCCACTGATACCAATGATGGGACACTATTCCTCCCACTGATACCAATGATGGGGCACTATTCCTCCCACTGATACCAATGATGGGGCACTATTCCTCCCACTGATGCCAATGATGGGGCACTATTCCTCCCACTGATACCAATGATGGGGCACTATTCCTCCCACTGATACCAATGATGGGGCACTATTCCTCACACTGATACCAATGATGGGGCACTATTCCTCCCACTGATGCCAATGATGGGACACTATTCCTCCCACTGATGCCAATGATGGGACACTATTCCTCCCACTGATACCAATGATGGGACACTATTCCTCCCACTGATACCAATGATGGGGCACTATTCCTCCCACTGACACCAATGATGGGGCACTATTCCTCCCACTTACATCAGTGATGGAGCACAATTCTTCCTCCTGCTGAGTACAAACCACTATGTCAGGTTTTATTACTCCCACTGACCACCAAGCCCGAGACATTGTCTACTCCCATTGGACACAGCCTGGCCCCCTTAAAGCCTAAAGGATACTGGCCCTTTCTTTAGAAAGTTTGGAGATCCGTGCCCTAGAATCAATCTAATACGTGTATTATTGTGTGATATGTACTAACTGTTTTATCTCCTTACAGGGACATTAAGCCAAAAAACATATTCCTGACTAGCGCAGGCCATGTAAAGATTGGCGATTTTGGACTGGCAGTAATAGACGTCTTCAAAAAGAAGAAGATTGAAGGACGTTGTGGCACTCGATTATATTGGGCCCCAGAGGTAAGAAACTGTCTGATTTAATGTTAGCATTTATCTAGATACACAGCTCTTCATTATTTGGTATTGACAGTGTCTCATCATTCTTCTCTTTTGTTTCTACAGCTCTGGCGCCGTTTGCCGTATGATGCCATGATAGACTACTTCGCACTGGGAATTTTACTGTACAATATGGCGTTTGGTGTACACCCATTCAGTGAATATTTCACGAGCAGATCAGTGTTGAAGTTTGCGGTTACTAAGTTACACCCAGAGTATCCCCACAAGATTGATGTTAACCTTGTGGGCCTCATTAAAAAGGTAAGTTTATACAGTTCTTTATACAAGGGACACAGCACACAGAAGGAAAAAGAAAAGTTGTAAGAATTTTTCTCAGGACAGGCTTACATTAGCATAATAGACACCCCATGCCTGATGGAAGAACTATACTGACTGTCGACTGCGGCAGTGGGGATAGGTTTTTATTGAAGCGGAGCTCCACCAAAAAAGAGAAGCTTTGCTTGTAATCCTCCACCCCCACCGCCACATTTGGCAATTTGTGGGGGGAGTGGGTACCTGGTTTTGACAGGTACCCACTCTAACTTCCAGCAGTGAACTGAGACAGAAGTTTGGTCCTCCGCCCCCCGCAGTGTTCTGGGACACATCACAGATCCCAGAAGACTGCAGGACCAATCTCAGGGTGCAGTGCGACTCGAGCATGCACAGAAGGAAACTGGCTGTGAAGCCACAAGGCTTCACTTCCAGTTTCCCTCACTTGAAATGCCCGGCGACAGGAACCCAGAGGCTAGTGAAGTACTAGCCTAGGTGACAACAGTGCTAAACCCCTGAACAGGTAAGTGCCCCTAAATTAAGAGTCAGCAGCTACAGTATGTGTAGCTGCTGACTTTTAATTTTTTGAGGAGGAACCTGGACCTCCTCTTTAAAGAGGAGTGATTGGGGTGTGGTAAAAACGTGGCTCAGAAGCATATTTTTATAGTCCCCCCAATTGGGGCCCGAACGTCTTCCATACTATATAATACTATCATGATGGGCATGAATAGAAGGGTTTATTTAGATAGCATTCGGAGCCAAATTTCAAAAAAATGATATTGTCCACTTATTGCTAGTTCATGTTCATAATTTTCTGTTTTTCTTTCTTTACAGCTGCTCTGCAAAAACCCGGCGAAGAGACGAAACGGCCTGAGAGGTCTCCGAAAGCATCCATTTTTAAAGGGGATAAATTGGATTGAGTTGGAGACGGGAACGTTACCTCCATTATTTCATTCACAACCTGTAAGTATATATCTTAAGAGAGGAGTTTAGAAACATTTAGGGGGGGGTACAGGATTTATGGCCCGCTTTCCGTGCACCGCGTTCAGAACACAATGTACTTGCGATCTGCAGTGAGTTTCAATACAATGCTAATGTCACCCCAAACGCAAGGAGTACCATGCAATCCAGTTGCATTGCGTTTTTTTAAAATATGTACTACTTTTGGTGCGTTTCAGTGCGATTCCAGACCATTCAAATAAATGGGCTAAAAATGCACTGCACTCAAATTGCACAGGAATCGCAGAGGAATGCCAGGGGGCAAAGGAAGCACGCTAAAGTTTGTGATCAATGCTATTATTGCATTTACTTGATGTTAACTGTGGGCATGACTACATTTGATTGTTATGGGGGTTGTTTTGCTTTTTGTTCTCCCGATTGTTATATCCACTACCCCCCATTTTCTGTATTCCTCGTATCTTATATATTCAATAAAACTTTATTTTGGAAAAAAAAAAAAGTTTTTGATCAATTGTCCTAACTAGTGAATTAATGTTCATTTATTTTTCTTTCCAGGACGTGAATGCTCCACCACATCAGAAACTCCATATGGATGATATTATGTCTGTGGAAAACCTGGATAGTTTCTCATTTCCAGAAGACCAACAGCATTTCAGCCATTTTTCATTTGTCAGTGAAACATTGAAGATGAATAAATTCCCTCAGTCAGCCGAGTCACCACCACATCAGCGCTGCACCATGGATGGAAGAAGCTCAGCGGCATTATTGAGCCCCCCGTCAGAAAGTATCTCACTGATATCACTGAGCCCCTCATCAGAAAGAATGTCACTGACATCACTGAGTTCTCCATCAGGTTCTTCAGATTTTCTTACTGCCGATGATGATAGCCAGCCATCTATGTCACCAGGTCAGGTGCTGTTCAGAAGCCCTGAGGTAGACTCAGGTTGACAGTATAATCAGGTACCCAGTCAAGGTAAGATATCCAGGGAGTCTCCGCTCACCTCTGGGTGTCACGAAGGAATACTTTCCTTTCGGCATAGCTTGCTGTATAAGGTTTTTGGCCTGGATCAACTGCAGTTATAGTTCCAGCTGCATCTATGCACCTATGTGTCCATCCACACATCGACATTTAGAGGCAGATAAAAAAAAAATCATTTGCACGTTCAGGAACATTTTGGCGGAAAGAAATGCCGCACGTGCCTCAACGGTAGGCGCATTTAGTGCTGAGCGTTCCTTGATTCCAATGGCCAGAATAAAATAATATTCTGGCCATTGGAATGAGTGAACGCCCAAATGTTTGACGTGACTAAACGTGTCTTAACACATTTGCAAAATGTGGGTTAATGCACGTTTTTAAGCTGTTTTTTTCACAGCACTTCAAGGGGGCGGCAGGGGGGAACAATACAGGGAGCATAGGAGGGAACAACAGTACAGGGGACCAGGAGGAAACAGTATAGGGGGGCCAGGAGAGCACACTTCATGGGGGGAAGGGAGGGGGGCAGGGGGGAACAATGCAGGGAGCATAGGAGGGAACAGTACAGGGGACCAGGAGGAAACCGTATAGGGGGGCCAGGAGAGCACAACACTTCATGGGGGGAAGGGAGGGGGGCAGGGGGGAACTATACAAGGAGCATAGGGAACAGTACAGGGGACCAGGAGGAAACCGTATAGGGGGGCCAGGAGAGCACAACACTTCATGGGGGGAAGGGAGGGGGGCAGGGGGGAACTATACAAGGAGCATAGGGAACAGTACAGGGGACCAGGAGGAAACCGTATAGGGGGGCCAGGAGAGCACAACACTTCATGGGGGGAAGGGAGGGGGGCAGGGGGGAACTATACAAGGAGCATAGGAAACAGTACAGGGGACCAGGAGGAAACCGTATAGGGGGGCCAGGAGAGCACAACACTTCATGGGGGGAAGGGAGGGGGAACAATACAGGGAGCATAGGAGGGAACAGTACAGGGGGCCAGGAGAGCACAACACTTCACGGGGGGCTCCACAGCGCCGTGGTAGTACATTGAAAACTACAAGCCCATAGCCACTAAGGCTGTCGGGACTTGTAGGCACTCATTCAGAGAACTCTGTGAATGAGTGACGCGGCCATGTGGGCGGAGCCCCGTACAGCCGCGATGATGTAAAATCTGACAGATTAGTACAGGGAAACTTCTCACCGTACTATCTGTCGGGGGTGGGGGGGCTGAATGAAAAAAATCTAACAGTGTATTGCCAGCGTGGCCTTGATGCAATATCCTTCTTCTACAGTGCTCTCACTGGGCGGCATCGTGTCACTACGTGTACATTCCACAGTTGAGCACATGCGTGTGTCTGGCGGGAAAGGCCTTTCTTGTCCGCTGGAAGTGATGTCACTGAAGGGCACAGAGGTTGTGGGTTGGGGAGTAGTAGGGCATACAAAGGCTGGGCATGAAGGGTGGAGGCAGGGAATGAGCGCAGCATACAGGACACCCTTTGAATAGTTGGTGAAGGAGTTGATTAGCTCATACTTAGAGACAGAACAGACATAACAATGGTAAATGAGTTTTTGAGAGAGATGTTTTTTTGATCTCTGATGTATACGATCGCCTCCAGGGGTCAGGAAGGAATTATTTCCTAGGAGCAGATTACAGCATGTTCTATAAGGGTATTTTTCGGCTTCCTGTGGATCAGCCCTGGACGCGCTGTCTGTGAGAAGAGTCTGGACATTCTGGAGAGGACACTGTGAGAGATTGGGCTGCAAGGAGGAGAAGACGCCTTCGGCTGTGTGAAATACCTTCCCCATTGTGCATACTGAGGTGCTGTGAATAACTGGAGCACTGTAAGTACTAAAGTGCGGTGAGTACTTTGTGACCAGTGAGCAGGAGGAGAGGACAACAAAATCCATGTGATCAGTGAGCAGAAGGAGAGGACCCTGGGGGCTGTGTGATCAGTGAGGGAGAGAGAGGGAAGAGAGAGAGAAACAAGAGAGGGAGAAAGAAGGAAGAGAGAGAGTGAGAAGGAGAGAGGGAAGAGAGAGAGAAACGAGAGGGAGAAAGAAGGAATAGAGAGAGAGAGAGAGAAGGAGAGAGAAACGAGGAGATAAAGAGAGAGGAGAAGGAAGAGAGAGAGGAGAAGGAAGAGAGAGAGGAGAAGGAAGAGAGAGAGAGGAGAAGGAAGAGAGAGAGGAGAAGGAAGAGAGAGAGAGGAGGGAGAAAGAAGGAAGAGAGAGGAGGAGAAGGAAGAGAGAGGAGGAGAAGGAAGAGAGAGGAGGAGAAGGAAGAGAGAGGAGGAGAAGGAAGAGAGAGGAGGAGGGAGAAAGAAGGAAGAGAGAGGAGGAGAGAAGGAAGAGAGAGGAGGAGAAGGAAGAGAGAGAGAGGAGGAGAAGGAAGAGAGAGAGAGGAGGAGAGAGGGAAGAGAGAGGAGGAGGAGAGGGAAGAGAGAGAGGAGAAGGAAGAGAGAGAGAGGCGAAGGAAGAGAGAGAAAGAGGAGAGAGAGGAGAGAAGGAAGAGAGAGGGAGGAGAGAGGGAAGAGAGAGGAGGAGGAGAAGGAAGAGAGAGAAAGGAGAAGAGAGAGGGAGAAAGAAGGAAGAGAGAGGAGGAAGAGAGAGGAGAAAGGGGAGAGAGGGAAGAGAGAGAGGAGGAGAGAGGGAAGAGAGAGAGATGGAGAAAAAGAGGGAAGAGAGAGAGGGACAAAAAGAGAGGGAAGAAGAGAGAGAGGAGGAGGGAGAGAGAGAGGAGGAGAGAGGGAAGAGAGAGAGATGGAGGAAAAGAGAGGGAAGAAGAGAGGGAGAAAGAAGGGAGAGAGAGAGGAGGAGGGAGAAAGAAGGAAGAGAGAGGGAGAAGGAAGGAAGAGAGAGGGAGAAGGAAGGAAGAGAGAGGAGAAGGAAGGGAGAAGAAGAGAGAAAGGGAGAAGAAGAGAGAGGGAGAAGTAGAGAGAGAAGGAGAGGGAGAAGAAGAGAGAGAGGGAGAAACAGAGGGAGAAAGAAGGAAGAGAGAGGGAGAAAGACGGAAGAAGGAGAAATAGAGAAAGAAAGAGAGGGGGAGAAAGGGAGGAGAGAGAGAGAGAGAGAGGGAAGATAGAGAGGGAGAAAAAAGGGCGAAAGAGAGACAGAAGGCGAAAGAAGGAAGAGAGAGAATCATATATACATACATACACTTATTGAGCTCTCTCATTGGAGGGGGGGGGGGGCGTAAAATGTTTGTGTTGCCTAGGGCAGCACAAAGTCTAAATACACAACTGGTGGGGGAAGCTATACCTGGCAGAAAGCAAGGGTCAGGGGGTGCTCTTGTTGTGGGGGAATGTAAGTAGAGTACCTAGGACCAATGCACGTAGGCAGCCAGAATACTAATACAACCTTAGAACAAACAAGGAGGAAATAATATGCGCTTGCACAAAGTTAAAAGGCATGTTCACTAATGCTTGAAGTTAGGTTAATAAAATGGAAGAGCTGGAACATGGATTTCAGCTTCGTGGGAATATCAGTAATCTAGTTGACAGTTTACATGACTGGCTTGCCACTGTCCAGGGAGACAAGATACTTAAAATGGGGGGAGGGGCGTACATGTACGGAAATAAAGGTTTACTAAGGAATATAATAGATGACACGGCTATAAGAAAAGAAGGATGTGGAATCCTTGTGGCTGGAACTTCAAAGGGAAGAAACAAATGATAAATTAATAGTGGATGTATGCTACAAGCCCTCTAACCTGAAGCATTAAGAGACCAATCTGCTCTCACGGTTAGAAACAGTGGTGGGGAAGGGCAATGTTATTCTCATGGGAGACTTCAATTATCGGGGTATTGACTGGGCAGACTCACTCATCGAAGGCTTATCATTTATTGTACTATCCTGGCATTTCAGGCCTCCAAAACTGTGATGGGTAGTCCGAAAATGAAGTGAGGGAATTACGCCCTTTGAAAGCCTGAAGGTGGTCATTGATTTCAGGCTCCCGTATGCAGCTAGGCTCCCAAAAATTCTCACGTGGTATCCCCATACTCAATAGAAGTAGCAATATGTGTTTTGGGGTGTAATTCCACATATAGCCATGGCATGTGTTTAAAAAAAAAAAATGTTGTTTTTCAAAACCTTGTGGAAAAAGATAAAAATCTTCCATGGGTTCAACATGCCTCACAGCAAATTCCAAAAATGTATTATTTGTGAGGTTTTTTTTACTGCCCTGGCATTTTAGCACCTCATGAAATGTGATAAGCAGTCAGAAAGTAAAAGCTGTGTAAATTCCAGAATATAAACCACAGTTTTTGTAAATGCTATAACATTCACATAAACCAATTAATGTACACTTATTGAGATTTTTTTTACCAAAGACATGTAGCAGAATACATTTTGGCCAAAACTTATGACAAAATTTGATTCTGTTGGATTTTTTTATAATAGAAAGTAGAAAATATTTTTAAATAATTTTTTTAAATAAATTAAAAAGCCCAGTGGTGTTCAAATACCACCGAAATAGAGCTCTGTTTGTGTGAAAAGAATTATGTAAAGTTAATTTGAGTACAGTGTTGCATGACTGAGAAATTGCCAATTAACCACTTTCTGTCCGGCCGTTGTATATAAACGGCCGGTCGGTGGCAGTGCAGGGGCGGATGGCCGTTTATAAATGGCCTCCCTGCTTGTGCACACTCCCTGGGAGCACGCAGCACCGCAATCCGGTGCCCACTGTGTCCTTCGGACATAGTGGAACACCGATCGTCATATGGGACCTCTCTACGAGGTCCCGATCATGTGATCACTGATTGGCCAATCAGTGATCACATGCAGAGTAGTAAGCAAGATCTCACATGTGACATCATTGCTTACTACGTGTGAAAACTGTGAATGATCACAGAGGTCACATGGTACAAGACTATTCACAACTGCCTTGTACCATGTGACAAGTTGTGACCAATCACAGCTCACACAGTATTTCTCAATGGCTGCAAGAATACAGCCAGAGAGCAGGAGAAATGATTACTTTTACAGCCTTTATGGGTGTATCAGTGTAAAAAAAAAAAAAAATCTTCATCACCCCCCACAAGTAGTACAGTGTCACCATGTTGAAACTGTACTGCTGCTGGTGGCAGTATGTAAAGAAAAAAAAAAAACAAATAATATCAAAAAATAAAATAAAAATGTAAAAATTTTTAAAAAATTATAATTTTTGGTTCTAAACTAATTTGTTGTTTTTTTTACTAAAAAGATAACTGAATACATTTTGGCCAAGATTTTTGATAAAATAATATTTATTTACAAACTTTTATAAGAAAAAAAACTTTTTTTTTCAAAATGTTTGGACTTTTTCATTTAGCAAAAAAAATTAAAATCCCAGTGGTGAATAAATACCACCAAAATAAAGCTTTACCTGTCTCAAAAAAATACTAAAATATTCGTATGGGTACAGTGTTGCATGACCGCGCAATTGTCATTCAAACTGTGATAGCGCTGAAAATTGGCCTGGACAGGAAGGGGGTAAAAGTGTCCGGACTTGAAGTGGTTAAAGTAGAGCAGTACTTCATAGCAAAAAAATGCTCTGGTCAGGAAGGGGGTAAATCCTTCCGGATCTTAAGTGGTTAAAAAATGTAACACCGACGGGGCAGCGCTGGCATCTCAGCACTACGAAGGCTGCAATAGGAAATGTAGAAGCGTGATCAAAGCAGCTAAAATAGACCACTAGAGAGTCATAGCAAAAGGAGATTTAAAATAAAAATCCAGATTGAGCTGGATGGACTGTTGTCTTTATTCATCCTAACCAACTATGTAACTACTGACAATTTTGCTATAGCTGTTTCCCACTTAAAGCCGAACTTCATCCAAAAGCCGCAAGGAGTCACATCCAGCTTCCCGCAGTAAACATGCCGGCTCTGGGGACGTGAAGACCGATGAAGAAGCGGCCCAGGTGAGGACAGTGCTAGATCCCTGGACAGCTAAGTGTCCTTTTACTAAAAGATGGTAACTACAGTATTACTATTTGTAGCTGCTGACTTTTATTTTTTTTACAAACTGGCTGACCCTCCTTTTTAAGTCAAATAAAAATTTCATAAAAAATAAAAAAAACTGTTTCTAGTTCCTTTCTTTTCTTTATATATTTTTGCTCGTTCATTGGTGTTATAAATTTCAGTGGGTTGGGGGATCTCATCCCCTAAAATGGTTGTAAAACTCAGACAGGGACTATGAACAAAGCATACCCCTCTATAGTGTGTACTTGTCTCAATCCAGAGCACTGTGTCATTTCTCTCGCTGCCTTGTTCCTTTGTTATCTGCATGAGTCACTTCTGACAAGTTTTCCTGACACCAAGAGAAAAATGGTGACGGGAGGGAGCTCCAGCAGATAGCCTCAGCTCTGTTTCTGTGAGCTGTTTGAGGAGGTGTCACTTTCCTCCAATGAACTCTCACCTCAGAGTTCTCATTGAGTTCTGCAGTTTGTAACTTCAGCTCCCCACTCCCTTTTTTCTGACAGCTAAAAGAAGCTGTAGAAATTCTGGACTTTGAAATGATGTAGAGAAGAGGATACTGCAGATAAACAGGTACAACATATATAGGAGGATTTGCTTCATCTCTGTATCACCTAAGGCCAGTCACTACACCGGGTATAGAGCATGTAAGGGTTTACAACTGCTTTAACCCCTTCATGCCGGCACCTCCAGGCCCTTTAAGAGTTTCAGGAGGCGGGGCGGGGTTTTAGGGTTATGTGACCTCTGTGATGCGTCATCACGGCGGTCACATGATCGGGAAAGGTCCCGATTGAAAGAGGAGACCGGGACCTTTCCGTGAGTATCGGACATGTGTGCTGGTAGCGCGCTGTGAGCACATATGTCTTTTTAATAGAACGGAAATGTGCAGCCGCTTGGCATCTAGGCCCAGACACTGGGATGCCGCACATTTGCGTTTGGCCGGCATGAAGAGGTTAATGAACCTCCACATTAGCTGATATTGAGGGCATTGATTTCAGGATGTAGCTTCACAATATGTCGCACGCGGTGGAAAGCACCATACACTTTAATCTACATCTGATTAGAATATTGTTTTTTGGGGGTTTTTTTTTTATTTTTTATTCCTTATTTAGGGAAAGACAAAGGTGACCAATCACAATATCTTAAGCAGTACTGTATCACAGACAAGGCAATTCTACCGAGGGAGTAGAATCGGGAATAGGGTCAACGGCCTCTGTTGGTAGATACATAATGCCATACAAAAATGGTTAGCAATCATTGCATGGAGACAAACCTCACCAACGGGTGTCGCAAGTCTCCCTAAAAAGCTTTAACCACTTGCCACCAAATCATGTACGTGATTGGCTTCAAGTGGTCATACCTGGGTTCTGGCTGCAGCTGTATGCCATAACCCCGGTTTTTTTTTTTTTGTCAGTCGGCAATGCTCTTTCATCTAAAAGCAATCCTAGTGGCTAATTAGCCACTGGATTGGTTTTGCAAGCAGTGGAAGGGGACATTCCCCCCCCACCACCCCCTGTCTCCCGCTGGCACCTTCCCAGGCTCTCCTGTGCATCATATAACTGGGAATACTGACTGATGACAGTATATATATGTATAAAAAAAAAAAAAAAGATTTCTTTCATTTTAGGACTTTTTATTTAATTTGTTTTTGTTTTTTTACTATTTTTTTTTTACACACTGTGATCACAGCAACACAATGTTACCACAGTGTATTACTCTGAGGAGGTAATCAGGATTTTTTTTTTTTTATACACTATGATCGCTTATAACAGTGAAAATCACTGTTGTAAGTAACCATTTTTTCTGAATGAAATCGATTCAGTGTGTACTATTCTGATTAGCTGTGATTGGCCACAGCTAATCACATGGTACATATGGACTGTGATTGGCCCTGCCTGTACAATGTGACCACTGACCAGCATGAATGCACACCATCCATTGTTTACATTTGTCATGTGACCTGCTGTGATTGGTCACAGCAATCACATGGTAAAGGCAACGTGTGACAGATCGCGCCGTAGTGTGTCCTGTATCCACGGTAATGCGTTTCAAAGCTCCTAAACTTCTTTGTCAAACCAATAATAAGGTGTAAGCCGGTACAGCTATATTTAGGGGAGTAATGGCCGGGACCTGCTGATCAGCTGTGTGCAATCACAGCCAAGAGCCCTGCGTTGACAATCAACAGGGAACAATCTCTTTGTTTCTCATCCCTGTAATAACCCCTAACATTGGTGTCGGTAGAATAACCCCCAAAATTCGTTAGTGAGTGCAATAATAACATTGATGACAGTGGACACAATGATAAACCCAACGTTGGTATTAGTGGATGCAGTAGTATCCCCAAACATTGATATCAGTGGATTCAATAATAACCCCCAACATTCATGTCAGTGAGTGCAATAATAACCCCCAACATTCATGTCAGTGAGTGCAATAATAACCCCCAACATTCATGTCAGTGAGTGCAATAATAACCCCCAACATTGATGACAAAGGACACAATAATATTCCCAACATTGGTATCAGTGGAGGCAATAATCCCTAACATTGATGTCAGTGATTGCAATAATAAGCCCTAACATTGGTATCAGTGAGTGCAATAATAACCCTAACATCGGTGTCCGTAGACACAATAATAACCCCCTGCATTCAAGTCAGTGAGTGCAATAATAATCCCCTGCATTCATGTCAGTGAGTGCAATAATAACCCCTGCATTCAAGTCAGTGAGTACAATAATAATCCCCTGCATTCATGTCAGTGAGTGCAATAATAACCCCTGCATTCAAGTCAGTGAGTGCAATAATAACCCCCTGCATTCATGTCAGTGAGTGCAATAATAACCCCTGCATTCATGTCAGTGAGTACAATAATAACCCCTGCATTCAAGTCAGTGAGTACAATAATAACCCCTGCATTCAAGTCAGTGAGTACAATAATAACCCCCTGCATTCATGTCAGTGAGTGCAATAATAACCCCCTGCATTCATGTCAGTGAGTGCAATAATAACCCCTGCATTTAAGTCAGTGAGTACAATAATAATCCCCTGCATTCATGTCAGTGAGTGCAATAATAATCCCCTGCATTCATGTCAGTGAGTACAATAATAATCCCCTGCATTCATGTCAGTGAGTACAATAATAATCCCCTGCATTCATGTCAGTGAGTGCAATAATAACCCCCTGCATTCATGTCAGTGAGTGCAATAATAACCCCCTGCATTCATGTCAGTGAGTGCAATAATAACCCCTGCATTCAAGTCAGTGAGTACAATAATAATCCCCTGCATTCATGTCAGTGAGTGCAATAATAACCCCCTGCATTCATGTCAGTGAGTACAATAATAATCCCCTGCATTCATGTCAGTGAGTGCAATAATAACCCCTGCATTCAAGTCAGTGAGTACAATAATAATCCCCTGCATTCATGTCAGTGAGTGCAATAATAATCCCCTGCATTCAAGTCAGTGAGTACAATAATAATCCCCTGCATTCATGTCAGTGAGTGCAATAATAACCCCTGCATTCAAGTCAGTGAGTGCAATAATAACCCCCTGCATTCATGTCAGTGAGTGCAATAATAACCCCTAACAGTCATGTCAGTGAGTGCAGTAATAATCCCCTGCATTCATGTCAGTGAGTGCAATAATAACCCCTGCATTCAAGTCAGTGAGTGCAATAATAACCCCCTGCATTCATGTCAGTGAGTGCAATAATAACCCCTGCATTCAAGTCAGTGAGTACAATAATAATCCCCTGCATTCATGTCAGTGAGTGCAATAATAACCCCTGCATTTAAGTCAGTGAGTACAATAATAATCCCCTGCATTCATGTCAGTGAGTGCAATAATAATCCCCTGCATTCATGTCAGTGAGTGCAATAATAACCCCCTGCATTCATGTCAGTGAGTGCAATAATAACCCCCTGCATTCATGTCAGTGAGTGCAATAATAACCCCCTGCATTCATGTCAGTGAGTGCAATAATAACCCCCTGCATTCATGTCAGTGAGTGCAATAATAACCCCCTGCATTCATGTCAGTGAGTGCAATAATAACCCCTGCATTCAAGTCAGTGAGTACAATAATAATCCCCTGCATTCATGTCAGTGAGTGCAATAATAACCACCTGCATTCATGTCAGTGAGTGCAATAATAACCCCTGCATTCAAGTCAGTGAGTACAATAATAATCCCCTGCATTCATGTCAGTGAGTGCAATAATAATCCCCTGCATTCATGTCAGTGAGTGCAATAATAACCCCCTGCATTCATGTCAGTGAGTGCAATAATAACCCCCTGCATTCATGTCAGTGAGTGCAATAATAACCCCTGCATTCAAGTCAGTGAGTACAATAATAATCCCCTGCATTCATGTCAGTGAGTGCAATAATAACCCCCTGCATTCATGTCAGTGAGTGCAATAATAACCCCCTGCATTCAAGTCAGTGAGTACAATAATAATCCCCTGCATTCATGTCAGTGAGTGCAATAATAACCCCCTGCATTCATGTCAGTGAGTGCAATAATAACCCCTGCATTCAAGTCAGTGAGTACAATAATAATCCCCTGCATTCATGTCAGTGAGTGCAATAATAACCCCCTGCATTCATGTCAGTGAGTGCAATAATAACCCCTGCATTCAAGTCAGTGAGTACAATAATAATCCCCTGCATTCATGTCAGTGAGTGCAATAATAACCCCCTGCATTCATGTCAGTGAGTGCAATAATAACCCCTGCATTCAAGTCAGTGAGTGCAATAATAACCCCCTGCATTCATGTCAGTGAGTGCAATAATAACCCCCTGCATTCATGTCAGTGAGTGCAATAATAACCCCTAACAGTCATGTCAGTGAGTGCAATAATAATCCCCTGCATTCATGTCAGTGAGTGCAATAATAAACCCTAACATTGGTGTCAGTGGAAGCAATAATAACCCCCAAATGTGGTGTCAGTGGATGCAACAACCCCAACATCGATGACAGTGGACACAATAATAACCTCTAACATTGGTATCAGTGGAGACAATAATAACCCCCCAACAGTGGTGTCAGTGGACACAATAATAACTCCCAAAATTCATGTCAGCGGGTGTATTAATAACCCCAACATTGATGACAGTGGATGCAAAAATAAGCCCAACATTGGTGTCAGTGGACACAATAATAACCTCCAACATTGGTATTGGTGGACAGAGTAGTAACCCCCAACATTGATATCAGTGGATGCAATAATAACCCCCAACATTGGGATCTGTAGACGTAATAATAACCCCCAACATTCATGTCAGTGCAATAGTAACCCCAACATTGATGACAAGGGACACAATAATATGCCCAACATTGGTATCAGTGGACGCAATAATAACCTCCAACGTTGGTATCAGTGGAGGCAATAAAAACCTCCAACATTGGTATCAGTGGAGGCAATAATAACCTCCAACATTGGTATCAGTGGAGGCAATAATAACCTCCAACATTGGTATCAGTGGAGGCAATAATAACCTCCAACATTGGTATCAGTGGACGCAATAATAACCTCCAACATTGGTATCAGTGGAGGCAATAATAACCTCCAACATTTGTATCAGTGGAGGCAATAATAAGCCCTAACATTGGTGTCAGTAGATGCAATAATAATCCCCAACATTGGTGTCAGTAAGTGCAATAATAACCCCAACATTGATGACAGAGGACACACTAATAACCTCCAACATTGAGTAGAGGCAATAATAACTCCTAACATTTGGGTCAGTGGACACAATAATAACACCGAACACTGATGTCAGTGGACACAATATTAACCCCAATATTGATGTCAGTGGGTGCAATAATAAGACCTAACATTGGTGTCAGTCGATGCAGTAATAACCCCCAACATTCCTGTCAATACATGCAATAATAACCCTCAGTAATGTTGTAATTGGTGGCAAAAATAGTCCCCAGCACTGGTGTCAGTACTGTCAGCCTCCCCTGGGAGGAGTGGGATTTGAACCCACAAGGATAAGGCAAAAATGTGATTTGAGGAAGTGGAAGGAAAAGTGACACAAAGCAAGCAACCAGGATGGCCGAGTGGTTAAGGCGTTGGACTTAAGATCCAATGGATGTATATCCTCGTGGGTTCAATCCCCACTCCTGGTAGAGTTTGGTCATTTACAAAGTGATGCCAAGAGCTGAGCTTTGCCCAATAAAAGCTGAATTCAGGTAACATCGCATGCAAAATTTATATAGAAAATGACCTATCACCACATAAAAAAGTGACCTTTAATCATACAGACCTGACAGTGGGGGGGTTTTACACACATTCCCAACTTCTAGCTGTCAGATGCAAGCAGTCCAGCGTCTCTGTAGGCACCAGATTACCTGCACAACCCCCACCCCCCCCCCCCCCGGTGTGCCCAGAACTGGCATAGCGGGTGTGGAGGGGATTGAGCGAACGCCTGTGTCTGCTCTCCTCCCCTTGTTGCTGACCCAGAAGTGATGTGTAATGCCCCATTGTTGGCATCCATGGGAAGAATAGCATCCCATTGTTGGTGTCAGTAAAAGGAATTACGCCCCATTGTTTTTGTGAGTGGGAGGAATAGTGCTCCATTGTTGGTGTCAGTGGGGAGGAATAGTGCCCCATTGTTGGTGTCAGTGAAAGGAATTATGCCCCATTGCTGGTGTCAGTGGGAGGAATAGTGCCCCTTTGTTGGTGTCAATGGTGGAATTTATACCCCATTGTTGTCAGTGGAAGGAATAATGCCTCAAGAGTCTTGCAAGGACAAGCATAGGGCCACATCTGTCCCCAGGGCCGCTGTTTGGAGACCAATGTTTTATATTTTATCAACAATTTGGGTAATTTTATTGTGTTTGCATGCCACAAAACTAAATTTAGTGTTTGTTTTTTTTTTTTGTACTTAAGTTTTGGTTTCCTAGATCTTTGCGGCAATATCATATGATATAAAAAATTGGAACTACCTCTATTTTGTTTTCTAGGGTGTCTGCTTTCAGGAAATATATAGTGTTATGGCAGTTTGTGCTTCAGGCCTGCACTGTTTTTCTTTTAAACGCGTGCAAAAACGACTTTGGCTGCAAAGGGGCTAAAAGAAAAATCTGTTCCTCCAGCCATACCCCTGGAGCATGCATATAAGTGTGAATTCATATTCTGGCCAGTAGACTCAGAATGACATGAATCACACGCATAACACACCTTAGCACAATGCAACAATGTAAATTTTCCTTTGATTGGATGTCCTGATGGCACCCTGGATTTGACAAAACGCGTAGGGGCAGGAACGTCTGGTTATCACGCCTTTTTCCGCCCATTGGAATGTATTCCGGCTCCCATGTGGATCAGAGCAGTGGCGGTATCCGACTAACCATTGGAAGGTCATTCTGAGTGTCAGCGGAGGCTCCCTACTTTGTGGGTGTAATCTTTTAACCAAATTTGTGGCTTTTTAATCAATGGTATTATGCTATGAGGATTGATTTTTGGCTTCCACTCCTTTTATGGGCGATGAGAATTTTGAGATCATCGACCCCTTGGATGATGGTGTAATTACACAGCGGGTCTGTGACCTTCCTTGGTAAAAGCTTAGGGGGTTAACAACTTCTGCTGAGTCTGGTCCCTGGCAGGGACATGAGTACAATAACTGTCTTGTATCAAGTACAGTGAAGGAAATGCGTATTTGATCCCCTGCTGATTTTGAATGCCCACTCACAAAGAAATGATCTGTCTAAAAATCAAATGGTAGGTGTATTGTAACACTGAGAGACAGAATAGCAACAAAAAATCCAAAAGAAATGCATGTCTAACAAATGATGCACTGATTTGCATGTTCATGAGGGAAATAAGTATTTGATCCCCTTCACAAAACATGACTTAGTACTTGGTGGCAAATCCCTTGTTGGTAGGTGTGAAAACATCACAAGGATATAGTCACAAGGATATAGGCAAGTAGGATTGTATATCCCCCCCCCATAGTGAGGTTTAAATGTTTACAAAGGAGGGATGGAGGTATCCACTGTATGATCCAATGCATGTATATCAAAGTGGGTTTATACCCCACTCAAACCCCACTCCTGGCATCAATATACAGTTATGGATCTGCAAACTTTGAGCTCACTGTCTAGTTAGATGACACCTCTGCAAGATGGCTGAGAGGTCACGTTTTTGGGGTTAACTGTGTAGAGCAGTTCCCTTAAGCATGCTGGGTGCTAGCAATTATATTCAGTGAACACATGGCAACTGGGATCTTTTTCCTCTTGTGCTGAGAAGGAAGTTCCAGCCAGGGAGGTGGTTGCCTCCCCTGGCACATGCTGCCAGGAGGCCTCAGGTGGGTGACCCAAGGGCCAGAACAGTGAAACCCAGAGTTGCTTCTGAGAACAGACTGAGGGGGATGTCTTCAGAACCTGTCTAGTATCATGGAGGAAGGTGACCTCCAGCAAGGGCCTTGTGACCACACCCATTCAAAGGGGATCCTGGGACTTGTGCTGTTTAATCCCCTTGGGACCTACATAGTCAGCTGCTGGGTATAAGCTAGAGGGGACACTGGCTGGTGTCCAGAAGAGATGTCCATTTAGTCTCTACAGACGGACTTTGCTCCATTCTCTGTACAGTCTGCAATACAGTTCTACTAAGGAAACCCAAAAACCCACTTAGAGAAAGCTGTCCTCAAGTGGGAATAGTTCAGTTCAGAGTATCCCACTATAACCCTTTCCTTTCCCAGTTCTAAAACAAAACAAAAACAACAAAAACTACAACCCCTAGACTGATCATTGGAGTCATGAGCGGAAGTTGTGTGCACTTGGCTATAGGAAATACTGTGTGATTGGCTGAAGGTGAGGATTTGGGGGCAAGATATCAGAGGCTCCTAAGGGGTAGCGCTACAACTGTGTGTGACACGTCTACAGGATGGCCGAGTGGTCATGGATGGTGTTGGAGTTAGAGTGACACTTACAATATCGTTATTCTCATGAAGGTTCATATGAATGTCTACCAGTGTATGGCCAACTTCATCATTATTACTTTTCTTTTACAAATGTTGCTTTAGGTGACAAAATCATCTCCTAACTATTCCGTAAAGCTAAAGGAATCACTTCTGATTATACCAGGAGTGAGGTATGAACTGATAAGGGAATACATCCATTGGTTCTTAAGCTCAGTGCCTTAACCCCTTAGTCATCCTGGTTCCTCTGATACAGTCAGTGCAGCTAAACCTTGCAGCAGGATTTATAGTGTTTCAATTGGCTATAAGCTCATACCAGGTGTGGGATTTGAACCCACAAGGATAAGGCAAAAATGTGGTTTGAGGAAGTGGAAGGAAAAGCAGCACAAAGTAAGCAACCAGGATGGCCGAGTGGTTAAGGCGTTGGGCTTAAGATCCAATGGATGTATATCCTCGTGGGTTCGATCCCCACTCCTGGTAGAGTTTAATCATTTATGACAGAAATTGATGTCAAGAGCTGAGTGTTACCCAGTAAAAGCTGATTATGCTGAATTAAGGTAAGATTGCACACAAAAATTAGATGCAAAGTAACCTATCACCACATAGAAAAGTGACCTTTAATTGTACAGACCTGACAGTGGGGGGTATTACACACACTCCAGACTTCTAGCTTTCAGGTGCAAGCAGTCCAGAGTGCCTGTATGCACTGGATTACCTGCACACCCCCCCAGTGTGCGCAGAACCGACATAGCGGATGCCGCCTGGGGGGGGGCAGGGAGTTGAGCGGACATGTGTCTGCTCTCCTCCCCTTCTTGTTGCTGACCCAGAAACGTTGTGTAAAAATACCCCTTCTTGGTTCCCCTGTCAGTGTCTCTGGCCATCATTGGCGGGAAAGAATCTAACACAGCGTGATCTGTATTGCATTACATTCAGTGGAGCTCAGGGGAGACATCCAGGATCTTTTAGACCCCAGATGGCTCAATAAAGAAATATATATTCAGGGCTTTGGACATCTTTATATGTCTTTTTCCATCTCTATAAAGTTCCATTACCTTGTTACGCAGGTCTTTTGACAGTTCTTTTCTGATCCCCATGGCTCAGTATCTAGCCTAGTCAGTGCTTCCATGTAAGAGCTAACAAACTCATTGACTATTTATACACCGACACTAATTGCAATTTAAAAAGCCACAGATGTGGGGCATTAACCTCTCATTGGCATTGTAACCCGTGTGTGTCACCTTGTGTGTCTGTACCAAGGACAAACATTCCAGAGGATGAAAACGTTTGATCCGGGCCATTTGGGTGATTTCTGTTATCATTATGCTTTAAAAAAGAGCCAAGCAACTATATGATAATAAATGGCTTCATATGATCAGCATCCTTCAACAAAAGCATTATTTGGCATGATCAGTCATATTTTCAATATCAATGCCAAAATTTCACAATTTCTGCCGGGGTATGCAAACTTTTGAGTACAACTGTACAATAGAGGGTGCCAGATGTAAGGTACCGGTAAAACAGTCTCAGCCTCTCTCGGGCTCTGCCCTCTGATGTGTTTTTCCCTGCCCCTGGGGCTTAATCATTGAGGTTATTTGGAAGGGCAGATGATGGATATTTATGGATCATCAGCCGCCTGTATAATTGAAAACAAGTGTTCATCAGTTCCTTACTTTTTGATGCGCACTTGTTTTTAATTATCCACATGGACGTAGCATCAGGAGTCTCAGGGGTCACAATTGTGACCCCACCCAAACTCCAGGGGGGCCCTGCAGCTTCCTATTTTTACATGTCACTGTGTAAGCATAGAGCAGAGTGTGCCTGTGTGAGGACCGCAGAGTCACCTGAGAAGATGGTATGTTAGGAATGTGACAGGATAAGGCAGGTGAGTGGAGGAGGTGGGTTACATGTATAGGGGAATGATAAATGCACAGTAGACTGTCTCATCTCCAACTTCTCCCCACTGCCTCCCAGCCCTGTGTCTTCCCTTTCTCTATCAGTCTGTGAGCTAGTCCCTGCTGAGCTCTCCTCACCTCCCTCTTCTTTTGTCACCCCAGTCTGCAGTCAGTCCTGGTGGGGGTCCAACCAGGAGTACGTGCACCCCAGCTGGAGATGGAACACGTGACCCTAAAGTGAGTGAAGATTAAAGGGTGAATCGTGCTATGAGGGTTTAAAATTCTTCTGGAAAGGTGGTGTGGGTTCCAGTAGCCCTTTGGCTCCTTACCTAGCCCCCAGGTTCCTTGCTCAGCCCCTGGACACTTTGCCTGCCATCCAGACACTTTACCTAGCCCTCAGACACAATACCCAGTTCCTCGCCTTTTTATGTGACCCCCAGGCATACAGAATTACCTAGCCCTGGGCTCCTTACCTGCATCCTGGGCACATTACTTAGCCCCTGGGCACTTTACCTCACCAAATATTCAATACTTGGGCCCCTGAGTACTTTATGTCATTCTCTTCACCTGCCCCCTGGGCTACATACCTAGCCCCTGGAAACCTTACCTTGGCCCCTGAGCACCTTGCCTAGCCACTGGGCACCTTAAAACAGCATTAGACCCCAAAGCAGGAAGATAGTATATTGCAGGTTACCAGTTCCATGTGGTGGCTGCATTCCTTTTAATTATTAGACTTTTTGCCTTTACTTTGACCTGGTGATCCAGCCAATTACACATTTCCTGTCTTAGGGTGGCTCCACTCTGGATGGAGGAGCAATAGAGACACCTTTGGATAGCAACACTGTAAGTCTTGAGAGATAGTAATGTTAGACATACGAGCAGATTTTAGATGTAACTAACAAATTAAAGCTGAACTCCAGCTAACTCTTTATAAGCAGTTACAGCAGTTTTTTCCTTGCAGAATAAAAGTTTCTCTTAAATTAATAAAAGCGGATCGTTGTAAGCATCCCTGTCAGTGATAAAGTTTTTTTCAACCCTTTAACTGCTACATCTGCAGGAAACCTTGATCTGTTAAGGAAATAAAAAACACAGCAAACTTACTTTCAGGACCACCAGGTGAAACTAAAAGCAAAATAATTCTAAAAAGAAAATGAATGCAGGCGTTGGCTGGAATTGGTAATCTCATAGGCGCAGCAGTAGGAGTCAAGGGGTCACAATTGCGACCCATGCTCCAGGGGGACCCGTGCAGCCTCCCTCTCACATGTCATTTTGTCACCATAGAGCAAAGTGTGTCAGTCTGTGTGGATGGCGAGGTCTCCTAAGAAGCTGGTATATAACAGGACAAATCATACCCCTCCGCCCAGGTGGGACAGGGCAGCTAGGAGGTGGAGGTGGGTTACGTGCTGAGGGAAATGATGACCACATAGTGCACAGTAGCAACTGGACTATCTCATCCCTGCTACCTCCAAGCCCTGTGTCCCTGTCTCTGCCACTCTGTGAGCGGGTCCTGCACCCTCTTCCCTTGTCTCCTCCCCTCACTTCTCCCTCTGAGTCCCTACTGATCTCCCCTAACCCCCCTTTTCTTTTTTGCCCCCCTCTTCCTTCTGCAAAGGAAGACAGCCATAGCAGAGGCCCGAGCTGGGGGTACATACTCTCCAGCTGGAAATGGGACAAGTGAGACTATGTGAAAGGAAGGGGGGGGTGGAGGGACTGAGAGCACTCTACAGTCCAGGACCTAGGGCAGGGGGACTTCCAAACATTAGGGGGGAATGGGGCTTCCCCTGTACTGGGGATGTCCCATGTGTGGGGGAGTGACAGGAGCCAGCATGGCTGGGACTAGTAGGTTGCAGGCAGCAGGGGGACCCCCGTGTGACATGAAGGGACCCCAACACTGGTGTAATGTTAGGGGTTGAAATGGTGACCTCACCCATGCTGCAGGTGGCTTCCCTTACACATTTGATTTTACACCCAGACAGAAGGGGTGGAATATAGAAGAACCAAAGCCCTCCATCTTCCTCCTGCAACAGCTGAAAGCCAGCTTCTCTTCTTCTCCCTCTCTCCAGCATTCAGTGGCTGCTGGAAGAAAATGGAGAGGATCAGTTCCTGTATATGCCTTCACCCTTCCTGTCCAGGTTACGACTGTGGAGAATTATTTCAGGATGAAGAGCGGGGGAAGGGGCTGGTAAATATGTCATATATACCAGCCCCTTCCTTTCCTGAATGAATACAATATTGATCATTCCTGTGTCCATTCATAACTGAGGCATAGTACACTGTTTCCTATGCTTCAGTTTGTGAAGGAACAAGACGCCTCAAGAGTGCATCCTATTCATTCATCTATGCAGCTGAGGATACAGAGGATGAGGACTGTCAGTGAGACCTCAGAGATCTGTTTAGACCCCTGATATCTCACCAAAGCCTGAAGTGAAGCCTTTTCTATAGAAGTGGAGTATGTAAAGTCTGGCCCTGTGCCCTGTACATATGGATTGGTCAAATAGCGAGACAAATTTCAGGAGTGCTTGTACCAAAGAGTGTAGGGCTCAGGAGTGCATATTGCACAGGGTGCAGGGCTCAGGAGTGCATGATGGACAGGGTGCAGGGCTCAGGAGTGCATATTGCACAGGGTGCAGGGCTCAGGAGTGCATGTTGGACAGGCTGCAGGGCTCAGGAGTGCATGTTGCACAGGGCAATGAGCATGCACACGGTTTGGAAGTTCATGTTGCACATGGCTCAGCAGTGCATGTTGCACAGGGTACAGGGCTCTGGCGTGTGTGTCACACAGGGCATAGAGCTCAGGAGTGTATGTTGTAGAGGGTACTGGGCTCAGAAGTGCATGATGCACAGGGTGCAGGACTCAGGAGAGCATGTTACCCAGGGTGCAGAGCTCAGGAGTGCATGTTGGACAGGGTGCAGAGCTCAGGAATATGTGTCACACAGGCAGCAAACCTGTGCTTGTCCCTAACCTTGATCCCGCTCATGATCTGGTGCTTTCCTGCCCGACAGTTACGGAACTCGGCTTGAGACCTGTCTCTGCTCTCCACTGGTCTGGGTGAAGTCAGGGTGCCCTCATCGTTGTACTACTTCTTATCTGACAATGTGTCCAAGTCTGCGGTTCCAGATGATGGGGAACTCCACACTTTCCACACAAAAGGCCAGTTTACTGTCTTTCAGACTTTAGGGGATTGTCGCCAGTGGGGGTAGAAAATGTCCCAAGTGTGGCATCAATGATGGTAAACAATGCCTCAGGCATCATTTTCAATTGCATAGTGCCTGTGATCAGTAGGATTAGAAATAGTGCCCCATCTCTGGTGTCAGTAGATGGACTAATGCCCCATCACTGGTGTCAGTGGGAGGAATAGTGCCTCGCCATTGGTGAGACTGATGTAATAATGCCCCATCATTGGTATCAGTGGGAGGAATAGTGCCCCATCATTGGTGTCAATGGATGGAATAGTGCCCCATCATTGGTGTCAGGGTGTCAGTAGATGGAATAGTGCCCCATGATTGGTTTCGGTGGGAGGAATAGTGCCATAATTGGTGTCAATAGATGGAATAGTGCCCCGTCGGTGCTGTCAGTTGGCGGAATTATGCCCCACTGTTAGTGTCAGTGTTAGGGATAGTTCCTTAAATCAGTGGGAACAATTGTGCCCCAAGGGCTGGAGAAAAGCGAACAATGGGCCTCATCCGACCCTTGCGCTGTAGTTTGGAGACCACTGCTATAGTGTTTTAAAACTTGGATGATGCTTACTCCATAACTTCCACTAGATGGCACCACTGGCTTACATCAGTTGGTCTACATATGAACAAACAGTAACTACTCACAGTGCTGGGAACAGGACAGCGCCATCTAATGACTGAACACCAATAAGATTCTGCAGATCAGTTGAATCTATGCAATACTAGCCTGTATGTTAATGAAAGTTACATACTTGATACAAGACAGATATTGTACTCATGTCCCTGCCAGGGACCAGACTCAGCAGACATTGTTGACCCCCTAAGCTTTTATCAAGGAAGGTCACAGACCCGCTGTGTAATTACACCATCATCCAAGGGGTCGCTGCTCTCAAAATTCTCATCACCCATAAAAAGAAAGGAAGCCAAAAATCAATCCTCATAGCATAATACTGTTTATTAAAAAGCCACAAATATGATTAAAAGATTACACCACAAAGTAGGGTGCCTCCGCTGGCACTCAGAATGATCTTCCAATGCTTATTCAGAAACTGCCACTGCTCTGAGCCACATGGGAGCCAGCATATGTTCCAATGGGTGGAAAACGTCATGATAACCAGACGTTCTTGCCCCTACGCGTTTTGTCAAATCCAGGACGCCATCAGGACATCCAATCAAAGGAAAATTTACATTGTTGCGTTGTGCTAAGGCATGTTTTGCGTGTCATTCATGTCATTCTGAGTCTACTGGCCAGAATATGAATTGACACCTCTATGCATGCTCCAGGGGTATGGCTGGAGGAACAGATTTTTCTTTTAGCCCTTTTGCAGCCAAAGCCGTTTTTGCACACATTTAAAAGAAAAACAGTTCATGCCTGAAGTTTGCACAAACTGCCATAACACTGTATATTTTCTGAAAGCAGGCACCCTAGAAAACAAAATAGAGGTAGTTCCAATTTTTTATATCATATGATATTACCGCAAAAATCTAGGAAACCAAAACTTAAGTACAAAAAAAAAAAAAACACAATTTAGTTTTGTGGCACACAAATGCAATAAAATACCCAAATTGTTGATAAAATATAAAACATTGGTCTCCAAACTGCGGCCCCGGACACAGATGTGGCCCTTTGCTTGCCCTTGCAAGACTCTTGAGGCATTATTCCTTCCACTGACATCAACAATGGGGCCTAAATTCCACCATTGACACCAACAAAGGGGCACTATTCCTCCCACTCACATCAACAATGGGGCATAATTCCTTTTTCACTGACACCAACAATGGAGCACTATTCCTCCCACTCACACAAACAATGGGGCATAATTCCTTTCACTGACACCAACAATGGGGCACTATTCCATCCCACTGACACCAACAATGGGGCACTATTCCATCCCACTGACACCAACAATGGGGCACTATTCCATCCCACTGACACCAACAATGGAGCACTATTCCTCCCACTCACACAAACAATGGGGTCCCACTGACACCCACTATTTCTCTCTGCATTACCATAGATGGGGCATTGTTTATTCCCACTATATTTTCCATAGTTGACATTTTAAAAGCCCCCTATAGGTCATCAGTTTAGCATAACGGAGGAGCTCTGGTGCTAGAAATATTGCTCTCACTCCGATGTACGCTGCGATATGTTATACGTATCACTATTGATGTTTTCATGTATAGGCGCGCATCAGGCGTGTTCTTACATTCTTACGTGCGTATACGTGTGGGTGGAGGCCTATAAAAAAATTTCTGGGGGGTTTATGTGCTGAGGTGCAACTTTAATTTTTTACAATTAAAAAAAAAATGAACTTCTTTTTCATCACATAGAGGACAAAAAGCCCTCTATGTGATGATTTTTAGGTGACAGGTTTTCTTTATTGAGACATCTGGGGTCTAAAAGATCCTGGATGTCTCCCCTGAGCTCCACTGAATGTAATGCAATGCAGATCACACTGTGTTAGATTCTTTCCCGGCCATGATGGCCAGAGACACTGACAGGGGGACCTGGAAGGGATATTTTACACATCACTTCTGGGTCAGCAACAAGAAGAGGAGGAGAGCAGACACACGCGTTCGCTCAATTCCCTTCCCACCCGCTATGCCAGTTCTGGGCACACCGTGGGGGGGGGGGGGGTTGTGCAGGTAATCTGGTACCTACAGAGACACTGGACTGCTTTCATCTGACAGCTAGAAGTTGGGAGTGTGTGTAATACCCCCCACTGTCAGGTCTGTATGATTAACCTCTTCACTCCGGCCAAATGCAAATGTGTGGCCTCCCAGCGTCTGGGACTAGACGCCGAGCTGCCGCACATTTGCGTTCTATTAAAAAAGAGCATATGTGCTCAGAGCGCGCGCTCAGCACACATGTCCGGTACTTACGGAAAGGTCCCGATCTCCTCTTTCGATCAGGACCTTTCCCAATCATGTGACCGCCATGTCACAGCGGTCACATGACCCTAAACCCCACCGCACCTCCCTTACAGAGTGGGAGGCGCCGGCGTGAAATGTCACTTTTTTATGTGGTGATAGGTCATTTTCCATATAAATTTTGTGTGCAATGTTACCTGAATTCAGCATAATCAGATTTTATTGGGCAAAGCGCAACTCTCGGCATCACTGCAAATTACCAAACTCTACCAGGAGTGGGGATCGAACCCACGAGGATATACATCCATTGGATCTTAAGTCCAACGCCTTAACCACTCGGCCATCCTGGTTGCTTGCTTTGTGTTTCTTTTCCTTCCACTTTCTCAAATCACATTTTTGCCTTATCCTTGTGGGTTCAAATCCCACTCCTGGTATGAGCTTATAGCCAATTGAAACACTATAAATCCTGTTGCAAGGTTTAGCTGCACTGGCTGTATCAGAGGCACCAGGATGACCAAGTGGTTAAGGTACTGAGCTTACGATCCAATGGATGTATTCCCTTGTGGATTCATACCTCACTCCTGGTGTAATCAGAAGTGATTCCTTTGTGACCTTTAGCTTTACGGAATAGTTAGGAGATGATTTTGTCACCTACCCCCGTAGGAGCCTCTGATATCTTGCCCCCAAATCCTCACCCTCAGCCAAGCACACAGTATTTCCTATAGCCAGGTGCACACAACTTTCAATCATGTCTCCAATGATCAGTCTAGGGGTTGTAGTTTTTGTTGTTTTTATTTTGTTTTAGGACTGGGAAAGGAAAGGGTTATAGTGGGATACTCTGAATTGAACTATTGCCACTTGAGGACAGCTTTCTCTAAGTGGATCTTTGGTTTTCCTTAGTAGAACTGTATAGCAGACTGTGAGCTTACAGTTTGCAGATCCATAACTGTATATTGAAGGCAGGAGTGGGGTATAAACTCACTATGATATACATGCATTGGCACATACAGAGGATATATCCCCACCCCCCCTTTGTAAACTTTTAAACCTAACTATGGGGGGGGGGGGAATAAACAATCCTACTCGCCTATATCCTTGTGAATTTTTCGTCATACTTACCTACTTGTGTCCTGACTCTGTGTTGCCTGTTTTAAAATGTCCATGATACTGCACATGCATGAGAGGAAGCACATCTCACCCATGTACCATACAGCACTACAGGCATCTGCTGAGGGAAGAAAACCCTTCCCAGAGATCTTGTGAGATGTAGTGTCGTATGGCACATTGGCTTCATCCCACACATGCACATTATGACAATACTGCGAGATCTTGCAGTTTAGATACAGGACTTCCCTGGAGGACATGGTGATCTTGCCTTCCCAGGGCTCAGGAGTGCATGTTGCACAGGGTGCAGAGCTCAGAAGTGCATGCAGAACAGGGTGCAGAGCTCAGAAGTGCATGCAGAACAGGGTGCAGAGCTGAGGAGTGCATGTTGTAGAGGGTGCAAAGCTCAGTAGTGCATGTTGCACAGGGTGTAGGGCTCAGGAGTGCATGTTCCACAGGGTGCAGAGCTCAGGAGTGCATGTTGCACAGGGTGCAGGGCTCAGGAGTGCATGTTGTACAGGGTGCAGAGCTCAGGAGTGCATGTTCCACAGGGTGCAGGGCTCAGGAGTGCATGTTGTACAGGGTGCAGAGCTCAGGAGTGCATGTTCCACAGGGTGCAGAGCTCAGGAGAGCATGTTGCACAGGGTGCAGAGCTCAGGAGTGCATGTTGTACAGGGTGCAGAGCTCAGGAGTGCATGTTGTACAGGGTGCAGAGCTCAGGAGTGCATGTTGTACAGGGTGCAGAGCTCAGGAGTGCATGTTGTACAGGGTGCAGAGCTCAGGAGTGCATGTTGTACAGGGTGCAGAGCTCAGGAGTGCATGTTGTACAGGGTGCAGAGCTCAGGAGTGCATGTTGTACAGGGTGCAGAGCTCAGGAGAGCATGTTGTACAGGGTGCAGGACTCAGGAGAGCATGTTGCACAGGGTGCAGAGCTTAGGAGTGCATGTTGCACAGGGTGCAGAGCTCAGGAGTGCATATTGCAAAGGGTGCAGAGCTCAGGAGTGCATGTTGTACAGGGTGCAGAGCTCAGGAGTGCATGTTGCACAGGGTGCAGAGCTCAGGAGTGGATGTTGTACAGGGTGCAGAGCTCAGGAGTGAATGTCACACAGGCGGCCAACCTCTAACCTTGATGTCCATGTATCCATTTTTGGCTGGGAAATAAGTGGCTTTCTATAGGGCAGAGGTCGCCAGCTTACTGTCCTTTAGACTTTAGGGGGGCCGGATTGCAGCCAGTGGGGGTAGAACATGTCTTAAACCAGGCATCGGTGATAGCAAACAATACCTGAGGCATCATTTTCAATTGCATAGTGCCTGTAATCAGTAGGATTAGAAATAGTGCCAGTAGATGAAGTAATGCCTCATCACTGGTGTCAGTGGATGGAATAGTGCCGCATTACTGGTTTCAGTAGATGGAATAATGAAATAGTGCCCCGTCATTGGTATCAGTGGGAGGAATAGTGCCCCATCAATGGTGTCAGTGGGAGGAATAGTGCCCCATCATTGGTATCAGTGGGAGGAATAGTGCCCCATCATTGGTATCAGTGGGAGGAATAGTGCCCCATCATTGGTGTCAGTGGGAGGAATAGTGCCCCATCATTGGTATCAGTGGGAGGAATAGTGCCCCATCATTGGTATCAGTGGGAGGAATAGTGCCCCATCATTGGTATCAGTGGGAGGAATAGTGCCCCATCATTGGTGTCAGTGGGAGGAATAGTGCCCCATCATTGGTATCAGTGGGATGAATAGTGCCCCATCAATGGTGTCAGTGGGAGGAATAGTGCCCCATCATTGGTATCAGTGGGAGGAATAGTGCCCCATCATTGGTATCAGTGGGAGGAATAGTGCCCCATCATTGGTATCAGTGGGAGGAATAGTGCCCCATCATTGGTATCAGTGGGAGGAATAGTGCCCCATCATTGGTGTCAGTGGGAGGAATAGTGTCCCATCATTGGTATCAGTGGGAGGAATAGTGCCCCATCATTGGTATCAGTGGGAGGAATAGTGCCCCATCATTGGTATCAGTGGGAGGAATAGTGCCCCATCATTGGTATCAGTGGGAGGAATAGTGCCCCATCAATGGTGTCAGTGGGAGGAATAGTGCCCCATCATTAGTATCAGTAGGAAGAATAGTGCCCCAACAATGGTGTCACAAAGGGCCCCTGTGTCCTTGGCCAAACTCAAAAAAGCCTATGAAAAAGGTACCAGGGGCATCTCATGGGGCCCCCTACTGATCCCGGGCCCTCGGGCAGTGCCTGAGTTTCCAAATGGTCAGTCCGCCCCTGCTTGTATGTTAATTAAAGTTACATACTTGATAAAAGACAGTTGTTGTACTCGTGTCCCTGCCAGGGATCAGACTCAGCAGAAGTTGTTGACCCCCTATACTCATACCAAGGAAGGTCACAGACTAGGGTTGCCACCTTTCCTTCAAGTCAAACCTGAACACTTTAGCAGTGTGCAGCGATTTTTTTCTGTAATATACAAAACAAATGAAAAACAAATGAAAAACAAAACAAATGACAAACAAAAATGTGGTACAAATAGATGTAAGACCTGTATAGTCATTATAAAAATTGTGCTGCACTAAAACACATCATTGGTTATATACATGGTGCTGCAGGTGAAGGAGTGCAAAAGTAGGGTGTGTGGTTGTGCAATAAAGACTTAGTGGCACCACTGAACACCTACAAAAGGGCCATGAGATTCTGTGCATTGCCAGAATGCAAACAACTTTGTGCACATTGCTGCAACACAAATGTCTAACTATGGCAGGGGCAATGAATTCAACTTCAAGGAGGTTCAGTTGCTAAAATTTTATTCCAGCTGAAGTCTGAATTGTTCTTTAGTAAAAATAAAACGCAGGCCAATCACATTCATATTTCAAGTAAAAGAAAATAAAACAACCTTACATCAGGTGTCCCCATCAGAGTGCCCCCTTACATCAAGTGTCCCCATCAGAGTGCCCCCTTACATCAAGTGTCCCCATCAGAGTGCCCCCTTACATCAAGTGTCCCCTTACATCAGGTGTCCCCATCAGAGTGCCTCCTTACATCAGGTGCCCCCATCAGAGTGCTTCCTTACATCAGGTGTCCCCATCAGAGTACTCCCTACATCAGGTGTCCCCATCAGAGTGCCTCCTTACATCAGGTGTCCCCAACAGAGTGCCTCCTTACATTTGGTGCCCCCATCAGAGTGCCTCCTTACATCAGGTGTCCCCAACAGAGTGCCTCCCTACATCAGGTGTCCCCATCAGAGTGCCTCCTCACATCAGGTGTCTTCATCAAAGTGCCGCCCTACATCAGGTGTCCCCATCAGAGTGCCCCCTTACATCAGGTGTCCCCATCAGAGTGCCTCCCTACATCAGGTGTCCCCATCAGAGTGCCTCCCTACATCAGGTGTCCCCATCAGAGTGCCTCCCTACATCAGGTGTCCCCATCAGAGTGCCTCCTTACATCCAGTGTCCCCATCAGAGTGCCTCCCTACATCAGGTGTCCCCATCAGAGTCCCCTCTTACATCTGGTATCCCCATCGGAGTCCCCCCTTACATCAAGTGTCCCATCAGAGTCCCCCCTTACATCTGGTATGCCCATCGGAGTCCCCCCTTACATCTGGTGTCTCATCAGAGTCCTCCCTTACATCTGGTATCCCCAGTATTTCCCTATTTACATCAGGTGTCATTATCAGAGTGCCTCTTTACATCAGATGTCCCATCAGAGTCTCTACTTACATCTGGTGACCCCATCAGAGTGCCTCTTTACATTGTGTGTCCCTTCGGAATGCCTCCTTACATCAGGTGTCTCTGTCAGAGTGCCTCCTTAAATCCGGTGTCCCATCAGAGTCCCCCCTTACATCCGGTGTCCCATCAGAGTCCCCCCTTACATCCAGTGTCCCATAAGAGTCCCCCCTTACATCTGGTGTCCCATCAGAGTCCCCTCTTACATCTGGTATCCTGGTCAGAGTGCCTCTTTACATCAGGTATCACTTCAGAGTGCCTCCTTACATTGGGTATCCCTTCAGAGTCCCTCCTTACATCAGATGACCCCTTTAGAGTCCCCCCTTACATCGGGTGTCCCCATCAGAGTATCTTCTTACATCTGGTGTCTCGATCAGAGTGCCTCTTTACATTAGGTATCACTTTAGAGTGCCTCCTTACATTAGGTATCCCTTCAGAGTCCCTTCTTACATCAGGTGTCCCCATCAAGATTCTCTCTTTACATCTGGTATCCCCAATACGTCCCTCCTTACATCTTGTGACCCCATCAGGGTGCCTCCTTTCATCTGGTATCCCATCAGAATTCCCACTTACATCTGATATCCCCATCAGAGTCCCTCCTTACATCAGATGTCCCATCAGAGTCCCTCCATCAGAGTCCCTCTGTAAAATTGGTGTCCCCACTAAGTGCCCCCTTACATCTGGTGTCTACATCAAAGTGCCTCCTGGTGTACAGTCAGAGTCCCTCCTTATGTCGAGTGTCTACATCAGAGTGCCTCCTAACTTCAGGTGTCCCATAAGAGTCCCCCCATACATTAGCATTCCCAGTCATATGACGTCCTCCCAGAACGCGCTATCCTGCGCACCCCCGGAGTGGGAGTGCACCCGGCGATCTCCGTGATCGCTGTGTCCTACGGACACAGCTGATCACGTGATGTGGTAAAAGGCCAATCACAGTGACCTTTTACCACGTGATCAGCCGTGTCCAATAACACACTGATCACTGGGAAATGCAATTGCCGGTTCTCGGCTGCACTTTCCTCACGCTGTCAGAGCAGCCAAGAACCGAGAGACCAGCAGTGCCACCCACCTGTGCCACCCAGCAGTGACACACACCTGTGCCCAGCAGTGCACCCACCTGTGCCCAGCAGTCCAGCCTAGCAGTGCTGCCAGTCAGTGACCAGCAGTTGCGCCAGTCAATGCCGCCAGTCAGTGCCCAGCAGTGATGTCTGTCAGTGCCAGCTATCAGTGCTGTCTATCAGTGCTGTCTATCAGTGCCACCTATCCGTTATACCTCATTAGTGCCACCTCATTAGTGCTGCCTATAAGTGCAGCCTATCATTGCTGCCTATCAGTGCCCATCAGTGACACCTATCAGTGCCCATCGGTACCGCCTATTAGTGTCCATCAGTGCTGCCTATCAGTGCAGCCTCATCAACGCACATCAGTGAAGGAGAAAAATTACCTGTTTGAAAAATTTTATAATAGAAACAAAGAAACTTTTTTTTTTCAAATGTTTTGCACTTTTTTGTTTATAGCACAAAAAGTAAAGTGCCCAGCGGTGATTAAATACCACCAAAAGAAAGCTCTATTTGTGAGAAAAAAATGATAACAATTTCCTATGGGTACAATGTTGTATGACCGCGCAATTGTCAATCAAACTGCGACAGCGCTGAAAGCTGAAAATTGGCCTGGTAAAGAAGGGGGTATAAGTGCCTGGTAGGCAAGTGGTTAATACAAGAGAGGATTTTGCTCTCTTTAGAAACCGCAGCTTAGCATTGCATGCCATTATTAAGCTTGTGATCTACCAGAACCCCCAGATCCTTCTCCACCATTGATCCCCCCAGTTGTACCCCCCCTAGTATGTATGATGCATTCATATTCTTAGCCCCCAAGTGCAGAACCTTACATTTATCAACATTACACCTCATTTGCCACATAGTTGCCCAATTACACAGAGCATTGAGGTCGGCTTGTAAATTGGAGACATCCTGTAAGGACGTTATTCCACTGCACAGCTTGGTGTCATCTGCAAAGACTGAAATGGTGTCCCTTCAGAATCCTTCCTTACATCTGCTGTCCCTTCAGAGTCTCTCCTTACATCAGGTGTCCCCATCGGAGTCCCTCCTTACACTTGGTGTCCCTAACAGAGTCCCCCTTACATCTGGTATCCCCAGTAAGTGCCTACTTACATCTGATGTCTCCATTAAAGTCCCTTCTTTACATCTGGTGTCCCCATTAAGAGTGCCTCCTTACATCTTGTGTCTCATCAGAGTCTCTCCTTACATCTGGTATCCCCAGTAAGTGCCACTTTACATCTAGTGTCCCCATCAGAGTGCCTCCTTACATCTGGTGTCCCATCAGAGTCGCTCCTTATATCTAGTGTCTCCATCAGAGTGGCTCCTGAAATCAAGAGACCCAATCAGAGTCTCCCCTTACATCGGGTGTCTACATTAGTGTGCCTGCCTACATTAGGTGACCCCATAAGAGTGCCTGCTTACATTAGGTGTCCCCATCAGTGTACCTGCCTACATCAGGTGACCCCATCAGAGTGCCTCCTTACAATAGGTGTCCCCATCAGAATCCCTCCTTACATCTGGTTTCCCATCAGAGTCCCTCCTTACACTTGGTGTCCTCATCAGAATCCCCCCTTACATCTGGTATCCCCAGAAATTGCCTCCTTACATTTGTTGTCCCCTTACATCTGGTGTGCTACATACATCTGGTGTCCCATCAGAGTCCCTCCTTACATCGGGTGTCTACATCAGAGTGTCTCCTTACATCTGGTGTTTCCATCAGATTACCCATCCTTACATCTAGTAACTCCATCAGAGTGCCTCCTTACATCTTGGGTCCCTATCAGAGTGCCTCCTTATATCAGGTGTCCCATCAGAGTCCCCCTTACACCTGGTATCCCCAATAATTCCCTCCTTACATCTGATATCCCATCAGAGTTCCTCCTTACATCAGGTGTCCCCATCATAGTGCATCCTTACATCAGGTGTTTCTATCAGAGTCTCTCCTTACATATGGTATCCATAGCACCTCCTTACACCAGGTGTTCCCAATCAGAGTGCCTCCTTACATCTGGTATCCCCAGTAAGTGCCCCCTTACATCTGGTATCTCATCAGAGTGCTTCCTAACATCTGGTGTCCCATCAGAGTCCCCCCTTACATCTGGTGTCCCATCAGAGTCCCCCGTTACATCTGGTATCCCCAGTAAATGCCCCCTTACATCAGGTGTCTCCATCAGGGTGCCTCCTTACATCTGGTGTCCCTTCAGAGTCCCCTGTTACATCTGGTATCCCCAGTAAATGCCCCCTTACATCGGGTGTCTCCATCAGGGTGCGTCCTTACATCTGGTGTCCCTTCAGAGTCCCGCCATACATCGGGCGTCTACATCAGAGTGCCTCCTTACATCAGATGTCCTCATCAGAGTACCCCTTTACACCTGGTATCCCCAATACGTCCCTCCTTACATTAGGTGTCCCCGTCAGAGTCTCTCCTTACATCTGGTGTCCCATCAGAGTTACCCCATACATCTGGCATCCCTGGTAAGCGCCTCCTTACATCAGGTGTCCCCATCAGAGTCCCCCTTTACATCTGCTGTCCCTTCAGAGTGCCTCTTTGCACCTTGTGTCCAATCAGACTCTCTCCTTACATCTGGTATCCTCAGTAAGTGCCACCTAACATCTCGTGTCCCCATCAGATTACTTCCTTATATGTGTCCCAACAGAGTCCCTCCTTACAATTGGTGTCCCCGTTAGAGTACCCCTTTACGCCTGGTATCCCCAACAAGTCCCTCCTTACATCAGGTGTCCCAAATAAGCGCATCCCTACATCAGGTGACCCCATAAGAGTGCCTCCTTACAATAGGTGTCCCCATCAGTGTCCCTCCTTACATCTGGTTTCCCATCAGTATCCCTCCCTTACACTTGGTGTCCCCATAAGAGTCCCCTCTTACATCTGGTATCCCCAGTAAGTGCCACTTTACATCTGGCATCCTCATTAGAGTGCCTCCTTACATTTGGTGTCTTCATCAGAGTCCCCCCTTACACCTGGTATCCCCAGTAAGTGCCACCTTACATCAGGTGTCCCCATCAGAGTCCCTACTTACATCTGGTGTCCCATTAGAGTCCCTTCTTACATCTGGTGTTTCATCAGACTCGCTCTTTCCATTTGGAGTCTCCATCAGAGTCCCCTCTTACACCTGGTATCCCCAGTAAGTGCCACCTTACATCAGGTGTCCCTATCAGAGTGCCTCCTTAAAACTGGTGTTCCCATTAAGTCTCTCCTTACATCAGGTGTCCCAATCAGAGTCCCCCCTTACACCTGATATCCCCAATACTTCCTTCTTTACATCAGGTGTCCCCATCAGAGTCTCTCCTTACATCTGGTATCACCAGTAAGTCCCCCCTTACATCTGGTGTTCCTCCACACATCAGAGTTGTCTCCTCCCCTGGTATTCACAGATCACTCTCTGCAGCTGCTCCTTCCTCTCTCCAGTCCTGTGATAGGCCACATGACAAGGGAGGAGAGGAGGGAGGACAGACTGTCTTCACTTCTCTACAGTCCAGTGCTGAGAATTATCAGTCCAGTGTCGGCTCCTTAGAGCCCCCTGCAGGCTGGAGGGATCCTCTCCAGCTATCTTAGGTCCAGTCTGAATAATGTGTCTGGTTTTCAGACAGGCCGAACACCGAACACACGATTCAAAACCCGGAATGTCTGGGTGAATCCCGGGCAGGTGGCAACCCTATACTAACTACATGTAGTGCCCTCCTCTAGTTAGGTTGTTACATTGAATTTCATTGGAACGGTGATCTATTGTTTTTGTCTGGTCAGGGTTTCCTAAGCTGGGTGTTTAATTCCTCCCACCTGCTTCTGGAAGACACTTCCAGAATATAGGACAGGGAGAGTCCAATTGCCAGTATGAATATTTATCATGCCTTAGCCAATCCCTGGAAGGAGGCATCCAGAAGGTGGCTGGGAAGGGGATAAATGTCTGGGAGGCCTTTCCAGAGTGTTCTTCTTCTGCTTTCCTTGGGGCTGCTGCCCCTGGGAGGCAGCTAGAGTGTGCTGAAGAATTGCAGTCTGAGCCTCAACAGGTCCTTGGAGAAGATAACTAATGGGTTTTTGCTGGAGGGTAGTGTCCTGAAGTCCTGGTCTGGAGAAGGATCTTTTCATCTCCCTCACTGAGGAACTACCTGAGTGGCAGTCTGCTCCTAGGACATTGTGGGTAAGACCTACTGTGGGACTTTCATGTGTGTCTGCAGCTATAAGGATTTGTGCTAGAGGTTTGTCCTCCTATTGATAATTTTGGAGTATCCTGAACCCCTGAATCCCACACCTGCTTCAAGTTATTGAGCAATACGTTCTAAAAAGACATCCATTAGACTGAACCTGTATTATTGGTGTGCATGGACCTGTGGTGGTGACTGGCAGCCTCTGTACTATCATGGGAAAACCTGTGTTATTTTCAGGGGCCCCTCCAGGGGAAAGCGTTACACACATTAACCACTTCCCCTCCAGTTTGAAACATGTTAGGGTAGAAGCATGATGCAATGCAAAACACACCGCCTGCTTCAGAGTGTTGGCACTCCTTCATCCTTTGTGGAGACAGACAATGTTAGTCTGCAAACAGTGATAGTCAAGTCATTTTTGAACCAGAGATGTACACAATGGAAAAAATTGTCTCGTTTAGATTTGATCGTTAAGTCAAATAATTATGTTTCATCATATTCGTTATGTTAGAATGATTTGTTTTCCGAATTTGTTTCGTATATTCAGATTATTTTCTTATCATCGTTATATTTAAATTGTTCTATTTTATTCTACTCTGTTCTGATCTAGTCTGTTTTTCTGATCTATTGTATTCTTTTATTTTCTATTTTATTCTATTCTATTATTTTATTTTCTATTGTATTCTTTTATTTTCTATTTTATTCTGTTCTATTCTCTTCTGTTTCATTCTATTCTATTTAATTCTATTCTGTTCATTTCTGTTCTATTCCTTTAAAGTCTATTCTATTCTTTTATATTTTATCCTATAAAGCAAGTAGGAATCATCATCTTATGTGGTCTCTAACTGCGCATAGCATATGCTATAGATGGCCCTAACCACTGCTCCCTATGATTTTTATACACTACCAACCCACATTTCAGGGTACAGCTGGTTGAGGACCGCCATTTTTATACTGCTTAGATAATGTACAATCAATATGATTTGGTATGTTATTGTTTAATGTGACTCCATCGCTTGACATTTAATTGTACGTGTAGTCTAATGCCCCATACACACGATAAGAAAATCATACAAAAAATTTCACGGAACCACTGATCGAACGATTTTCTCTTCATTGATGAGCAGGATGTTTTTACTGATAACGATATTATGAAGGAAAAAATCTGGTTGAACAGCAGTGAAAAATGTTGTCGTTTCACATACCAACAACCGATTTTCTATGTGATGGTATGTCGGTTGTACAAAAAAAATCTATCAAGCGATATCACGCATGAGCGGAAACAGAAGATGACCTGGATGTTTATGTCCAAGGAATCTTCGTAAACACGAACAGAAAATCCAAATGTTAAAAGTAGATCGGCCTAATGAGATAATGAAACCAGAATTCTGCAGATTATATTTTTTGTATATAGGTCATGTAATAAACAATATTATACTCATTGCTGGTAATTGTTGTGTATATCGCTCGTTCTGGCCGGAAGGGCGTGGCTACAAGGTCACACGCACACCGCATCACTTCCACTTGTACGGAAGGCGTCAACACTACGTATTGCCCGACGAACAATTTTTTTAGATTGGTTAATGTGGGCCATGATTTCGACCAATGAACGAACACCTCTCGGTCGACGGATGACCAATCGGTCGATTTTCTAATCGTGTATGCCCACCTTAACACTTTGCCTAAATTTCTTCAAAAACATCACTGGAAAAGGAATCGTTATGTTATTTCACTTTTACACCTTATTGATTTTACTGTTTTATAATTTATTTTGGATTTGTTGAAAGTCATTACTACTGTGATTTGGAAATTCGGATACATCCGAATCTCGAAAAAAACGAAGATTTCATCTGAATTTTGACTTGTAACTAAATTAATCTAACATGTCTGTAGTGAACAATGTAGAACTGAGAGTGTGCATTCTGCAGCTGCTCTTTTTGCCTAGGCTCCTTGCATGAGAGCCCCAATCAGAATCCCCTCTTACATCAGGGTCCTAATCTCGTCCCCCTGTTACATCAGCATAGGCCATAGGCAGCCCCTGCTAACGTGAATCCTCAATCTGTTGGCTGCAAAAACTCTTGTAGTGGGCCACGTGTATTTTTAAAAATATTTTGTAGATGAACTCTCCACTAATACAACACTCAATTTTTGTCTTTTGAGGATCTGATTTCTTGGACTACAAGGCACATGCCTGCAACAAAAAAAACAAAAAAAATATTTTGTGTGTGACCTTGTAGTAAATAGCAAATAGCAGGGGCGGACTGACCATTTGAGCACTCGGGCACTGCCTGAGGGCCCGGGGTCAGTAGTGGGCCCCATGAAATGCCCCAGGTACTTTTTATAGGCTTTTTTGGGTGTGCTTTGAGTGTGGGCAAGGACACAGGGGCCCTATGATCCCCTGTTGCCCGGGGGCCCCCTGAGTTGTCAGTCCGCCCCTGGCGAATAGTAATAGCGAATAGTGAATGTAATAGTGAACCCCCCAAGGAGCCAGTAATTCGGCGAGCCCTCTGAAACTGGTTTAGACTGTGTTACAGCCTCTCCCACTCTCACACACCCCCCTTTAATGAGCTAGACCAGGGGTAGGCAACCTGTGGCTCTCTAGCTGTGGTGGAACTACATTTCCCATGATGCACTGCAAAGATTACAAAACTGACACAGTTACAGGTATGACTTGCAGAGGCATGATGGAACTTGTAGTCCTGCAGCTCTCAGGTTGCCTACCCCTGAGCTAGACAAACACCAGTGTAGATTAGCCACTTGCCCGCCGCCCTAAAGCAGAAATACTGCTACAGGGCGGCACGACTGCGCGAAATCACGTATATGTACGTGATTTTGAATCTCCAGGTAGGGGGTGCACGCGTGGCGGCTTTAGCTGTCGATCACCAGGTCCTGGACGGTGATTCCCCACTGGCACCCGATGATTGCTGAGTATCACTGACGGGGGAGAGGTCTGTATGTAAACAATACAGATCTCTCCCCTGTCAGCTGCAGCACACTGCTTTGTATGGCTCTGCATAGCAGAGCCATACAAAGCGGCATGCTTACACAGTAAAACACACACAGCACACAGTTAACCCCTTCCAGCCCAGTGCCATTAGTATAGTGTCAGTGCATTTTCTTAGCACGGATCACTGTATTGGTGTCACTGGGGATGTCAGTGGCAGTTAGTCAGTTCCCCCCCAGTGTCAGAATGCCCGCCGCAGTCCTGCTATAAGTCGCTGATTGCCGCCATTACTAGTATTAAAAAAAAAAAAATTCCAGTATATATACCACCATTTGTAAACGCTATAACTTTCACATAAAACCAGGGCTTTCTTTCTGCCGGAACGCGGCGGTACTGCGTTCCGCCACCTTTTTCTTCTTGTCCCCGCTCACCGACTGCCTCTGCAGAGCTGACAAGCTATGCAGAGCAGCGAAAGTGACAGGTGCCGGACGCGGCTTGTTTATGTCATGCTTGCGCGTGCCCGGCACCTGTCACTGCTGCTGCTCACAGCCGGTGAGCGGGGACATGCACGCTTCACCCCCCCCCCCTCTACCGCCAGCGTGTAAACATCGGGGGCGCGGACGATGGGCGAGGACACTATGCACGCTTCACCGCCCCCCCCCGCCGGCGTGTAAACATCGGGGGCGGCGCGGCGACATCAACGGCAGTGACAGCGTGGACGCAGGGGCCGTACAGCTTGGAGTAGGTAAGCTGCGCTCGGCTCCCTGTCACTGACTGCAGTATCATGTATTGCTCTAAATTTTTACTCTCTCCCCAGCCTGTGCCCACCTAAACTATCCCAACCACCTGTGCCCACCTAAACTATCTGAGCCCACCTAAACTATCCTCACCCACCTGAGCCCACCTAAACTATTTCAGAACGCAATTGCTCAGCGCTCAGCGGCGCCGATCGAGAGCGCCCCTCCTGTGCATGAGGAACAGGAAAGATAAATTCAGTGATGGACGGTATTTTTTGGAGGAAAAGGTGGCAACCCTAGGGGAGCCTGTAGGAGCAGGCACATCTACCAGACAGGGTACACATGCATGCTAGACTGATTTTATATCTATGCTGGACGTTTACAAACGGCCTGCCATGATTTTATATCTATGCATGTGTTCCTGGTGTCAGTACGGTACTGATTTTATATCTATGCGTGTGTTTCTGGTGTCAGTACGGTACTGATTTTATATCTATGCATGTGTTTCTGGTGTCAGTACGGTACTGATTTTATATCTATGCGTGTGTTTCTGGTGTCAGTACGGTACTGATTTTATATCTATGCATGTGTTTCTGGTGTCAGTACATTAGTCATTTTATATCTATGCATGTGTTTCTGGTGTCAGTACGGTACTGATTTTATATCTATGCGTGTGTTTCTGGTGTCAGTACGGTATTCATTTTATATCTATGCATGTGTTTCTGGTGTCAGTACATTAGTCATTTTATATCTATGCATGTGTTTCTGGTGTCAGTACATTAGTCATTTTATATCTATGCATGTGTTTCATGCAGATCATGCAAGAGGCAGCCGGGGGTCCGATGACATCATTTCCCTTATATGGTATGTACGGGAAATGATGTCATCGGAAGCCCCTCCCAAATTTTACTTGCATTCCTGTTCTCTAAAGGGGTGGTCCTAGGGTTTGATGGGGGCGTGGCCAGGTTTGGGTGGGGGAGTTCCACCACCTTTCCTCTGAGAAAAAAAGCCCTGCATAAAACAATTCATTTACACGTATTGAGATTTTTTTTTTAGCAAAGACATGGAGCAGAATACATTTTGGCCTAAATTTATGACAAATTTGATTTTTAAATTTTTTTACTGGACATGTTTAATAGCAAACAGTAAAAATATTGTTTTTTTTCTCAAAATTGTCAGTCTTTTCTTGTTTATAGCGCAAAAAATAAACAAAACACAGAGGTGATCAAATACCACCGAAAGAAAGCTCCATTTGTGCGGCAAAAAGGACATAAATTTAATTTGGGTGCAGTGTTGCATGACCGCGCAATTGTCAGTTAAACTAAAGCAGCGCCGCATTGCAAAAAATGGCTTGGTCAGGAAGGGGGGTAAATCCTCAGGAGGGCAAGGGATTAATACCATACAGGGCTTTCATCATGGGGGGACAGCCCATACATATGCAGGGGGCCCAGGCGTCCTGAGCAGTGTTGCAATGTAAATCTGCGGAAGGTTTGTAAAAACTGGGCGCTTTTCTCCTGTCCATAACAGGGGCGGACTGACAACTCATGGGGCCCCTGGGCAATAGGGGATCATGGGGCCCCTGTGTCCTTGCCCAAACTCGAAAAAGCCTATGAAAAAGGTACCAGGGGCATCTCATGGGGCCTCCAAGTTTCCAAATGGTCAGTCCGCCCCTGGTCCATAAATGTCTGTGACAGGAGAAGAGTGCCGGTTAAATGTATGTTTGTGCTCGGCCTACTGAATCGGCTCAGCAGCACAGGCATAGCCACCTACAGTCCTGCACCCTTTCTCCCTCTATAAGCCTCACCTATTGGCTTCCTCCGAGACGCCCAGGTACCGCAAAGGAAGGCGTTTGTCCAGTGCAGGTGACTGTTATGGGAGCGTGGCCGAACCGTGCGCCTGCCGCTGCTTCAGCCAATTAGGGGCTTTGGGTTGGCTCGGTGGGCAGGAGAAGATCAACAGCAAGGGAAGCCAGCCAATGAGGAGGAGGGGTGTTTGCCATCAGGCCAGGGGAGTTCTGACTGGAGTCCAGTAAGGCTGCCTGGGATATGCTGGAAAAAGCTGACTGGTTGCCCATAGCAACTTAATAGAGGCCTAATATTTTTCATTTGTTTACTGCAGTAGAGGAAGGAGCTGACAAGTGGGCTCCTAGTTGCTCATAGCAACCAGCTACACTCCTTAGTAACCAGCATGATGCCCTTTGTTTTCAATTGTGCGCTGTAGTAGAGAAAGGAGTTCACAAGAGGACTCTTGGTTGCCCATAGCAACCAGCCAAACCCCATAGCAACTTACCAGAGGCCTTTCATTTTTCAACTGTACACTGCAATGTGAGGTGAGTGAAGAGGATGCTAAATACAGAACTTCTACTTGCCCATAGCAACCAACCAGACTCCATAGCAACCAACATGATGCCCTTCATTTTCAATTGTGCGCTGTAGTAGAGAAAGGAGCTCACAAGAGGACTCTTGGTTGCCCATAGCAACCAGCCAAACCCCATGGCAACTTACCAGAGGCCTTTCATTTTTCAACTGTGCAGTGTGAGGTGTGTGTGTGAAGAGGATGCTAAATACAGAACTTCTACTTGCCCATAGCAACCAACCAGACTCCATAGCAACCAGCAGTAGTCTGTTCTATCGTGGATGCGTAGTGTGCCATCTGGACCCACCCCGTTTGGGGAGTCAGGCCAATAGGCTCCAGAGAGAGATTTGCAGCGGGAAGTTTGAATATGGAAGTGTGATCGATTGGAGCTGTGTGTCCAGAGGTGAGCCCTAGGACCGAGGAGGGACCGTACACTGAGGTATATCACCTGGATCATGGCTGTAATGAGGACGCAGGAGGGATAGAAGGACTACAGAGGGAGGACACTGCAAGAGAGGACCGACATAGGGGGGGAAACGAGATTGGAGGAGGAGGACATGTAGTGGGGGAGGAGGAGGACATGGGATGGGGGAGATCAGACTGGAAGAGGAGGACATAGGATGGGAAAGATGGGACTGAAGGAGGAGGACATGGGGTGAGGCAGATGGGACTGAAGGAGGAGGACATAGGATGAGGGAGATGAGACTGGAAGAGGAGGAAATGAGATGGGGAAGATGGGACTGGAAAAGGAGGAAATCAGATGGGGAAGATGGGACTGCAAGAGGAGGACATAGGATGAGGGAGATGGGACTGGAAGAAGTGCACATAGGATGGGGAAGATGGGACTGAAAGAGGAGGAAATGAGATGGGGGATATGGGACTGGAACAGGAGGAAATGGGATGGGGGAGATGGGACTAGAAGAGGAGGACATAGGATGGGGGAGATGGGACAGGAAGTGGAGGACATGGGATGGGGGAGATGAGACTGGATGAGGGAACATGGGATGGGGGAGATGAGAATGGAGGAGGAGGACATGGGATGGGAGAGATGGGACTGGAAGATGAGGACATGGGATGGAGGAGATGGGACTGGAAGAGGAGGACAAGGGATGGGGGAGATGGGGCTGGAGGAGGAGGACATGAGATGGGGGACATGGGACTGGAAGGGGAGGACATGGGATAGGGGAGCTGGGAATGGAAGAGGAGGACATGGGATAGGGGAGCTGGGATTGGAGGAGGAGGACATGGGATGAGGGAGATGGGACTGGAAGAGGAGGACATGAAATGGGGGAGATGGGACTGGAAGAGGAGGACATGGGATAGGGGAGATGGGACTGGAAGAGCCAGGCGTAAAGCTGTATAAGGGGCCCCAAAATTTCTGATGATTGCCCTGATACCAACAATAAAGATAAAAAAATATGTAAACTTTGGCAGAGTTGATATAATACATTACTGACTATACAGAGGAAATAAATAGCACACACACAAATCAACAAAGGTAGTATTCAACAATTTTCACTATCTTCAGAAAATATTTTTTTTTTATTTTTGATCATTTAGACTCCATCCCATGTCCTTGAAATAACTTTCCAGTCTCAGGGAGCGCTCGCTAAAAATGACTATATCTGTAACTCATGATACATTAGTTTGATGGTCAGTGGGAAGAATGATCCTTACACTTGTGGTCATTGGAAGAATTCCATCCTTACAGATAGCTAAAAAGATCACTGGTGTCAAAGTGATTTTATCTGAGAGGCAGAAATTGATCATTGCTCTAGGAACCCATAGCAACCTCTGGAAGAACCCATGGGATCCATGGAACCCTGGTTGAGAAACCCTGCTATGGACATTGAGGCTTGGAGCAACTTCGAAAGATATTAGTTGCTGTTCAAAGTTTACATTTGCAAGAAATTTTTAAGATTTGCCAAAATAAAATTAAAAAAAATGATTAATATACTATAGTTTTGGTTTTGTTTAGTAAAACACTTTAGATGGCCTATTGCAATATACTGTTGCTGTCTTTCTTAAAATATTGCCTTGAGTGCCCAATCACAGGGCCTAAACACTGTCACATGTGTGTGGGTGGATGGTCCCTAGTTGAATGTGAGTGCCAACCCAGAACCTACATGGGGCTTTTTCTCAGAGTTTAGGACGGTGAACAGGGTGGATGAGCAGAGGCGTACTGAAGCAAAAGTTGACCTGGGGCCCTCACACTACCAACCACCAATTCCGCCACGTGCCAGGATACTCCCACAGCATGTAGCGGGGGTAAAAGAATGAGGGACCCACTCCTGTCAAATACACAGAGTTGTGGGCAGGGTCACACACGCTGCACATGGGGTACTTTTGCATGCACACGCTCATTAATGCCCAGGACCAGGTTAAGGGAAAATCAACCATAAAGTGTTACTAAACCCAGGCCCCTGCATTCACTATATATGGTCTCCCCGGGCCCTGCATTCACTATATCTGGTCCCCCCGGGCCCTGCATTCACTATATCTGGTCTCCCCGTACCCTGCATTCACTATATCTGGTCTTCTCGGACCCTGCATTCACTATATCTGGTCTCCCCGGACCCTGCATTCACTATATCCCCTCTCCCCGGACCCTGCATTCACTATATATGGTCTCCCGGGACCCTGCATTCACTATATCCGGTCTCCCCGGGCCCTGCATTCACTATATCTGGTCTCCCCGGATCCTGCATTCACTATATCTGGTCTCCCCGGGCCCTGCATTCACTATATCCGGTCACCCCGCATTCACTATATCTGGTCTCCCCAGGCTGTGCATTCACTATATCTGGTCTACCCGGACCCTGCATTCACTATATCTGGTCTCCCAGGACCCTGCATTCACTATATCTGGTCTCCCCGGACCCTGCATTTACTATATCCGGTCTCCCCAGACCCTGCATTCACTATATCTGGTCTCCCACAGAACATGAAAATGCAATTATTTTAGTAAATATTAACTGCTAAATACCTTTTCTCATCAGCAGTTAGAGCAGTCTTGTGACTTCTATCAGTGTCCAGCAGAGCACTGGTTAACGCTTGTGGGAGGAGGTTTCTTTCTGCTCTAGGCGGATGCAAAACCCCTGACCCTCTGTCTGGACAGCACTTGTTGGCCCTGTGCTGATCACATGCACTCTCCAAAGAAAAACCCCTTAGGTTCCACAGTGAGTTCTGGTTGCTACGGAAAACCAATTCCTAGGAAGGAAGTCAGAGCACCGACCCCCTTGCTACCGTAGGACTCCTCAACCTTACCCAGGTACCATGGTTGCAACAGGCTGCTCATCACTTTCTCTTCAGTCCCTGGTTACCCATTGCAACTGCTTCCTTCCTTCCCTCATGATTCCGAGTTAACCCTTTGTATGGTTTTTGCTTGATATATGCGTTAATTGACCCATGTTTGTTTACACGCTAGGATCCTTCATACACCCCATTAAAGTAACTATAGGTGCGTGTTAGAAACAGTTCAGGTAAGTTTACTGATCGAAATGTAGTGCAGTTCAACCGAAGAAAGTTCCACAACATCGCCTAACCCTCTCTAGCTAGCGACCAGAGCATAATAGGTGAGAGTCGATAACTGGTGGAAGCCCATGAGGTGGTGGAGAAGCTGGTGTCTTTGGAGGACTGCAGGACATAGAATTGCGCCCCTGTGAAACACAGTGTCAAAGCATCAAAATGGGGGCTCAGCCTTACCCCTTTATATATGCACCACAGGGCAGGTAGGATGGGTCCAAAAGCCTGGGAAGAAGTGCACAAAAAATAAACCCTTCCCTTGCCTGTGCCAGCTGTTAACTAAATGACTCCTGTAGGCAACCTGATTACACACACACCAAGATATCAAGAAAGTTTGGAGATCTGCTACCTACACAAGGATCTTCTGTGACTGTATGTTGGCTGTCTCTCTTCTCTCTCTCTCCTTCTGCTGACTGCACGTGCACACAAGGTGGGAGTAAGAAGGCCACTCTCTGACTGACCGGGTGAAAGCAGTAGGTTTGTATGTAAAAGAGGTAACTCAAAAGGTCTCGCCTGGGTTGGGTGAACCCTCTGACTTACAGATACATACAATACACATACAAGCCCATAACTTTCGCCTGGCAGCTCAGAGCATGGGCTGCCTGCCCCCACCTTGTGTGCACATGTATGGTTGGGCAGGGGAGGAAGGGGGGAGGCTGAGCAGGGAATACACCACTGGAGGAAAGGGCTTACCACGACGAACCTAGGCAGACCCCCTTGGTCCTCTGAGTTTACTGAATTGCCTGCACAGAGTGATGGAATAAGTGCATTTTCCCAGCAACACAGTGTAAAACCTAATGTGACAAGGAGAGTGCAATGGCCTCCTGGAGCATGGGTGGGGTCGCTATTGTGATCTCTGAGATCCCTAAAGCTCCTCCCATGTGGACAAGAAAGTTAACATCTCAGCATTGACAAGGACTGGCTGTACAGAAAAGTAAAAATGAAAATTTCTCATTCCCTCAAAATTTCTGCGAAAATGGGTGAGATTGTTATATTTGTTAAATACATTTGGAGAACATTAAATTAAAGAGGAATATTGCTCCCTACTTGTATTTATTTATTTAGCCCCTTTAACATTAACAGTTATGTTGTCCTTAAACAAAAAATCTTAGTAGTCAAGCAGATCCAGAGTTGTCCAGTGCCAGCTGCTGCTCCCACTCAGCACTCCAGGTCCTGGGCTACCATCTTCTTTTCTGAAATCCTCAGGAGCCCAGCTATCTTTTCTGGGTTATGTAAGCTGGCCCACAGTGATGCGCGGCATCTTATGCGCAGTGTAGTGGAGGCCATCCCAGGAGCCTTTCACATGCACAGCCTCCTGGGATGATTGACATCAGCATTCCAGCAGGTTGTTTTTTTTTGGGGGGGGGGGACGTCACTCCTTGTCTAGGTAAAGTCTTGGATGTGTGGGATGTGGGACTGAGAAAAAGTACCACCCCTTCCCCCCAAGAAAATATCCAACTGTGTAAAAGGCAAGTGTGAGGGATCAACAGGAGGAATGGCCAAATCTGTATAGTTACACTAGGAAACAGAAACCAAACTCTATATACAGTAGTAAAGTAAATTTATTAGTAGTAAAACAAACAACATCCAAACACCAGCAAACAGGAAACCCAGCAAACATTAAGATATACAGTAAGTGAACCATAATCCAAGTGACAAAATATCTAACAATCTAACTAAATGACAGAATGCCTTACTAGCAACCTAACTATATACAGTTGCAAGAAAAAGTATGTGAACCCCTTGGGATTACGTGGAGTTTTGCATGAATTGAGCATAAAATGTGCTCTGAACGTCATCTAAGTCACAACAATAGAAGAACACAGTCTGCTGAACATAATACTACACAAACATTAGATGTTGCCATGGACAGATGAAACAAAATTACAGCTTTTTGGTAAAGCCCATCATTCTACTATTTTCATAAAAAGCAATGAGGCCTTTAAAGAAAAGAATACAGTCCCTACAGTCACACATGGTGGAGGATCACTGATGTTTGGGGTTGCTTTGCTGCTTCAGGCACTGAATGTCTTGACCGTATGCATGGCATTATGAAATCTGAAGTCTACGAAAGAATTCTGGGGTGCAATGTAGGGCCCAGTGTCAGAAAGTTGGGTCTTGGTCAGAGGTCATGGGTCTTACAGCAGGACAATGACCCAAAGTACACATCAAAAAGCCCCCAGAAATGGTTTCAAACAAAGAGCTGGAGAGGACTGAACTGGCCAGCAATGAGTCCAGATCTCAATCCCGTAGAGCACCTGTGGAGAGATCTCAAAACAGCTGTTGGGAGAAGGAACCCTTCCAATCTGAGAGACCTGGAGCAGTTGGTGAAAGATGAGTGGTCCAAAATTCCAGTACAGGGGTCTAAGAAACCTCATTGATGGTTACAGGAAGCCATTGAGTTCAGTTATTTGTTTCCAAGGGTTGTGCTACCAAATATTAAATTGAGAGAGCCAATAATTTTGTCCAGTCCATTTTTGGGGTTTTTCGTGGAATGTGTCAGTTTTGGCTTTTTATTTTTCCACTTTTTTATGTCATACCAATACAAACAAAATAAATAAACATGAGAATGCCAAAAGATTTGTAATTGCAGCAATTCTCTTGGTGAGGTGGTGCATTATCTGATAGAAAAATATACAAACTGGGTATTACAGGTAAACTAGAGATGCAGGGAACAGATGGCAAGGAGGAACCAAAATGGGGATCAGGAACAAGAGAAGAAGATAAGAGGCAGCAAGGTATATGATTCAGGGCAAGAGCAAGATCAGAATCTAGGCCCAGGATGAGTCAACAAGGAAAACCAAGCTTAGAGGGAAAACACAGAGGAGACAGTAAATAACGTCCCAGCAGCCAGCATCAGGTAGAGACTGATTACTGGGATCTACAGGATGTTGGGTTACAACCTTATGTTATGGGAACCACAATTCCTCCAGCAGGTAATCCAGGTCCTGAAAGCAAAAAGTGGAGGACAGGGGTCAAATAATACATAGAGTGATAGAAGGGGGTGAAGGCCTATTTTAACATGGTTTTTAAAGGGGAAGTGTTTTTTAAATGGTTCCTGCTGCTTAATAAAGCTCCTTTTCAACTCCCCTGGACCTATTCCACAGAAAGGAAAAACAAAAATGCACAAAATTTAAAATGACAATGCACAAATAGTGATCAAATACCCCCAAAAAAGTAAAAAGAAATCACAAATATCAGGAAATGAAATAGGCTACCCTGAATATAACCCAAAAAAACACACCGTATAAATAAATGAAATAGAAGTGAAAAGTTTATTTCCAAGCAATTTTCCAAACGAATTTCACCTAAACAGCACAATAAGTGAAATTGAGATTCAAACTTGTTGAAACCGACACCTGTCACGGCTGGCACCGCTCACTGCGACAAAAAGGCAAAAGGCGGAAAGGCAGGCACTCCAGATGAAAAAGCCTAGGACATCCACAAGACCCCTGGGAGGGCACTGAAGGACCACCGAACCAAGGAAGCAGCAACTGAAGAGCTGAAGTGGTGAGCGAACAAACATGGAGAACCAGAAGCTGGAACCAGAGGATGGAAGGATGGACCGACCACATCTACTCCACAGCCTAGAGAGTAACACAGCACGGCGGAATCAGATTAGTCCATGGTAGATGCTGGAGCCCAACACAGCTCAGCTGTTAGCATCCGCTCACAAGACCAGAAGCAGTCATAGTGGTCATGGGGGATACCAGTCATGGGGAATACCAGTCATGGGGGATACCAGTTATCGGGGATACCAGTCTCAGCCAGGCAGGTCAGACAAATCTGCTGATCAGATAATCCCACAGGTCGGGGACATGGAGTGGCCTTCCCTTCACCCCCCCGCCAGCTGTGAGTACATTTGCTGCTGCATCTCCATTGGTAGGGGGGAAGGTAGCTGAGGGGGAGCAAGACCCTACCAGCGGCGGACTGACCATTTGGAAACTCGGGCACTGTCCGAAGGCCCGGGGTCAGTTGGGGGCCCCATGAGATGCCTCTGGTACCTATTTCATAGGCTTTTTTGAGTTTTGGCAAGGACACAGGGGCCCCATGTTCCCCTATTGCCCGGGGGCCCCATGAGTTGTCAGTCCGCCCCTGGACCCTACTATGCGGGACGTGTATTCCCTTGTAAAGCAATGTTTTTCCTCTATCACTTTACTAACTGGGCAAGTGCAGGCTGTACGTGAAGATGTGGCCCTCACTCATCATTATCTTCAAAATGCACGAGGGCTCTTGAGAATTGAGTTAGTGATATAGAGGATACTGTTTCCCCGCCTTCTATTGATGCAAAAGGAGTTAAGCGCAAGTCGAATAGTACTATTACTAAAGTGGAGGATTTGGAAAATCGGCTACGTCACAAAAATGATGTGCGGGTGATAGGCTTCCTGGAGAAGGTCGAGGGCAACGATCTTGTTAAATTTACTGAACGATGGCTTGTGGATACTTTTGGGGAAGAATATTTTTCGTCAATATTTGCAGTGGAGGATCCCTTATAGGCCAGTGTTGCCTGGAAATACCCCACGGCCTTTCCTTCCCACATGGAAGAAAAATATATTTTAAAAATATTCTTCCCAAATGTATTGACATATATTTGAAATACTATAATTTTGGCCATATTCAATATATTTAAAAATATATTTAAATAAATATATATACTGTATGTTGAAATGCATTTTTATTACAAAATATATGAAAAATATTTTAAAAATAAATTTTCAAATATACTGTTTGTCTTTAAAAATACAAATCTACATTTTTGGAATGCATTTACAAATATATGTAAAAATATATGTTAAAATTACTTTTTAACATTTATACAAATATTTGTAAATGCATTCCAAAAATGTAGATTTGTATTTTTAAAGACATACAGTATATTGGAAATGTATTTTAAAAAATATTTTTCATATATTTTGTAATAAAAACGCATTTTAACATACAGTATGTATATATATGTATATATATATATATATATGTATTGAAATATATTTTTAAATATATTGAATATGGCCAAAATTGTAGTATTTCAAATATATGTCAATATATGTGGGAAGATTATTTTTAAAATATATTTTTCTTCTATATGGGTTATTTGTCTTTTGAATTATAGAGACAAGAAAAATATATTGGAAAGGGCCAGGGTCTTGAAAGATATTAGATATAATGGATCAAAAATAATGGTTTTTTTTTCACCAGAAGTCCAAAAAAGCCAAGCCCATTTTTAAGATGTTAAGAAATGCCTATGGCACCTGGGCCTAAAATATTCTATGCTGTAACCTGCTTGCCTCCAGGTGGTTCATGATGGCCGTGTGCAATTTTTTGATTCGCCACAGGCGGCGCAGGACTGGATGGATTGTCATGTTAATTCTTAAATGGATGGCTGTCTTGAGGCCTATTTTTGGTTATTGTCTTGAGGGTAGGGCTGGTACTTCCACTAGGCAAACTAGGCAGCCGCCTAGGGCGCAGCACAGGCCAGCACTTTCTCTGTCTGGGATGCCGCCACATCATGATTGATACTTCAGCGAAGGGGAGGGGCAGCAAAGGGGAAGAAGGAAGGGACAGAGGAAGATTCCTGGTGTCGGGGGCCAGTGTAGCAGGTGAGCTGCTGATCCTTCCAGTGTTCCTCTCAGACTCAGTCCCTTACTGCAAGCCAGCTGGCGGCTGCTGATCACTGTGGAGTTCCAGCCCTTCTCTTCCCATTCATCAGCGGATGCAGAGGAAGGTAATGTCTGACTCTGATGTCTCGTGTCTGTGTGAGTGTGACCCAGCCGGCCATCCATCACATGTGCACAGTGTCAGTGAGTGATGACATCATCACAATCCCACAGCCTGCTCTTCTAGTGCCTGCTGAGCCTGCCTGTGTCAGTGTTGGTGTGTTGTGTTGGATCTGTCACAGTGTGGGATTGCTCAGTTCAGGTGTTCTCTGTGTCTGTGTGTGTGGGCTTGGCTACCTGCTGTCCTGTATTCATGTCCTGGTGTTTTGTGTGTCCTATGGATCAATAAATACACGCTATATTCATCTATCCTCCGGTGTGCGGCTGACCCTTCTTCCTGTTGCATCGTGTGGTGGTGAGCCAGAGCCTGCACCTGTCGTGGATTGATCTGGATTGTTTGCCTGAGCGGTATACCTTTTGTTTTTTGGAATAAGCAAGCATTTACCTGAATGACATCGATTCATTCAGGGTTGTTTTTTTTTGTGCTTAGCTGTGATTTGGCCACGGCTAATCACATGACACAGCTGGGCTGTGATTGTCCCAGTTTGTGCATGTGATCGCTGTGACCAGCTAGACACACTTGTATACAATGGATGGCATGAAAGGAAGCCATCCATTGTATACAGCTGTCATGTGACCTGCTGTGATTGGTCACAGCAGGTCACATGGTACTTGCAACTGGGCCAGCACACAGATCTGTCATTGGCTGTGTCCGAGATACATGGCCGGTGACAGATCACGCCGCAATTTTCAAACGCAAACGCTTCTAAACCCAGTTAGCCGCGTTACACGCATTTACACTCATTTACAAGCGTTTGGTGTTTGAAACGCTGATAGAATCTACCGCTGAACGCAGGTTTTCTGCGTTCAAAAAAAGACTGTAAGCTCAACTGCCTGTAAACGACTGTAAACGACAATGTGTACATGGACACATAGGAAAACATTAGGGAGAGTTCAGGGGCTGCTGAAAAAAATGCTGAACAGCTCCTAAATGTGAGTTTATCAGCTGCAGTGTACATGAGCTCTTTTATAATTCAGAGGTGCTGCATCAGCTAGTCTCCTTCGTGGGGGTCTCTTCTTCAGTACCAATCTTAGTGCTTGGAGATTTTAATAATGTAATAGATCTGGGGAGGGATAGATCTCCAGCTCCTAGATCCCCTTCTGGAGAAGGTCTTTCCTCATTGGGGAGACTATGTAGGGAACTGTGTAGGGCTGCAAGATATATGGAGACAGTTACATCCTGATGAAAGTGTCTATACATGCTATTCTAAATCATATAACTCTTTGTATATAATTAATTTGGCTTCATGCTGTATGGAGCTTATTGCAGCTCTGGTTGAGGTCAATATACAGTTGCAAGAAAAAGTATGTGAACCCCTTGGGATTACGTGGAGTTTTGCATGAATTGGGCATAAAATGTGCTCTGAACGTCATCTAAGTCACAACAATAGAAGAACACAGTCTGCTGAACATAATACTACACAAACATTAGATGTTGCCATGGTTTAATTGCACATAACATGTAAACATTCACAGTGCAGGGAGGAAAAAGTATGTGAACCTTTGGACTTAATAACTGGTTGACCCTCCTTTGGCAGCAATAACCTCAACCAAACGTTTTGTGTAGTTGCAGATCAGACCTGCACAACGATCTGGAGTAATTTTGGACCACTCCTCTTCACAAAACTGTTTCAGTGTAGCAATATTCTTGGGATGTCTGGTGTGAATCGCTCTCTTAAGGTCATGCCACAGCATTTCAATCGGGTTGAGGTCAGGACTCTCTCCAGAAGGTGTATTCTGTGCTCTTGCAGCCATTGTTTTGTTGAATTACTTGTATGCTTTGGGTCATTGTCCTGTTGCATCACCCATCCTCTGCGGAGCTTCAGTTGGCGGACAGATGGTCGTACATTTTCCTGCAAAATGTCTTGATAAACTCTGAAATTCATTTTCCCATCAATGACAACAATCCGTCCAGGCCCGTAGGTCTTCTGAGAGCTCTTTTCTGCGAGGCATGGTTCACATCACACAGTGCTTCTTGAAACCAATAAACCCAAAACAGGTGTGTGTTTTTTAAGGGCAGGACAGCTGTCAGCAACACATCCAATATCATCACACTGATTGGAGTCAAGGTTGGCTCACTCCTGGCTCCAATTAGCTCTGGGAGAAGTCATTAAGCTAGGGCCTCACATACTTTTTCCTCCCTGCACTGTGAATGTTTACATGTTATGTGCAATTAAACCATGGCAGCATCTAATATTTGTGTAGTATTATGTTCAGCAGACTGTGTTCTTCTATTGTTGTGACTTAGATGACGTTCAGAGCACATTTTATGCCCAATTCATGCAAAACTCCACGTAATCCCAAGGGGTTCACATACTTTTTTTTGCAACTGTAGAACCCAGAGGAATATCTAACCATTCTTCGTTGTTAGTCACTTTAATATCTGGCTGTCCAGAATCCAATATTCCATGACCACTTATATTGCTACTATCAACTCTCCTGTTATGTCATCTGTAGATCAGGAAGCATTTGATGCTTTGTTTACTTTACACGAATTGGAAGCTGCAGTAGCTAGTTTCCCCAATTCTAAAGCTCTGGGGGTTGATGGTCTCCCTATGCAGGTTTATAAAAAATATAGTACATTATTACTTCCAGTTTTTCTTAATACATTTAATGAGGCTCTTTCTGAAGGTCGGCTCCCAGATTCTAAGGGTGAAGCTGTTATAGTAGTTGTATCTAAGAAAGATAAAGATCCTTTGTACCCAGAGTCCTATCAACCAACTTCTATAGTGACTACAGATGTTGAAATACTTGCCAAGGTATTAGCTAATAGAGTGAGGAAGGTCATTACAAACATTATTCACCCTGATCAGGCTGGATTTAGCCTAACATGTCAACAGCTATTAATATTAGGACGGCCTATCTGAATATGCAGGTGCCAGTTTCGGATCAAATTGATCACACCTTCTTAGCGCTAGGCGCTATTAAGGCTTTTGATAGTGTCGAGTGGCCATATTTGTTGGCTGTTCATGAAAAAATTCTGCTTTGGTTCTACCTTTTGTCAATGGGTCCGATTGATGAATATGGCACCTAGGGGTCAGTCATAGTTAATGGCTTTCAGTCTTCCTCTTTTAGAATTTTTTGTGGCACTAGGCAGGGGTGCCCATTGTACCTCCTGATTTTTGCCATTGACATAGAACCCCTGGCTGGCCTTATACAGGCTTCAATAGATGTGACCGGATTTGGCAGAAGTGCCTTTGAGGAAAAAATTGCATTCTATGCAGATGATGTCCTACTTTTTTTTATCTAACATCCAGAAATTTCTTCCAGCAGTAGTGAAACATGTTGATGAATTTGGGAAATTCTCAGGCCTTGGCCTGAGAAAAGTCAATGTTAATGCCACTGGATCCTTTGTCAATTTCCTTACCATCCATACTTTCCTATTTAAGAGTTGTGTCATCCATGAAATATTTGTGGGTAATAATAGCTACTTCATTTCAGGCATTCATTTCAGACAATATTGGCCCACTGTTGTCTAGATTTCAGGTTCAAAGTAAAACTTGGAGTAAGCTATCTCTTTCTTTGGTTGGCCGTGTTACCCTACTCAAGATGATTTGGTTGCCCCAACTCTTATATTTTTTTAAATATATAGTATAAGACACTATTAGATACTACAATATCCTAGTGATGCCGGAGGACTAACAGTTATTAATCCAGGGCTGGATTTTTTTGCGATTGAATTGCAGCACCTTGCGGGCTGGGAATCTGGGAATCTGAAAGACTGTCCAGGACTGCTTGCCAACTATTTTTTCATATGTTTAATGGCCGGCCTCCATTGCATGTCTTGGAAGGAGCATAGAGGGGTGTTTCATTAACTGCCTGGCCTACACTGGCATTAATGTGCGGGAGGAAACTAAGAAAATGATAGGGATGTCTAACCCCACTAGATATACTCCAATATGGGGAAATGGTAAGCTTCCTGAACTTTGTTCTTCAGGGCTTTCAGAGATGGGAAGGAGCAGGGATTTCCGCCTTAGTACAACTTCATGATAATGGAACTATCAAAACATTTGCACAGTTGAGGATACAGTTTTCTTTACATCAAAGGTGGTTTTATCAGTTTCTTCAACTTTGTCATGCGTTACTAGCTCAGTTCTCTTCTACAGTAGTGCTTTTATCCCCAACCCGATGCTGGACAGAATAGTTCAAGCAACGTCAACTAAGCAACTAAGGGACTCATTTCGGACATCTGTTCAGGTTTTTATTGAAGTTCCCAGTTCTGTCTAGGGCAGTATGGGAACAGGATATTGGTTCTATTTCAAGGGAGATCTGGGGGAAGATTCTTTAGTCTTTCCCTTCAGTGTCTCTTCTCCATCACATAGATGAATGCAGATTTTTATTCTCCATAGGGCACAGGTGTCAAACTGGCGGCCCTCCAGCTGTTGCCAAACTACAAGTCCCTGAGGCACTGCAAGATTGACAGTTACAAGCATGACTCCCAAAGGTAGAGGCATGATGGGACTTGTAGTTTTGAAACAGCTGGAGGGCCGCCAGTTTGACACCCCTGCCATAGGATGTATAGAGCCCTTGAATTTCTCCACACCATAGGTCTGAAATCTGACCCAGCTTGTGCTAGATGTGGTAATTCTGGTACTCTCCTACATCTTTTGTGGTGGTTGGAACACTTAAGGGGCTTTTTGATGTGAATATTCCTGTTGAACCTTTCACCTGTTTATTGGGCTATATAGATTCTTCATTACACATGCTCCGGATGGTGGCTACTATTCTGCCAGCACTTTTTGTGGTCCACAGACAAATTTCCCTTAGGTGGACCTCCCAATATCCACCTACTCTATCTGACTGTATTTTTTTATCTCAACAAGCTTACCTCCTTTGAAAAATATACATATTTTTTAAGAAATTCAATGCATAAATTCGATGCTATTTGGTCAAAATGGATTAAATATATGTTTCCTGTATGGGAATAGGTTTATTATATATATTTTGATTTTTTTTGTTGTTGTTTCAGATACTGATGTCTACATCTGATATTTCTGCTCCCATAGACATTGTGTTTCTATTATTAGTTATAGATGAGGTCATTTTATGGCTGTAGCTCTCCATTAATATATCATTATGTTTTAAAGATGTTATAATAGCTGGGTAGGATAGTTCCTCTCTCTTTTTTTTTTTGGTCTTGTTTTGTTCTGTTTTTGGGCTTTTTTGTTTTGTTTTGTAAAGCCCTTCATGGCGACTATTGCATGTATGGTTTGTTGGTGTTTGTTTTTTATGAAAAAAAAAAACATAAAGAAACTAAAGACGTATTGGATATATAATTCATTTTGTAAAATAAATCCTGTAAAATCAATAAAGTCAGCATCATCTCTTGATATGTCTTTAATTAATATAATAAAGGTTATGCTTTAAAAAAAAAAAAGAAATCCGGTAATGAGAGAAACTCTACACTTGCAGTGGTCCCCAAGTACTGCAAGGGTTAAATGCTCATTGAGTTGAGGCTTACATGGATATGTGGTGTACAGTATTGTTGTACTTACCTCATTCAGGGCTCAAGCAGAGTCCAGCATTGTTCTCAAGTTCTAGTCTGTCGTTGGGGGGGGGCAGTGCAGTATAGCGCAGGGCTAATAACTGAGAATTTGAGTAGACTTGAGTGTGACCTTGGCCGAGGCACCTACGAGAGGAGGCTGTGAGGAACTGGCTGTATAAAATGTGGAAGCCTGCCATGGGAAATATATAAAAGTATAAGGCCCCTTGTGCATGGGACCGTCTAGCTGCCGTGCATTCCTCCTTGTGATTTAGTGTGCCCGGGAGGGACAGGTGCACCATCCACTCTTGCTTCCTGCAGCCTTTCAAAGCTCATGGCAGGCTGCCACTGGATGGGGTTTGTGACAGACTCAACCAGGATGAGGGCTGTTGGAGAGGACTGCAGGCTAGCCTCTTGCCTACTGACCATGGCCTGCCTCTGAGGGATCTCTATTTTTTGGTGTGTGCCTGGGGGGACCTTTGGAGTAGTTTACTTCAGATTCAAGTCCATGTGACCCTGAAACACACAAAACCTCAGAACTAGAGGACCAGGATACAGTTTTGTGCCCAAACCAGCTTTGACTGCTCTAACCCCCTGTAATAGTGATGTTGGGTGCAATTACTAAAAACAAGTCATATACATGCACACAATCAACATGCAGTCGTGCAGGTACTTTTAATCAGCATTTAAACCATTACATGTTCTATGCATTGTGAAAGACCAACTACCCAATGAACACCTGCCCTGGCACATCATAGCATTCACCCGGCACTCCAAGAAATAATAGAATCCAACTGCAATATTCTTGCATTGTCAAAACCTCCACTTTTATTATCACACAACACACAGGAGGATATATCTTATAGTCATCACAATCTGCATAATAACACACACCAATAATAATGAGAGCATTACAGCATGAAATAGACACATCATTTGACAGCGTCACAGCATAGAATTAATACATTACCGAAGCTATGTTGAAGCTGGGAGGAACAAATCCCATCAGAACAAACTGCCCAGGGAGTCATGGAGAAGCCATAGGCGCGACCAGTTGATGAGCCCATATAGCCTTGGTAAAAATCCCAGCGTCAGAGCGTCCTCTGGCCACTAGGGGAGCTTCTACTGGTCATTCATGGACCTTTGCCTTTTTCTGGAAGCAGTCCAATAGTGGGCGGTGCCCAGTGGTGTATTCAGGTTTTGTGTTGCCCTAGGCAACACAAAAATCAGCCACCCCAACCTCCTCCTCCGAAAGAGAGAGCCTGATACTGACCAGCCCCCCCCCCCGCCCCAGCCTCCTCTGTAAGAGAGAGCCTGATACCGACCAACCCCCCCCCCAAGTGCAGAGAGAACATAACACCAACCAACAAGTCCCCAAAGGAGAGAGCCTGAAACCGACCAACACCACCACCACCCCCCCACCAAGTGCAGAGAGAGCATAACACCAACCCCCCCTCCCCCCAAAGGGGAGAACCTGACACCAACCAACACCACCTTCCTCCCCCCCCGCCAATGAGAGAGCCTTCTACTACCACTGCCTCCCCCCATACACCTGCCGAAACCCCCCCCCCCCCCGACAAGAGCGAGAAAGAAACTCACAGACACCTTCATAGCTCTGGACATCCCCGGAAACAAAAGTTGGGTTCTGCATACACTGTTAAGCTCCCACAGCCTCTCCCAGTTCCCACTTGGTCACCATGTGGTGTGTGTTCCTTCTTCTGGGGGGCACAGCTGCCCCCCTGAAAAATGCCACCCTCGGCAAATGCCTTGTTTGCCTTGTGGTAAATACGCCCCTGGCGGTGCCACACCCACTACGGGAGGGGTTAGCAGAAGGGTTCCGCGAGGATAACAGTCATGTTCAACCATCATATTCGTTATCTGAAAAGTCACACTTTTGCTTCTTATCTACCCCAAAACCTCTTTTCATCTCCCCCAGACTCAAGGATTTCTAACTTAGATGTCCTTAAACAGGTTTTATCTCCTAATGTGAGGTTACTAGATGTCATAAACACGTTTCATTCCATAAACAAGGTTTTATCTTGCTCTCAGCAGAATATCTTGTGACTCTGTTCCTTTGGCTAAAGACATCATCACTTCTCATGCCCCTGGCATTTGGTCGACAATGCTTTATTGTAAAAATTACCCAAGAAACAAAGGGTCCAAGGCCAACACGTTTCATAGGCATTAGACCCCCCTTCCTAGACTCAAAGACTCTAAGAATATGTTGATATAATCAGCTCAAAACATCTTGATGCTGACGACTCTTGCTCTAATCTGTTTATTAAGGTGTTATGTGTTTACTGTCTTTCTATCCTTGTGTGCCTCCTAGGTGTGCATTTCCATTGTTAATTGAGTCACCTATTGTTTCTGTCTGTCTGCAAGTCCTTCTGGAGATGTGATTAGTATTATTACCAAACCATTGTGGGGTGTTTATCATAATGTATATTTGTTTTTATTGTTCATGTGGGGACTAACTCTGTTCCTGCAGTGTATAACAATTGGTATTTCTGTTCAATAAAGTAGTTCCAGTTGCATCTGAGCTAGTGCCGTCTAGTTGTCGGGTGCGATGCCCAGCTACAGTTTCTAAGAAAAAGTATGTGAACCCCTTAAGATTCCGTGGAGTTTTGCATGAATTGGGCATAAAATGTGCTCTAAACGTCATCTAAGTCACAACAATAGAAGAACACAGTCTGCTGAACATAATACTACACAAATATTAGATGTTGCCATGGTTGCACATAACATGTAAACATTCACAGTGCAGGGAGGAAAAAGAATGTGAGGCCCTAGCTTAATGACTTCTCCCAGAGCTAATTGGAGCCAGGAGTGAGCCAACCTTGACTCCAATCGGTGTGATGATATTGGATGTGTTGCTGACAGCTGTCCTGCCCTTAAAAACACATACCAGTTTTGGGTTTACTGGTTTCAAGAAGCACTGTCTGATGTGAACCATGCCTCGCAGAAAAGAGCTCTCAGAAGACCTACGATCAAGAATTGTTGACTTGCATGAAGCTGGAAAGGGTTACAAAAGTATCTCCAAAAGCCTTGATGTTCATGTGTCCATGATAAGACAGACTGTCTACAAATGGAGAAAGTTTAGCACTGTTGCTACTCTCCCTAGGCGTGGTCGTCCTGTAAAAATGACTGCAAGAGCACAGCGCAGAATGCTGCATGAGGTAAAGAAGAATCCCAGAGTGTCAGCTAAAGACCTACAGAAATCTCTGGCACATGCTAACATTTTTGTTGACACATCTACAATAAGGAAAACATTAAACAAGAATGGAGTACATGGGAGGACACCACGGAGGAAGCCATTGCTGTCCAAAAACAATATTACAGCACGTTTGAAGTTTGCAAAAGAGCACCTGGATGTTCCACAGCACTACTGGCAAAATATACTGTGGACAGATGAAACCAAGATTGAGTTGTTTGGGAAGAACACACAACACTATGTGTGGAGAAAAAAAGGCACAGCACACCAACATGAAAACCTCATCCCCACTGTAAAACATGGCGGAGGGAGCATCATGGTTTGGGGCTGCTTTCCTGCCTCAGGGCCTGGACGGATTGTTGTCATTGATGGGAAAATGAATTCCAGAGTTTATCAAGACATTTTGCAGGAAAACGTATGACCATCTGTCCGCCAACTGAAGCTCCACAGAGGATGGGTGATGCAACAGGACAATGACCCAAAGCATACAAGTAATTCAACAAAACAATGGCTGCAACAGCACAGAATACGCCTTCTGGAGTGGCCCAGAGTCCTGACCTCAACCCGATTGAAATGCTGTGGCATGACCTTAAGAGAGCGATTCACACCAGACATCCCAAGAATATTGCTACACTGAAACAGTTTTGTGAAGAGGAGTGGTCCAAAATGACTCCAGATCGTTGTGCAGGTCTGATCTGCAACTACAGGAAACGTTTGGTTGAGGTTATTGCTGCCAAAGGAGGGTCAACCAGTTATTAAGTCCAAAGGTTCACATACTTTTTCCTCCCTGCACTGTGAATGTTTACATGTTATGTGCAATTAAACCATGGTAACATCTAATGTTTGTGTAGTATTATGTTCAGCAGACTGTGTTCTTCTATTGTTGTGACTTAGATGACGTTCAGAGCACATTTTATGCCCAATTCATGCAAAACTCCACGTAATCCCAAGGGGTTCACATACTTTTTCTTGCAACTGTATAATACCTTGGTCCTGTGTCCTAGTGGCAAGGAAGCAGTTCTCTAATGGAATCACCCAATCGGGGTGACAGGCGTTCCGTCACATGGCTGAACGCAAAATAACTGGGTTCCGGGCATTCATTAAAACGCCATGCAGCTAGATGGCCCTGTGTGCCAGTGGCCTAACACCTAACCGCAGATCCCCTAGACTAAACAAGCATTCAACCCTTTAAGTGTTGGGGGGTCCATGGCACACGTAAAGTTTCTCTCATGGGCAATGCTCTCTCCATGTGCATCTTCTCTTAATCCTGTGCTTTGCCTATGCAGGGTGTGGTTGGTCATATATAGACCAGACACCATGGCATCCTGGCATTATTGGCCTTGTCCGGGCATTATGGGGATGGAGGAGACCTCCATCTCTGAAAGGCCAATAATACCAAATATTATTTGTCGTCAAGGTCCAGGCTGCTAAGGTTCTTGGAAGCAGTAATAATTGTTCCTGTCACGTCTGCACTCTGCTGCAACCTGCCCTTAGTGCACAGCGTTCTGTTTCCATAGAAACAGGATTCTCCAGTTGCCTTGGCAACCTGATGCCGCAAGCCCCGTGAACACCGCTATCCGTCTGCTAGGGATCATGCAACGTGGAATTCATGGGAAGTCCCAGATCATGTTCGTGCTGAAGAATTATTTAACCACTTACAATTTTTCATCTTGCAATGTTCTCATACAGGAGACAAAACTTGATGTAATGGATACATTTATTATCAGACGTTTCCATGGTGTCATTCTCTACCATGAGGAATGACAGATGATCACTTGTTCCTCCTGACACCTTACCTTACAGCCCCTCATCAATCAGCTGCCTTCTCCATCTTTCCATAGACTCCCCTGTGGTCTGAATGATAGACTCAGATCACAAGAAGAACTCCAGCCTCCCCTCCCCCCTTACTGATTCTCTTCAAAAGACAAATTCACCTTCCTAGCAGATCCAGAAAATTCCTGTGCTTCCAGTGCCACCATTAGAAGTCATGGGGTCCTGTAGACTTCCTGATGAGGCCCCCACTCACTGGGACACTGATCAGGGAACAGGGGCAGTGAGCAGTGTATGGAGGCAGTGAGCAGTGTATGGGGGCAGTGAAGAGTGTACAGGGACAGTGAACAGTGTAGGGGGCAGTGAGCAGTGTAAAGGGGCAGTGAACAGTGTAGGGGGCAGTGAGCAGTGTAGGGGCAGTGAACAGTGTAGGGGGCAGTGAACAGTGTACAGGGGCAGTGAGCAGTGCATAGGGGCAGTGAACAGTGTACAGGGCAGTGAAGAGTGTACAGGGGCAGTGAGCAGTGTAGGGGGCAATGAACAGTGTACAGGGTCAGTGAGCAGTGCATAGGGGCAGTGAGCAGTGCATAGGGGCAGTGAGCAGTGCATAGGGACAGTGAAGAGTGTACAGGGGCAGTGAAGTGTGTACAGGGGCAGTGAAGCGTGTATAGTGGCAGTGAGCAGTGTAGGGGGCAGTGAACAGTGTACAGGGGCAGTGAGCAGTGCATAGGGACAGTGAAGAGTGTACAGGGGCAGTGAAGCATGTACAGGGGCAGTGGACCGTGTACAGGGACAGTGAGTAGTGTACAGGGGCAGTGAACAGTGTACAGAGGCAGTGAGCAGTGCATAGGGGCAGTGAGCAGTGTACAGGGGCAATGAGCAGTGTACAGGGGCACTGATCAGGAAACAGGGGCAGTGAAAAATGTACAGGGGCAGTGAGCAGTGTACAGGGACACTGAAGAGTGTACAGTGACTGTGAGCAGGGTACAGAGGCACTTATCAGGGAACAGGGGCAGGGAGCAGTGTACGGGGGCAGTGAGCAGTATACATGGGCAGTGAACAGTATACAGGGGCATTGAGCAATGTACAGGGACAGTGAAGAGTGTACAGGGGCAGTGAGCAGTGTACAGGGGCAGTGAGCAGTGTACAGGGGTAGTGAGCAGTGTATAGGGACATTGAGCAGTGTACGGGGGCAGTGAGCAGTGTATGGGGGCAGTGAAGAAAGTACGGGGGCAGTTTGCAGTGTATAGGGGCAGTAAGCAGTGTACAGGGCAGTGAGCAGTATACGGGGGCAGTGAGCAATGTACAGGGACAGTGAAGAGTGTACAGGGGCAGTGAGCAATGTATAGGAGCAGTGAGCAGTGTATAGGGGCAGTGAGCAGTGTATGGGGGCAGTGAGCAGTGTACGGGGACAGTGAAGAGAGTACGGGGACAGTGAAGAGAGTACGGGGACAGTGAAGAGAGTACAGGCAGTGTACAGGGGCAGTAAGCAGTGCATGGGGGCAGTTTGCAGTGTACAGGGACAGTGACGAGTGTACAGGGGCAGTGAACAGTGTAGGGGGCAGTGAGCAGTGTACGGGGGCAGTGAGCAGTGTACGGGGGCAGTGAGCAGTGTAAGGGGGCAGTGAGCAGTGTACGGGCGCAGTGAGCAGTGTACGGGGGCAGTGAGCATTGTAAGGGGGCAGTGAGCAGTGTAAGGGGGCAGTGAGAATTGTACAGGGACAGTGAGAAGTGTACGGGGGCAGTGAAGAGTGTACGGGGGTAGAGAAGAGTGTACGGGGGCAGAGAAGAGCGTACGGGGGCAGTGAGCAGTGTACAGGAGCAGTAAGAAGTGTACAGCTAGATCCTCAGCCAATAATAGCAGGGTGGGGGTCGGACTCAATGGGGAGAGTGAATCAGGGGCAGAGAGGGTGGGGAGAGGTAAAACCAGGGCCAAAGTCTGAGGATGGATTCTAATTATGTTCCATGCCTAACCTGCCATGTTGACCTGATATAGCCTGGGCCAAATACAGGAGGGCTGTTGTTCCCCCAATAGCAAAGGTCCTGCCTGCCACCATGTTGGCCCTTTTGGGTTCCTGCAGCCTCCTGAGATATGGGATGGGGACATCCCAGGGGGCTGCGGGAGCAGGACATGTCAGTCATTCTCGTCTAGGCAATAATGGGAGCGAGGCACCAGAAAAAATAGAAAGAGCACGGGGCTATTTTTATTGCGGAGAGGGGGGGCCTTTAATCTAAAGGAGATTTTTTTGCACTGAAATTCTACTTTAAAATCAGAAGATTCTTTATTTCCAGCTATGTGATTGTCATTTTTGAATCTACCGCCTCTCCTCCTGGTGTGTCGGCTTTGTGAATTAAGCCCCAGAAATCCCCGAGGTCTGCAGTCCTTGTTACCTTGAAATACTCATTTATGTGATAACTTATTATCCTGTGCAATGCCGGCAAACACGACGCCTCGCTGCATTGTGTCTGACTTCCTCCATATGTTGCTACGCTGAGAGCGAGGAACGTTCCGTTCAGAATATTTCATAATTCATTCTTCCATCAACACGACAAAAAAAAACTCTTCAGTTTCCATGGAATACAAATACAGCATGTCACTCCTCCTCAATCCTCTTTCATTCTCTCTCTTCTTTCTTCTTGCCTCTGTGTGTCACCCTCTATAACTCTCTTTGTCTCTTTGTCTCTCTCCTCTGTCTCTGCATCGTATTCCCTCTACTCACACTAACCCCCTCTGTAACCCCAAATAACCCTCCCTGTAATCCTAACACTAACCCTCCCTGTAACCCTAACACTAACCCTCCCTGTAACCCCAAATAACCCTACCTGTAATCCTAACACTAACCCTCCCTGTAACCCTAACATTAACTCTCTCTGTAACCCCAAATAACCCTACCTGTAATCCTAACACTAACCCTCCCTGTAACCCTAACATTAACTCTCTCTGTAACCCCAAATAACCCTACCTGTAACCCTAACACTAACCCTCCCTGTAACCCTAACACTAACCCTCCCTGTAACCCCAAATAACCCTACCTGTAACCCTAACACTAACCCCCCCTGTAACCCTAACATTAACTCTCTCTGTAACCCCAAACAACCCTCCCTGTAATCCTAACACTAACCCCCCTGTAACCCTAACACTAACCCTCCCTGTAACCCTAACACTAACCCCCCTGTAACCCTAACACTAACCCTCCCTGTAACCCTAACACTAACCCTCCCTGTAATCATAACACTAACCCTCCCTGTAATCCTAACACTAACCCTCCCTGTAACCCTAACACTAACCCTCCCTGTAATCCTAACACTAACCCTCCCTGTAACCCTAACACTAATCCTCCCTGTAACCCTAACACTAACCCTCCCTGTAATCCTAACACTAACCCTCCCTGTAACCTTAACACTAACCCCCCCTGTAACCCTAACATTAACCCTCTCTGTAACCCCAAATAACCCTACCTGTAACCCTAACACTAACCCTCTCTGTAACCCCAAATAACCCTCCCTGTAACCCTAACACTAACCCTCCCTGTAATCCTAACACTAACCCTCCCTGTAACCCTAACACTAACCCTGCCTGTAACCCTAACACTAACCCCCCTATAATCCTAACACTAACCTCCCTATAACCCTAACACTAACCCTCCCTGTAACCCTAACACTGACCCTCCCTGTAACCCCAAATAACCCTACCTGTAACCCTAACACTAACCCCCCTGTAACCCTAACACTAACCCTCTCTGTAACCCCAAATAACCCTCCCTGTAATCCTAACACTAACCCCCCCTGTAACCCTAACACTAACCCCCCTGTAACCCGAACACTAACCCTCCCTGTAACCCTAACACTAACCCCCCTGTAACCCTAACACTAACCCTCCCTGTAATCATAACACTAACCCTCCCTGTAACCCTAACACTAACCCTCCCTGTAACCCTAACACTAACCCTCCCTGTAACCTTAACACTAACCCCCCCTGTAATCCTAACATTAACCCTCTCTGTAACCCCAAATAACCCTACCTGTAACCTTAACACTAACCCCCCCTGTAACCCTAACACTAACCCTCCCTGTAATCCTAACACTAACCCTCCCTGTAACCCTAACACTAACCCTGCCTGTAACCCTAACACTAACCCCCCTATAATCCTAACACTAACCTCCCTATAATCCTAACACTAACCCTCCCTGTAACCCTAACACTAACCCTCCCTGTAATCCTAACACTAACCCTCCCTGTAACCCTAACACTAACCCTCCCTGTAATCCTAACACTAATTCTATCTGTAACCCTAACACTAACCCTCCCTGTAACCCTAACACTAACCCTCCCTGTAATCCTAACACTAACCCTCCCTGTAATCCTAACACTAACCCTCCCTGTAATCCTAACACTAACCCTCCCTGTAATCCTAACACTAACCCTCCCTGTAATCCTAACACTAACCCTCCCTGTGACCCTAACACTAACCCTCCCTGTAATCCTAACACTAACCCTCCCTGTAATCCTAACACTAACCCTCCCTGTAATCCTAACACTAATCCTTCCTGTTATTTTTGTGTTATGCTAACAGTTTATGCAAACTTCAACTTTTTACAGAAAAATGCGACTTTCAAATTTTATTCCACTACTCCTTTCTAATTAAAACCTAACAAAATATAAAAATTTTTGTATGTAAATCTGGTATCACGTGAAATCCCTATCTTTCTCGAGAATGTTAGGGTAGACTTCAAATGCTAAAAATATAGGGAGTAGTACTGAAAAGAAACATCTTTGAAATGAGAAAATCTCTGAAACTCAAGTGGTTAATGTAATATTTAAAATAACTTTTAATTTGCAGCTTTCATTAAAATAGTACCTAGTGAGTCTGTCATGAGTTTCTTGTTCAGCCACTTCCTGTAATGGGGTGACAACGGTCTGTCCTCATCTCCCAATTGTGCTCCTTTGTTGTCAACCTGACACATGGACTTGGACACATGGACACGCGGAGACAATTGGTCCATCAATCAGACCTTTTCCACTACTGCCACCATCAGGAATAGGGATGAGCTCCTAGTTTTGTTCAACCAGAAGTTTAGAACGAATTCCACTTGATCGGGCATTCATCTGAACACCAGACTTTTAGCCCGTTCAACAGGAGTCAGACTTCATATATAGTCATTGGTTTTTCTTTTCCTACTTCCACTGTCACTCATTAAGGAAGCAGCCACCCTGATAAATCTCCTTGCCCTTAAGTTGATGAAGAAAAGGGCCTCCTCCCCTAAACCTTGGCCTGATGGTTGTGGTTGTCTGCAGGCAGGGGACTTATTGGAATCTAAAAAGCCCCCTTTGACAAATAGGGGGGCACCCAGATACCGCCTCCCCTAGTGAATGAGTAAGAGATAAATGAGATATGTGTTCTATCATGAAAAAGCAAAAATGCCCCACGTTGTATACCCACCATCATTCACATTGCATAAACCAGTGATCTCCTAACTGTGGCCCAAGGGCCAAATGTGGCCCTTTGCTTGCTGTTCTTTGGCCATTGGAGCACTATTTCTCCCACTGACACCAAAGTTGGGCAGTATTTCTCCCACTGACACCAACATTAGGGCACTATTCTTCCCACTGACAACAAAAGATGGGGCACTATTCCTTCCGTAATACTAAAGGCACTGTTAATTCTCATTGGCCACAGTCCAGCCCCTCTAAAGTCTGAAGGACAGTAAACTGACCCCTAGAAAGTTTGGAGACCCCTGGTATACACAAAGGGGCGGCGTGTTCCCAGTGACATGGACATGACTATTTTTAGGGGGATTTTTTTTTGTGGGGTCTCCGGTTCACATTTGTACCAGACTCTCATCTAGGATATGGTATAGGTCTCTGGTGGCCAACTTGAGGCCCTTTGGTGTTTGCAGTGCAGCCCTCTGACCCAGCAGTCAGCAGTGGGAGTTTAGATTTGTAATGGTTCTGTAATAGCTGTGATCACTAACAGTTTCATGTAACATGTCCCCAATCTCTGACAGCTTGACCCCAGTCTTCAGGACCTCCTGTAGCACAGTCTATGACCATTTCCTCTTGGAAGTCTTCAGTCTTTGACAGTCCTTTGTAGCAATGCAATATAATAAATGCTGTATGCAGCCCTTTGGTTATATCAGTGGCCGTAGTTGAGGCCCCATACACTTTGTAAATTGACAACTGATGGTGTAGATGGAAGGAGTCCCCAGCTGGGAGCTGTCATTTTGCCACCTGGAAGCAATTATTTTGCTGCCTGGGAGCTATCATTTTTCCGTCTGGAAGCTGTCATTTTGCTGGTTGGAAGCTGTCATATTGCTGTCTGGAAACTATCATTTTTCTGGCTGGAAGCTGTCATTTTGCCAGCTGGGATCTGTTATTTTGATGGCTGGAAGCTGTCATTTTGCTGGCTGGGAGCTGTCATTTTTCTGGCTGGGAGCTATCATTTTTCTGGCTGGGAGCTATCATTTTGCCGGCTGGAAGCTGTCATTTTGCCAGCTGGGAGCTTTCATTTTGCTGGCTGGGAGCTATCATTTTGCCAGCTGGAAGCTGTCATTTTGCTGGCTGGGAGCTTTCATTTTGCTGGCTGGGACCTATCATTTTGCTGGCTGGAAGCTGTCATTTTGCTGGCTAGAAGCTGTCGTTTTGCTGGCTAGAAGCTGCCATTTTGCCGTCTGGGAGCTATCATTTTGCTGGCTGGGAGCTATCATTTTGCCGGCTGGAAGCTGTCATTTTGCTGACTGGAAGCTGTCATTTTGCTGGCTAGAAGCTGCCATTTTGCCGTCTGGGAGCTATCATTTTGCTGTCTGGAAGCTATCATTTTGCCGGCTGGAAGCTGTAATTTTGCTGGTTGGAAGCTGTCATTTTGCTACCTGGAAGCTGTCATTTTGCTGGCTGGGAGCTGTCATTTTGCCTTATTAGCCTAGAAAATGGGCAGAACTGTTTTTTTTATAATTTTGGGCTCTCATTGACTTCATTGGGGTTTGGTTTGCCACCTGAACTTTAGTAATGTTTGCCGAACTCTGCTCGGAGCCGAATTCAAGTATGATGCCATGCAGCCATCGCTGTATAGTGGGAAATGGCTGCAAAAAGGCTGCAGGAAATCAGCAGCACTGAGATGACAACAAAAAGTGAAAGCAACTATTAAAAAAAAAGCCAATTGTCACCCAAGAAATGTGTCAATCTTGGATGAAAACCTTGGTAAATAGACCCCACGGTGTGCTAGCACACAATGTCATCCCTCAGTGTCGGGTGGATTCGGCTCATGTGCAGAATGAATAGGAAGCGCTCCGGACTTTATTGCGTCCTTAGTTAATTATAGGCCGCTGTAATCTGAGAAGCCGTCTCATATCTGGGCACCCAGCCCTGGCTGTATTTTGGAATATTTGACATCATCTGCAGGATGTGCCGTGTTAATATGCAGAGCTGAGCTCACGCTCTCCCCTGTCCGTGACCACCATGACAAATTGCAGGCGGGGGTCCCTTTGTCAGGGGAGGGGGTGGCTGCAGGAGACAGCCATGATGTCATATGCGTCTAATATATCCAGCACTGTCATATCACCACCTATAACCAGCACATCCTTACAATGATGTCATGATCTGCTGCAGCAAAGTCAGGATCCACGGTGGGCGTGCTCAAAGGAGGCTGCGTCCTGCAGCATGCGCCCTTACTGGTCCTCCTTGGAAGCGATGATGTCACTGCAAGCCAATAGAGAGATTCCCTTCTACAGCAAGCCCACGGCCTACAGGTTAACCCTTCCTGCACTTGGTGGAGGCTTCTTCATTCTGGGAGCTGCCTTGGGGAGCTCATTGTGAAAATGCTGCTTGCCTGGCCGTTACGTTGAGCTCAGCGCATTGTGAGCATGCTGGTCAGGAAAGTCTGATGCCCTGGTAGGCAGGATTTAAAACACTAAGGCTCCATGTACACGGGACACTTCTGAACGATGGGAACTGACTGCTGTTGGTTAACCACTTGAGCTCCAGAGGATTTACCCCCCTTAATGACCAGGCCTCTTTTTGCTACTCGGCGCTGCACTAATTCAACTGATAATTGCGCGGTCATGCAATGCTGCACCCACACGAAATTTACGTCCTTTTTTTCACACAAATAGAGCTTTCTTTCGGTGGTATTTGATCACCTGTGCGCTTTTTATTTTTCACGCTATAAATAAAAAAAGGACAAAAATTTTGAAGAAAAACAATATTTTTTACTTTCAGCTATAAAAAATATATAGTAAACTCAAAGTTGGTTATAAATTTAGGCCAAAGTGTATTCTGCTTCATGTTTTTGGTAAAAAAAATCCCAATAAGTGTATATTGATTGCTTTGTGTGGAAGTTATAGCGTCTACAAACTACGGTATAGATACTGCAATTTACGCAATTTTTCTGCTATACAGCGCTGCACTAGTTTAACGGACAATTGCGCGGTCATGCAATACGGTACATAAATGAAATGTACATCCTTTTTTTTCCCACAAATTGAGCTTTCTTTTGGTGGTATTTGATTGCCTGTGCGGTTTTTATTTTTTGCGCTATAAAAAAAAGGCTGACAATTTTGAGGAAAAAAAAACAATATTTTGGACTTTTTGCTATAAAACACGTCCAGTAAAAAAAAATGCAAAAATCAAATTTAGTCATAAATTTCTGCCAAAATGCATTCTGCTCCATGTCTTTGCTACAAAAACCCAATACGTGTAAATTAATTGGTTTACGTGAAAGTTATAGCGTTTAAAAATGGCGGGAAAGATACTGGGATTTTTAGTTTTTTTTTATACTAATAATGGCGGCGATCAGCGAATTATGGCGGCGATCAGTGACTTATGGCAGCGACCAGCGACTTATGGTGGGACTGCGGGACTGCGGGACTGCGGCGGACATTCTGACATTGGGGGGTACTGACTTGGGGTCACTGACATCCCCAAAAACACTAATACAGTGATCAGTGCAAAAAAAAAAACACTGACACTGTACTAATGGCACTGGGGAGGAAGGGGTTAACTTTATTTTGCAAGGAAGGGTTATCTGTGTGAGGGGGAGTGTTTTACTAGGGGGCGGGGGTGTGTGCTGCACAGGACACCGCTGATCGAGAGAGAGAAACACTTCTTTCTCGATCAGCTCGTCCTCGAGCTGTCAGGGAAGTGACAGACAGTACAGCTACTGCAGCTGTGCTCTCTGTCACTGTTTGCCGCCGATCGCCGGGAAACAGACGGTAAGGAGCGGCTGTGACCCGGCGACTGACATCCGCGGCGGTGATTGGCGGGACAGATAGGGCGGCGGCGCGCCTCGTGCGCGCCACCTATCTGTTTTAAAACGTGGTTTTGCCTGCCAGTGCCACCCTGCCGCCGTATTTCTACAGTGGCAGGGCGGCAAGTGGTTAAAAAACATCTGTTTAGCTGCGTTTGCATACCGCGTTTATGAGCGTTTGTGTTTAGAAGCATTTTTTAAAGATAACTTCAGGAGACCTTCCAAAATGGCCAGAATGCACTGAAAAACAGTAAAAAATTAACTATTTCAGACATTTTGAGAGAAATAGAGAGAGCAGAAGCAGAGAGAGCAGTATTTGTTGAGATTAGCTTTTTTTTTCTGTGGTGTTTGGATGTGTTCCAGCTCATTTCTGTGCAGAAATTATTGCAGCAGTGTCTAACATATTTTCTTCCATGCGAAACCTCAAAGTATGGTGCAGGGGCAGACTGACTTTTTGGAAACTCGAGCACTGCCCGAGGGCCCGGGGTCAGTAGGGGGCCCCATGAGATGCTCCTGGTACCTTTTTCATAGGCTTTTTTGAGTTTGGGCAAGGACACAGGGACCCCATGATCCCCTATTGCCCGGGGGCCCCATGAGTTGTCAGTCTGCCCCTGGTATGGTGTACCAGGTCCATTTGAGTACCGGGAAAATGCTTTGCATGCATTTTTCATGATGAAAAAAGGATCTGGACAGCATCTGGAAATGGAAGCGTTAAAAAAAATTTCCAAACGCTTATAGCCACGGTTAGCTGCGTTTACAAGCGTTTGGCGTTTGAAACGCTGATAAAATCTACTCCTGAATGCAAGTTTGGTGCGTTGAAAAAAACAACTGTAAACTCAACTGCATGTAGTCAACATAGTGTACATGGACACATAGGAAAACATTAGGGTGAGTTCAGGGGCTGCTGAAAAAAACGCAGAAAAGCTCCTAAACGTGAGTTTATCAGCTGCAGTGTACATGAACCCTAATACCTAAACGCAGCAAGGTTGCAAATTTAGGCAATTTTATTCTAAGGTCCTCATGCACACAGGACGTAAAAAAATGTTTTGAAGGGCTTTTCATTTTTTAGCCTCTAAACGCCCCTCTATGTTAGGTTATGTGGCCACTCACACATAGGCGTTTACAGGGGTATTGGAAGAGGAGCATTTAGAGGCTTCAAAAAAAGAAAAGCACCACCAGCATGTTCAGGAGAGGAGCATTTGAGCGTTTAAATGCGTTTAAATGTACAGTACCTAAATACTAGGTGCATTTAGGGTGTTCATCCATGCCAATGGGCAAAACAGATTAATATTCTGGACAATGGAATGAATGAATGAAACTCTTGGCGCGCCTAGATGCGTTTGCAAAACACGGCTTTAGGCATGTTTTTAAAGCTACTTTTCCGTCCCCTGGACACCATTGCGGGGGAGGAAAATCAGATTAAAAAACGTGCCTAAAGCCGCATTTTGCAAAGGTGTTTAGTTGCATAAAGCATTTGGGCGTTCATTCCACTGGCCAAAATGTGCATATAGGCCATGTACTAGTAACAAGGTACTGTGGTCATTTAGCACCAGGGGCCCACCTACACTATATTGCCAAAAGTATTGGGACAACTGCCTTTCCACGCACATGAACTTTAATGACATCCCAGTCTTAGTCCGTAGGGTTCAATATTGAGTTGGCACCGCCCTTTGCGGCTATAACAGCTTCAACTCTTCTGGCAAGGCCGTCCACAAGGCTTAGGAGGGTGTCTATGGGAAGGTTTGACCATTCTTCCAGAAGCACATTTGTGAGGTCAGGCACTGATGTCGGGGGAGGAGGCCTGGCTCGTAGTCTCCACTCTAATTCATCCCAAAGGTGTTCTATGGGGTTGAGGTCAGGACTCTGTGCAGGCCAGTCAAGTTCCTCCACCCCCAAACTTGCTCATCCATGTCTTTATGGACCTTGCTTTGTGCACTGGTGCGCATTCATGTTGGAACAGGAAGGGGCCATCCCCAAATTGTTCCCACAAAGTTGGGAACATGAAATTGTCCAAAATGTCTTGGTATGCTGACGCCTTAAGAGTTCCTTTCACTGGAACTAGGGGGGCCAATCCAACCCCTGAAAAACAAACCCACACCCTAATCCCCCCTCTACCAAACTTTACACTTGGCACAATGCAGTCAGGCAAGTACCGTTCTCCTGGCAACCGCCAAACACAGACACGTCCATCGGATTGCCAGACAGAGAAGCGTGATTGGTCACTCCAGAGAACATGTCTCCACTGCTCTAGAGTCCAGTGGTGGCGTGCTTTACACCACTGCATCTGGCTGTTTTTGTTGGGAATGCAACTCCATGTACTATATACAGTATTTCTGTGTTAATATCACTTGACCAGTAGATGGCACTGTACGCTAAAGGTTACTAGTTGTGTATGTGTAAAACTTGCTGATACATTCCTCCTCTCTATCATCTCTTCAGGAAGTAATGTGTCTGTAACATGTCTGCTGTGAAATGTGCTCTGTTTGTTTGTAACTTAAGCCACACAAGTAAAGTCTGAATTCTGCTATCACTACCAGTGTCTTCTATAACACATAACCAACAGGTTATAGGCCCAGCTCCAGACACTGGAAAAAGGAAAACTACAAGCAAGTGCTGCATTTACAATCCAATTCACTGAAAGATGGCAAGTGCTTCAGATATGAAGTTTACAATAGCAAAGCTCAACAATACCAACTACCAGCTATGGAAGTTTAAGCTTGAAATGCTGTTATCCAAAGATGACTTGTGGCAGGTACTAGATACACACAGACCCAATGACAACCCAGAAGAATGGGACAGAAAAAACAGGCAAGCAAAAGCAGTCATAAGCCTGTTAGTGGAGGACGATCAACTCAATTATATAAGGAAAGAAAGCACAGCTAAAGGTATGTGGACTGCATTACAAAAGCTGCATGAACGTGCAAACCTAAACAGTAAACTATATCTGCTACGCAAACTGTACAAGATGAGGCTGGAAAAAGGGCAGGAAATGGGTGAACATGTAAATGCCATGCTAGGAATTGTGGACCAGCTGGGTGCAATAGGTGAAGATTTAAAAAGCAACCATATTCTTTCAATACTTCTGTGCAGCCTTCCAGAATCATACAGTGCCCTTATAAATGCTCTAGAAACTAGACTGGAAACTGAACTGACGCTAGAATATGTTAGGGGAAAATTAATTGATGAATACAGCAGAAGAAAGGAAAATTTGCATAGTGAAGAGAACGAGAGACCAGAGGCAGCTCCGAAGGTGCATGAAGGCATAAGACAAAGCAAAGAAACCAGGGTATGTTTTCGCTGCAAAAAGGCCGGTCACCTGAAAAAGAACTGTTCAATTTGGAAAGCTGAGCAGCGAAAGCGGGAGCTACCCACAAGAGAAAGAGCTAAAGCAGTCATGAAAGAAAATGAAAGTGCATCATGGAGTGGTACTTTTAAAGTGACTCAGAATAGTACCTCACATGGATGGTACATTGATTCAGGGGCAACAAGTCACATGACAAGCGACGAGACATTCTTCACAGAAATTGAATTTAGTGTAAAAGATAAAGTCTTCCTAGCAAATGGGAAAAGTATTACAGCAGAAGGTAAAGGTCAGGGATTTCTGAACTGCAAAACGCCATCAGGGGGCAAGCAGAGCATCCTTGTAAAGAATGTTCTATATGTTCCAAGCCTAGAAGGAAGCCTCCTATCAGTTGAAACCCTTGCAAGCAATGGACTCACTGTCCAGTTCAGAGGTAATGAATGCACAATTCAAAATGGAAAGCAAATTCTAGCAAGAGGAAGATTAAATGAACATCTGTACAAACTCATCACTGAAAGTGAGAAGGCTAATGCGGCAACTCATAACCCACATGACAAGTGCATCCACCTGTGGCATAGAAGACTGGGGCATCGAAACCCAGACGCTATAATGGACTTTGCAAAGAGAGGTCTATCAGAAGACATGAATATATTGCCTTGCCACACACTCAGCAAGTGCACGTGTTGCATCAAAGCAAAGGCCACCCGAACCTCTCTTCCACAGACCAGTCAGAGTAAAACCATTAAACCCATGGAACTGATACACAGTGATGTGTGCGGACCAATGAAAACCATCACACCTGGCGGGAACAGATATTTACTGACTTTCATCGATGATTATTCCCGGTACACAATAACGTATCTAATGAAGCACAAAAGTGAGACATTAGAAAAACTTCAAGAGTTTGTAGCTATGACAAACAACAAGTTTCAAAGGAAACCTGGAATAATACGCACTGACAATGGAGGGGAATATATGAATAAAGAGATGGAATCATACCTAAAGAAACAAGGTATTATACACCAAACAACTGTACCACACACTCCTGAGCAAAACGGTGTAGCGGAAAGAAAGAATCGCACTCTTGTAGAAATGACAAGATGTATGATTACGGACGCTGGCTTACCTAATAAATACTGGGGAGAAGCAATAATGACTGCAACATACCTACAAAACAGGCTCCCATCAAAAGCTATTGAGAGTACACCATATGAAATGTGGAATGGATCAAAACCCAACATAGGACATATCAGAGTATTTGGCTGTAAAGCATATGCCCACATTCCAAGTCAGAAATGCTCCAAGTTGGAGAACAAAGTCATAGAAGGCATTCTGGTTGGCTACAGTGAGCAGAATAAGGGATATAGAATCCTTTGTCCAAAGACCAACAAGGTCACAGTAAGCCGCAGTGTTTATTTTGATGAAAGTGAAGCACCAGATAATACAATTCTTGAAAAATGTGGAGAGGATTTACACACTGAATCGGCAAGAGACACTGACCCATGCGAAGCAGGACAAGAGCCAGAACAAGAAGTGGAACTTACAATCAACGAGCCAATAGAATCCACTGAACAACAAGAAATCAGAAGATCCTCTCGAATAACAAAAGGGATACCACCCCGCAGGTTATCATACGCTGCTAAAACACATCAAACACAGGAGCCAACATCCTGGGAAGACATAGAAACTTTGCCGAGAAGGGAAGCCGATCAGTGGAGAAAAGCAGCTGAAGAAGAAATAAAATCACTTCAAGAAAATAAAACTTGGTCACTAACAGAACTCCCTCCCGGTCGCAAAACCATCGGAAGCAAATGGACTTTTAAAGTAAAATATGATGCAGAAGGAAACATCCATAGATACAAAGCAAGATTAGTTACCAAGGGATACTCCCAGAAATTTGGAGAAGATTACGATGAGACATTTGCTCCAGTTGTGAAACATTCTACTATAAGAACACTCCTTAGTATTGCTGCCGGAAAGGGAATGCAAGTAAAGCATCTAGATGTCAAAACTGCCTTTTTGTATGGAGACATCAAGGAGGATCTGTACATGGAACAGCCACCAGGCTTTGAGAAAGAAAAGAAGCCATTTGGATTCGTCAACTTCTACTAGACATGGGACTGAATATGTCACAACCCACACCCATCTTTGAAGACAATCAGGGATGCATAAAGCTTACACACTCTGAGAAGATTAACCCAAGAACCAAGCACATTGATGTAAGATATCATCTGCTCAGAGACATGCAAGAACAAGGGGTTATCGACATCCAGTACTGCCCATCAGAGAAGATGACTGCAGACGCACTCACCAAACCTTTGCCAAGGGAACGTCATTGTTTTCTACAAAAGAGACTAAATGTCATATAATTATGCACATGCCGTTGAGAAGGGGTGTTGGGAATGCAACAGCATGTACTATATACAGTATTTCTGTGTTAATATCACTTGACCAGTAGATGGCACTGTACGCTAAAGGTTACTAGTTGTGTATGTGTAAAACTTGCTGATACTTTCCTCCTCTCTATCATCTCTTCAGGAAGTAATGTGTCTGTAATATGTCTGCTGTGAAATGTGCTCTGTATGTTTGTAACTTAAGCCACACAAGTAAAGTCTGAATTCTGCTATCACTACCAGTGTCTTCTATAACACATAACCAACAGTTTTAATTGGACTTGGAGATGTAAGGCTTGGATGCAGCTGCTCGGCCATGGAAACCCATTCCATGAAGCTCTCTACACACTGTTGTTTTGCTAATCTGAAGGCCACATAAAGGTTGGAGGTCTTTAGCTATTGACTCTGCAGACAGTTGGCGACTTCTGCACACTGTGCGCTTCAGCATGCGCTGACCCCGCTCTGTCATGTTACGTAGCCTACCACTTGGTGGCTGAGTTGCTGTTCTTCCCAGTTGCTTCCACTTTGTTATAATCCCACTAACAGTTGAGCGTGGAATATTTAGTAGCCAGGAAATGTCACGGATGGACTTATTACACAGGTGACAACCTATCACAGGACCACGCTTGGAGTCACTGAGCTCCTGAGAGCGACCCATTCTTTCACAAATGTTTGTAGAAGCAGTCTGTATGCCTCCCTGGTGTAGCTCGGGGTTAACTTTCAGTACCAAAAGCGGTAACCCCGAGCTACACTCAGGATTACCCTGCAGCGTTGCTCAGGGATTCTCTCCAGCACTTACCTTGTGCTGCGCTCCCGCTATGTCTCCCTGCAGCGTCCCCGGCCATCTCCTCCGGCCAATGCCGGCATCCGTCTTCTGGGTTCTGTTCCCTGTGAGTGTCGGGACGTATGAGAGACGGAACCGGTCGGAATTTCAAAAAATTTACATTCACTAAATACACTAAAATCTGATAGTATTACATTCCTGTTTCAAACCATTTCACATACATTTTGTCCCGAGTGCTTTGTCCTGTGCCCTGCCTGCATTTTTACTGTTCTTTCTGCCTGGAAACTGAGAAACGTCCATGGTGTCCAAAAAGTGTCCCTTTAGGTCAAAAGCGGTTTTAGACCAACTAGAGAACAGCAATTTTGCGACTGAGCTCAGCGATGTGCGAACTTGGCGCTCTATTTCAAATTTCAATGTTTTTGGTTAGATTACATTATTGAATTAAATTTATTATTATTATTTTTTATGATTATTTATTAAATTATAATTTATGATTTTGTGTTTCAAATTTTAACATACCCGGGATGTTTACTAGACTCTTGTTCGGACATTTTTTAGTGAGTTATTCCTAAGAATTACAGGCCTACAATAAAAATACAACATATTTCCATGCAAAAAAATGTACCACTTTGAGCACAGAAATATGGACATAATCAGACCGCTAGGGAGGTTAAGGTAGTTTCCTCATTTTTAGACACACGCTGTACCAGATATATTGTTGTGACCAGTGATGGACTGACCATTCGAGCACTCGCTCACTGCTCGAGGGCCCGGGGTCCGTAGGGGGCCCCATGATCCCCTATTGCCCCGGGGGCCCCATCAGTTGTCAGTCTGCCCTCGGTTGTGACCCTTTATAATTCAGATAAATCTTCCTGATCAACAATCACTAAGACAAAATCTCTCTCTAATGAGCAAAAATGGCTTTCTCTACCTGTATACAGCAAGCAAAAAAGAATAGCCAGGAATTCATAAAAATTAATATTAGTGATGCACCGAAATGAAAATTCTTGGACTGAAACTGAAAATTGAGGATGCACTTGGCCGAAAACTGAAACTGAAAAGGACAGTTTAAAAATAAATAAATAAATGTAATAAAAAAATTTAAATGCATAAATATATATATATAAAAATTGTATTATATTTAACTATTTAATTAACAGCATGAATTTCAATTAAAATATTAATAATAGCCGGGCTATTGACGGTAGGCAGAGTAATGGCTGTGTATTATACGGCACGGCACTGGCCATAATATGATTGAGGTAAGCGAATCTGTTCGGCCATTATCTGTATCTTTTTTTTTTTCTATTGGCAAAACGTCAGTGACCCTATTTTCGGAGGCTAATTTATCGGTGCATTACAAATTCATATATAAATGAGCAAAAAAGTCTTCACAAATGTGGCTAACTATATACCGTATAATAGTAAACTGAAGTTTATTCTGCTTATATTTTGTCTTCTCTGGTTCCTTTCTCCCCTCATCAATGTGATAATGACATTTAAAAAAAATATTTTTGCTTTCATTAACCTCCCTAGCGGTATGATTATTTCCGATTTTTGGTGCTCAAAGCGGTACCATTTTTTTGCATGGAAATATGTAGTTTTTTATTGTAGGCTGTAATTTTTAGGAATAACTCACTGAAATCTGTCCAAACAAGAGTCTAGTAAACATTCCGCGTATGATAAAACTTGAAACACAAAATCATAAATTATAATTTAATAAATAATCATGAAAAATAATAATATAATAATAATAAATTTAATTCAATAATATAATCAAACCAAAAACACTGAAATTTGAAATATAGCGCCAAGTTCGCACATCGCTGAGCAAAGTCGCAGAATCGTTTTCAGTGTCTGATGACGAATTTCCCCACAAATCATTATCACTCAATTCTGCAAGTGGTTCTGATTTACTATGGCTGTTCTCTAGCTGGTCTAAAACCGCATTTGACCTAAAGGGATGCTTTTTGGATGCCATGGACGTTTCTCAGTTTCCAGGCAGAAAGAACAGTCAAAATGTAGGCAGGGCACAGGACAAAGCACTCGGGACAAAATGTATGTGAAATGCATTGAAACAGCAATGTTTTACTATATAATAATCATTTTTTAAAAAATGACATTTTTTAAAAGTTTCAAATTTGCCGCCAGTTCCGGTGGCCGTACGTCCCGACGTCACAGGGACAGGAACATGGAAGCCGGACGCCGGCATCAGCCGGAGGAGATGGCCGGGGACGCTGCAGGGGACACATTGCGGGAGCGAAGGACAAGGTAAGCTCTGCAGGGACTCCCTGAGCAACGCCGCATGGTAAGCCCGAGTGTAGCTTGGGATTACCGCTTGTGGTACTGAAATTTTACCCCGAGCTACACTCGGGAATACCGCCAGGGAGGTTAAACGCCTTATTTTAGAACCAGTGAAGCATCTCTGTGCTTCTCTATAAAATGCAGGCAGATCATGGCTGGTGGGAGGAGTCGGCCAGCTGAAGTACTCCTGTCAAGAGTCCTCAGCCCTCATGCAAGCAGTGGGAGGAGTTATGAAAATATAAAACCGCCTTGATGGGTGGCTGTCAGTTTGGAGGAGTGGCTGCTCTATTTGTATGCAGTGCACACTAGGTAATGTCCATATGTGATGCTGAACCTCCATGATTGATGGAACTAAAATCAAATGCATTGAAAGGGGCGGGTCAGGGACAGCCAGGCTTGGAAGGAAAGCGTTAGAAGATGATGGACGTCCTACAGCCAAGAAATGAGACGGAGCTCTATCTGACTTGCTGCAGCTTCTAATGCACATTGTGAGAAGCTCACAGTGTGCAGTGAAATTATAGTCAAGGAGAGCAGCTTGCACAACTGTGCAAGGCTGAAGGGAAAACTGGAGGTCAGATTTCAGAGGCCTAAAACTAAAGTTCATTCTTCATATCATAATACCTAAAACAAAGAGCTTTAGATCCCCGGAAATCTGTATTTCTAATATATGGAAAGGGCCTTTTCCTTCACTTTCCATCTTTTTTCTTTTTATTTTGCCAACATCATCCTTGGTGTGGTACAAAGTAAAGGATTAAACAAGGGAGGAAGCCATAGAACTAGATATGCAATCAGATAGACTTTGTACTGACAACCTCCATTGTCATTGTCTTACAGTTGTAGAAGATATAGGAAAAAAAATGAGCAGTACGATAATCACCAGAGTGTGACCACACTGCCCAGTGTGCTCCATAAGCCTGGTCAGACACACACCCTTTCTTCCTCAGACACACCCCCTTTCTTCCTCAGACACCCCCCTTTTCTTTTTCAGACACACCCCTCCCTTTTCATTGACACTATTATTATTATTATTATACAGTATTTATAAAGCGCCAATAGTTTGCTCAGCTCTGTACATTACAAAGGGGGACAGAACATGTGACAGAACAATACCAATACAATGCAAAACATGAGGGGATTGAGGGCCCTGCTCTTTCAAGCTTACAATCTAGGAGGGAGGGGATAGTGGCACAGGAGGAGATAGCTGTGGGGGATGGAGTGGTAGGATGAGTGGAGGAGGTCGGCAAGTTAGCAGGGGGTGGGGTAGGCTTCCCTGAAGAGGTGGGTTTTCAGGGTGCGCCTAAAGGAGAGGAGAGTAGGTGATAATCTGATGGGTTGGGGCAGGGAGTTCCAGAGGATGGGTGACACCCTGGAGAAGTCCTGGAGGCGGGCATGGGAGGAGGAGACCAGGGAACTAGAGAGAAGGAGGTCTTGTGAGGAGCGGAGTGTGTGTGCTGGGCGGTACTTGGATATTAGGTCAGTGATGTAGTTCGGGGCAGTATGGTGGACAGCTTTGTACGTCAGTGTTAGGATTTTGAATTTGATCCGTTGCGCAATCGGAAGCCAGTGGAGGGATTGGCAGAGGGGGGTGGCGGAGATGGAGCGGTTGGAAAGGTGAATGAGTCTGGCAGCCGTATTCAGGATCGACTGAAGCGGGGATAGCCAGCGGCGAGGCAGGCCAGTGAGGAGGGAGTTGCAGTGGTCGAGTCGTGATATGATGAGGGAGTGGATGAGCTGTTTACTGGTTTCTAGGGTTAGGAACGTACGTATTTTGGTGATGTTGCGAGGTGGAGTCTGTATGAGTTTGTTAAAGATTGGACTTGGGGCTGGAAGGATAGGTTGGAGTCCAGAATGACACCAAGTACTCTGGCCTGCGGGGCGGGTTTGATGGTGGCGTTGTTGGATGTGATGGAGAAGTCAATGGGGGGTGGTGTCCGGGCTGGGGGGAAAATACCGCTAGAAGTCTTCTTGAGGTCACAGGCGATGAGGGGTGTGTGACCATGACTTACCTATGTCTGCATAGAGCACTGGAGTGGGAGGGCAGGATGTGCATCACCTCTAAGAGAAATATTCATTTCAAGCCATTTCCAAGTAAAAGGCAGAAAAAGAAAAACTTTATGACATACAATGGAATATAAAGAGAAGGGAGAGGTGTGAGGCTTCAGCTGGGCTTTAGTTCTAGACAGGTATACATTCATGGCCAAAAATATTGTCCCCCCTGCATTTCTGTCAGATAATTCACGACTTCGCCCAGAAAATTGTTGCAATTACAAATGTTTAGACATTCTCATGTTTATTTCTTTTTTTGTATTGGTATGACACAAAAAAATGGAGAAACAAAAAGCCAAATCTGACACATTCCATGCAAAACCCCAAAAAATGGACTGGACAAAATTATTGGCACCCTAAATGTAATATTTGGTAGCACACCCCTTGGAAGAAATAACTGAAATCAATGGCTTCCTGTAACTAGCAATGAGTTTCTTCCACCTCTCTACTGGAATTTTGGAGCGCTCTTCTTTCACCAACTGCTCCAGGTCTCTCAGATTGGAAGGGTTCCTTTTCCAAACTGCTGTTTTGAGATCTCTCCACAGGTGCTCTACGGGATTGAGATCTGGACTCATTGCTGGCCAGTTCAGTCCTCTCCAGCAATTTGTCTGAAACCATTTCTGGGGCCTTTTTGACGTGTGCTTTGGGTCATTGTCCTGCTGTAAGACCCATGACCTCTGATGGAGACCCAACTTTCTGACACTGGGCCCTACATTGCACCCCAGAATTCTTTGGTAGTCTTCAGATTTCATAATGCCATGCAGACAGCCAAGACATCTAGTGCCTGAAGCAGCAAAGCAACCCCAAAACATCAGTGACCACCCACCATGTGTGACTGTAGGGACTGTATTCTTTTCTTTAAAGGCCTCATTGCTTTTTCAGAGAACAGTAGAATGATGGGCTTTACCAAAGAGCTGCCATTTTGTTTCATCTGTCCACAGCACATTCTCTCAAAAGGATTTTGGCTTCCTCGGGTAAGTTTTGGCAAACTCCAATCTGTTTTTTTTAAGTTTCTGTGTCAGCAGTGGGGTCCTCCTGGGTCTCCTACCATAACGTCCCTTTTCATTCAGATGGAGATGTATAGTGCGAGCTGACACCTTTATACCCTGTGCCTGAAGGTCAGCTTGGATTTCTCTGGAAGTTAATCGAGGTTCTTTATCCACCATTCGAACAATCCTTCGTTGCAATCTTTGATCAATTTTTCTCTTTCATCCACTTCCAGGGAGATTAGCTACAGTGCCATGGGCTGTAAACGTCTTGACAATGTTGTGCACAGTGGACACAGGAACATTAAGATCTCTGGAGATGGGCTTGTAATCTTGAGACTCTCCATGCTTTTCCACAATTTTTGTTCTCCAATCCTCAGACAATTCTTTACTGCTCTTTCTCTTCTCCATGCTCCATGTGGCACACAGAGACACACAACAGAAAGGTTGGGTCCATTTTTTTAACCATTTTAACTGGTTGTCTGTGTGATTTCTATATTGTCAGCACCTCTTAACTGATACAGGTGAGTTTAATGACAAAATATAGGAGCATCACAAACATGGAATGCAATTATTTCTTACAATTTTGGGGAGGTGCCAATAATTTTGTTCGGTCCATTTTTGGGGTTTTGCATGGAATGTGTCAGATTTGGCTTTTTGTTTTACAACTTTTTTGTGTCATACCAATACAAACAAAAGAAATAAGCATCAGAATGCCAAAACATTTGTAATTGCAGCAATTTTCTGGGCGAAGTGGTTCATTATGTGGCAGAAATGCAGGGGTGCCATTTTTTCTGGCCATGACTGTAGGTCTAGGTCAGGGGTAGGCAACCTGTGGCTCTCTAGCTGTTGTGGAACTACATTTCCCATGAGGCATTGCATAGATTACAAAACTGACAGTTACAGCTATGACTTGCAGAGGCATGATGGAACTTGTAGTCCTGCGGCTCTCAGGTTGTCTACCCCTGGTCTAGGTGGTTTTGTGATCATAAAAAAAATCCTGGACTGCAATTTATATAAAAGCACCTAAATAGCAGCCTGACATCAGCTTCCTGTAACCCTGTGCATGGCAGACAGGGAGAGGGAGGGGCTAAACTCTCAGCCAATCAGAGATCCACAGTGCTGTCAAGCAACAGTGTGAACACACTTATAGGAGGAGAGAGCAGAGTGGTAACCTTGTTGGTGCGCCTAATAACTAGACACGGGCACTCCAGAACTTTTCGTTTCGTTTCGGATGCATTCGTTCATTAAAGAATTTGGTTTCATCATATTCATTATGTTGAATTGATTCGTTTTCGGAATTAATTTTCTATCTTCGGCATTCTTTTCATATATTCCTTGGTCCAGGTGGATTCAAAAAATTTCACAGTTTTTTCTGGAAGATTGTTAAATGTTCTGTATATTATGGAATTGGATGGATTCAAATCGGACGGATTCAATATTTTTGGACACTAGCCCAACCCGCCAAGAGAAATGGCATGAGCTGATTGGTCAATATTGACTGGCGTCATGGGCATCCGAATTAACGAAAGGAACAAATTTAAATAAATGCATTCGTTAATTTTGTTAGAAATTTTTCAGATTCATTGCCATTCGTTTCTGTGTCCATTTGGAGATTCGGATACCTCTGAATCTCTGAAAATGACATTTTCATCTGAAAAGCGAATCAAAATGAAATGCATAACACACCTAGAGTTCTCACCTAGGCAGGAATTAGATTAGCTCCCCCCCTCCCGCAATCTCCTGGGGTACTTCACATGTTCCAGAAGTTTGCAGGGCCAATCCCACCACATCGTGTATGCACAATAGAGAGCCAGTTGTTGGACTTAAAGTGTTTGTAAACTCTTCCATATACCGAATGAAGTGACTGGCCTCAGGCCACAGTGATGATACAAATCCTCCTACATCAGTTGTACCTGTTCATCTTCAGTGTTCTCTTCTCCTCATCTGTTCAAAGTGTTACATTTAAAAAGCTTGTCTGAAAGTTCAGAAGAAAGGAGGTAGAGAGCTGAAATTATACACTGCAGAGCTCAATGATGAGAGCTCTGAGAGCTGATTGGAGGGAAGAGACACACCTCCTTCACACAGCTCACAGGAACAGAGCTGAAGCTGTCAATCTGCTGCAGATCCCTCCCCGTCACCGTTTTTTCTATTGGTGTCAGGAAAACACTTCAGAAATTATTCATACTGATAGCATAGGAACAAAGCAGCAGACAGAAATGACACTTAGAGCTCTGGATTGAGACAAGTACACACTATAGAGGGATATGCTTTGTTCACATTTCATGTCTGAGGTTTACAACCACTTTAACCTCCCTGGCGGTATTCCCGAGTGTAGCTCGGGGTAAAATGTCAGTACCAAAAGCGGTAACCCCGAGCTACACTCGGGCTTACCATGCGGCGCTGCATAGGGAGACCCTGCAGAGCTTACCTTGTCCTTCGCTCCCTCGATGTGTCCCCTGCAGCGTCCCCGGCCATCTCCTCCGACCGATGCCGGCATCCGGCTCCTGTGTTCCGATCCCTGTGACGTCGGGACGTACGGGCGCCGGCGGCAGCGGGAAATTTGAAAATTTAAAAAAAATTTCATTTTTTTTCAAAACGAATTTTACATAGTAAAACATTGCTGTTTCAAACCATTTCACATACATTTTGTCCCTAGTGCTTTGTCCTGTGCCCTGCCTGCATTTTGACTGTTCTTTCTGCCTGGAAACTTAGAAAAGTCCAGAGAAAAAGAAAAGAGAACAGCGATAATGAATCAGAACCACTTGCAGAATTGAGTGATAATGATTTGTGGAGAAATTCGTCATCAGACACTGAAAACGATTTTGCGACTTTGCTCAGTGATGTGCGAACTTGGCGCTATATTTCAAATTTCAGTGTTTTTGGTTTGATTATGTTATTGAATTAAATGTATTATTATTATAATATTATTTTTTTGATTATTTATTAAATTATAACTTATGATTTTGTGTTTCAAATTTTATCATATCCGGGATGTTTACTAGACTCTTGTTCGGACAGATTTCAGTGAGTTATTCCTAAATATTACAGCCTACAATAAAAAAAACGACATATTTCCATGCAAAATAATGGTACCGCTTTCAGCACCAAAAATCTGAAATAATCATACCGCCAGGGAGGTTAAGGAAGTCACAACTGGCTCCCATATCCAAGATGGTGACACTGAAGAGCCAAATCCTGGTGAAGAATCAGCTCCGAGGAAGACAGCACTGGACTCCACAAGCTTTGGCCTTTTGTTCGGATAAATAATTTAAATATATGTACTTTACCTGTGTGTTTTTGTCAGTTAACCCAAAGTTCAACTTTAAGGTGAGCTCCAAAAAGAGGACGATAGTTTCCCTTTAATTCAAGCACTTTGATAGATGAAGACCAGTATTATCAGAAGGATGTGGTTTCAAGATGAGACGCTCTGGTGTCACCAGTGGATATATGAGGCATGGCAGCTGCACTGTTTAATAATTCATTGTCCGGGCTTTTGCAGTTGCTGGTGCAAAGTTTGTTCTGATGTCCAACTCAGTAATATACACAGGGTGACATGCAAGTTGTGAAAACACAGCAATAGTGCCGTCTGACGTGCTGGGACTGTCCATGGTGCTGAATACTCAGACCTCAACTGTATTACCAAATACACTATATTGCCAAAAGTATTGGTTGGCCTTCCTTTACACGCACATGAACTTTAACCTCCCTAGCGGTCTGATTATTTCCGATTTTTGGTGCTGAAAGCGGTACCATTATTTTGCATGGAAATTTGTAGTTTTTTATTGTAGGCTGTAATTTTTAGGAATAGCTCACTGAAATCTGTCCGAACAAGAGTCTATTAAACATCCCGGGTAGGATAAAATTTGAAACACAAAATCATAAATTATAATTTAATAAATAATCATAAAAAATAATAATATAATAATAATACATTTAATTCAATAATATAATCAAACCAAAAACACTGAAATTTGAAATATAGCTCCAAGTTCGCACATTGCTGAGCAAAGTCACAGAATCGTTTTCAGTGTCTGATGAGGAATTTCCCCCACAAATCATTATCACTCAATTCTGCAAGTGGTTCTGATTTACTATCGCTGTTCTCTAGCTGGTCTAAAACCGCTTTTGACCTAAAGGGACACTTTTTGGACGTCATGGACTTTTCTAAGTTTCCAGGCAGAAAGAACATTCAAAATGCAGACAGGGGACAGGACAAAGCACTCGGGACAAAATGTATGTGAAATGGTTTGATACAGTAATGTTTTACTATGTAAAATCGTTTTGAAAAAAATGAATTTTTTTTTAAATTTTCAATTTTCCCGCTGCCGCCGGCGCCCGTACATCCCGACGTCACAGGGACCGGAACACAGGAGCCGGATGCCGGCATCGGTCGGAGGAAATGGCCGGGGACGCTGCAGGGGACACATCGTGGGAGCGAAGGACAAGGTAAGTGCTGCAGGGACTCCCTATGCAGCGCCGCATGGTAAGCCCGAGTGTAGCTCGGGGTTACCGCTTTTGGTACTGAAACTTTACCCCGAGCTACACTCGGGAATACCGTTAGGGAGGTTAATAACATCCCAGTCTTAGTCCGTAGGGTTCAATATTGAGTTGGCCCCGCCCTTTGCAGCTATAACAGCTTCAACTCTTCTGGGAAGGCCGTCCACAAGGTTTAGGAGGGTGTCTATGGGAAGGTTTGACCATTCCTCCAGAAGCACATTTGTGAGGTCAGACACTGATGTCAGGGGAGGAGGCCTGGCTCGCAGTCTCTGCTCTAATTCATTCCAAAGGTGTTCTATGGGGTTGGGGTCAGGACTCTGTGCAGGACAGTCAAGTTCCTCCACCCCAAACTGGATCATCCATGTCTTTATGGATCTTGCTTTGTACACTGGTGTGCAGTCATGTTGGAACAGGAAAGGGCCATCCCCAAATTCTTCCCACAAAGTTGGGAGCATGATATTGTCCAACATGTCTTGTATGCTGAGTCCTTAAGAGTTCCCTTCACTGGAACTAGGGGGCCAAGCCCAACCCCTGAAAAACAACCCCACACCATAATCCCCCCTCCACCAAACTTTACACTTGGCACAACGCAGTCAGGCAAGTACCATTCTAGCCATGTCCATCAGATTGCCAGACAGAGAAGCAAGATTGGTCACTCCAGAGAACATGTCTCCACTGCTCTAGAGTCCAGTGGCGGCGTGCTTTACACCACTGCATCCGACGCTTTGCATTGCGCTTGGCGATGTAAGGCTTGGATGCAGCTGCTCGGCCATGGAAACCCATTCCATGAAGCTCCTACACACTGTTGTTGTGCTAATCTGAAGGCCACATGAAGTTTGGAGGTCTTTAGCTATTGACTCTACAGATAGTTATCGACTTCTGCTCACTGTGTGCTTCAGCATGCGCTGACCCCGCTCTGTCATTTTACATGAACTACCACTTGGTGGCTGAGTTGCTGTTGTTCCCAGTTGCTTCCACTTTGTTATGACCATGCTGTACTTTCCTGCTTAGTGCGGTCAGTTTTTAATAGGAAAGCAGAGGGACTGGCAGGAACACTAGGAATTTCACACAATTTCAGTCAGCAATACAACGAGAACAGGATACAGCAGGCACATATCAGGAATATGAAATGTTGGGTTTACATATTCTTTAATACACATGGACTATCCATGTTGCTGAATGGTCAGAACTCAACTGTATTACCTAAGGCCCCATTCACACAGGCGATCCGATCCTTTCAGTTTTTTCGGCGGACCTGATTGGAAGGTCCATGCATTCCTATGGACAGGCTGGTGCACATGGACTTGTGCCCATTACCACCCACCTACCTCTGGGTCCAATCTTGTCCACAAAAAATGGAAGGGGATCTCTCTCCCAATTAGGAGGACTGAATTGGATGGCAGTCGGGTGTAAACAGACAGCGGAGTTCATTTTGCACCTGGCCAACCATAGAGCAGAGCGGGCTCATCAAGAGTGGGGGCACTCTAATACACAGGTGTGTTACTGGGCAGATCACCAGCTGAAAACAGAGGGAAAAAAACCTGAATGACATATAATTATTGCTAAGCTGCAATATATTACATTTTTGGTTTTGGGTTTAATACTGCTTTAAATACGATGATCATGGAATATCCTGGTGTCCTCTCCTTCTTCTCCCTGTGGTGATGGTGGGTGATCTTCTATACTGTAGAGAGTAGCCTTGAGGTTATACTGTAATGTCAGGCTAAACTCCAAGAGGGCGTGTCCATGACATCCAGCACTCACAGGAAGTGGGTTGAAAGACACCACCTGACATTCACCCGGTGGTGCTGGACCTTGAAAAGTTGGGTTTCCAGGGACACAGCTCCAGACAGTAGGTGAGCATTGCAGTAAAAGTTGTGTTAAATTAAGAAGCATGGGGCAATAGATTTAAAATTATTTGGGGTTATATTTTAAAAACATGTAACTGGTGGCAGCTCCCGTAGTCCTGTCCTCACACTTTCAGGTAAATGCAAACTCTATATTTGTTCCAGAATGGAGAACTCTTTTAGAGATAAAGAAGACGATTCTGAGCCACAGATCCTGAAGCATGCATGATCTCATTTCTGAATGTATAATAAGGGAACATTATGCAGCAAAGAGATGCCTTAATGAAAGGAGTGCATTTAGCACCAAACCTTTGTACCAGTGCTTGCTGCAAAATCCAAGTTGAGTTACAACACATGCTTTATTGATAATTATATTTTTACATGTTGTAATTTTTATCAAAAAAATAAAATATATATACATATATATATATATATATATATATATATATATATATATATCTTTTTTTTTTTTACATAGTTTAAAAATATTTAATTATATTTAAAATGTTTAATATTAATAAAACTTGTTTGTCAACTCAACTTGGATTTTGCAGCAAGCACTAGTACGGAGATTTGGTATTTCAGCGAAAGATGCTTCATATTTTGAAATAGTCCGCCTTTGATAACATTAATAGAAAACTGGCTTAGAAAAACGAAATAAAACAACGATGCATAGAAAAAATATATGAAAATTTCAGAAGAAAGGAGGTAGAGAGCTGAATAGAAGAAGTCAGCAGGGAACAGTTCCAGAGAGGAGATGAGTATTTCAGCAAAAGATGCTTTTTATTTTTAATAAAGTCTGCCTATTTTAACATTAATATTAAACTGGCTTCGAAAAGCCAAATAAAACAAAGCTGCATAGAAACAATGTATGTAAAAAATAAATAAATACATAAAAAATGTGTGTGTTTATATATATATATATATATATATATATATATATATATATATATATATATACAGTGGGGATCGAAAGTTTGGGCACCCCAGCTAAAAATTTGTTTTAATGTGCATAAAGAAGCCAAGGAAAGATGGAAAAATCTCCAAAAGGCATCAAATTACAGATTAGACATTCTTATAATATGTCAACAAAAGTTAGATTTTATTTCCATCGTTTACACTTTCAAAATAACAGAAAACAAAAAAATGGCGTCTGCAAAAGTTTAGGCACCCTGCAAAATTTATAGCATGCACTGCCCCCTTTGCCAAGCTGAGACCTGCCAGTGTCATGGATTGTTCTCAATCATCATCTGGGAAGACCAGGTGATGTCAATCTCAAAGGTTTTAAATGCCCAGACTCATCTGACCTTGCCCCAACAATCAGCACCATGGGTTCTTCTAAGCAGTTGTCTAGAAAACTGAAACTGAAAATAGTTGACGCTCACAAAGCCGGAGAAGGCTATAAGAAGATAGCAAAGCGTTTTCAGATGTCAATATCCTCTGTTCGGAATGTAATTAAGAAATGGCAGTCATCAGGAACAGTGGAAGTTAAAGCAAGATCTGGAAAACCAAGAAAAATATCAGATAGAACAGCTCGCAGGATTGTGAGAAAAACAATTCAAAACCCACGTTTGACTGCACGATCCCTCCAGAAAGATCTGGCAGACACTGGAGTTGTGGTACACTATTCCACTATAAAGAGATACTTGTACAAATATGGTCTTCATGGAAGAGTCATCAGAAGAAAACCTCTTCTACATCCTCACCACAAAAATCATCGTTTGAACTTTGCAAATGAACATATAGACAAGCCTGATGCATTTTGGAAACAAGTTCTGTGGACCGATGAGGTTAAAATTGAACGTTTTGGCCGGAATGAGCAAAGGTACGTTTGGAGAAGAAGGGGCACAGAATTTAATGAAAAGAACCTCTGTCCAACTGTTAAGCATGGGGTTGGATCAATCATGCTTTGGGGTTGTGTTGCAGCCAGTGGCACAGGGAACATCTCATGAGTAGAAGGAAAAATGGATTAAATAAAATTTCAGCAAGTTTTGGATGGTAACTTGATGCCATCTGTGAAAAAGCTGAAATTAAAGAGAGGATGGCTTCTACAAATGGATAATGATCCTAAACACACCTCGAAATCCACGGGGGATTACATCAAGAGGCGTAAACTGAAGGTTTTGCCATGGCCTTCACAATCTCCTGACCTCAACATAATTTAAAATCTATGGATAGACCTTAAAAGAGCAGTGCGTGACAGACAGCCTAGAGATCTCTGGAGTTGTTCCCTGCTGACTTCTAGGTTGAGTGGTGCCCAAAGATATCCAACCCATTTTCACTGAGTTCATAGTGTCCTTTACACCCCATGGGCACTGTTATCACACTAGCCTGGGCTCACAGTACTCTGGGACATATATACATGCATACATACAGTATATACATAAATACATAATCAATAAGGAGTGTCCACCACCAAAAGAGAAGAGGAAGGCCCGTGGTGTCACTGGGTCAGTAAGAAGACTGCAGGATTTAAGATACATATAAAGAAATTTTTATCACTTGTTAATTTTAAAATTTTAACGTATGTTAAAATTAGCATCTTTTTTTCTTTTGCTAGAATCTATTTTAAAAACCCCAAACCATGGCATATTTTCTGAAAATAGAGGACCTAGAGAATACAATGGTGGCACCTGCAATTTGTATGTCACAATATATTTGCGCAGATATTTATATTTTCAGGAAAAACTACACCAAAGTGAATTTTAGTGCAAACAAGCACAATAATATACCCAGTGCTTTGGTAGAATATAAAAGGTTGGGTGGCATCAACTAAATAGATACCAAACATGTCAAGCCTTAAAACTGCACACCCCGAAAATCACAAAAAAATGATGGTACCCGAAGTTTTTCATAAACGATGCTTGAAAACCCTTTAGAAGGTATCACTTTAGAGTTAACTGTGAATTATGGCCCTAGAATTGATTTTCCCACTCCGGTGTTCATGTTGATACCTCCCATGTTGCAATCTATGTTTAGACACATATGCTCGCCCTGCCCTGTGTGTTTGAAGGAGGGTACGGGTGCTTTAAGAAGATGTTTTTGTGTTATTTATATGATTTGCTTTACATTTTTTTTACTCTATTGCTATTATAGCGGAGGTAACAAGTCCCCTATGTAATAGCATTGGGCAGGTGACAGGTCTTCTTCATGGATGGATAGGTTCTCTTTATGGATGGACAGGTCCCCTTCGTCGATATCTTCCATGCTCTCCAATGCAGCTAATCAAGCACAGATCATGCTTAATTAGCTGCATCCCCAGCTACAGTACCTAAGGAATGACAGTTGTGAATCAGGAAGTGAAGTAATACACACCTTTTCTGGGTTCATTAGTTACGGGGGGGACCAGGGAATGGATGTTCCAAAGTCACCTTCTGCTGAGCTATTTCCAATGGTGCTATACTTCCCAGAGGAAATGGAAAACCCGGGAACCTCCATGGGCTGTACTGTTGGGGGGGGGTGCCTGTATCCCAAAACCCTTTGCCAGGTGTAAAAAATGATCTCAAATTCACGTCTGAAATAAAAATTTGATCTGCTTGCAAGTTTTGCTTTAAGGCAGTGTACCATACTGGATGAAAAAGGCAACCATTCCATTGTTTGTCCATCGACTTCTAGAGCTGTTGAAGACCCACCTCCGGTTTTATTAGTGCATCAGCAACCCAACATGGACCCTGCCTTCCAGTATCTCTGCTACATATTAGCTGCCCACAGGTGATCACCAACTGTAGATGCTGACATTGCAGGAAAGACCACCAGGACACTTTCCTGCAATATGTATATATTGGACTACGTACAGTTGTGCTCAAAAGTTTTCCCCCCTGGCAGAAATCATGAAATCTAGGCATTGATATAGAAAATATGACTGATCATGCCAGAAAATCGTCTTTTATGTAAGAATAGTGGTCATATCAAGTAATTTATTATCACATAGTTGTTTGGCTCCTTTTTAAATCATGATGATAATATAAATCATCCAAATTGCCCTGATCAAAACTTTCCATCCCCTGGAATGTTTGGCCTTGGTACAGACACACACGGGTTAAAATAGCAATTAAAGTTTAATTTTCCACATCTGTATGTGTATAAATATGCTGTGAGTTTGTTATCTCTCACATGGATGCACTGAGTAGGCCAGATACTGAGCCATGGGGAGCAGAAAAGAACTGTCAAAGACCTGCATAACAAGGTAATGGAACTTTATAAAGATGGTAAAGGATATAAAAAGATTTCCAAAGCCTTAAATATGCCAGTCAGTACTTTTCAATCACTTATTAAGAAGTGGAAAATTTGGGGATCTATTGATACCAAGCCAAGGTCAAGTAGACCAAGAAAGATTGCAGCCAGAACTGACAGAAGAATTGTTTGGGATACAAAAAAAAAAAAAAGAGGTAACCTCAGGAGAAATACAGGCTTCTCTGGACAAAGACGGTGTGGTTGTTTCATGGAGCACAATACGACGACAGTTGAACAAAAATGAGCTGCATGGTCGAGTTGCCAGAAAGAAGCCTTTACTGCGCCAATGCCACAAAAAAGCCCGGTTGCAACAACAACACCTTGACATGCCTCACATCTTCTGGCACGCTGTAATGTGGAGAGATGAGACCAAAATAGAGCTTTATGGCCACTACCATAAGTGCTATGTTTGGCGAGGGGTCAACAAGGACTATAGCAACAAGAATATCATCCCCATTGTGAAGCATGGTGGTGGCTCACTGATGTTTTGGGGGTGTGTGAGCTCTAAAGGCATGGGGAACCTTGTGAAAATTGATAGCAAGATGAATGCAGCATGTTATCATAAAATACTGGCAGACAATTTGCATTTTGGGACGCTCTTGGACTTTCCAGCATGACAATGACCCTAAGTACAAGGTCAAGGTGACCCTCCAGTGGTTACAGAAGAAAAAGGTGAAGGCTTTGGAGCTGCCAGCACAGTCTCCTGACCGCAATATCATCGAGCCACTCTGGGGAGATCTCAAACATGTGGTTCATGTAAGACGACCAAAGACTTTGCATGACCTGGAGGCATTGTGCCAAGAAGAGTGGGCAGCTATACCACCTGCAAGAATTCAGGGCCTCATAGACAACTATTACTAAAGACTGCACACTGTCATTGATTCTAAAGGGGGCAATACACAGTATTAAGAACTAAGGGGATGCAGACTTTTGAACAAGGGGCATTTCATTTCTTTACTTGTTGCCATGTTTTGTTTTATGATTGTCGCATTCTGTTATGACCTTCAGTTGAGTATGAATCCCATAAGAAATAAAAGAAATGGGTTTGCCGGCCCACTCATATTTTCTTTAAAAATGGTACATATCGTATATTACCAATTCTCCAAGGGGATGAAAAATGATTGAGCACAACTGTATACTGTTTTGAAACTGCAGTTCTTCTCCTGATCTATAGTATTTGCTGCCCTTGCTTATTGTTCAGTCAGCAAACTATATACACCGATCAGTTTTAACTTTATAACTATCCACCTGATATTGAGTAGGTCCCCTTTCTAATGATAAAAACAACCCTGACCCATCAAGGCATGGACTCCACTAGACCTCTGAAGGTATGCTGTGATATTTGGAACCAAGCCATCAGTAGCAGATCTTTTATTCCTGTAAACTGCAAGGTGGGGCTTCCATGGATTGGACTTGGTTCTCCAACACATCTCTCAGATGCTCAATTGGATTGAGATCTGGAGATGTTGAAGGCCTAATCAATACCTTGAATCCATCATCAGGTTCTTCAAACCATTCTTGAACCATTTTTGCAGTGTAGTAGTGCGTATTATTCATCTAAAAGAGGCCACTTCCATCGGGAATACCATTTCCTTGAAGGGGTGTATTTGATCAGCAACAATGTTTAGGTAGGTGGTACATGTAATGTGTAAGGTAAAGTCTACGGGCTTGGAAAAATCCGAGATGTTTCTCACAGTGAGAGCTGTGAAATTGTGAAATAGACTCCCTCAAGAGTTGGTTCTGGCCAGCTCAGTGGATTGCTTTAAAAAACTCCTGGATTCTTTCTTGGATACACAGAATATAACTGGATACTAACATTTATAGGTAAAGTTGATCCAGGAAATATCCGATTGCCTCTTGGGGGATCAGGAAGGAATTGTTTTTCCCTGCAGGAGCAAATTGGATCATGCTTTGCTGTTTTTTTTGCCTTCCTCTGGATCAACTGTGGGTATAGAATTATAACCTTTTTTTTTTTTTTTTTTTAAATGGTTGAACTGGATGGACTTTTGTCTTTTTTCAGCCAGACTAACTATGTAACTATGTACATGTCAAGTAGCATCTACATGAATGACAGGATCCAAGGTTTCCCAGCAGAACATTACCCAAAGCATCACACTGCCTCCACTGCCTTGTCTTCTTCCCATACTGCATCCTGGTGCCATCTCTTCAACAGGAAAGTGACTTACACTCACCCTGCTATCCACATGATGTAAAAGAAAATGTTATTCATCAGACCAGGTCACCTACTTCCATAGTCCAGTTCTGATGCTTACATGCCCATTGTTGGAGCTTTAGGCTGTGGGCAGTACTTAGCATCGGCACCCTGACCAGTCACCAATTTGTGGCCATGCAGCTCCATACACAACAAACTGTGATTAACATTTTTCTGCTTGCAACACATCAACTTCAGGGACAACATGTTTACCTGCTACCTAATATGTGCCATCAACTTTCAGATGAGATTGTAAAAAGAAAATCAGTGTTATTCGCTTTATCTGTCAGTGGTGATAAAGTTATGGGTGATCCGTATATACTGTATATCTCCTAGATTGTAAGCTCTAACGAGCGGGGCCCTCTGTTTCCTTTTGTACCAAAATGTATTGTAACTGTAATGTCTACCTTCATTTTGTAAAGCGCTGTGCTATATAAAACCTGTATAATAATAATAATAATTATATATATTATTATTATTATTATACAGGATTTATATAGCGCCAACAGTTTGCTCAGCACTTTACAATATAAAGGGAGACAATACAGCAACAATACAGTTCAATACACGAGGGATAGGAGAGCCCTGCTCCTTGGAGCTTACAATCTAAGAGGGAGGGGCTAGTGGTACAAAAGGTAGTAATTTGTGGGGGATGGACTGGTTGAAAGAGTAGAAGATTACATTATTAGCTGAGGGCAGGATAGGCTTCCCTGAAGAGATAGGTTTTCAGAGATCACCTAAAAGTGAGCAGAGTAGTCAATAGTCTGATAGATTGGGGTAGAGAGTTCCAGAGGATGGGGGAAGCTCTGGAGAAGTCCTGGAGATGAGCATGGGAGGAGGAGACGAGGGAGCTAGAGAGTAGGAGGTCTTGCGAGGATATGTATATGTGTACATTGCATATATCAGTCCAGTCATATTCAACTCTCAGTGGATCTAAGGATCAGCTCTCTGGCACCATTTCTGAGTCATTGAAAGCTTTTTCCATAGAATTCACTTGGAATTTTTTTTTAAGGTAGGTCAAAAGGTCTTTCTGCAACCCTCCTCAGTAACATAGTGAATTTGTATGTACACATACTAGGGTCATTTTAGGCAGGAGCAAACTTACCTAATGCCACAACAGAAAAAGAGGGGACTTATGCAACCCAAGAAAGTAGAACCAATCACAGCAACTCAAAAACTTAAAGTTTGCATCTTTTTATTACATAAGTTAAAATCGTTTAGCACATCCAAGAAGTAAAACACATAAATAAGACACATGGATTGTGTAACAGATAATGAAAGGGTCACACGTCCTGACAGTATAATGTCATGTTGTCTACGCGTTTCATGGATATTCCACTTCTTCAGGACCTAGGACACGCCTTACCAAACTTCAAAAATAAAACAACTCCATCTATAGGCCTTGTGAACACTTGAGCTCAAAAACTCCTGTTTTACAAATGTTTGACTTTTTTTTCTGCCTCTAAGTGCCCCTCATGTTAGCCTATGCGTCCATGCACACATAGGCAATTACAGGAGTTTAGTGGCAGGGAGGAAAAAAAAAAACACCACTTGTGTGTTACAGAAAGATGCGTTTTGGCAGATAAAATGCATAGACATGGGTAAACAAGAATAAATGCGCCTAAACAGGGGCAGACTGATAACTCATGGGGCCCCCAGGCAATAGGGGATCATGGGGCCCCTGTGTCCTCGCCCACACTCAGCCCACTCAAACCACACCCAAAAAAGCCTTTGAAAGGTACCAGGGGCATCTCATGGGGCCCCCTACTGACCCCGGGCCTTTGGGCAGTGCTCGAGTGCACAAATGGTCAGTCTGCCCCTGCTCCTAAACACACCTAAGCACTAGCCATGTTTAGAGCTTGAGCTTTTTTTTTCATTTCAGCCCGGGTTCACACTTGTGCGGTACAGCATATCGCATGTCATTCACACAGGAACCGCACTGCATTCCTGTGCAAATCACATGCAAATTCTGTGCAAAATGTATGGCTCAAATCGCACCAAAAAGGTGCAGGATCCTTTTGTTGGTCTGCACTAGAATCAGATCGCCTGGGTATTCACACCCATGCGATCCAATTCTGCACATCGCACAGCATTTTGCAGACTGATTTCGGGGAGTTGGTAACCACTTCCAGTCCGGACACTTTTACCCCCTTCCAGTCCAGGCCAATTTTCAGCTTTCAGTGCTATCACACTTTGAATGACAATTGCGCGGTCATGCAACACTGTACCCATATGAATTTTTTACCATTTTTTTGAGACAGATAAAGCTTTATTTTGGTGGTACAGTGGGGCAAAAAAGTATTTAGTCAGCCACCAATTGTGCAAGTTCTCCCACTTAAAAAGATGAGAGAGGCCTGTAATTGGCATCATAGGTAGACCTCAACTATGAGAGACAAAATGAGAAAACAAATCCAGACAATCACATTGGCTGATTTGGAAAGAATTTATTTGCAAATTATGGTGGAAAATAAGTATTTGGTCAATATCAAAAGTTCATCTCAATACTTTGTTATATATCCTTTGTTGGCAATGACAGAGGTCAAACGTTTCCTGTAAGTCTTCACAAGGTTGGCACACACTGTTGCTGGTATGTTGGCCCATCCTCCATGCAGATCTCCTCTAGAGCAGTGATGTTTTGTGACTGTCGCTGGGCAACACGGACTTTCAACTCCCTCCAAAGGTTTTCTATGGGGTTGAGATCTGGAGACTGGCTAGGCCACTCCAGGATCTTGAAATGCTTCTTACGAAGCCACTCCTTCGTTGCCCGGGCGGTATGTTTGGGATTATTGTCATGTTGGAAGACCCAGCCACGTTTCATCTTCAATGCCCTTGCTGATGGAAGGAGGTTTGCACTCAAAATCTCACGATACATGGCCCCATTCATTCTGTCCTGTACATGGATCAGTTGTCCTGGTCCCTTTGCGGAGAAACAGCCCCAAAGCATGATGTTGCCACCCCCATGCTTCACAGTAGGTATGGTGTTCTTTGGATGCAACTTAGCATTCTCTCTCCTCCAAACACGACGAGTTGTGTTTCTACCAAACAGTTCTATTTTGGTTTCATCTGACCATATGACATTCTCCCAATCCTCTTCTGGATCATCCAAATGCTCTCTAGCAAACTTCAGACGGGCCCGGACATGTACTGGCTTAAGCAGGGGGACACGTCTGGCACTGCAGGATCTGAGTCCCTGGCGGCGTAGTGTGTTACTGATGGTAGCCTTTGTTACGTTGGTCCCAGCTCTCTGCAGGTCATTCACTAGGTCCCCCCGTGTGGTCCTGGGATTTTTGCTCACTGTTCTTGTGATCATTTTGACCCCACGGGGTGAAATCTTGCGTGGAGCCCCAGATTGAGGGAGATTATCAGTGGTCTTGTATGTCTTCCATTTTCTAATTATCGCTCCCACAGTTGATTTGTTCACACCAAGCTGCTTGCCTATTGCAGATTCAGTCTTCCCAGCCTGGTGCAGGTCTACAATTTTGTTTCTGGTGTCCTTCGACAGCTTTTTGGTCTTCACCATAGTGGAGTATGGAGTGTGACTGTTTGAGGTTGTGGACAGGTGTCTTATACTGATAACAAGTTCAAACAGGTGCCATTGATACAGGTAATGAGTGCAGGACAGAGGAGCCTCTTAAAGAAGAAGGTACAGGTCTGTGAGAGCCAGAAATCTTGCTTGTTTGTAGGTGACCAAATACTTATTTTCCACCATAATTTGCAAATAAATTCTTTCCAAATCAGCCAATGTGATTGCCTGGATTTGTTTTCTCATTTTGTCTCTCATAGTTGAGGTCTACCTATGATGCCAATTACAGGCCTCTCTCATCTTTGTAAGTGGGAGAACTTGCACAATTGGTGGCTGACTAAATACTTTTTTGCCCCACTGTAATTATTCACCACAGGGATTTTTATTTTTTTTTGCTATGTAAATGAAAAAGTCCAAAAATGTTGATAAAAAATGTTTTTCTTATAACATTTTGCAAATAAATAATATGAGTGTGAGTGTGCATTTTGATGGGGTGTTTTTGAGCACTGAATATTTCATCATAAATCTTTATTCCGTTATCTTTTTAGTAAAAAAAAAAAAAAAAAACCCAGATTAGTTTATAACCAAAAATTCTAATTTTTAAACTTTTTTTTACATTTTTATTTAATTTTTTTATATTATTATTTATGTTTTTTTTATTTACATACTGTCACCCTAGCAGTACAGTGTCACCATGGTGAATGGGAAAGTGCTGCAAGCGCTGACGCCCACCATATGTGACCTATTGAAGCGAATGGGAAAGCGCCGCAAATATGTAACTCATTCGAGTGTCGCAAATGTACAGAAATTACAGGTTAAACCGAGTCAGGTCCCATTGGTTTAAACCCGATCATTTCGGTACTTTTGCGACATTTGTGGCACTTCCCTATTCAAGCAAAGCACCACAACGTGGCAACAATTATCGCTGCAAAACTATCGCTGCAAAACAATCGCTGCAAAACTATCGCAGCAAAACTATCGCTGCAAAACTATCGCTGCAAAACAATCGCTGCAAAACTATCGCAGCAAAACAATCGCTGCAAAACTATCGCTGCTGTTGCCCACCAGACGCTACCTATTCAAGAGAACAGAAAAGTGCAGCAAACACCGCAATAGTATGGAAATTACAGGGTTAAAACAATAGGTCTGCGATGACAGACGCAGAGGAGGAGTTTCCCCATTCGCTTGAATGGGTCGCGTTCGGCGGGCGATGGGAGTGGTACTTTTTGCTGCAGGCGTGAAGCAAAGCATCGCAGCTGTGGCGAAAATGTATTTATCTTGTTGTCCGCCAAACGCGACCCCTTGGAGCAAATGGGAAAAATGTTCACCCAGGTCCAGGGACAGACTGACAACTCATGGGGCCCCCGGGCAATAGGGGATCATGGGGCCCCTGTGTCCTTGCCCACACTTAAAAAAGCCAATGAAAAAGGTACCAGGGGCATTTCATGGGGCCCCCTATTGACCCCGGGCCCTCGGGCAGTGCCCGAGTTTCCAAATGGTCAGTCCGCCCCTGCCCAGGTCATGTGTTAACTCCGTAATTTCCGCTACTTGGCATGCGGTTTGCAAGTCGCATGCTAATTCGCATCCAATGTGACTGGGCACTTAGGGGCCCTTCCTGCCAATCTGCGGAGTCACATTAACAGGATCCTGACTGCCCAATCACATGATGCGCCGTTGAATGAATCACATTTTGCATGTAGCTGTGGTGATATATCTTTTGGCTTTGCTTCCCACCAGCTGCAAAAAGTATCGCTCCTGTTACCCACCGAATGCCATTCAAGCGAATGGGGAAATGCCCCCATCCGCTGTTTTTGCAGTTTAAGGGGGGGCGGTAAGAAATGCGTCTCATCCGTATGTTTTAGTGCCTGGTCATACCGGTTGCGACTTGTCATGTGATTTGCCATACAATGCAAGTCAAATCGCATGGCAAGTCACACCCTATCAGGGGCGGACTGACAACTCATGGGGCCCCCGGGCAATAGGGGATCATGGGGCCCCTGTGTCCTTGCCCACACCCAAAAAAGCCTATGAAAAAGCCAAGGAAAGGTACCAGGGGCATCTCATGGGGCCCCCTACTGACCCCGGGCCCTCGGGCAGTGCCTGAGTGCTCGAATGGTCAGTCCGCCCCTGCACCCTATTATCCGCAATTAAAGCAGTCACATCGATGCGATTCTGACTTGGTCAGAGTTGCACCGATTTTGAAAGTCATGCATGCACTACTTCAGGAGCGACTTGCATAGACATCTGTGCCTTGCAAGCCGCGGATGTCTTGCAAGTTGCACCTGAAGATGGAATGACACCAGACTTTGAAATCGTGCGACTTCACTAGAAGTCGCACGATTTCAAAGTCGTATCAGTGTGACCAGGGACTTAATGTCTCCAACTGCAAGTCTCAATGAGCCCTAAGTCAGAAGTCACACCGCTGCGATTTAAAATCGCTTGATTTCAGCGCGATTTATGAAGACTTTTTTGCTACTTGTGAAGATTTTCAATCATTTCTTGCAATTTGTAGTGCGATTTTCATTATATTCGATGTATGTGAAATCGCAGCAAAACTGCAGAAAAAGTCATGCAAGAACTACTTTAGAAATCGCACTGCTGCAAACTGTAAATGTTAAGACCCTGACATTCACATTCATTAGATGCGATTTCAATTCCCAAATCGTACCTGAAATCATACCAGTATGACCTGGCATTTATACCCCGGTCCAGGGGTGGACTGACAACTCATGGGGCCCCCGGGCAATAGGGGATCATGGGGCCCCTGTGTCCTTGCCCAAACTCAAAAAAGCCTATGAAAAAGGTACCAGGGGCATCTCATGGGGCCCCCTACTGACCCCGGGCCCTCGGGCAGTGCCCAAGTTTCCAAATGGTCAGTCCACCCCTGCCCCGGTCACATCAAACCCAACTTTGAAATCATGCGACTTACAGTGAAGTTGCACAATTTCAAAGTCGGATGATATGTCGATTTCAGGTGCGATTTGCAAGACATTTGACACAGATGTCTATGCAAATCGCACCAAAAGTAGTGCATGTGCTACTTTAGAAATCGGTGCGGCTCCGACCAAGTCAGAATTGCACCGATATGACCGCTGTAATTGCGGACAATAGGGTGCGACTTGGCATGCGATTTAAAAGTCGCATGCCAATTCGCATCCAGTGTGACCGGGCACTTGGGGGCCCTTCCTGCCAATCTGCGGAGTCACATTAACAGGATCCTGACTGGCCAATCACGTGATCGCTGTTAGGCCCCACTCACATTACGCAATTTGGAACTGCAGAAAAATCGCACAATGCGTATTTGGATGCCATTATTGTGTGACAGAATTACACTGCGAAATGCACATTTAAAAATCGCACTAAGCTCGTCACCCAAAAAGGAGCAAAGGCTTCTTTTGGGTGACAAAGGCACACAGGGCAGTCCCTTGAAGTGAATATGACCGTTCTAATTGTGTACAATAGGGTGCGACTTGCCGTGCGATTTGAAACTTGCCTCACATGGCAAGTTGTATCCAGTATGACTGGGCACCAAGTCAGCGGTCACACCACTGCAATGTAAAATCGTGCGATTTGTGTACAATTTCAGTGCGATTTCTGAAGATTTTATTGCTACTTGTGAAGATGTCCAACAATTTCTTGCAATTTGCAGTGCGATTTCCATTACATTCTATTTATGTGAAATTGCCACAAAAGTGAAGAAAAAGTAATGCAAGAACTCATTTAGAAATCGCACTGCAGCAAATCGCAAATGTTAAGACACTGACATTCACATTCATTAGATGCGAACTCAAAGTCAGGTTTGGTGTGACCGGGGTATAAGTGCCCAGTCATACTGGTGCAATTTCAGGTGCGATTTGGGAATTGAATTCGCACCTGAAATCGCACTGGTATGACCACGCACTTACCCCCTGGTCACATCAAACCTGACTTTGAAATCGTGCAACTTACAGTGAAGTCGCACAAATTCAAAAACAGGTGACATGCGGATTTGAGATGCGATTTGCAAGACATCTGACACAAACGGCTATGCAAATCTCACCAAAAGTAGGGCATGTACTACTTTAGAAATTGACCAAGTCGGAACCGCACCGATATGACCGCTGTAATTACGGACAATAGGGTGCAACTTGGCATGCGATTTGCAAGTCGCATGGCATGCAAATCGCATGCCAATTTGCATCCAGTGTAACCAGAGACTAAGTGCCTGGTCATACCGCTGTGATTTCGCGCTGCAAAAAATCGTACGTTAAGACACTGACTTTCACATTCATTAGATGCGATTTCAATTCCCAATTTGCGATTTCAAGGAGCATGGCATGCAAATCGTATGCCAAATCGCATCCTATGTAACCAGAGACTAAGTGCCTGGTCATACTGGTGATTTCACGCTGCAGAAAATTGCACGTTAAGACACTGACATTCACATTCATTAGATGTGATTTAAATTCCCAAATCACACCTGAAATCGCATGTAATGAATGTGAATGTCAGTATCCTAACGTGCAAATTTCTGCAGTGCAATTTCTAAAGTACTTCTTGCATGACTTTTTCTGAAGTTTTGTTGCGATTTCACATACATAGAATGTAGTGGAAATCGCACTGCAAATTGCAAGAAATCCTCACAAGTAGATAAAGTCTTCAGAAATTGCAGCTGAAATCGCACTGAAATTGCACACAAATCACAGCGATGTGACTGCTGACCAGGGGCGGACTGATCATTCGAGCACTCGGGCAGTGCCCGAGGGCCCGGGGTCAGTAGGGGGCCCCATGAGATGCCCCTGGCACCTTTCATAGACTTTTTTGGCTATGGTTTGAGTGTGGGTGAGGACACAGGGGTCCCACGATCCCTATTGCCCGGGGGCCCCATGAGTTGTCAGTCCGCCCCTGCTGCTGACTAAGCCCCCAGTCACACCGCCGCGATTTCAGGTGCGATTTGGGAATTGAAATCGTACCTGAAATCGGATCTAATGAATGTGAATGTCAGTATCCTAACATGTGCGATTTGCTGCAGTGCGATTTCTAAAGTAGTTCTTGTATTACTTTTTCTGCAGTTTGTTGCGATTTCACATATAGACTACAATAGAAATTGCACTGCAAAACGCAATGGAAAATGCAAGAAATCATTAGGAAATCTTCAGAAAACGCAGCAAACAAAAGGCGCGATTTAAAATCGCATCCAGTGTGAACCAAGCCTAAGGCTATGTAAAATTGCGCATTTTGCTTGCGATTTGTTTGCAACTTGTAAAGATTTCCCAATGATTTCTTGCGTCTCCCATTTTGTTTTGCAGTGCGATTTCTATTGCAGTCTAAGTATGTGAAATCGCAACAAACTGCAGAAAAAGTAATGCAAGAACTTCTTCTGAAAATTGCGCTGCAGCAAATCGCGTATGTTAAGACAATGTGTGCAATTGCAGCGCGATTTCAGGTGCGATTTATGAAGACTTTATTGCTGCTTGTGAAGATTTTCAGCAATTTCTTGCAATTTGCAGTGCGATTTCCATTTTATTCGATGTGTGTGAAATCGCAACAATACTGCAGAAAAAGCAATGCAAAGAAGTACTTTAGAAATCGCACTGCAGCAAATCGCACATGTTAGGATACTGACATTCACATTCATTAGATGACATTTCAGGTGCGATTTCGCAAATTGCACTGGTATGGCTGGCAGTGGCGGACTGACAACTCATGGGGCCCCCGGGCAATAGGGGATCATGGGGCCCCTGTGTCCTTGCCCAAACTCAAAAAGCCTATGAAAAAGGTACCAGGGGCATCTCATGGGGCCCCCTACTGACCCCAGGCCCTCAGGCAGTGCCCGAGTTTCCAAATGGTCAGCCCGCCCCTGATGACCGGGCACTTAGTTACTGGTTACACCTCTGCAATTTGTCTGCAATTGCAGCGCGATTTCAGGTGCGATTTATGAAGACTTTATTGCTGCTTGTGAAGATTTTCAATGATTTCTTGCAATTCTTGCAGAGCGATTTCTATTTTATTCGATGTGTGTGAAATCGCAACAAAACTGCAGAAAAAGTAATGCAAGAACTACTTTAGAAATCGCACAGCAGCAAATCGCAAATGGTAGGACACTGACATTCACATTCATTAGATGCGATTTCAGGTGCGATTTATGAAGACTTTATTGTGACTTGTGAAGATTTTCAGCGATTTCTTGCAATTTGCAGTGCGATTTCCATTATATTCGATGTGTGTGAAATCGCAACAAAACTGCAGAAAAAGTAACGCAAGCACTACTTTAGAAATCACACTGCAGCAAATCGCACATGTTAGATTACTGATATTCACATTCATTAGATGCGATTTCAGGTGCGATTTTCGCAAATTGCACTGGTATGACCGGGCACTTAGTCACCGGTTACACCTCTGCGATTTGTGTGCAATTGCAGTGCGATTTCAGGTGCGATTTATGAAGGCTTTATTGCTACTTGTGAAGATTTTCAGCGATTTCTTGCAATTTGCAGTGCGATTTCCATTATATTCGATGTATGTGAAATCGCAACAATACTACGGAAAAAGTAATGCAAGAACTACTTTAGAAATCTCACTGCAGCAAATCGCACACTGACATTCACATTCATTAGATGCCATTTCAGGTGCGATTTGGGAATTAAAATTGCATCTAATGAAATTGAATGTCAATGTCTTAAGTTTCAGGTACGATTTCAATTCCCAAATCGCACCTGAAATCGCGGCGGTGTGAACCAGGGCTTAGGGCTCATTGAGTCCTGCATCTGGGGACATTCCCCTTTCACATCTCCTTGCAGGAACGTATGTTATATTGCGATTTACATGCGTTGGAATCAGGGACAGACTGATAACTCATGGGGCCCCCGGGAAATAGGAAATCATGGGGCCCCTGTGTTCTTGCCCACACTCAAACCACACCCATAAAAGCCTATAAAAGGTACCAGGGGCCCCCTACTGACCCCGGCCCTCGGGCGGTGCCTGAGTGCCTAAATGGTCAGTCCGCCCCTGGTTGGAATGGACTGCCTTATGTGCGTTTTGTGGTGCAAAAGAAGCTCAGGAACCTTTTTGAGTGATTTTGTTATGGGCGTTTTGTCGCAGTTGATGGGCATTTTTTGACCATCGCAGCAAGAACGCACCATGTCCGGGGTTCCAGCAAGAAGGAATGGCACCCATGTGTTTTGTTGCGATATCAGATTTTGCCAGCGACTCCAAGTTGCTAGGTGTGAATGACGCCTGACCAGGGGCGGACTGACAAATCATGGGGGCAATAGGGGATCATGGGGCCCCTGTGTCCTTGCCCAAACTCAAAAAAGCCTATGAAAAAGGTACCAGGGACATCTCATGGGGCCCCCTACTGACCCCGGGCCCTCAGGCAGTGCCCTAGGGGATCATGGGACCCCTGTGTCCTTGCCCAAACTCAAAAAAGCCTATAAAAAAGGTACCAGGGGCATCTCATGGGGCCCCCTACTGACCCCAGGCCCTCAGGCAGTGCCCTAGGGGATCATGGGGCCCCTGTGGTCTTGCCCAAACTCAAAAAAGCCTACAAAAAAGGTACCAGGGGCATCTCATGGGGCCCCCTACTGACCCCGGGCTCTCGGGCAGTGCCCGAGTTTCCAAATGGTCAGTCCGCCCTTGCGCCTGACCCAATCAGCATTCACCATCCCCTCCCATCCTAGGCATCGCTCTTCATATATGAGGGAAGGACACAAATATTCCGATTGTCAGAAGCCAGGAAATGAACATTTTGTATCAATCTGATGATCTCCAAATTCAAAAACAAATGATTCATTCCACAGACTGTCCCCGGCACAGATCAGAGCCGGCTCTAGTCATAGCGACAATCAATAATATTTCCAATAATCGCTGTTTATAGCCGCTGATACGGATCAGGTGTGCGATTTTCTATGGACTTTAGCCTTTTATTTATTTATCTCCAGCTCCCGGCTGATGGAGAGAAAAGGGTTTCTCAGTGACATCATCCCCTTCCAATATGCAGCGTGTTACTCGGCAAGACTGAGTTTCCCCAGAAGATGCTGGCCAATCAGCGAGCGGGGAGAGCCAGCCAATGGGGGAGCTTAGAAGTGATGTCATGGGGAGAGCCGGGGCAGTGGTGCTGATGCTGAGCGCTGGTTGTGAGGGATTTAATTCAGGGAGTACAGCTGGTACAAGCACAGTCTCCGAGAAGACAAAGGTGAGTGCATCGGAAGCTGCAGACGTGTACAATCCGATTGTGTTCTATCAGATGCCTTTCATTTTGTTCAGCGACCCTTGACGCACCCGGCGCCTGCTTCTCATGGACTTTGTGCAGTTTGTGAACACTCTGATATATATTGTTTTGGTAAGATTTTACCCATCAGGTTCACCATACATGTTACAATCTGACCAGGCAATCTCCGTACGCCCGACCTTAGATCTACCAAAACGATGCAATATGGGGACCCGTCTAAACTAGTCAATCAGGCAGGTCCTTGCGCTACGTACTTGTTGGTAGATGTAAATTAGATTGTACAATCAGATTGTAACGTGTGTGTGGTGAGCTTAGTGTGCAAGGATTGAGGGTGCTGTCTGAACGGCACGGGATCATGCCGGTAGGTGTGGGCACTGCTAAGTAGGTGTATGTGTGTAATGGTCTGGTGGGCTTTTCTCAAGCAACCGATGGCCTCCTGGACTACGACCAGCCACCCAACTGAAAGGGTTACATTCACACAGTTCTGTGTATTCACCCCTACATACGGCTAGGTGTATCCTTGTGTGTATTGTAATGACCGACCTCCGTGAATGGCTTAGGATCATGCCAGTAGGTGTGGGCACTGCTAGGTAGGTGTATCTGTGTAATGGTTTGGTGGTCACCAAACTGGGCTTTTCTCAAGCAACCAATGGCCTCCTAGACCACCCAACTGAAAAGGGTATGCCCATTCATACAGTTCTGTGTACTTACCCCTATGTATGGCTAGGTGTATCCTTGTGTGTATTGAAATGAACCCCCTCTGTGAATGGCTTAGGGTCATGCTGGTACGTGTGGTCACTGCTAGGTAGGTGTATCTGTGTAATGATTTGGTGTTCACCAAACTGGGCTTTGGCCACCCAACTGAAAGGGTTACATTCACACAGTTCTGTGTATTTACCCCTACGTATGGCTAGGTGTATCCTTGTGTGTATCGTAATGACCGACCTCCGTGATTGGCTTAGGATCATGCAAGTATGTGTGGTCACTGCTAGGTAGGTGTATGTGTGTAATGGTCTGGTGGTCGCCAAACTGGGCTTTTCTCAAGCAACCGATGGCCTCCTAGATCACCCAACTGACAGTTCTGTGTACTTACTACTATGTTCGGCTAGGTGTATCCTTGTTTGTATTGAAATGAGCCCCCTCTGTGAATGGCATGGGGTCATGCTGGTATGTGAGGGCACTGCTAGACAAGTGTATTGGTCTGGTGGTCACCAAACTGGGCTTTGGCCACCCAACTGAAAGGGTTACATTCACACAGTTCTGTGTATTTACCCATATGTACAGCTAGGTGTATCCTTGTGTGTATTGTAATGACCGACCTCCGTGAATGGCTTAGGATCATGCTTGTGTGTGTGGTCACTGCTAGGTAGGTGTATCTGTGTAATGGTTTGGTGGTCACCAAACTGGGCTTTTCTCAAGCAATCAATGGCCTCCTAGACCACCCAACTGAAAAGGGTATGCCCATTCATACAGTTCTGTGTACTTACCCCTACATACAGCTAGGTGTATCCTTGTGTGTACTGTAATGAGCCCCCTCTGTGAATGGCATGGGCTCATTCTGGTATGTGAGGGCACTGCTAGATAAGTGTATCTTTGGGCGTATTGGTCACCAAATTGGGCTTTGACCAAGCACCTGATGGCCTCCTGGACTAAAACTGGCCACCAAACTGAAAGGGGTACATTCATACAGCTCTGTGAATTTACCCCTAGGTGAGGGCTAGGTGTGTCTTTGTTTGTCTTGGTCTGGTGGTCACCAAACTTGGCTTTGTCCAAGCAGCTGATGACGTCGTGGACTAAATCCAGCCACCCAACTGAAAGGGTTACATTCATACAGTTCTGCGTATTTAGCCATAGGTAGAGCTAGGTGTATCCTTGTGTGTATTTTAACGAGCCCCCCGTGGTATGTGCAGGCACTGCTACTTAGGACTACAAGTATCTTCATGTGTCTTGGTCTGGTGATCACCAAACTTGGCTTTGTCCAAACAGCTGATGATGTTGTGGACTAAAACAGGCCAACCAACTGAAAGGGTTAAATCCATACAGTTCTGTGTAGTCAGCCCTGGGTAGGGCTAGGTGTATCGTTTTGTGTATTGTAATGAGTCCTGTCTGTGACTGGTATGGGATCAAGGTGGTATGTGCAGGCTCTGCTAGGTAGGCTTAGGAGTGTCTTTATGTGTGTTGGTCTTCTGGTCACCAAACTTGGCTTTGGCCAAGCAATTGAAAACCAGCCGCCCAACTGAAAGGGTTAACTTCCAACAGTTCTGTACCACCAAGGTAGGGCTAGGTGTATCTTTGTATGTACTGGTCTGCTAGTCACCAAACTTGGCTTCGTCCAAGCAGATAATAGCCTCCTGGACTAAAATCAGCCTCTCAACCTAAAGGGTTACCTTCATATAGTCCTGTCTATTGAACCTCTTGCCTACCCAAGGCGGTCCACTTTATTATATCACTAGGGTTAATGTATTGCTCGGTAGCTGGAATCAACCAACCAACTGTGAATAGCACGTGATCATGCCGGTATGTGCAGGCACTGCTAGGTAGGGTTGGGTGTATCTTCACATGTATTGCTCCGCTGGTCACAAAACTGTGCTGTGGCCAAGCAAATATTGGCATCCTGGACTAAAACCAGCACCCAACTGAATGGGTTTACTTCATACAGTCCTGTGTACTAAGCCCTAGGTAGGGCTAGGTGTATCTTTGTTTGCATTGGCCAGGTGGTCACCAAACTTGGCCTTGTCCAAGCAGATAATGGCCTCCCGGACAAAAAACAGCTACCCAACCGAAAGAATTACCTTCATATAGTTCTGTCTATTTAACTTGCCTACCCATTGGGAGTCCACTTCATTTTATTGTTGGATGGGGGTGGGGTGGGGTGTGATGTAATGGTTTGTAACCAGAAGTGGCCAATGAGTCAAGAGTGCCGGTTAGACCGGCAAATACAAACCATCAGCTGGTTGAACTTGGAGTGCCGAAGCAGGTGGGACATGGTCCTGTTGGTGGGCCCGGGTTTCCCATATTCACTGACTAGTTCAGGATCATTTTAGGTGGTCTACTGCTAAAGCAGCCTTCAGATGACTTCATCTTGAAGAACCACAGGTCCCAGCATGCCGTATGATGTAGAAGTAGGATGTCTACTTTGCCAGCAGTCGCAGGTCACAGGTTGCATCTTTCCCAATGTATGTCCAAACCCTCTTAGGAATTATTCAGCTGGAGTATGATGTCACTGGTAGCTGGCAGGGTTCATGTAGAGGTTTCCGAGTTCTCTATGATGGATCACTCCCTTGCCTGGGTGCAAAGCAGGGGCCCATCCTCCAACTACCAACCAGGGGCGGACTGACAACTCATGGGGCCCCCGGGCAATAAGGGACCATGGGGCCCCTGTGTCCTTGCCCAAACTCAAAAAAGCCTATGAAAAAGGTACCAGGGGCATCTCATGGGGCCCCCTACTGACCCCGGGCCCTCAGGCAGTGCCCGAGTTTCCAAATGGTCAGTCCGCCCCTTGTACCAACGCATGCAGAGAAAAACCAGCGCTTGTAAAACTTTATTATTCCAGATGAGATGCACAAAGCACCCTCTGACGCATTTCACCCACCAAAGATTCTCTATGATTACCCGCAATGGTGGATCAAAAGTGTCGGCGATAAGGTCCTAGGTGGGGCTTCGTTCCGATTGTCCTTGAATAATAAAGTTTTGCGAAGTGTTTACCTATTTTTTTCTGGAACAAACCCTCTAAGACTGAAATGCGTGCCGTGCGTTGCGCTTATCTTTAGGCATTAGGATGAATGTTCCATTGTATAATATTGGATCATTATAACTGCAACAACGTAGGCAAGCAGGTGTCTGAAAGGCAATCCATCCACAGCATAGGCCTGTGTGAGAAGCCGAGGATGGAAGCTGCGATGTTGTGCTCCCGCCATAGGCGGACTGACCATTTGATCACTCGGGCACTGCCCGAGGGCCCGGGGTCAGTAGGGGGCCCCATGAAATGCCCCTGGTACCTTTCATTGGCTTTTTCAGGTGTGGGCGAGGACACAGGGGCCCCATGATCCCCTATTGCCCGGGGGCCCCATGATTGTCAGTCCACCCCTGGCTCACTCTACATTCCCTATACAGCTTCCTATTGGCTCGTTTTGCATTAACCCCCCTGCTGGCCCTTTAAGGGGTTTTCAACAACGGGAGGCAGAGGCGACGTACCTGATCACGTGACTGTGGTGACTGGCTGCCACAGCGGTCACATGATTGGGAGCCCCTCCCACCACCGTTCATGTACGGGGAGCTGACAGTAAGCGTGCTCTCAACATACAACCGTGGTGCACACTGGACATATATGTGTGGCACGTGGACTTTGAGGGCTTGTTCATGTTAGGTGCGGTGCGGAACGCATGTAAAATCGCATGTTTTCCCTTACCCCAGGTTCACCCCTAAGCATTTTCCGCAGTATTTTGCAGAAACGCAGTACAGTCCATTTAACATGATATCCTATGGGACAGGTTCACACCTGCGCATTTTCACCCGCTGCGTTTTTGGGAAGGTTCAGGGACTTTTTTGAACGCAAAACATTGCGTTTTTGGTTCTATAGACTTCAATGTAAAAGCTGGAGAAAAGCATGTAGTGTATTATGCTGTGTTTTTGCCACATTTTGATGCATTCTGCGTTTTAAATCTGCCTAGCAACAAGAAAAAAAATAGAAATGCAAATCGCGCCAAAAACGCAGGTGCAAAAATGCAGAACGCAATGCAGAAATGACTTTAACACAACCTGCATAGATGTGAACCTAACCTTAGGGCCGGGTCACATCATAGAAACGCAGTCCAGATGCATTCCGGATACGTTTCTGCATGCGCATTTATAGCACGTTCCGGTGCGTTTTTGATGCGTTTTTTTACATGTTCAGGTTAATTTTTTCCTTCTCTTTTTCTTCAATTTCAAGGCCATTTCCCACTAAATGCGTTTCAGTTGCTTTTTTCTGCATCCAAAACGCACAGATAGTAGGTGATATGGTTGTCAATGTCATAGTTCACATCAGTGCTTGCAGTTCCAATGCGTTCCGGATGCAGAAAAAAAAGTTGAACATGCAACATTTTTGCTGCACAGAACTGTACTGCAACGTGGTAAAACGCATCAAAAATGCATTGGAACGCACATGTCCCTATTTAAATTGAAGAAAAAGAGGGGGAAAAATGAACCGGAAAGCATCAAAATCGCACTTGAACACATCAAAAATGCACCAGAACACATCAAAAATGCACCGGAACATGTCAAAAATGCACCGGAACATGTCAAAACGCACCGGAACACGTCAAACACGCACCGGAACATGTAAAAAATGCACCAGAACACATTAAAAACGCACCGGAACATGTCAAAAATGCACCAAAACACGTAAAAAATGCATCAAAACCAGCAAAAATGCACTGGAATGCTCATGTCCCTATTTAAATTGAAGAAAAAGAGAGGGTGAAAAAATGAACCAGAAAGTATCAAAAACGCACCAGAACACATAAAAAATGCACCAGAACACATCAAAAACGCACCAGAACATGTCAAAAACACACTGGAACATATCAAAAACACACCAGCACATCAAAAACGCACCAGCATATCAAAAACCCACCGGAACATGTAAAAAATGCACCAGAACATCAAAAACGCACCGGAACATGTCAAAAACACACCAGAACATCAAAAACGCACCGGAGCATGTAAAACATGCACCAGAACATGTAAAAAATGCACCGAAACACGTAAAAAATGCACCAAAACACGTAAAAAATGCATCAAAACCTGGACTGGAATGCGGTAAAATGCAGCAAAAATGCATCGGAATGCGCATGTCCCTATTTAAATTGGAGAAAAAGAGGGTGAAAAAATTAACCAGGAAGCATCAAAAACGCGCCAGCACACATCAAATTGCAACAGAACATGTCAAAAACACACCAGAACATCCAAAACCCACCGGAACATGTAAAAAATGCATCAAAACCTGGACTGGAATATGGTAAAATGCATCAAAAGGCACTGGAACGCACATGTCCCTATTTGGATTAAAGAAAAAAAGAGGGGAAAAAATAAACCAGAATGCATCAAAGACGCACTGGAGCATGCCAAAAATGCAACAAAAATGCGCATGCAGAAACTCATCAGGAACGTATCTGGACTACGGTTCTATGGTGTGAACAGGCCCTAAATAGGGACATGTGCGTTCCAGTGCGTTTTTGATGTGTTCCAGTGCGTTTTTTATGCGATTCACCATATCCCAGTCCAGTTTTTGATGCATTTTTTACGTATTCCGGTGCATTTTTGATGTGTTCTGGGGCGTTTTTGATGTGTTCTGGGGCATTTTTGATGTGTTCCTGTGCGTTTTTTATGCGATTCACAGTATTCCAGTCCAGTTTTTGATGCATTTTTGACGTATTCCGGTGCATTTTTTACATGTTCTGGTGCATTTTTGACGTGTTCTGGTGCATTTTTTACATGTTCTGGTGCGTTTTTGACGTGTTCTGGTGAGGTTCTGATGTGCTCCGGTGTGTTTTTGACACTTTCCAGTTCATTTTTTCCCCTCTCTTTTTCTTCAATTGAAATAGGGACATGTGCAGTCCAGTGCGTTTTTTTATGCGATTCACAGTATTCCAATCCAGTTTTTTATGCATTTTTGACGTATTCTGGTGCATTTTTTACATGTTCTGGTGCGTTTTTGATGTGTTCCAGTGCGTTTTTTATGCGATTCACAGTATTCCAGTCCAGTTTTTGATGCATTTTTGAAGTATTCCGGTGCATTTTGTACGTGTTCTTGTGCGTTTTTGACTCTTTCCAGTTCATTTTTCCCCCCTTTCTTTTTCTTCAATTTAAATAGTGACGTGCATTCCGATGTGTTTTTTATGCATTTTTCTGCGTTCCGGTACAGTTCTGTGCAGGGAAAATGCCGCCTGTTCTACTTTTTTTTTTCCACAACCAGAACCATATCACCTACTTTCTGTGCGTTTTGGATGCAGAAAAAAAGCAACTGAAACACCTGTAGAGTGAACTGGACCTAACTGTACAAACATGTGCTGCTTTCTACAGATCCCTGCGAGTTCCTTTCATTTTTAATGACACCCCCATGCGTCTGGCCAATGTGCATGCGTTGGTGCCTGCCAAAATGCACGGGATCGCTATACCATGTGGTTTGATTTCACATGCGTAGGGTCGCCCTGTGAAATGAATGGGCTGACCTGAGTGCACCGCATGGAAACGCACAAAAATAAAGTCCCCTGAGGCCCATCCCCCTCTGTTGCTGCACATATGCGTGCGCCCACGTAACGCGGCAAATAGGGCGGGCTTTAACGCCCACACACCTCGTGCGATTGCAGTGCGTTCCCAGCTCAGCAACCAAGCCATCCAAGACAGCCCCCCGGTCTCAAGTAATGGTCGGGAGCTGGCAGGACCACCTTCTGGTCATGTGACCATTACGACAGCCAATTAGGCCCCATTCACCTATCATGGAGCGGGAACAAGCTTGCGATTTTTGTTGCGTGTCGCTAATAGGGCGGCTCATTCACTTCGAGGGGCTGCCCTATGTGCCTTTGTCGCCCATAAGAAGCTTTTGCTCCTTTTTTGGAGACGACCTTAGTGCGATTTTTAAATGCGAATTTCGCAGTGTAACAATAATGGCATCCAAACCTTGTGCGATTTTTCCACAATTTCAAATCGCAGGCAGCATTGTGGCAATTCTGCCGCAATCCCAAATTGCGGAATGTGAGTGGGGCCTTACAGCAATCACGTGATTGTCAGGATCCTGTTACTGTGACTCCCCAGATGGCAGGAAGGGCCCCTAAGTGCCCGGTCACACTGGATGCGAATTGGCATGCGATTTACATGCCATGCGACTTGCAAATCACATGCCAAGGTGCACCCTATTGTCCGCAGTTACAGGGGTCATATCGGTGCGGTTCCGTCTTGGTCGGAGCCGCACCAATTTCTAATGTAGTCAAGGGCGGACTGACAACTCATGGGGCCCCCGGGCAATAGGGGATCATGGGGCCCCCGGGCAATAGGGAATCATGGGGCCCCTGTGTCCTTGCCCAAACTCAAAAAAGCCTATGAAAAAGGTACCAGGGGCATCTCATGGGGCCCCCTACTGACCCCGGGCCCTCGGGCAGTGCCTGAGTTTCCAAATGGTCAGTCCGCCCCTGAATGTAATACATGCACTACGTTTGGTGTGATTTGCATAGACGTCTGTGTCAGATGTCTCACAAATCGCACCTGAAATCTGCATCTCAACCAATTTTGAAATCATGCGACTTCACTGTAACTTCCACAATTTCAAAGTCGGGTTTGGTGTGAACTCATCACGCAAAAAAGGTTCATGAGCTTCTTTTGCGCCACAAAATGCACATAGGGCAGTCTATTCAAACGCATGTAAATCGCACTATAAAAATAGAGAGCAGGAATATGCGTTCCCGCAACAAGGTGTGAAGGGGGTCACACTGGTGCGATTTCAGGTGCAATTTGCGAATTGAAATCGCATCTAATGAAAGTCAGTGACTTAACATGTGCGATTTGCTGCCGTGCGATTTCTAAAGTAGTTCTTGCATGACTTTTTCTGCAGTTTTGTTGTGATTTCACATTCATCAAATATAATGGAAATCGCACTACAAATGGCAAGAAATCATTGAAAATCTTCACAAGTAGCAATAAAGTCTTCATAAATCGCACCTGAAATCGTGCTGCAATTGCAGACAAATCACGCAATTTTAAATCGCAGCGGTGTAACTGGTTCCTAAGTGCCTGGCCACACAGGTGCGATTTGCAAAGTCGCACCTGAAATCACATTGCAATTGCATGCAAAGCACGCGATTTTAAATCACAGCGGTGTGACCGATTCCGATGCGATTTCAGGTGCGATTTGCGAAATCGCACCTGAAATGGCATCTAATAAATGTGAATGTCAGTGTCCTAACATGTGCGATTTGCTGCAGCGCGATTTCTAAAGTAGTTCTTGCATTACTTGTTCTGCAGTTTTGTTGCGATTTCACATACATCAAATATAATGGAAATCGCACTACAAATTGCAAGAAATTGTTGAAAATCTTCACAAGTAGCAATAAAGTCTTCATAAATCGCACCTGCAATTGCAAACAAAGCACGAGATTTTAAATCGCAGCAGTGTAACCAGTGACTACGTGCCGGTCATACCGGTGCAATCTCAGGTGCAATTTGCGAAATCGCGCCTGAAATTGCATCTAATGAATGTGAATGTCAGTGTCTTACCATGTGCGATTTGCTGCAGTGCGATTCCAGGTGAGATTCATGAAGACTTTATTGATTTATTGATTTCTAAAGTAGTTCTTGAATGACTTTTTCTGCAGTTTTGTTGCGATTTCACATACATTGAATACAATGGAAATCGCTCTGCAAATCGCAAGAAATCGTTGAAAATCTTCACAAGTAGCAATAAAGTCTCCACAAATCACACCTGAAATCGCTCTGCAAATGCAGACAAATCGCAGAGGTGTAACCAGTGACTAAGTGCCCGATCATACTGGTGCAATTTGTGAAATCGCACCTGAAATTGCATCTAATGAATGTGAATGTCAGTATCCTAATATGTGCGATTTGCTGCAGTGCGGTTTCTAAAGTAGTTCTTGCATGACTTTTACTGTAGTATTGTTGCATTTCACATACATTGAATATAATGGAAATCGCTCTGCAAATTGCAAGAAATCGCTGAAAATCTTCACAAGTAGCAAAAAAGTCTTCATAAATCGCACCTGAAATCGCGCTGCAATTGCACACAAAGAACACGATTTTAAATCGCAGTGGTGTAACCGGTTACTAAGTGCCCGGTCATACCGGTGCAATCTCAGGTGCAATTTGCGAAATCGCACCTGAAATCGCGCTGCAATTGCAGACAAATCGTAGAGGTGTAACTGGTGACTAAGTGCCCGATCATACTGGTGCGATTTGCAAAATTGCACCTGAAATGGCATCTAATGAATGTGAATGTCAGTGACTTACCATGTGTGATTTGCTGCAGTGCGATTTCTAAAGTAGTTCTTGCATGACTTTTTCTGTAGTATTGTTGCGATTTCACATACATCAAATATAATGGAAATCGCAGTGCAAATCGCAAGAAATCATTGAAAATCTTCACAAGTAGCAATAAAGTCTTCATAAATCGCACCTGAAATCGCTCTGCAATTGCACACAAATCGCAGAGGTGTAACTAGTGACTAAGTGCCTGCTCATATCGGTGCGATTTCAGGTGCGTTTTATGCAGTGCCCGAGTTTACAAATGGTCAGTCCGCCCCTGGGTACGCCCACTACTGCTTATAGCATGGCAGCCAGGCAACTAGCATTTTCAATATGAGAGCCCAGCTATGGCACCCACCATGAGCTTCTGTGCGTTAGAAGCCGCTGCATGTCAGATAGAGCCCCCCTCATTGCCCTCTGGAGGACATCCAGCATCATCCATCTCTTTCCTCCCCAACCTGACTGTCCCTGACCCGCCCCTTTTTTTCATTACATTTAGTTTCTTCCAATCATGGAGGCTCAGCATCACAGCAAACGCAGCCTGCCTAGGGACACCCACTGACACCCTCCCATCAAGGCATTGTGATATTTGCATAACCCCTCCCGCTGCCTGCCTCAAAGCAGGATGCTGTGAGGTTTTCAGAAAGCCCTGCTGGCCCCTCCCACCAGCCATGATCTGTCTGCATTGCATAGAGAAGCACAGAGACCTAGTGATTATGTAATTGTGGGGGTGTGCAATGATAAGGTTTTTATTTAAACACTTCAGCAGCATGTTGATGGGGAGGGGGGGGGGGCGGGCGGGGCGGGGATAGAAAGGGGGGGGGCTAGAAAAGACAAATGATAAGCAAATTAAATTGCAGCTTGCTGGCCCCCCATCAGCCATGATCTGCCTGCATTGCATATAGAGGCACAGAGACTCAGTGATTATGTAATTGGGTCCATGATGGGGAAGGAAGGGGGGGGCAGGGATGGAGAAGGGGGCCCAGGGAGGGCAAAATATAAGCAGATTAAATTGCTGCTTTCTGGCCCCCCAGCAGCCATGACCTGCCTGCATTTCATATAGAAGCACACAGACTCAGTGATTATGTAATTTTGTCTATGATGGGGAGGGGGGGCAGGGATGGAGAAGGGGGGCTCAGGGAAGGCAAAATAGAAGCAGATTAAATCGCAGCTTGCTGGCCCCCCAACAGCCATGATCTGCCTGCATTGCCTAGAGAAGCACAGAGACTCAGTGATTATGTGATTGGGTCTATGATGGGGAATGGGCGGGGGCCAGGGATGGAGAAGGGGGGGCCTAGGGAAGGCAAAATATAAGCAGATTAAATCGCAGCTTGCTGACCCCCAACAGCCATGATCTGCCTGCATTGCCTAGAGAAGCACAGAGACTCAGTGATTATGTAATTGGGTTCATGATGGGGAAGGGGGGGGGCAGGGATGGAGGAGGGGGGCCTAGGGAAGGCAAAATATAAACAAACTAAATTGCAGCTTGCTGGCCCCCAACAGCCATAATCTGCCTGCATTGCATAGAGAAGCACAGAAACACAGTTTTATTAACAGACTTGTCATTAGTGTGGTGAATAAGAAATATAATCAGATTAAAATTCACATTTAAACATGCAAAAACCTGCCCAGAGCAACCAATGGACTTCCGGCAGCCCGGATTTGGGGGGAGAATGTGATTGGTCGGGACCTTAGATAATGGCTCCATTGATGCCGGAAGCTTCCCATGGACTCGCCTGGTGCCTGCAGTCCCATGAATAATGGATTTCCTCCCAGCTCAGCCCCCAGACTCCAGACACAATGCGTCTGTCATGCAGCCCGCTCATGGCGCTGGACCGCGTATTGTCACATTCCCTCGCCGCCTCCTTTGTTGTCGGCGTAAACAACAGATGCCAATGCCTGGCACAGCCTGACACTCCCATCACCGATGCCTGGCCCTCCAAGGGAAAGGGGCCCCGTAATAGAGGCAGGAGCGGGCCCCTGGTGCTGGGGGCCTTCACTCACATCCCATAGACCCTTCATTGTGTTCAATAGGATGCAGCCTGTGGCTGTCACCCCGCCAGGCAGGTCCTTGTCTAGGGTGACAACGCTCCGTCGATGCCTCCCGACCAGGGGCGGACTGACAACTCATGGGGCCCCCAGGCAGTAGGGGATCATGGGGCCCCTGTGTCCTTGTCCAAACTCAAAAAATCCTATGAAAAAGGTACCAGGGGCATCTCATGGGGTCCCTACTGACCCCGGGCCCTCGGGCAGTGCCCGAGTCTCCAAATGGTCAGTCCGCCCCTGGTTGTCATCCTGCGTCATGGGCTTCTGGTGGTGACCATTTGGAAACTCGGGCACTGCCCAAGGGCCCGGGGTCAGTAGGGGGCCCCATGAGATGCCCCTGGTACCTTTTTCATAGGCTTTTTTGAGTTTGGGCAAGGACACAGGGGCCCCATGATCCCCTATTGCCCGGGGGCCCCATGAGTTGTCAGTCCGCCCCTGTTGGTGACTACAACTGTACCTAAGATCCGCCTGAAGATCATGTAGTCCAGGTTCACACCTTTTCCATTGCATCTTGCAGAAACGCACAGCAGTCCATGGAACATGATTTCCTAGGGGACAGGATCACATCTCCGGGTTTTCACCCGCTGCGTTCTTGGTAAAGGGTCGGGGACTTTTTTTAAATGCAAAACATTGCGTTTTTGGTTCTATAGACTTCAATGGAGTTGCTGCATAAAAGCATGCTGTGCGTTTTTGATGCGTTTTTGACGTGTTTTACATTTTAATCTGCCCAGCAACAAGTTAAAAAAAACACAAAACGCATCAAAAACGCAGCAGAAATGCAAAACGCACCGCAGAAACGGAACGAACGCAAACTGCGTAGGTGTGAACCGAGCCGTAGATGGGAAGTGGCTGCAAAGAGGATGCAGGAGATCAGCAGTAAAAGAGGTTAAGGGCCAGTTCACACTCCATGCGTTTCAGTTGCTTTTTTCTGCATCCAAAATGCACAGAAAGTAGGTTCTATGGTTGTCAATGTCAGAGTTCACATCAGTGCTTGCAGTTCCAGTTGAAGAAAAAAAAAGTAGAACAGGCGGCATTTTTCCTGCACAGAACTGTACTGGAACGCGGTAAAATGCATCAAAAACGCACCGGAACGCACATGTCACTATTTAAACTGAAGAAAAAGAAAGGGGTGAAAAATGAACCAGATGGTGGTATAGGGATCAGGATGGTGGGACGGGGATCAGGATGGCGGGATAGGGATCAGGATGGTGGGATAGGGATCAGGATAGGGATCAGGATGGCGGGACGGGGATCAGGATGGTGGGACGGGGATCAGGATGGTGGGACAGGGAATCAGGATGGTGGGACGGGGATCAGGATGGCGGGATAGGGATCAGGATGGCGGGATGGGGATCAGCATGGCGGGACAGGGATCAGGATGGCGGGACGGGGATCAGAATGGCGGGACGGAGATCAGGATGGCGGGACAGGGATCAGGATAGTGGGATAGGGATCAGGATGGTGGGACGGGGATCAGGATGGTGGGACGGAGATCAGGGTGGTGGGACAGGGATCAGGATGGTGGAACAGGGATCAGGATGGTGGGACAGGGATCAGGATGGTGGCACGGGGATCAGGGTGGTGGGACAGGGATCAGGATGGCAAGATAGGGATCGGGATCAGGTTGGCGGGATGGGGATCAGGATGGCGGGACGGGGATCAGGATGGCGGGACAGGGATTAGGATGGCGGGACGAGGATCAGGATGGTGGGATAGGGATCAGGATGGTAGGATGGGGATCAGGATGGCGGGACGGGGATCAGGATGGTGGGACGGGGATCAGGATGGTGGGATAGGGATCAGGGTGGTGGGACAGGGATCAGGATGGTGGGACAAGGATCAGGATGGTGTGACGGGGATCAGGATGGTGGGACGGGGATCAGGATGGTGGGACGGGGATCAAGATGGTGGGATGGGGATCAGAATGGTGGGACGGGAATCAGGATGGTGGGATAGGAATCAGGATGGTGGGATGGGGATCAGGATGGTGGGATACGGATCAGGATGGTGGGAGAGGGATCAGGATGGTGGGACAGGGATCAGGATGGTGGGACGGGGATCAGGATGGTGGGATGGGGATCAGGATGATGGGACGGGGATCAGGATGATGGGACAGGGATCAGGATGGTGGGACAGGGATCAGGATGGTGGGACCGGGATCAAGATGGTGTGACGGGGATCAGGATGGTGTGACGGGGATCAGGATGGTGGGACAGGGATCAGGATGGTGTGACGGGGATCAGGATGGTGTGACGGGGATCAGGATGGTGTGACGGGGATCAGGATGGTGGGACAGGGATAAGGATGGTGGGACAGGGATAAGGATGGTGGGACAGGGATCAGGATGGTGGGATAGGGATCAGGATGGTGTGACAGGGATCAGGATGGTGTGATAGGGATCAGGATGGTGGGATAGAGATCAGGATGGTGGGACGGGGATCAGGATGATGGGATAGGGATCAGGATGGTGTGACAGAGATCAGGATGGTGTGACAGGGATCAGGATGGTGTGACAGGGATCAGGATGGTGTGATAGGGATCAGGATGGTGGGATAGAGATCAGGATGGTGGGACGGGGATCAGGATGATGGGATAGGGATCAGGATGGTGTGACAGAGATCAGGATGGTGGGACAGGGATCAGTCTTGGCAAACCATACGCCCAGTTTGAGCACCACAATGACGATGTATATATGGGATCATGCAGGTCATCCCTGGGGGGCTGTGTGCTCCTCTGACTGTACAAGCATCTCTCAGCATGCGCCCAGCTAACATCTCATCCAAGTCAGAGAGGAAATTGCGGCAGGAGGGATGATGAGCGGATATGATTCACCGCTTGTTATTCTCAGGGAGACATCTGCCCGTCTATAGTCAGCTAACATGGGATACGTTCAGTACATGCATGCTACGCTATGTATCAGTTACCACTCACAGATCACAGTGCTCCCCCTGACCATGCCTGCATCTGCTTTCCTTTTCAGAAGGACGGCACCATCTGTGTTCAGGCATCATCCAGTGTCACTATGAATTGATATGCCGGCTTAGAGATGACACAGTTATGGAAATCCTGGTGTCTATGCAGTTCTTGGTTGTGTTCACAATTGTCTGACGCAGATCAGCCCTTGCTTCAGCCTCTCACTTTGTAACTTGCTACATTGTTACAATGTACAATCTGATCACTGGGAGGGGGGAGACTAAGGAAATGCTTCCTGCTGCCTGCAGCATCAGCAGCACATTAAAAAAGGCCTACATTATGTCTGCAGGTGACAGGTTCTCTTTAAAGAAGGGTCTAAATCCTATATTAGTGACTATGTCTAAATAGAATGACCATCGTGTTATTACTTACATAGGATGGTTTGATCAGTTACTGTGTATGGAATATATGGGGGGTACTCTTCCCTTCCCTCATTGCAAGTCTATCAGTCAGCTCAGACTGCTTGAAAACAATATAGTCCCTATGTGGTTTATCCTGTAATCAGCTGTTATATGGAGATTCTCTATACACCACCTGAGATGTAGACTTCCACTAGACGAGGAGCCTAGAAATGTATGAAATACAATGATAAAAATATGGAACAGCAAATGTAGAGAGCATTAAAGCAACATAAAAAAATGAATATACATTGACATCATTATAATTAGGTAATAAAATATACTATATACTGTATTAAAAAAATACATATATATATATATATTTATTTATTTTTTATTATTATTTTAATTTTATTTTTAATTTTATTTTTTTTTATTTATAAAAAAATTATTATATACATATATCAATATATTTATTTAAAAAAATTATATGTATATATATATATATATATATATATATATATATATATATATAAATATATTATATATATATATATAAAAATGTATAATATATATATATATATATATATATATATATATATATATATATATATATATATATATATATAAAAATAAATTATATATCTCCTAGATTGTAAACTCTAACGAGCCGGGCCCCCTGTTTTGTATTGTAACTGTAATGTCTACTTTAATTTTGTAAAGTGCTGCAAAAACTGTTGGCGCTATATAAATCTTGTATAATAATAATATATTCATATATAATATATTAATATATATTTTTATATATAATTATATTTAATATAATATTTTAATAAAATATATAATTATATATATTTTAGTCTAATATACCTAATATATGTATATATATTGTTATTCAGAAACATAATACTTGTTTTTGTCCTTTGTCAAATTGCAACCACTTCCTGTCTACGTGCACTTCAGTGATGGCTGCACGGCATCTCTCATGGCTGCTTCCTGATGGTGACAACAGTGGACCATGTCTGCACAATGTGTGTTGGCCCACAAGCCACTTGTAGTCTCCATTGTTAGCCTGTGTGAATGAGGGACAACCAGGAGCACAATTGGGACAAGGGGACACAGTTATCATCAGGGGCGGACTGACCATTCAAGCACTGCCCGAGGGCCCAGGGTCAGTAGAGGGCCCCATGAGATGTCCCTGGTACCTTTTCATAGGCTTTTTTGGGTGTGTTTGAGTGTGGGCAAGGACACAGGGGCCCCATGATCCCCTATTGCCCGGGGGCCCCATGAGTTGTCAGTCTGCCCCTGGTTATCACCCGATACCAGGAAGGGCTCCAGCAAGCACCCTTATGGTTGGACCCTTATGGAAGCCCAAACGGTTACTTATCCTTTGAGGGGATTAATCTATAATGAAGGCATGGTGATACGTGACCTCGTTTTTGGTCTTCACCCACGGTGAACAAGCCGCTCAGCAGATGATCCATTTTGAGTATAAAGACATTTTTTAGTATAGAGTTAGTAGAACCGAGTACAAATAGTGAAAAAGCTTGATACTGAAATGAAAAGTATAGTAAATATGTCCAACACGTTTCGGGGCAAGTGTCTCCTTCTTCAGGGTTTAAACTAATGGTGCCAGTCCAGCAACATGGTGGGCACAAGAATATGCTGATACCATGGCTTTTTAGTTTGTTTGTTTGTTTTTCATTTTAATGAATCGAAATGATCCAGAAATGATCACAATGCCATACCTTTAAGCCCTGAAGAAGGAGAAGGTCCTACCCCGAAACATGTTGGATATCTTCTAAGAGCTGTGTTCAGACTAACAGTAAATTTCAGATATAAAGTCATTAACCAGAGTGTGCTGTCTCTCTCCACAGGTGACATACCTCATTCTGTAGACCTCGCAGAGAACCAATCAACAACCTCATCAATATGACACTAGCAGGTACGTCCCCCCAGGTACTCGTGATATATGGGAGGCGCTGAATGGCACGGCTACTTTCTTAAAGAGTTGTAGGACCTCAGCTCTGTACGGATAATGGACGTGAAAAGCATTGCCTTCCTTCATTACTCGGATTTAAAACGGTTTCCTCATGGGAGGGGCTATTGGAGAAGGGGGCAGGGAAATGGGAGTGAAAGTTCCTGCAGGGCAGTGATTAGAGCTGATCGCCAGCTACATATATTAAAAAATGTAGACAGTTTGACCCCTTAACACCACCTTTTGTCAGCCTGTTAATGCCCAAGAATGACAAGGCTTCTGTATCACATGACTGCGTTGATTGGCTCTCACAGTGGTCACATGCCTCTCACAGCTGTCATTCGGTAGCCTTGACTCATGCAATCAGCACAAAACCTCAGGCCGCTGGGGATGCACATGTTCAATGGCTCAGTGTTAACGCCCACCTTTCTTGCCGCTGCATATATGTGTTATGCGGTTGGCAAAACATACGTTCCCCCCCCCCCCAGGTCAAATGCTTTTTATTCATTCTAAACACTGTGATTCAGGAAAATACCAAATTATCACCACTAGATGGAGTTATAAATTAAAGTAGATAAGTATTTAGGTATATAACCGTCAGCTCCATCTAGTGGCCATAATGTGGTATTTTCCTGAATTTCTCCTTGTTCTTTGTGAAGGAATAACATTTGCACTGGAGAAAAAAAGCCTAATTCTGTTTGATTTTTTTCCCCCCATTTGCACAGAGCAAATGAACATGCACTTTTGCTGCACAAGTAGCTAAAAAAATTTTTTTGTTATAAATACATCCTTATGTATCTACCAAAAGTGTTAGACCAACCTAAACCTTTCCTACAAGCCCTAAATGAATGGATATTGATATTATGGGTAATTAGATGGCGGTTTAACCAGTTTTTATTGTGAATTCATTGTCAATGGTCCATGTCCCTGGGGGGTGTGGCGGGGGTGGGGGTGGGGCATGTTCCTTGCCTACATACTTTGTGTTAAAGGTGTCCCTCTTTGCCACCTTAGAAAATTGGGATTTTGTGGTGTGGGGTGAGCTAAGAGCAAGGGAACCCTTGGTCTTCATAAATCAAAGAATTGTGGGTTAAAGAGGAACAGTTCAGGTGAAAATAGTGGTTACACAGCAATGTGACTTGGCCCCTAGGTCAGGGGAAGGCAGACTTTGGCCCTCCAGCAGAACTACATGTCCCATGAGGCATTGCAATACTCTGGCAGCCACAAGCATGACACCCAGAGGCATGATAGGACTTCTGCTACAGCTGGAGGGTCATAGTTTGTCTACTCCTTCCTTAGATTCAACATCAGAGACACAGTAATGGATGTATTGCCAATGTCTGTAGACACGAATCAGCACAATCTTCATCCACTGATTTGCAAATTGTCATCCTCTTCAATTACTGCCAGCTTTGAGTTCTGAGCCCCCGAAATTCGTTGGAATTCTATCTTGTCATGTACAATGAAGACTTACCAGACTCTCATACCTTCTACATTCTTCAAAAGAGAGGGTAGATCTTCTCTGGTCTAGTGACAGCAGTCTTTAGAGGGTTTTCCCTTCACCATAAGGAGATTTCCTTCAACTTCTTGCCCTGCTTCAAGGACCGGAAGTGAAAGAAAGTCTCCCCCCACCAGAAAAAAACACTCACTCCTTAGTCTATCCAAAAAAAGGGGGCCTTTTATACATTTGAGCATGATTCCTATGTGACCATAACAACTTCGATAACGAAATACCCTAACATTTCTGATTTCTCCCACAGCCTACAAAGAAAAGATGAAGGAGCTCCCGCTCGTGTCCCTCTTCTGTTCCTGTTTTTTCTCTGATCCTTCAAAGAAACAGACCTACAAATATGATGGTAAGAACACTGTCTTGACTCCATGACAATTTTTCCTTTGAATGAAAAAAAGAGTAGACATTTTTGTAGGGTTTTATTTTCTGTCTGTGACCCCATTAGGGAACTCTTCACTCACTTCCTGTCCCTGTGACAACCTGTGACACAAAGACAAGAAATGAAGAGTGATGTTGCCACCTGGGCAGGAATTTGTAGACAGTAATAGTAACCTGACAGAAATGTAAACCCTTCCACAATTTATGAAAATTCAACATCTTGTTTCAGTCTGTGTCCCTTACAAGTGAGAGTTCCCATTCCTTCATGGAGACATAAAAAATATATGTTTTAGCTGGTAATTGTACACTATATGGGCACCTGACCATCCAATCTAAACACGTATATACTTGTTGGATATCCCATTCAAAAACCATGGGCATTAATTTGAAGTTGGTCCCCCACAGCTGTCATTCTTCTTTGAAGGCTTTCCACAAGATTTTGGAGGGTGTTTGTGGGAATGTGTACCTATTCATTAAAAAAAACCCAAAACATTTGTGAGGTCAAGTACTGATGTTAGATAAGTTCTGGCTTACAATTGGTGTTCCAACTCATTAAAAAGGTCTTCAGTAGGGTTGAGATCAAGTACCGATGTTGGATGAGAAAACTTGTTTCTCAAATGGTGTTCCAATTTATTCCAAAGATGTTCAGTACGGTTGTGTTAAAGTACTAATGTTGGACAAGAAGAACTGGCTCACAACTTGTGTTCCAATTCATCCCAAAAGTGTTCAGCAGGGTGAGGTCTGGTATAGATGTTGGATGAGAAGATCAGGCTTACAATTGGTGCTCTAATCCATTACATAGGTCTTCAGTAGTGTTGAGGTAAATTACAGATGTTGGATGAGAAGACCAGGCTTACAATTGGTGTTCCAATCCATTACACAGGTCTTCAGTAGTGTTGAGGTAAATTACAGATGTTGATTGAGAAGATCAGGCTTACAATTGGTGTTCCAATCCATTACACAGGTCTTCAGTAGTGTTGAGGTAAATTACAGATGTTGGATGAGAAGACCAGGCTTACAATTGGTGTTCCAATCCATTACACAGGTCTTCAGTAGTGTTGAGGTAAATTACAGATGTTGGATGAGAAGACCAGGCTTACAATTGGTGTTTCAATCCATTACACAGGTCTTCAGTAATGTTGAGGTAATGTCAGGGCTCCGGGTATGACCAGAGGTGTGTGGACTGACACAGGGAAACGCAGGCTCAAGTATGGCGTAACAATATAATTTATTAAGGGTTATACACAAATATAACGCACAATATAACAAAACCAAACCTCCAACTGATAACGGAATGTACACAGATAAGAGCAGTCAGTGCTGGTGAGGTGGAGTGGTCAGGCGGGCCGGGTCAGGAATCATCGGGCAGACAAGACACAAAGGAGTAGGCAGAGCGTAGTCAGACGGCCCGGGTCAGGAACAATCAGGCAGACAAGGTACCAAAGGAGCAGGCTGGAGAGTGGTCAGGAATAGCCGAGGTCAGGACAGGCGGAGTTCATTCAGGGTCAGGATCAAGCAGAATCAGGAATCAGGCAGGAAGCAGACAGGATGCAGGTACAGGGGCTCATGGGAAACATACACCAAGGCACTGACTGCAGGTCTGGCCATTCCTTAAATACACCTCCTGCAGTCAGCCTCAGGTGATGGCTGACTGCAGGAGTGAGCTTCTGTTTGCTGAGAGCACCCGCTGGCCAGCCCTGGTACTGCAGCCCACAAGGCAGGTGAGTCCCATTGGCAAGTCCATTCCTGACAGGTAAATTACAGATGTTGGATGAGAAGTCCAGGCTTACAATTGGTGTTGCAACTCATTAAAAAGGTCTTCTCTACGGTTGAGGTCAAGTACCGATGTTGGATGAGAAGACCTGTCTCCAATGTTGTTCCAATTCATCTCAAACGTATTTAGTAGGGTTTGAAGTCAGGGTTCTGTGTGGGGTGCTCGAGTTCCACCACACTAAACTGGTCAAACCATGAAGCTGGCTTTGTACACAGGGGCACAGTCATGCAAGAACAAAAGAGGGTCTTCACCAACTGTTACCACAAGGTAGGAAGATCACACTTGTCTATAATGTCTTTGTATGCTGTAGTATTAACAGTACCCTTTACTGGAAACTCCTGAACTTAGTTGTTTGGAGAGGGGTCTACATGCTTTGCCAAATAGGTAGGTGTGATGGTCAGGTGTCAACAAACTTTTAGCCATATAGGGTATGCCAACATTCAAAAAGGTATCCTAAACTGTGTTATTCTTGTAAAAGAATTACCCATTGTAAAAATGATTATGTTTTTGAGAATGTGTGACTGCCTATCACAAATACACCATTCAAAACTATCCTGTTGATTCATACAATTTAAGTTTTTTATTCTCCATCCACAGCAGATACAGTGGACCTCACGTGGTGTGTCATCTCAGACATGGAAGTCATAGAATTAAACAAACGAACTTCAGGCCAAGCTTTTGAGGTCATCCTAAAGCCTCCTTGCTTTGATTGTGTCCCAGAGTTAAATGCCTCACTCCCCCAACGCCGGGACCCATCACTGGAAGAGATCCAGAAAAGACTTGAAGCTGCTGAAGAAAGACGCAAGGTAAGTGAGAATGGGTTCACAAATATATTCATGTTGGTCAAAAATGTAAAACGGGTTCAACAGGTTTTTTTTTCAAATTGTATCTATTAGGTTAGGCTCCCAAAAGTAAACATGACCCATGGATATTTGGAGTCCAAGGACAGAAAGGTTGCATTTCTAGAGGTCTTTATTCAGTTTTCATAGACCCTGTTCATTTGGTGGCACTTTACAGCCTTTAATATCAGTCCCTGCCCCAGAAGAGCTTACAGTATTGTTTCCCTATTGCAGTTATGATAGACGATAGACTATCCCTAGTGCCAACTATTGAATAAAGGTGCAGTTTGGGTGTTGGTTGATTGCCTACTGCCAGACTATGGTAAGGAACAAGGGCAACCTGATAAACCAACAAAAACATGGTTTGGGTTAGGGTTAGGAACCCAGAATCCTAGCACTTCAAATCAGCAGTCCAAACGACTGCAAAATGCTGAATTTTTTACCAGCATGGCCGTCATTTAGCTATCCTGCCATTATGTTTCATGTAATTCTCCAACAACGTGACATGCAACTAGACCATAGGTCCACCCATAACTGACTGGCTACTAAAAACATTATGACATTTTGATTTCCCTATCCTTCAGGAAAGATAAACATCTTTAAATAAGGCCAGAAGACTGACTTTCATGATCACACTTGATCGTTCAACATGGCCAACCCACTGTCCTTATCACCTCAGCTAAGAAGCTCTCACAAGCTCTTCCTGGCATGTACAACCTTCTCCATGCTTAACAGTCCATAAGCCAGTTACAAAAGGCCCATTTGTTTGGGTCCTGACTGAGAAGATTCACTTTATTTCTATTCGTCCAATTGACCAGAGTCATCGGAGTCAAAAAAGAAAATCTAAAAATTTGAGTTGTCACTAGAACCAGAACCTGTTCTGGTGACCACTGTCTAAGCAAAGATGTGCAGTACTTTAGAGCAGGGGTCTCCAAACTTTCTAAACAAAGGGCCGGTGTAACATCCTTCAGACTTTAGCGGGGCTGGACTGTGGCCAGTAGGAGCAGAAAATCTCCTGGCCTCTGTAGCAATGCCACATCATTGGTGTCAACGAGAGGAATAGTGCCCTTGCATTGGTGTACGTGAGAGGAATAGTGCCCCATCATTGGTGTCAACGAGAGGAATAGTACCCCATCATTGGTGTCCATGAGAGGAATAATGCTCCATCATTGGTATCAGTGAGAGGAATAGTGCCCCATCATTGTTTACGTGAGAGGAATAGTGCCCCATCATTGGTATCAGTGAGAGGAATAGTGCCCCATCATTGGTATCAGTGAGAGGAATAGTGCCCCATCATTGGTATCAGTGAGAGGAATAGTGCCCCATCATTGGTATCTGTGGGAGGAATAGTGCCCCATCATTGGTATCAGTGGGAGGAATAGTGCTCCATCATTGGTGTCAGTGGGAGGAATTGTGCCCCATCATTGGTATCAGTGGGAGGAATAGTGCTCCATCATTGGTGTACGTGAGAGGAATAGTGCCCCATCATTGGTATCTGTGGGAGGAATAGTGCCCCATCATTGGTATCAGTGAGAGGAATAGTGTCCCATCATTGGTATCAGTGGGAGGAATAGTGCCCTATCATTGGTATCAGTGGGAGGAATAAAGCCCCATCATTGGTGTCAGTGGGAGGAATAGTGCCCCATCATTGGTATCAGTGGGAGGAATAGTGCCCCATCATTGGTATCAGTGAGAGGAATAGTGCCCCATCATTGGTATCTGTGGGAGGAATAGTGCCCCATCATTGGTATCAGTGGGAGGAATAGTGCTCCATCATTGGTGTCAGTGGGAGGAATTGTGCCCCATCATTGGTATCAGTGGGAGGAATAGTGCCCCATCATTGGTGTCCATGAGAGGAATAGTGCCCCATCATTGGTATCAGTTGGAGGAATAGTGCTCCATCATTGGTGTCAGTGGGAGGAATAGTGTCCCATCATTGGTGTACGTGAGAGGAATAGTGCCCCATCATTGGTGTACGTGAGAGGAATAGTGCCCCATCATTGGTGTACGTGAGAGGAATAGTGCCCCATCATTGGTGCATGTGAGATGATTAGTGCCCTTGCATTGGTGTACGTTAGAGGAATAGTGCCCCATCATTGGTGTATGTGAGATGAATAGTGCCCTTGCATTGATGTACGTGAGATGATTAGTGCCCCATCATTGGTGTACGTGAGATGAATAATGCCCTTGCATTGGTGTACATGAGAGGACTAGTGCCCCTGCATTGGTGTACATGAGAGGAATAGCACCCCTGCATTGGTGTACATGAGAGGAATAGCGCCCCTGCATTGGTGTACATGAGAAGAATAGCGCCCCTGCATTGGTGTACGTGCGAGGAATAGCAACCTATCATTGGTGTTGGTGGGAGGAATAGTGCCCCATCATTGCTATCAGTGGGAGGAATAGTGCCCATCACTGGTATCAGTGGGAGGAATAGTGCCCCATCATTGGTATCAGTGGAAGGAATAGTGCCTCATCATTGGTATCAGTGGAAGGAATAGTGTCCCATCATTGGTATCAGTGGGAGGAATAGTGCCCCATCATTGGTATCAGTGGGAGGAATAGTGCCCCATCATTGGTATCAGTGAGAGGAATAGTGCCCCATCATTGGTATCAGTGGGAGGAATAGTGCCCCATCATTGGTATCAGTGGGAGGAATAGTGCCCCATCATTGGTATCAGTGGGAGGAATAGTGCCCATCATTGGTATCATTTGAAGGATTAGTGTCCCATCATTGGTGTCAGTGGCAGGAATTATGCCGCATTGTTAATGTCAGAGGGAGGAATAATGCCTCAGAGGGTAGATAAAGGCAAGCAAAGGGCCACATCTTTAGAGACCTCCCTTTACTTTATGTTGTATTATAGACACAACACAGTGAGTGTTTGTGATACTTTTTTATTATTTCCTTGTTCAATTTTCAAGAAAAGCTTTCCAAGGTTTACCCCCTTTTTCTCATTCCAAGAAAGAATACTGCTTAGACCTTGAACTAGGAGGCAAGCAAATGTTTGTCATGAAAGGGCAAATTTAAAAAAGTATCATGGGCAGTACTCATGAGTGTTGTTGCAAAAGTGCACTAATACAGCTACAACCAGGGGTGTATTTACCACAAGGCAAACAAGGCATTTGCCTAGGGTTGCTTTTTTCGGGGGTGGGGGGCAGTACTGCCCCTTGGAAGAAGGCATGGAAGAAGGGAAACACGAGGCATGGGGACCTGGTGGGTTCCATAAGATGCTTTGGGTTTCATGTCGGTGTATGTACAGCCCGACTTGCGTTCCTGCGGATGTCCTGAGCTGTGAAGGTGAGTGTCTTTCTCACTCTCACCATAGGGGATGGTGGCTGGTATATGGGGGGCAGTGGTAGTGGAAGGCTCAGGTGGAGGGCAGGGCTGTTCTTGGTCAATGTTAGGCTCTTCCTGATGGGGGGGGCACCAATTTTTTTGTTGCCTAGGGCAGCACAAAACCTAAATACACCACTGGCTACAACCACTGCAAGTGTTATAGATACTAATCCCATTTGATTTTTCTTTAGTGTCAAGAAGCCGAGCTCCTCAAACACCTGGCAGAGAAAAGGGAACACGAGCGTGAAGTCATTCAGAAAGCCATCGAGGAGAACAACAATTTCAGCAAAATGGCCAAAGAGAAGCTGATACAGAAAATGGAAGTCAACAAGGAGAACAGGGAGGCCCATCTAGCCGCTATGCTCGAGCGTCTGCAGGAGAAGGTTAGTTAAAGGTTAGTTAAAGTGGTGTCTCGCGTTCTAAACTTTTTATTTAAAATTTCATTTCTTCATGCTCACCTCTGAGAACATAAAAGTGATGCTGTCGTTGCCAAAAAAAAAAAATCTTCGTAGCAGGTCCCTGCAAAAGAAGAGGTATTATACTGTACTTACCTACAGGGATGAACTCAGGTGTTTTCAGATTCTAGTCCTAACCCACCTAAGCAAGCCCACCAGAAAGCTGTGACCTATACTAGGCCAATGATCAGTGGCCAAGTCATCCCTACATCAAGACTTATACACTCTGCAGAAGATTGGCCTAGTACAGGTGGCATCTTTTGGTCGGCTGTCTGGAAGGTCCGAACATGGCTGAGCTCATCACTACTTCTCTTACTTGTGCTTCAACTTCTGTCAGACTCTTCAGAATTCAACATTTCTTAGAGTGTCCCCTTCCCTGTGTCACGATTCCATCAGTTGAGTCTTAGGTCACACTTGTGTCCTGGAGGAGGATGTCCAGAGGATGAAACCACAGCATGATGAAGGGGACACGGTCATCCAATGGTTCACACTCAACATTTCTCATTCAACATTTCTTGGAGTGTCCCCTTCCCTGTGTCACGATTCCATCAGTTGAGTCTTAGGTCACACTTGTGTCCTGGAGGAGGATGTCCAGAGGATAAAACCACAGCATGATGAAGGGGACACGGTCATCCAATGGTTCACACTCAACATTTCTCATTCAACATTTCTTGGAGTGTCCCCTTCCCTGTGTCACGATTCCATCAGTTGAATCTTAGGTCACACTTGTGTCCTGGAGGAGGATGTCCAGAGGATGAAACCACAGCGTGATGAAGGGAACACGGTCATCCAATGGTTCACACTCAACATTTCTCATTCAACATTTCTTGGAGTGTCCCCTTCCCTATGTCACGATTCCATCAGTTGAGTCTTAGGTCACACTTGTGTCCTGGAGGAGGATGTCCAGAGGATGAAACCACAGCGTGATGAAGGGAACACGGTCATCCAATGGTTCTTGCAGTGTCGAATGCTGAAGGGTCTGATGGAGACTGCAGCAATAAATTGGACCAACCATCAATATTATTTTGGCAATTACATTGTTGTTTTGAAATATTTATAGTGTCATCCTTTTCCGGTCTGCAATGGAGCTATGCTTTCCAGTTAAGGCAACCAAATTCTTGGCAATACTACGGTGTCACCAAGAATCTCATCTATGATCTTATGTGTTGTTTCTATATTGCCACAAGTGGCATTGCCAGACTGGCTTCAATGACCTCCTCTAGTCAACCAGCAATGCGCAGTGCTGAGGTTGATCTGGGATGTTTCAAGACCGCAGTAGTAAGATTAGGAAACCACGGAAGCAAACAAAAGTTGCAAGCTCAGCCAAGGCTAGGTGGGGCTCTCCTGTAGGAGAATCCCATGGGAGGGGGAAAACTTGACCATAAGACCATGTGCTGTCCCCCTCAAGACTTTCAGAGCAAGTCCAAGAGCCTACACCTTACTAATGGTGTTGGAGCAAGAACCTGTACAGAGATATGGCTGAAGGAGGTTACAGGAATTTGGCAGCACTAAGATTCAGCTTTTTATGCTCTTGGTTACGATACCCAGGACCATTTGGAAACTCGGGGACTGCCCGAGGGCCCGGGGTCAGTAGGGGGCCCCATGAGATGCCCCTGGTACCTTTTTCATAGGTTTTTTGAGTTTGGGCAAGGACACAGGGGCCCCATGATCCCCTATTGCCTGGGGGCCCCATGAGTTGTCAGTCCGCCCCTGCCCAGGACATTAATAAATGTCATCCAAATGGAGGTTACATGCACTTTAAGCAGGGTAATCACATTCCCTAATGTACAGGTTGCCACTAGAGGGAGCAGTTACAATACTGACTATAAAATATAATAATTAAAATATGAAATGTGAAGCATGTAAAAGGTATAGAAGAATCAAGAACATATTATAGTCATGCAAAATGTGATACTCCCATCCCCCTCTAATCATCAGCGACTTGTCTCCTCTACAGGATAAGCATGCAGAAGAAGTTAGGAAAAACAAAGAGATGAAGGAAGAAGCTTCCAGGTAGAAGGTGGTGGCGTTATACAATTTGGACTGAGGACTCCACGGGGTGCCTGAACTGCCCAGCACAATATTAAGCAACCGAGACTCTTTTATTGCTTTTTTTTTTCTTTTCCTTTCTTTGTTTGTGAATGTTAAAGAGATGACCGGCAAAAAAAAAAAAAAATGTCGCCTTTTTTTCGGAGAAGCTTAGGGATGGGAATTTGGGAGGATGTAACGGGAGGGGTCGACCATCTCATCCGCAAAGACCTAAAGAATCGTACCCTAGGAACCCAGGCTCTGATGTCCTGCCACCTTGTCACTACGCATACCATACTAAAAAGAAAATTAAAATTAAATAAGCCAGCTTGCCGCGATGGGAGCCGCGAATGGCGGTTTCCTGCTGCCGCAGAGCACATGAGTTAACTGTTCTCTATACCTGCTCTTGGAAAGGCTGTTTAATGGCACTGATTTTATATGTCTACCATTGTACTGTCAATACATATTGAATTTCCCGTTTACCTATCTGCCTCTGCGTCTCATTATTTACTTGCCTGTTCATTTTATTTAAAGCTCAAAGGAGCATTTTGTTTAAATCAATTAAAGCTGAATTGTAATCTGTTGAAATTTAGCCTTCCCTGGTTTCTCTCACCACAGCCCCCCAATCAAAGTGCTAATTACATTTTTAGTTAATACTGGTTTTCATTACATACATTATTTTAGAAGCCGTGATGTCATCACTGGGTCCCTGTGATTCTCCATGCAGTGCAGGCAGATTGTGGCTGGTGGGAGGGGCTGGCAGGGTGCTGTACATGACTTCCTGAAAACATCATAGCCCTCAGCCTGGATGCAAATATCAAAGTGCCTTGATGGGTGGGTGTTAGTCTAGAGGAGTGGGCGTTCCATTTGTACAAAATTTGTACGACCGCCACATGTGCTACTGAGCCTCATTGAATGAAAGGGACAAGACAGGGACTTTATAATATGGTACGTGTGGCACAACCAGGGGCAGACTGACTATTTGAGCACTCGGGCATTGCCCGAGGGCCTGGGGTCAGTAGGGGGCCCCATGAGATGCCCCTGGTACCTTTCATTGGCCTTTTCATAGGATTGTTTGGGTGTGGGCGAGGACACAGGGGCCCCATGATCCCCTATTGCCCGGAGGCTCCATGAGTTGTCAGTCCGCCCCTGGGCACAACTGATGTTAACATACACAAAATCGCCCTACTTTGTGTTTTTTATACAATATGTGGTGTTTTAAAAAAAATTTTTTTTGTTAATTGTATATAATTCTTTGAATTAATTCTATTTTATAATAATAATACAATTTTTTGACACTTTTAAAATGTTTTAATTTTAGTAATCTATTATATCATATATTAATTTATTTTTAAATTATTATTTATTAAGCATTTTTAAAAAATTTTAATTTTAATTCTAATAATCTATTATATATTAATAATATAATTTTTACCCTTTTACATTTTTTTTATTTTAATTTTAATCATTTAACTTTTAATTTTGTAACTTTTTTTAAACTTTATTGCTATCACAAGGGGGCTAACAAGTCCCCTGTATGGTGACATTGGCAGGTGACAAGTCCTCTTTATGAAGACATTGGAGTCTGTTAGACCCCCCCCCCCAATGTCTCCCCTGTCTTCTAATGCAGCTATTCAAGCACAGATTATACTTGAATAGCTGCATCCTCGGCTACACAAGCCAAGGAATTACAGCTGTAACCCCAGAAGTGATGTACTACACATCACTTCCAGGAGGTATCAGGGAACTGAAGTTTTCAGTGTTCCTTCTGCTATCGTTGTATGAGCAGGTTCTGGTGATCCCGGGGGAATGGAAAAGCCAGGGAACCACCAAAGGAAGGGGGGAGGTGCATTTTCTACTGTGCCTTTTATAAATGTACCTTAGTAGACAAATGATTAAAGAAGAATATCACCCGAATCAGAAAGTAGGATGTCTTTATAAATGAAGGATGTGCTGAAATGACTAACTACATCTATTGATCATGTTCCACCTCCTTGCAACCCAAGGTGAGTCAACATACAGCTCAGACCTGAAACCCTCCCTAAAAAGTTGCATCTTTTCCCACCCGCTTTGAGAACTGACTGTTCCATTCCCGGCTCAGACTAGACATGGGCACGCCGATAAATTATCGTTTCATTTCGGATGCATTCGTTCTTTGAAGAATTTCATTTCATACTATTCATTATGTTGAACCAATTTGTTTTCATAATTCATTTAGTATCTTTGGCATTCATTTCATCTATTCTTTGGTCTGGGTGGATTAAAAAAATTAGCAGTTGTTCGAGAAGATTGCTATATATGCGATATACAGTATTATCAAATTGGACAGATTTGAATCGGATGGATTCAATATTTTCAGACGCTAATCCAACTATTCATTTTGAATGGCTCAATTGCACCGCATTGCACCAAAGAAGTGCAGGCACGCTTTTTGGAGCTGCGCCACATCACATGGTTGTTTTGTACCATGTACCAGGAAAACTGCAATGCGTTTGGGGTTTCATTAACTTTATATTGACACCTACAGATGATCACAAACACAGTGTGTAACGGAACTGACCCAGACTGCACTTGGGTACTTCCCTTAGGATACCTTCCTCGTCCGAACACCGACCACAGACACTGCAGCAGACCATACAAGACTAGACGACACCAATCTTGAAGTAAACCAGGAGGTAGACTAGTTTATTTTAACACAGATACAAGATATATACACTCAGGGGACAACCCCCCTCCCTGCATAATGACACGGGGTGGGGCAATCTACCTTTAGTAACAAGAGACACACCATCAGACAGTCCCATCAGGAGGGAGGGCTGCTGGAGACAACCCCCACCAAGCCAATACACATAAACACATACATCCCATAATAGTTTGCTCCCAAGCAAGACACACAATAGAACAATGGGATGCAACCACATGGCATTAAACAATCAACAACCCCCCACCCCAATATTAGGACAGATCACCCTGTACCCCTAACAGGCACAGGATGACTTACACATAATAGGGATATGGGGAGCTGAGACAGGGGTCTCCCCACCTCTCCAAAGTGAGCTGGGTTCCATGGGACCCCCACCCAAAGTGACTCCCGTTACACAGTGCAATTGCAATGCAGCGTGGGAACAGCACAGGGATCACAGTGTTTCCTCTCGTTGCATATGTGTGAACCAGGGCTTAGACAAGCAGTGACCAAGGAGGTTCAAACTTTGGGTATTACTAAAGGCACTGAGAGGAAAGTTTTTGTTACAGAAAATACATACCTTTCTGACTTTTGGAATTCAATATTTTCCATCAAAATGCCTTGATTGGTGGGTATCAGTTGGGTTGAGTGGGTGTAATACAACTGCGAAATGTTTCACTTCCATGGAATGGAAAGACCCCTTTTAGTTCGGCTTTTCTATGATCCTTCCATCAAGCACAATTCAAACCAGCAGCTCAGATGACCATTCAGGTGAAAACAAACTTCTGCTACATTGTTACAGACACTATTTTGCCAAAAGTATTGGGCTGCCTGTCTTTACACATTCATGAACTTTATTGGCATCCCAGTCTTAGTCCGTAGGGTTCAATATTGAGTTGGTCCACCTTTGCAGCTATAACAGGTTCAACTCTTCTGGGAAGGCCATCCACAAGGTTTAGGAGGGTGTCTATGGGAAGGTTTGACCATTCTTCCAGAAGCACATTTGTGAGGTCAGGCACTGATGTCAGTGGAGGAGGCCTGGCTCGCAGTCTCCGCTCTTAATTCATTCCAAAGGTGTTCTGTTGGGTTAAGATCGGGATTCTGTGCAGGCCAGTCAAGTTCCTCCACCCCAAACTCGCTCATCCATGTCTTCATGGACCTTGCTTTGTGCACTGGTGCGCAGTCATGTTGGAACAGGAAGGGGCCATCCCCAAACTCTTCCCACAAAGTTGGGAGCATGAAATTGTCCAAAATGTCTTGGTATGCTGATGTCTTAAGAGTTCCCTTCACTGGAACTAAGGGGCCAAGCCCAACCCCTGAAGAACAACTCCACACCTTAATCCCCCCTCCACCAAACTTTACACTTGGCACAATACAGTCAGGCAAGTACCGTTCTCCAGGCAACCACCAAACCCAGACACCTCCATCAGATTGAAGACAGAGGGCAGGCTGATAAAGCCCATGACCTGGACGTGGTGGTAAAATGATGAACTGGATCAGGGGCAGACTGACAACTCATGGGGCCCCCGGGCAATAGGGGATCATGGGGCCCCTGTGTCCTTGCACACATTCAAAGCACACCCAAAAAAGCCTATAAAAGGTACCAGGGGCATTTCATGGGGGGCAATAGGGGATCATGGGGCCCCTGTGTCCTTGCCCACACTCAAAGCACACCCAAAGAAGCCTACAAAAAGGTACCAGGGGCATTTCATGGGGCCCCCTACTGACCCCAGGCCCTCGGGCAGTGCCTGAGTGCTCGAATGGTCAGTCCACCCCTGAACTGGATAATGATAACAAATTTGTCCAGATACAGCCAATGCCCTAAGCATAGAACGCTGTAAGAACACGCAATCATGGAACAGCAGGGTAATGATTGGAAATCTTCAATAGGCTATAAATGGGGTACAACCCTTGTTGTGTGGTGGAGCCAATGACCTTTGGTCTTAGTTGGTAATAAAGATTTGCACAAATGGCGACAGCACCGCATAAGTGTGCCTGTTGGCTCTCACCACTCTGGCGAGCAGATCAAACTCTCCTCAGTAATGTCGAGTCCTCCATTCAGAGGATATGACAGAATAGAGTGAAGTGTCGTACTTTTGGTGATCGGTGCCTTCCAGTTAACAGCCTCCTTATGCCAGCCAAAGCTTCCAGAGTATCGTGCCCTCAAGCAGTAGCTCTATTTGGAGATCCAGCAGTGGTTGGTAAGTGGTAAGTGATCTTCCTGTGTAATTTTCAGGACGGAGTTACCAGTTTGACAGCTCGGTCCTCCACAGTGCAGGGGGCAGCTGGACAATGCAGAGGAAGAAGAGGTTCCTGTCTCAGAAGCATCTCCTGCAAGACAACACAAAAGGCAGGTTCCTCTTCTGCCGTAGCCCAGCCCTGTAGCCCATTCACTATATATAGGCCACAGGTGTCAAACTGGCGGCCCTCCAGCTGTTGCCAAACTACAAATCCCATGAGGCATTGACAGTTACAAGCATGACTCCCTAAGGCAGAGGCATGATGGGACTTTTAGTTTTGCAACAGCTGGAGGAAAACCAGTTTGACACCCCTGATATAGGCTGACAAGGCATGGGAAGCTCCCACTCCATCTGTACCCCCCATAGAATGGCACCAAAGGTGGGTGCGTCTTCTGCCTTTGCCTGACCCTGAGTATAAGTTTCCTTTTTGCATATTCAGCTGTTTCCATGAAGAAGGACTCTTCAAACCGCCCAAAACATGTTGGCTTCTACTTAATGGACTTTTAATAAAATCATCTTCTGGATCTGGACTTTAGGAAATGCTTCTGCAACCTTCCTTCCTGCTCAGCAATTGGCTTATTATATGCACCGGCCCACACCTGCTGAACACCAAGGAGCTGCCAAAACAGAATCTGTCTTTCATGGTCAAACTTGGGTTCCAGTTGGGTTAGTCATCGAACAAAGAATCCAGCACCTCTCACTTCTCCTGTACTTGGCACTAAAGACCTGACCGCAATTTTAATTTGTTTCCTACTCATACAAATAGAAGAGTGATGGCAGAAAAAGACCAAGTGGTCCACCAATCTGCCACTTTTTGTTTTGTTTGGTTCTTTATTTAACCTTTTTTGTTGATTATAGATCTATGTTCATCCCAAGCATGTTTGAATCCACTTACTATTGGCTGACTCACTTCCTGTGCTGGGAGTCTACTCCAAGCATCAACTACTCTTTTGGTAAAAAAAATACTCTCTAAGATTAGTTTTGAACTGCTAGGTTGAAGTCACATCCCCGTGTTCTTGATCTTGGCTTCATAATGCAAATCCTGCCCTCCTGAACATTATTCATCCCATTCATGTATTTAAAGGTTTCAATCATGTATCCCCTTTCCCATCTGTCCTCTAGACTGTACATACTGTATGAAGTTCCTGAAGTCTCTCCTGATATGTTTTATCCCTTAGACCAGGGGTCTCCAAACTGCAGCCCATGGGCTGGATGTGGCCCTTTGCTTGCCTTTTTCCAGCCCTTGGGGCACTATTCCTCCCACTAATACCAATGATGGCGCACTATTCCTCCAACTGACATCAGTTATGGGGCACTATTCCTCCCACTGACACCAGTTATGGGGCACTATTCCTCCCACTGATACCAATCATAAAGAACTATTCCTTCCACTGATACCATTGACGGGGAACTATTACTTCCACTAACACCATTGACAGGGTACTATTCCTTCCATTGACACCAATGATGGGGCACTATTCCTCCCACTAATACCAATGATGGGGCACTATTCCTCCCACTGATACCAATGATGGGACACTATTCCTCCCACTGACACCAATGATGGGACACTATTCCTTCCAATAATACCAATGATGAGGCACTATTCCTCCCACTGACACCAATGATGAGACACTATTCCTCCTACTGATACCAATGATGGGGCACTATTCCTCCTACTGATACCAATGATGGGGCACTATTCCTCCCACTGATACCAATGATGGGGCACTATTCATCCTACTGACACCAATGATGGGGCACTATTCCTCCCACTGACACCAATGATGGGGCACTATTCCTCCCACTGATACCAATGATGGGGCACTATTCCTCCTACTGACACCAATGATGGGGCACTATTCCTCCCACTGACACCAATGATGGGACACTATTCCTCCCACTGACACCAATGATGGGGCACTATTCCTCCCACTGATACCAATGATGGGGCACTATTCCTCCCACTGATACCAATGATGGGGCACTATTCCTCCCACTGACACCAATGATGGGACACTATTCCTCCCACTGATACCAATGATGGGGCACTATTCCTCCCACTGATACCAATGATGGGGCACTATTCCTCCCACTGACACCAATGATGGGACACTATTCCTCCCACTGATACCAATGATGGGGCACTATTCCTCCCACCGATACCAATGATGGGACACTATTCCTCCCACCGATACCAATGATAGGACACTATTCCTTCCACTGATACCAATGATAGGACACTATTCCTTCCACTGATACCAATGATGGGGCACTATTCCTCCCACTGATACCAACGATGAGACACTATTCCTCCCACTGATACCATTGATAGGACACTATTCCTTCCACTGATACCAATGATGGGGCACTATTCCTCCCACTGATACCAATGATGGGGCACTATTCCTCCCACCAATACCAATGATGGGGCACTATTCCTCCTACTGACACCAATGATGGGGCACTATTCCTCCCACTGATACCAATGATGGGGCACTATTCCTCCCACTGACACCAATGATGGGACACTATTCCTCCCACTGATACCAATGATGGGGCACTATTCCTCCCACTGATACCAATGATGGGGCACTATTCCTCCCACTGATACCAATGATGGGACACTATTCCTCCCACCGATACCAATGATGGGGCACTATTCCTCCCACTGATACTAACGATGGGGCACTATTCCTTCCACTGATACCAATGATGGGACACTATTCCTCCCACTGATACCAACGATGGGGCACTATTTCTTCAACTGATACCAATGATGGGGCACTATTCCTCCCACTGATACCAATGATGGGGCACTATTCCTCCCACTGATACCAATGATGGGGCACTATTCCTCCCACTGATACCAATGATGGGGCATTATTCCTCCCACTGATACCAACGATGGGGCACTATTACTTCAACTGATACCAATGATGGGGCACTATTCCTCCCACTGACACCAATGATGGGGCACTATTCCTCCCACTGATACCAATGATGAGACACTATTCCTCCCACTGATACCAACGATGGGGCACTATTCCTCCCACTGATACCAATGATGGGGCACTATTCCTCCCACTGACACCAATGATGGGGCACTATTACTCCCACTGATACCAATGATGGGGCACTATTCCTCCCACTGATACCAATGATGAGACACTATTCCTCCCACTGACCACTGAGCTTATGGCATTGTCTACTCTCACCAGTGCTGGGGCATTTTCATCTCCCACTGGGCTCAGTTTTAAGGGCAGTAAACTGGCGCTTTGTTTTTAAAGTTTGGAGATCCCTGCCTTAGTCCTTTCACCATTTTTGTTGCCCGTCTCTGGACTCTTCCCGCCTTATAAATAGAACGGGACACAGTATTCTACATGAGGTCTAACTAAAGATCTCCAACTGAGACCAGAAAGGTTCTAGATACAGACACACTTCAGAAACTGGGTCATTATATGAATGCAGAGAATTTCGCTTCAAATAATTTAAAATCCAGATGCCAGAAAAGAGGCAGCAAATATGGTTCAAGAGCAGAGCATACGGCAACGTAGTATAGATGTGACAAATGCTGCAATGTGCATTAGATGGGAAAAATGCCCAGAAGTATGAATGAATCCATTCGCCATACACTTGACACTGTACACCTGACACCATACCCTGTACACCTGACACCATGCACCTGACACCATACCCTGTACACCTGACACCATGCACCTGACACCATACCCTGTACACCAGATACAGTGCACCTGACAACATACACTGTACACCAGACACAGTGCACCTGACACCATACACCTGACACTATACACCTGATACCGTACACCTGACACCATACACCTGACACTATACACCTGATACCGTACACCTGACACCGTGCACCTGACACCATGCACCTGACACCGTGCACCTGACACTGTACACCTGACACCGCGCACCTGACACCGTACACCTGGCAACATGGTATATATGTGACAAATGCTGCAATGTGCATTAGACAGAAAAAATGCCCAGAAGCATGAATGAATCCATTCGCCATACACCTGACACCGTACACTGTGCACTGTGCACCTGAAACCGTACACCTGACACCGTACACTTGACACCGTAGACCTGAAACAGTACACCTGACACCGTACACCTGACACCGTACACCTGACATTATACCACCTTTCTGAGAGGTACTGTATACAGTATATACCTAGGAACACTGATGGTCATGCAGAATAGGATAGGGCTCCCTCTGGTGTTGTCTTCTAGACATGACAGTGCCTCCAAAACAGTTTCTGTGTGACCCGTCACCTGTACATGATAGGACCCGTGTAGAGTTGGGATGAATTGGGATTTGCTCTGCGATACGTTCTGTGTGCGTCCAATAGGACAGACACTTCACAACACTGTGCACAAGTTTTATGTTCTATTGTGAAGACTTCATATTTTTCAGCATGAGGGCCACAATGTATATTTTACAAATGTTTGTGGGTGGAAAAAAAATCCCACCAGAGTCCCCCCTTACATCAGGATCCACATCAGAGCCCCTTTTTACATCAGAATTCCCATCAAAGTCCCCCTTCCACCAAAGTCCCTCCTAAATCAGCGTCCCTATCAGATTCCCCATTACATCAGGGTCCCCCCTTACATCAGGGTTTCCATAAAAGTCCCTCCTTACACCTGGGTACCCTTCAGATTCCCCCCTTACATCTGGGTATTTATCAGAGTCTCCTTTTACATTAGAGTCCCCATCAGAGTCCCTCCTTACATCAGGGTCACCATCAGAGTTCCCTCTAACATCAGGTTCCCCATCAGAATCCCCTTTACATCAGGGTCCCTATCAGAGCTCCCCCCTCATATTAAAGTCTCCCATTACATTAGAGTCCCCATCAGGGTCCCTATCAGGGCTTCCCCGTATATCAGAGTCCCCATTACGTCAGGGTCCCCACTGACATCAGGGTCCATATTAGAGTCGCCCCTTATATCAGGATCCACATCAGGGCCCCTTTTTACATCAAAATTCCCATCAAAGTCCCCCCTTCCATCAGAGTCCCCCCCTAAATCAGCATCCCTATCAGAGTCCCTATTACATTAGGGTCCCCTCTTACATCAGGGTTTCCATCAAAGTCCCCCCTTACACCAGGGTACCCTTTAGATTCCCCCCTTACATCAGGGTCACTATTAGAGTCCCCCCTTACATCAGGATCCACATCAGGGCCCCTTTGTACATCAGAATTACCATCAAAGTCCCCGCTAAATTAGCATCACTATCAGAGTCCCCATTACATCAGGGTCCCCCCTGACATCAGGGTACCCTTTAGATTCCCCCGTTACATCAGGGTCCCTATCAGAGTCTCCCTTTACATTAGAGTCCCCATCAGAGTCCCTCCTTACATCAGGGTCACCATCAGAATCCCCCTTACATCAGGGTCTCTATCAGGGTCCCCATCAAAGTCCCCCTTATATCAGAGTCATCATTACATCAGGGTCCACCCTTACATCAGGCTTCCCAGTAAAGTCCCCTAATGCATTAGGGTTCCAATCAGAGTCTCCCCTTACATCAGGGTCCCTGATGATCAGGGCCCCTTTAGAGTCCTCCCTTATATCAAGGTGTCTTTCAAGAGTCTCCCCTTACATCAGAGATCCTATAAAAGTCTTCCTTTACATTAGAGTCCCCAACTGAGTCTCCCCCCTTATAACAGGATCCCCATCAGATACAGCAGGATCTCTATCACAATCCCCCCATACATCAAGGTCCCCATCAGGGTCCCTATCACCTTCCCCAATAGGATTGGCTGGCTGTAGGAGCTGCAGAGCGTGCCATCCCATAGAGCGCGGGAAGTTTCATTCTCACACTGCGGACTGTGTCAGAGCCATTCGGATACAGCACATTACAAGGTTCCAGAAAGGGGAGTTCCTGACACATAGGCTTCTATATCCACCAGCCCCTTAAAGGGGCCTCTGGCTGACTGGATCCATTACCATCTGAGAGCTCTAACAGCACCACCTGTGTGCAGAGGGAGGATTATCCTTGTCCAAGATCACATCCAACTCCTAGAGGGGACCCCTACTGATTTGTTCAATACGTATTCACATTACGCATCTGGTGAGTGCGTATTCTTACCATATTATTTTGGAAGCATTGACACTGGATCTTGATTGATACTAGCTTCACCTAGACCTGCACCGACTGTCACTTTTGGATCATTTATACATTTCTAATCTCACATTGACTGATTATTACTAGCGCTGCACTTTATTGTTGTATTTTATTGGTTAAGGTTTTTTATTGGTTACCTTTAGTGCAATAGCTGCTATCTTTTAGAATGCTCACTTTTATATTCCATTTTTCCTCCCATTTCATGCTGTCACCAATGGCACCACATGGAAGAGAAATGTCACAAGACCTGAGAAAGAAAATTATTTCTTTACACAAGAAAGGTGAAGGATACAAGAAGATCAGCAAAGCTTTACTTATCAGTCAGGATACTGTAGCAAAAGTGATACAAAAATGTAACAAAGATGGAACTGCAACCATCTCACAGAGCCATCCAGGCCATCCATGGAAGTTAACACCTCAACAGGAGTCTTCTGATAAGGATTGAAGAAAATCACCATGCAAGTTCACTACAGTTAGCTAAAGAACTAGAAAGCCAAGCTGGGGTGATTGTATCCTGTGACACAATACGGCATACACTGCAGAGGAATGGCATGCATGGGTGTCGTCCAAGAAGGAAGCCTCTTCTAAAGCCCATGCACTAAAAAAAACAGCCTAGAATTTGCCAAGGCCCATGCTGAAAAAGAAGAAGACTACTGGGACTCTGTACTCTGGAGTGATGAGACCAAGACAAATGTTTTTGGAACTGATGGCTTCAAAGCTGTATGGCGTTGCAAAGGTGAGGAGTGCAAAGAAAAATGCATGGTACCTACTGTGAAACATGGTGAAGGCAGTGTCCTTCTGTGGGGCTGCATGAGTACTGGTGGTGTCAGGGAGCTGCATTTCACTGATAGCATCATGAATTCACAGATGTACTGCTCTATATTGAAGGAGAAGATGCTACCATCACTCAATGCCCTTGGTCATCGTGCACTTTTCCATCACTAGATGGAGTAGTGTTTGTTGTGGGGTGGATTCATTTTTGCATCAACTAATTTGAGTAAAACTGAAGATTTTGTCATCTAAGTTATATTATTAACCTTACTTTCATGTAATGAGCTAAACAAATGTTCTATAAAACTCAGTTTTGTAAAAATTGTGGAAATTGTTCTTGTGTTCATTGAGATAATGATTAAAATCTTACTTTTCAAAAGGATTGTACTCATTTATGCTGAGCAGTGTATATATATATACTTGTTGAAGGAAAGTGGATTCTTCACACCATATATTCTATATTAAGTTCTTTCATTTGCATTTGTGGAAACAGGTCCCCTGGCTGTGGTGACTCATGATGTGAAGAGTCCTCTATGATATACAAATATATGTAACTTTCAGATGTTTAAAATGCCAAGTACATGCTGTAAGGGAAAGAAAGAAATGTGTTAATTGGTTATATTTATAAGTTCAAACATCTTTTTCATTTGCAGTGGCATTCTACTTTTCTTTTAGGCCAGAATTCTCACTATGCTTCAATAAGGTCAATAAATAATATAAAATAATATTTTAAAATAATAATAATAAAATATGTAATTGCCCCCTAAACCTAATAACTGGTTGTGCCACCCTTGGCGGCAACAACTGCAATCAAGCGTTTGTGATAACTGGCGATGGGTCTTTCACCTCGCTGTGAAGGAATTTGGCCCACTCTTCTCTGCAGAATTGTTTTCATTCAGCCACATTGGAGGGGTTTCCAGCATGAACGGCCTTGTTTAACCATTTCAATACCGGGCCCAGGCCAGTTTTCAGGTTTCAGCGCTCTCACACTTTGAATGACAATTGCGCGGTCATACAACATTGTACCCAAACTAAAATTTTATCATTTCTTCACACAACTAGAGCTTTCTTTGGGTGGTATTTAATCAACGCCGGGGTTTTTATTTTTTTCTAAATTAACAAAAAAAGACCAAAAATTTTGAAAAAAACACACGTTTTTCTTTGCTTCTGTTATAAAAGTTTACAAATAAATAATTGTTCTTCATAAATTTAGGCCGAGATGTATTCTGCTACATGTCTTTGGTGAAAATAACCCAAATTAGGATGTATTTTTTAGTATGTAGGAAAGTTATAGAGTTCACAAACTATGGTATAGATCTGAATATTGATCAATCCTGAAGTCCTGACAGCCAATCTAATTTCTTGAGGTCCAAGAATGTCAGAACAGTACAGATATCCCCCCAATGACCCCTTTTTGCAGAGTAGACAGTCCGACGTACTTCATAAGAGGCATGGCGAGTTTTTTGAAGTTGTATTTTTTTTGTCATAATTTTTTGGAAAATGAAAAAATTTTAAAAATTAGTTTCACTATTTTTTTTTACATACTGTCACCAGTGCAGTACAGCGTCATCATATAACTGGCATGGCGGTGATCAGGGACACCGACTGGTGACAGTATGAAAAAAAAAATTATATATATTTGTTTTTCTTTTTTTTCTTTATTATTAAATTGTTTTTATTTTTTTTAAGATTTTTTTTCATATTTCACTATGACCAAAGTAGTACAATGTTATCATAGTAACATTGTACTACTTTGGGGAAGTGATCAGTATTTTTTTTTTATTTTTACGCAATTTGCTTATAGCAAAGAATTACTTTGCTATAAGCAAGCATTTACCTGAATGACATCGATTCATTCAGGGTTTTTTTTTTTTGTGCTTAGCTGTGATTTGGCCACAGCTAATCACATGACATGTGCATGTGATTAGCTGTGACCATTCACAGCTAGACACTAGTATACAATGGATGGCATGAATGAAGCCATCCATTGTATACAACTGTCATGTGACCTGCTGTGATTGGTCACAGCAGGTCACATGGTACCGGCAATAGGGCCGATACTCAGATCTGTCATCGGCCGTGTCTGAGGTACACAGCCAGTGACAGATCGTGCCGCTGCGCGGCTCTGCAGGAGCGCAATCTGCGCATGTGCGGGAGGACGCCACATGGCGTCCACCCGGAACACTGATGACATTTGCCGGCCACCATTCGGCCATAGGGCAGGCGGCAAATGGTTAACCACTTCAAGTCCGGACACTTTCACCCTCTTCCTGTCCAGGCCAATTTTCAGCTTTCACCGTTGTCACACTTTGAATGACAATTGCACGGTCATGCAACACTGGACCCATATGAATTTTTTTGCATTTTTTTTTAGACAGATAAAACTTTATTTTGGTGGTATTTATTCACCACTGGGATTTTTATTTTTTTTGGCTATATAAATAAAAAAGTTCAAAAAGTTTGAAAAAAAAAGTGTTTTTCTTATAACATTTTGCAAATAAATAATCTTTCTTCATAAACCTTGGCCAAAATTTATTCAGTTATCTTTTTAGTAAAAAAAAATAACCCAAATTAGTTTCTAACAAAAATTATAATTTAAAACATTTTTTTTACATTTTTATTTTATTTTGTTATATTATTTGTTTTTTTTTTAACATGGTGACACTGTACTACTTGTGGGGGGTGATGAAGATTTTTTTTCTACACTGATTGCTTTTACACCCATAAAGGCTGTAAAAGCAATAATTTATCCTTCTCTCTAGCTGCATTCTTACAGCCATTGAGAAATACTGTGAGAGCTGTGATTGGTCACAGCTTGTCACATGGTACAAGGCTGTTTCACTGTAGGCACCATGCATTTTTCTTTGCACTCCTCACTTTTGCAACGCCATACAGTTTTGAAGCCATCAGTTCCAGAAACATTTATCTTGGTCTCATCACTCCAGAGTACAGAGTCCCAGTAGTCTTCTTCTTTTTAGCATGGGCCCTGGCTAATTCTAGGCCGGCTTGTTTGTGCATGGGCTTTAGAAGAGGCTTCCTTCATGGATGACACCCATGAATGTCATTCCTCTGCAGTGTACGCCGTATGGTGTCACGGGAAACAATCAACCCAGTTTGGCTTTCAACTTCTTTAGCTAACTGCAGTGAACTTGCATGGGGATTTTCTTCAACCCTTCTCATCAGAAGATGCTCCTGTCAAGGTGTTAACTTCTGTGGATGGCCTGGATGGCTCTGTGAGATGGTTGCAGTTCCATCTTTGTTAAATTTTTGTACACTTTTGCTACAGTAATCTGACTGATAAGTAAAGCTTTGCTGATCATCTTGTAGCCTTCACCTTTCTTGTGTAAAGGAATTATTTTCTATCCCAGGCCTTGTGACATTTCTCTTCCATGTGGTGCCATTGCTGACAGCATGAAATGGGAGGGGTTTTCTTTGTTAAGTAACGCCCTTTTATAATCACCTGTCTACTGGACACCTGTTTAATGAATAATTAGACTCACTTGGAGTTGAATTCTTGTTAATAAGGATTTTGTTGTCTAATACCCCGGTCACATCAAGCCCAACTTTGAAATTGTGAGGCATACAGTGAAGTTGCACGATTTCAAAGTCAGGGGAGATGCCGATTTCAGATGCGATTTGCAAGACATCTGACACAGATGTCTATGCAAATTGCACCAAAAGTAGTATATGTACTACTCTGGAAATCAGTGTGGCTCTGACCAAGTCAGAACTGCACTGATCTGACCACTGTAATTGCGGACAATAGGGTGCGACTTGGCATACGATTTGCAAGTCGCATGGCATGTAAATTGCATGCCAAGTCACACCCGATGTGACCGGGGTGTTAAATATAGCTTTGCTCCTTAGATTTTCATTGGGGTGTAATCATTTTTGCAACGTGATCTTGAATGAATTTGTTAGGAAAAATACTATATATATATATATCTCATGATGTCATTTGACTTGCCCAATTGATACGATGGCATCTATGTATAAAAGGTTTGCTGAACGTATATGACACATCCGCAGCACAGCTCCAACAAAGCTTTCTGTATTCTGTGTGATATAATTATCTCCAATGACTCTGAGCACCATCTAGTGGCCATAATGCTCAGCACAGCACAGTGCAAGGATCAGTACAGGATCAGTGGGGTAGGTGCTGAGAAGGGTTGGCTCTTTTGACCAAGTAAGAGAGAATGGAGCCTACGAGCGGCTATACATGGATCAAAATTCTGCCTGTTCAGCAGGGACCAGCTAAATTAAAATCCATGTATGAGCAAGCTGGGCTCACAGAAAAGTAACATTGTTTATAAACAATGATCAGACAGGAGATAGAGAGATACAAAGTAACATTGTTTATAAACAATGATCAGACAGGAGATAGAGAGATACAAAGTAACATTGTTTATAAACATTGATCAGACGGGAGATAGAGAGACAAGGTAACATTGTTTATAAACATCGATCAGATGGGAGATAGAGAGATACAAAGAAACATTGTTTATAAACATCAATCAGACTGGAGATAGAGAGATACAAAGTAACATTGTTTATAAACATCGATCAGACGGGAGATAGAGAGATACAAAGTAACATTGGTTATAAACATCGATCAGACAGGAGATAGAGAGATACAAAGTAACATTGTTTATAAACATTGATCAGACGGGAGATAGAGAGACACAAGGTAACATTGTTTATAAACATCGATCAGATGGGAGATAGAGAGATACAAAGAAACATTGTTTATAAACATCAATCAGACTGGAGATAGAGAGATACAAAGTAACATTGTTTATAAACATCGATCAGACGGGAGATAGAGAGATACAAAGTAACATTGGTTATAAACATCGATCAGACAGGAGATAGAGAGATACAAAGTAACATTGTTTATAAACATCAATCAGACGGGAGATAGAGAGATACAAAGTAACATTGTTTAAAAACATCGATCAGAGAGGAGATAGAGAGATACAAAGTAACATTGTTTATAAACATCGAACAGATGGGAGATAGAGAGATACAAAGTAACATTGTTTATAAACATCGATCAGACGGGAGATAGAGAGATACAAAGTAACATTGTTTATAAACATCGATCAGACGGGAGATAGAGAGATACAAAGTAACATTGTTTATATACATCAATCAGACGGGAGATAGATTGATACAAAGTAACATTGTTTATAAACATTGCTCATACTGGTCTCTGGTCTCTTTTGACCCTTCAGCTCTGTGCAAGGTTCTGAATTCTGACATCACTCATAGGCTCCAATGTCCCAGCCATTGATGGTGCTCCCTCTTCTCCCCTGCAGCAGCTCACTGATGAGCCAGAGCTGCAGGGTCATGTGACTGGGCCAAAGTGGATGATAGTTGGTAAGAATACAGATTTCTTTTATTTATTTACAGGTTAGACAAGATAGGTAGGTGGAGGGAGAAGGAAACCTTTTTTTAAGAATAGATATAGTTAGGCTTTTCTTCCACTTTCACCCTAAATCTGGCCATAGATGGGTCTGTTTTTTTTTTTTTCATCCAACCAACGGATTGAATGAAAAAATGACCATCAGATTGCGTGGATGGGGGAATCCACCTATTGTACTTTGACAGCAGGAAGACGTTCCCTTCATCAGAATGCACTGATCAGCACTGCAGGCCATAGCTAGCAGTGCTGATCCAGCAGAAATATTCCAACAGGAAGATTGTACAGATGTTGATCAGTTGATTCACTTCTGTTCAACCACGGTGGCCACACATGGATCGAAATTCGGCTGGTCCCTGCTGAAGTTGAATTTAATTTTGTGTATGGCCAGCTTAATTAGTCATTAATGCCTTCCTCCCCTTAAATTATTGTTTTCCTGCTAATTTTTGTTGTTGTTTATTTAAATTTTATTAACAATAAATGCTCTTATTCTTTTTTACTGTCACATTCAATAAAGTGCAAAATTAAAAAAAAAAAACTTTATTTCATTTGTAAATAACTTTGCAGTACAGTATCTGAATCATCATTTTAGTGTCACAGGACAAATCACAGAATAAAATGTATACTTTTAATGTACAGTAACAATATCTTAACTAACACTGCTTTAAAAACAAAAAAAGCTGTTTTAAGTTAAGTTCTGTTACTATTTTGGTCTAATTACTGCATATGAAAAATAATTTTTGTAAGACCATATTTCAAAAAGACAGCCTTGTTCGTCCTTAACCACTTCCAGTCCGGACACTTTTACCCCCTTCCTGACCAGGGCAATTTTCAGCTTTCAGCGCTATCACACTTTGAATGACAATTGCGCGGTCATGCAACACTGTACCCAAATTAATTTTTTCCATTTTTTTAAGACAGATAAAGCTTTATTTTGGTGGTATTTATTCACCGCTGGGATTTTTTTTTTTTGCTATGTAAATGAAAAAGTCCAAAAAAATTTTTAAAAAGTGTTTTTTTAAATAAAATTTAGCAAATAAATAATATTTCATCATAAATCTTTGCCAAAATGTATTCTGTTATCTTTTTAATCTTTTTAAAAATCCAAATTAGTTTCTAAACAAAAATTATAATTTTTAAACATTTTTTTTTACATTTTTATTTTATTTTTTTATATTATTATTATTATTTTTTTTTACATACTGTCACCTTAGCAGTACAGTGTCACCATGGTGACACTGTACTACTTGTGGGGGGTGATGAAGATTTTTTTTTTTTTTTTTTTTACACTGATTGCTTTTACACCCATATAGGGTGTAAAAGCAATCATTTCTCTTTCTCTCTGTCTGCATTCTTGCAGTCATTGAGAAGTACTGAGCGAGCTGTGATTGATCACAGCTTGTCACATGGTACAAGGCTGTTGTGAATAGCCTTGTATTGTACCATGTGACCTCTGTGATCATTCACAGATTTCACACGTAGTAAGCAATGATGTCACAAGTGACATCTTGCTTACTACTTTGCATGTGATCACTGACTGGCCAATCAGTGATCACATGATCGGGACCTCGTACAGAGGTCCCGTCCGACGATCGGTGTTTCACTGTGTCCGGAGGACACAGCGGGCACCGGATCGCAGTGCTGCGCGCTCCCAGGGAGCGCGCACAAGCAGGGTACGGGGAGGCCGTTTATAAACGGCCACCCGACTCTGCACTGCCACCGTCCGGATGGGAAGTGGTTAAAAATAATATGTTTTATTCATGATCCTAAGTAATAGCAAAGTGATTGGCCCAGGAAATGGACCAATAGCAGAAATATAAAAATTGCTCTGGTCCATAGGGGGCGTACAGGAGTCAGAATTCGACTGGTGAACAATTTAAAAAGCTGTGATTTTTAAGATATTTTTCACATTTGATTTACATAGATCTTGTGTAAAATATTGGGAAATTATAGAAAACCCAGTCTCCAGGTTCACACCTATGCAGGTTGCGTTTGAGGCGTTTCTGCATTGTGTTTTGGATGTATTTTTGCTGCGTATTTGATGCGCTTCGCGGGGGGGGGGGTTAATTTTTTTAATTTTTCTTGTTGCCAGGCAGATTTTAAACTCAAAATGCATCACAAATGCAGCAAAAACGCAATACATGCTTTCCTGCAGCATTCCCATTGAAGTCTATAGAACCAAAAACGCAACGTTTTGTGTTAAAAAAAATCCCTGACCCTTTCCAAAAAACGCACCCGGTGAAAATGCACAGCGCTATCACACTTTGAATGACAATTGCACTGTCATGCAACACTGTACCCATATGAAATTTTTAGCATTTTTTTTGAGACAGATAAAACTTTATTTTGGTGGTATTTATTCACCACTGGGATTTTAATTTTTTTTTGCTATATAAATGAAAATGCAAACATTTTGAAAATAAGGTTTTTCTTATAAAATTTTGCAAATAAATAATATTTCTTTATAAATCGTGGCCAAACTGTATTCAGTTATCTTTTTAGTAAAAAAAATAACCCAAATTAGTTTATAACCAAAAACTATAATTTTTTAAATTTGTAATTTACATTTTTATTTTTTTTATATTATTATTTTTTTTTTCTACATACTGTCACCCTAGCAGTACAGTGTCACCATAGCGACACTGTACTACTTGTGGGGGGTGATGAAGATTTTTTTTTTCTTTACACTGATTGCTTTTATTTATTTATTTATTTATCGAGTTTATATAGCGCCAAAGGGTTTGCTCAGCGCTGTACAATAGAGGGGGGACAATACATGAAACAGAACAGTATCATCAAACAGCACACGAGGGGTTAGAGGGCCCTACTCTTTCGAGCGTACAATCTAGGAGGGAGGGGGTAGAGGCACAGGAGGAAACGGCTGTGGGGGATGGAGTGGTAGCCCTGTACCATGTGACCTCTGTGATCATTCACAGATTTCACACGTAGTAAGCAATGATGTCAGAAGTGACATTTTGCTTACTACTCTGCTTGTGATCACTGATTGACCAATCAGTGATCACATGATCGGGACCTCGTACAGAGGTCCCGTACGACGATCGGTGTTCCACTGTGTCCGGAGGACACAGCGGGCACCAGATCGCGGTGCTGTGCGCTCCCAAGGAACGTGCACAATCCATAATGGTGGGCGCCATTTATAAACGGCCACCCGACTCTGCCGTGGCACCGTCCGGCCGTTTATATACAGGGGCCGGACGGCAAGTGATTAAATGGACTGTATTGTGTTTCTGCAAAATGCTGCAGAAGATGCTTAGGTGTGACCCTGGGGTTTATGCTGAAGTTTAATCTGATTATATTATGCCTTCCCTGGTTCCCCCCCCCATCCCTTCATCAACATCCATTTACCCTAGGTTCACACCTATGCAGGTTGCGTTGGAAGCGTTTCTGCATTGCGTTTTTTATGCATTTTTGCCGCGTATTTAATGCGCTTTGCAGGGTTTTTTCTCCATTTTTTTAATTATTCTTGTTTCTAGGCAGATTTTAAAAGCGAACTGTTACGATAAATAACCCATCTATGGCCTGCAAAAGTCTTGACAAAACAAAGCCCCTCTTACTGCTAATGCAGGCCATAGACAGGTTGTTTATCGGCCGAATTTTCATCCGCACGAAAAATCGGACGATATTCACGCCGTTAGTGGGGCAATACCGTCGGACATTTTTTGCAGATCTTCTCGTTTGCTTTTATCGGTCATGCTGGAAAGTCCACGAAAAACGGCCAGCAACGACCAATTTTTCGGTCTATGGCTAGCCTAAGGGCTCTTTCACACTGGTGGCTTGGGACAGTAAAAACAGGAGGTTGAGCCGTGCTTTAACACCCCCATCCCTTACCTTGCCGTCCCTAATCACCCACCAAAATTCTAACATTACAGCTTGACAGGGCTGTATGCACGCAGCTGTGGTCATTTTAACTCAGGGGGTGCCACCTATTAAACTTGCCTATTGAGATGAATGGGGGGGGCTCACTTCAAACCAAAGGGCAATTGAAAAAAAATTAAGCAAAAAACAGGCATCAGGAAGTGGCAGTAACGTCTCCTGCACACCTGTCAGCTGCTCAATTGTCTTCTGAAAAGCAATCTCCCACAGATTGCTCTTCAGAGGGAGGTAAGCATTACCACCTGAGAGAGCACTAAGTCTTTTCATGGTGTACATATGGGAAAACAGATGGATGATTCTAACTCATGGCAGTAGGGTTGGATTTATCATTTTTTTACTCCAAGGACAGCTACCTTATGCTGCCAGTGACTTTGCCTAGAGCTGAAATGATGTCATCAGTCTGCGGCTGGCAGGAGGAGGGATTTTCTCTTTCTCCTCTCCTCCAGTTATCAGTGTAGCTTTGGGGCTGATCTGCGTCAAACATTTGTGAACACAGCTCAAAAAAATACCTGGGCACCAGGATTTGTATGATTGTGCCATCTCAGTCCAGGAAGAAGCTGCTGACAATGGGTGACACCTGAAAAAAGATGTTGCCGCCCTTCTGGAGAGAAAAGCAGGTGAAGGAATTGTCAGGGAGAGTACTGTGATCTCTATAAGGGTTAATAAATACCTGGGCGTGTTACACAGTGTGACGCATTACAAAGCATGCTGCACATTATATGAGACAATGTATCTGATGACAGGTCCACTTTAAAGATTCTTTATTGGATTTCTCCATGCTTTGAAGGACAAGGTGTAACTGAAACATGGCCATGCATGACTTTTAGTTGACAGATGTGATGTCATCGAGATGTGGACTTTTCTATGGCGATACGTGCGAGTTAAATGATCTAGGACGAATCATCATGGAGACTTTCTTCAGGGAATAGTAATCTGTATTCATCCAGCTGTACCACACAATGCCGTCCGGACCCATCATCCTGCGACCTTTCACGTATTTACCTCCCTGAAAACACAGCAAATGGTAGAATCCATATCATGCCATCAATACTGCCTGGCTTTACAATAGAAAAGTGCTCCACTGCCAGCCAATCAGAACTCCTCTTGCACCAGCCTGACTTTGTAAAGTGAATTTTAATTGGTTCCTGCAGTTTGCTCTTAGCATTGCTTAGAGTCAGTTAGGGCTAAAGGACTTAAATTAAATTTGCGTATGTTAATTGGGCACACTTAGGGGTCTATGTATGAAAAATGCTATGAACTTGTCTGGGCATTCGCACAGCCATCACAAATAATCCCCGTAATATGTCTGATATGTTGAGTTCCTATGATAGTCAGCTCCATCTAGTGGCCATAATGTGGTATTTTCTGAATTCAGTAAAAGACGGCCATCATAGTATATCAACATATGAGACACATTGCAGCGATTATTCGTGACGGATGTGCGAATGCTCAGATAATCGTACAGCAATTTTTTAATAAATAGAGCAAGCTGGGATTAAACCAATTTTGTATATGTTAGTTGGGCCTGCTTAGGGGGTCTATTTATAAGAAATATTGCTGTGAAATTGTCTGGGCATTCGCACAGCCGGAACGAATAATTACCGTAATGTGTCTAATATGTTGAGTTCCTATAATCTCCAGCTCCATCTAGTGTCCATAATGTGGTATTTCTTGAATGAGTTATTCAATAATATAGTACATTATGGCCACTAGATGGAGCTGATAGTCATAGGTGTTTGACACATCACAGCGATATTTGTGATGGATGTGCGAATACTGTGAAATTGTCTAAGCATTCGCACATCCATCACTAAAAATCTCTGTAATGTGTCTAATATGTTGAGTTCCTATGATCTCCAGCTCCATCTAGTGTCTATAATGTGGTATTTCCTGAATTCAGGAAAATACCGCATTATGGCCACTAGATGGAGCTGACCATTATAGTAGCTCAACATATGAGACACATTACAGGGATTATTTGTGACAGATGTGCGAATGCTCAGATAATTGCAGAGCAATTTTTTTAATAAATGGGCTTAAACCAAATTTGCATATGTTATTTGGGCATGCTAAGGGACCTATTTATAAAGAAAAAAAAAAATCCTGTGAAAATGTCTGGGCAATCACACAGCCGTCACGAAAAATCACCGAATGTATCTAATATGTTGCGTTCCTATGATCACCAGCTCCATCTACTGTCCATAATGTGGTATTTCCTGAATTAGTTATTCAATAATATAGTACATTACGGCCACTAGATGGTGCTGACACATTACAGCGATTATTTGTGAAGGATGTGTGAATGCTCAGATAATCGCAGAGCAGTTTTTTAATAAATTGATCAAGCTGAGCTTAAACCAAATTTGCATATGTTAATTGGGCAAGCTTAGGGGCTTATTTATAAAAGAAAAAATTGCTGTGGAAATGTCTGGGCATTCGCACACCCTTCATGAAAAATCCCCAAAATGTGTCTAATATGTTGAGTTCCTATGATCACCAGCTCCCTCTAGTGGCCATAATGTGGTATTTCCTGAATTCATTAAAATACGGCATTACGGCCACTAGATGGAGCTGGCTATCATAGGAACTCAACATATGAGACACATTACAGCGATTATTCGCGACGGCTGTGCGAATGCTCAGATAGTCATACAGCAATTTTTTAATAAATAGAGCAAGCTGGGATTACACCAAATTTGCATATGTTAGGGGCCTATTTATAAACAAATTGCTGTGGAAATGTCTGGCCATTCGCACATCCCTCACGAAAAATCACCTTAATGTGTCTAATATGTTGAGTTCCTATGATCACCAGCTCCATCTAGTGGCCATAATGTGGTATTTCCTGAATGATTTATTCAATAATATAATACATTATGGCCACTAGATGGAGCCGACAGCCATAGGAACTCAACACATTACAGCGATTATTTGTGAGGATTGTGCGAATGCTCAGATAATCACAGAGCAATTTTTTCATAAATTGATCAAGCTGAGCTTAAACCAAATTTCCTGAATTCAGGAAAATACGGCATTACGGCCAGTAGATGGAACTGGTGATCATAGGAACTCAACATATATTTTAAGAAAGAGAGCAAGTTGGACTTAAACCAAATTTGCATATGTTAACTGGGCATGCTTAGGGGCCTATTTATAAAAGAAAAAAAACAATTGCTGTGGAAATGTCTGGGCATTCGCACACCCATCACGAAAAATCACCGTAATGTGTCTAATATGTTGAGTTCCTATGATCGACAGCTCCATCTAGTGTCCATAATGTGGTATTTCCTGAAATCAGAAAAATACGGCATTACAGCCACTAGATGGAGCTAACCATTACAGTAGCTCAAAATATGAGACACATTACAGCGATTATTCGTGATGGATGTGCGAATGCTCAGATAATCGCACAGCAATTTTTTAATAAATTGATCAAGCTGGGCTTAAAACAAATTTACATATGTTAATTGGACACAATTAGGAGCAAAAAAAATTGCTGTGGAAATGTCTGACAATTCGCACATCTGTCACGAAAAATCCCCGTAATGCGTCTAATATGTTGCATTCCTGTGATCTCCAGCTCCATCTAGTGGCCCATACTGGGATTTCCTGAATAAGGTACTCAATGAGATACTGCATCACAGCCACTAGATGGAGCTGGCGATCATAGGTGCTCGACGCATTAGACGCATTACAGCGATTATTTGTGATGGATGTGCGAATGCTCAGATAATCGCACAGCAATTTTTTATAAATAGAGCCTTTAATTTTTTGTAATCAAAAAATATGTATCGCCATTTACAAACCACAAGCCATGATATTATATATTATATATATTAGATAGGAAGTCTTGGAAGTCTGAGGTTTGTTATTACAGTCTGTGCCTCCCCATGGGGGAGAATTCCCCTCACTTCCTGTTCAAATGACGGGTGTCAGACACAACAGGAAGTCAGGGAATATTCCCCCACAATGGGGTTACACACAGCAATAAAAACAGATTTTCTAATAGGGATTCAATATTGTACGTGTCCCCGCTGAGAGAACCCCTCACTTCCTGTTATGGGGACAAGTAGCTTGTGAGGGTAAATCTCCTCGAGGGCACAACTGACATTTTAGAACTGCCTAGGGTTGGCTGCACTTTTAACCACTTTTGGAGCGATATGCCCCAAAAATCTTATAGAAAATGTTTAGGATGTTTTCTCCAGCACCTCCGCTCCTGTCGCTGCTCACCCTGCTGGTAGCTCCAGCAATTACCGGATGTCAGAATGACAGCCGGGACTTGCTGTGTATTACATGGCAGGAACAGACGTCATAATGGAGCGATATGCCCCAAAAATCTACCAGAAAATGTTGAGGATGGATCTGTTTTCTCAGGCACCTCCGCTCCTGTCGCTGCTCCCCCTGCTGGTATCTCCGGCAATTACCTGATGTCAGAATGACAGCCGGGACATGCTGTGCATTACATGGCAGGAGCAGACGTCATAATGGAGCGATATGCCCCAAAAATCTTCCAGAAAATGTTTAGGATGGATCTGTTTTCTCCAGCACCTCTGCTCCTGTCGCTGCTCCCCCTGCTGGTATCTCCGGCAATTACTGGATGTCAGAATGACAGCCGGGACTTGCTGTGTATTACATGGCAGGAGCAGACGTCATAATGGAGCGATATGCCCCAAAAATGCCCCAGAAAATGTTTAGGATGGATCTGTTTTCTCCAGCACCTCCGATCCTGTTGCTGCTCTCCCTGCTGGTATCTCCGGCAATTACCGGATGTCAGAATGACAGCCGGGACTTGCTGTGCATTACATGGCAGGAGCAGACGTCATAATGCAGCCAAACATCGCCGGGACTGTCATGGAGAAAATGTCATGTAACAATGTATGAACTTCCTATTATTTGTACGAGATGAACGACCTTTCATCTGCATATTGCATCTCTTAAAGTATAACTAACACCCCGGTCACACCGGGTGCGACTTGGCATGCGATTTGCGTGCCATGTGACTTGCAAATCGCATGCCAAGTCACACCACATTTCTGTGAGGCCGCATATTTGCGCGAAGAGGTAATGGTTGAACTGGATGGACTTTTTTCTTTTTTCAGCCAGACTAACTATGTAACCATGTAACTATGTAACGAATGCATTAGTTTCATTCGGATGACATCACATGATGTCATAGTAGTTCGGGCCCATAGGGAAATAAATTCAATTTTCGAGTTAGTTCCATAAAGCCTACATGTATGGAGAAGGACAGGAGTAACTATCTGAACATTGGAGGAGTGGTAAGTAATGTGATGCTGGAATGCATGGGAGATTTTTTTGGAAAATGTCCATTAAAGGTGGACTAACCCTTTAAGTAATGGCAAAGTTATCACCAAATAAATAGAAAATGTGACAACTGCTTTGGCCTCTAGGGGGCGTACAGGTACGAGAGCTGAAGTGGTTAACCACTTCAAGTCCGGACACTTTCACCCCCTTCCTGTCCAGGCCAAATTTCAGCTTTCAGTGCTATCACCTTTTGAATGACAATTGCGCGGTCATGCAACACTGTACCCATATGAATTTTTTACCATTTTTTTGAGACAGATAAAACTTTATTTTGGTGGTATTTATTCACCACTGGAATATATATATTTTTTTTTTGCTATATAAATGAAAAAGTAAAAAATTTTGAAAAAAAAGTGTTTTTCTTATAAAATTTAGCAAATAAATAATCTTTCTCATAAATCTTGGCCAAAATGTATTCAGTTATCTTTTTAGTAACAAAAAATAACCCAAATTAGTTTATAACCAAAATTATAATTTTTCAAAAATGTTTTTACATTTTTATTTTTTAATATTTTTATGTTTTTTTTTTAATATGCTGTCACACTAGCAGTACAGTATCACCATAGTGACACTGTACTACTTGTGGGGGGTGCTGAAGATTTTTTTTTTGTTATACTGATTGCTTTTCCACCTGTAAATGCTGTAAAAGCGATAATTTCTCCTTCTCTCTGGCTGCATTCCTGCAGCCATTGAGAAAAACTGTGTGAGCTGTGATTGGTCACAACTTGTCACATGGTACAAGGCTGTTGTGACTAGCCTTGTACCATGTGACCTCTGTGATCATTCACAGATTTCACAAGTAGTAAGCAATGATGTCAGAAGTGACATCTTTCTTACTACTATTCATGTGATCACTGATTGGCCAATCAGTGATCACATGAATCAGGACCTCACACAGAGATCCCATACAACAATCACTGTTCACGGTCCCAGGGAGCGCACACATGCAGGGAAGCAAGAGTACGTTTATAAACAGCCACCCGCCCCTGCACTGCTCCGTCTCGTCGTTTATGTACATGGTCCGGACGGTAAGTGGTTAAAGGTGGACTAACCCTTTAAGTAATGGCACAGTTTTCACTAAACAAACAGAAAATGTGACAACTGCTTTGGCCTGTAGGGGGCGTACAGGTACGAGAGTTGAAGTGGTTAAAGTGGAGTTCCACCCGATTTTTAAAGTGTGTCCCCATGCATTGCTTCCCGCTTTCCTACCAATGTTTAGACCCTTTTTTCTCCCAAAGTTTTCATACCTTTGGGATGCCTGAAGCACTGCACTTCACAGGTACATCACATCCTCTCGCCTGTTGGTTCCTGGGATATACATGTCATCAATCCCAGAAGTCAACAGGCATCCTCCACTCTGCAGCGAGTTCTTCACACTATGCAAGCGTGAGATCGGGAGGTGCATGCTGGGTAGCCAGCTGCACCGTATCCCGGAGGAAAGTGCGGCTGGACTTCAGATGCCCACAGTGAAGATGGAAGAATACAGGATCCTGAGGGGCCAGAGAGTATCTTTAATAAAGCAAGGAAATGCAAATGATTGCATATGCAGCTCATGCCAATTTGCATGGCATAAGCTGCGACTGTCACGGAGGTGCTTTAGGAAAAAAAATGACTGGAACTCCGCTTTAAAGTACTGCAGGCCAGGACTAATCCCCTTTTAACCTGACCCAACATTTCAAGCTTCCTCCACCAAGTGAGATTGCATCCCTCACCGTATAGTACACTCCATTGAGGTTGGAGTAGAAACATTGGTGATACCACCAGCCGCCATGAGAGATCCCGGCACACAGATTGCCCGACTCCGGAGTGCTGAACCCCCTCTTGTTGTGGTACCAGGAGAAGGAATCCTCTGCCGTCCCTCCGGCTCCTGACACGTGCAGACGATAGTCATTGCTTTCATCTTCAATGCTGCAAGAAATAACCACCCATGCAGCCAATTAGAATTCAATGACCAGAAGAATGCAATACAATGGTGAGGGCTGCTCTCTACTCACTAAATGTCCTGGGAATGATGGGAAAACATTAGACCTTGTTTTATCCCATCTTTGCACTCCCTACAACCTCACCAACCCCCCTTTCCTCTTTCTGATCACAATCTCATCACCTTCACAGTCTCCTTGTCTTCAAACACCTATCCCTCCGAACAGCAAACAAATACCCGCAGAAACCTTCACAACTTAAACCCTCTTCTTTTCCACTCTGCAACTGACCACCTCTATGACAGAATCTCTCCCCTGTCCTGCTCTGACCTGGCCACTGATGTCTACAACAGTTCACTTTCATCCACACTAGACACACTTGCTCCTCTAACAACATGAAGCATCAGGCCCCGACCATTACAACCGTGCCAGACTGACGACACCAGAAATCTTAAGAGACATAGCCGTGCACTGGAGCGACTGTGGAGTAAAACCAAATCTCACCAAGCATTCACCCTATATAAATCTGCTTTCTTAGCATACAATTCCTCCCTTTATGCTGCCAAACAAGCCTACTTTGTCACTTTCATCAATACCTTGTCATCCAGTCCTCGTCGTCTCTTCTCTACTTTTAACTCTCTACTTTCTCCACCTCCACCTCCACCCAGTACCTCACTCACTGCTTACGAGATTGCAAATCATTTCAAATACAAGATTGATGCAATTTTTTAGGGGCATCTCCACTGCACAGACAACCATCCCACTTAGCATACCTTATACTAAACCTCCCTCAACACTTTCCTCTTTTGACCTCGCTACTACTGAAGACGTCACTAAGGTTCTGTCAGAAGCCCATCTTACCCCCTGCTCACCACCTGCCCCCTGAAACCTGTCCCCTCACAACTACTATGGTCACCCTCTTCTTCCATCCTATGCTCCCTCACTCACATCTTCAATCTCTCCCTCTCTAATGGCACCTTCCCTTCCCCCCTAAAGCATTCACACATCACCCCCATAGTTAAAAAGCCCTCCCTGAACCCCACCAACCTGAACAACTTAAGACCCATCTCTGTGCTGCCATTTACCTCTAAACTCCTAGAACGCTTAGTCTACAATGGCCTGAGCTCCTACCTTACTGACAACAACCTTCTTGACCCTATACAGTCTGGCTTTCGCTCACTACACTCCACTGAAACTACCCTACTAAAACTCACTAATAATCTACTAACAGCTAAAATTAATGGCCACTATTCCGTACTCTTACTACTTGACCTCTCTGTGGCTTTTGATACTGTTGACCATCCCCTCCTCCTCAAAATACTCCACTCTCTTGGACTCCAAGACTCTGCTCTCTCCTGGTTCTCCTCCTACCTATTGCAGTGCCTCCTTCAGCATTACCTATAGCTCAGTCTCCTCCTCTCCACCTCCTCTTTCTGTAGGTGTCTCTCAAGGTTCGGTCCTTGGACCCCTTCTCTTCTCCATCTACACCTCCTCCCTTGGTCACTTAATAAACTCTAATGGCTTTAAGTACCATCTCTATGCTGATGACACACAAATCTATCTTTCTACCCCTCACCTCACCCCTTCAGTCTCCTCTCACATTACTAACCTACTAAGTGACATATCAGCATGGATGTCACTCCACTTCCTCAAACTCCAATCTTTCCAAAACTGAGCTCTTAGTATTCCCCCCAGCCTGTGCCCCCTCCCTTGACTTCTCCATCAAGACCAATAATACAACACCAGTCCCTTCCCTCATGCCAGGGTACTAGGTGTAATCCTAGACTCCCATCTGTCCTTTCAGTCCCAAATCCAATCGCTGTCCAAATCTTGTAGACTTCACCTCCGCAACATCTTCAAGATACGCCCGTTCCTAACCTCAGAAACCACTAAGCAACTTATTCACTCCCTTGTTATATCTCGCCTTGACTATTGTAACTCCCTCCTCATTGGCCTACCTCATCGCAGGCTATCCCCTCTTCAGTCTATCATGAATGCTGCTGCCAGACTCATCCACCTTACTAACCGTTCTGTATCTGCCATCCCTCTCTGCCAATCCCTCCACTGGCCACCACTCAGTTTCCTCCATCCCTCTCTGCCAATCCCTCCACTGGCTTCCTATTGTCCAACGAATAAAAGTCAAAACATTAACAATAACATATAAAGCCATTTATAACTCTGCCCCAAATTACATCACCAATCCTGTCTTCAAATATCACCCGAGCCATCCTCTCCACTCCTCGCACGACCTCCTGCTCTTTAGCTCCCTTGTCTTTTCCTCCCATGCTCATCTCCAAGACTTCTCCAGAGCCTCCCCCATCCCCTGGAACTCTCTACCCCAATCTATCCATCTATCGCCTACTCTGCTCAGTTTCAGGCGATCTTTCAAAAACCTATCTCTTCAGGGAAGCCTATCCTGCCTTCAGCTAATAACCAAATCTTCTATTTCTCCTATCAGTTCATCCCCCACAGTTATTACCTTTTGTACCACCAACCCCTCCTTCTTAGATTGTAAGTTCCAAGGAGCAGGGCCCTCCTATCCCTCTTGTATTGAACTGTATTGTTGCTGTATTCTCTCCCTTTATATTGTAAAGCATTGAACAAGATGTTGGCGCTATATAAATCCTGTATAATAATAAAAATGATAATAATAATACTGGGTAATACTTTATTAGGTACACCTTGCTAGTGCTAAGAAAATATTCCCCACACCTCTACACCTCTACACCACCAACATGAACCATTCATACAAAGAAGGAAGGATTCATGCTTTCATGTTGATTATGCCAAATTCTGACCCTACTATCTGATTGTCACAGCAACCGGTCTGCCAATTCTCCTGTGATCTCTGACATCAATGTATCACCCTTCTAGTTAGCTAGGGGGAATTAGACTCTAATTGTTAGCTAGGGCTGAGTAGCAGCCTGGGTGTGATAGCTAGCAGGGGCCAAGTTTTGGTCAGAACTGGGAGGCTGTGCAGACCAGTCGTCTGGAATTTCCCCCTGTTCTAGAACTTTGGAGAAAGGTCTAGAAGCAGTGGGTGGATCTGAGGAATGGCTGGTCAGTTAGAGTTTCCTTTAATATAGCATGAAATGCTTTCTTTTGCCTGCAGCTAAGTGATGATGTCATCTTGGCCTAGGCAAAGTCATTTGTTCAGCTCAGGGATGGGTTTATAATAATAAAAGGTTCCGGTTTATAAAAAGGATTCTGTTACTATATATTTTGACATGTCAGGAATTGTATTCATACAAAGGAGAAAGGTTATCACTCCGCATGGGACAGAGGAGGTATTGGCTTATGTGGCTCTTGCTGCCTACTACAGCTCCAACTTTACAAGTCGTCCCTCTGCATTGCACTCTGATGCTTTGGGATGGTGGGTCAGCAAGCCCAGACCGTAATCTACCAGTCACCAAGCCAAGATCTACTGGTTGCTGACCCCCGTCTTAGAGGATCCTGGCTAATTCCCAACAGACGACTTGGCAAGGGGCTAGGACAGCAATGGGCAAACTACGGCCCGGCGGACCTTTTAATCCGGCCCGTGGAGAGTGATACTGTCAGGATGGCTGTCAGGATGTGTGTAGGCGGGGCAGCGTGACGAACGTGAGGGGAGCTAGGCTCCTCTCACAGTCCGCCCTGAAGACCGGAACGGCGCGGGAACACGGCGAGAGGAACGCGCGGAGCAAAGGTAAGTGAATTGACACAGGGGGGACTTGGCTTACTACTTGGGGGGGATTAGTACTATGGGGGATGAATTACTATATGGGGGATTAATTACTATGGGGGATGAATTAATATGGGGAATGAATTACTATAGGGGGGATGAATCACTATAGGGGGGATGAATTACTATATGGGGGATGAATTACTATGGTGGATGAATTACTATGGGGGATGAATTACTATGGGGGATGAATTACTATGGGGGATGAATTACTATATGGGGGATGAATTACTATGGTGGATGAATTACTATGGGGGATGAATTACTATGGGGGATGAATTACTATATGGGGGATTAATTACTATGGGGGATGAATTACTATATGGGGGATGAATTACTATATGGGGGATGAATTACTATGGGGGGTGAATTACTATGGGGGATGAATTACTATATGGGGGATGAATTACTATGGGGGATGAATTACTATGGGGGATGAATTACTATATGGGGGATTAATTACTATGCTTACTATGGGGGAATATTACTATACTTACTATGGATGACACATACACATCATTCATCTACTCTTGGTCCGGCCCCCGGGTCCAATATATGAACCCATTGCGGCCCTCAAGTCAAAAAGTTTGCCCACCCCTGGGCTAGGACAACCTTTAAGCTCCATGCACACTAGCGTTTTTTTAAGCTCAAGAAACACTGGAAAAAATGCTGGTTAAAAAGCGCTGGTAATAGTGTTTTTAGTAGCATATTATTAGCATTAACCTCCCTAGCAGTATTCCCGAGTGTAGCTCGGGGTAAAGTTTCAGTACCAAAAGCGGTAATCCCGAGCTACACTCGGGTTTACCATGCAGCGTTGCACAGGGATTCGGCGGCAAATTAGAACATTTTAAAAAATGACATTTTTTTTAAAACGAATATTACATAGTAAAACATTACTGTACCAAAGCATTTCACATACATTTTGTCCCGAGTGCTTTGTCCTGTGCCCTGCCTGCATTGTTACTGTTCTTTCTGCCTGGAAACTTAGAAAAGTCCATGGCGTCCAAAAAGCGTCCCTTTAGGTCAAAAGCGGTTTTAGACCAGCTAGAGAACAGCGATAGTAAATCAGAACCACTTGCAGAATTGAGTGATAATGATTCGTGGGGAAATTCGTCATCAGACACTGAAAACGATTCTGCGACTTTGCTCAGCGATGTGCGAACTTGGCACTCTATTTCACATTTCAGTGTTTTTGGTTTGATTATATTATGGAATTAAATTTATTATTATATTATTATTTTTTATGATTATTTATTAAATTATAATTTATGATTTCGTGTTTCAAGTTTTATCCTATCCGGGATGTTTACTAGACTCTTATTCAGACAGATTTCAGTGAGTTATTCCTAAAAATTACAGCCTACAATAAAAAACTACATATTTCCATGCAAAAAAAATGGTACCGCTTTCAGCACCAAAAATCTGCAATAATAATACCGCTAGGGAGGTTAAGGAGTGTTTAGGCGTGTTAGCGTTTTATTAGCGTTTTTACAGTACATGTTGAAAAAAAAAAAGAAAAAGCTAGAAAAAAGCTGTTAGTAGCATTCAGGAGAGTTTAGGAGCGTTTAGTGTTTTTTCTGCTTGAAGCCACTCCAAAAAAACTCCACAAAAACAATATTTTTTCTGATCCTAGAAGCTGAAGCTCAAAAAACGCTAATAGCCTAAAGTGGTGTGCATGGGCACATAGGACAACATTAATTAGCTTCTAGGAGCAGAAGGAGGGAAGCTCGGGACTTCACCGGCCCCCTGAGAGAGGACCACCTGTGTGGTGGGGAAAGAGCGGCTCAGCTAAAAAGCCTGGTAGCAGCCACTGACCCACCGGTAACACAAGAGAGGGACCAAGTGAGTAAACCTGCACCCCCTGGGCCGGTATGGGGAAGGAGCACTCTGGAAGGAAAATGGATTAGCTCCTATCCGGGACTGTTTAATTATTTAAAGGGACAGGCACTGGATCCCCTGCCCAGGGATTCACCCAGAGCTGCTGGATTAAGGAGACTCTAGGGTGTGGGATGGTATATCAAGAGGGGCTGGCTAGTTCCAGAAGAGGATTTTTGCTGTAAAGACTTGTAAATAGTTTCAGGAAGTTGTCCTTAGTTCCAGTTCAGTTGGGCATCCCATACGCCCCTTACCCCATCAATGTTTATTATCTCCTAATAAAACATCAAAACAAGCTCAAGGACTGGCTACTATCTCCTGGATGCAAGTCTGAATGAAAATGCGTATTGCTTGGCTGTGCAGAACTATAGGGGGAGCCAAAACGTCTGCAACTCCTAAGGGGAAGGTGCTACATCAACAAGGCATTTTTGTCCACACAACTGCCGCTCACTGGATATTTTCTCTTTTTTGGATCCTACTTTGTAAATCCTAGAGATGGTTGTGCATGAAAATCCCAGTAGATCAGCAGTTTTCAAATACTCAGACCAGCCCGTCTGGCACCAACAACCATGCCATGTTCAAAGCCACTTAAATCCCCTTTCTTCCCTATTCTGATGCTCGTTTTGAACTTCACCAAATCGTCTTTACCATGTCTAGATGCCTAAATGCATTGAGTTACTGCCATGTGATTGGCTGATTTGCAATTTGTGTTACCAAGCAATTGAACAGGTGTACCTAATAAACTAGAATGTGCAGTAATTGAAATAATTTTGATGCTGTGATCCCACAACTTGGCACAGGACACAACACCGGCAGAACAGAGAGTCAAGATGTGGGACAGTTCTGGAAAATCAGGACAGCTAACTTCTATGAAGGCTATTTGTAGACTAAACTGGCAGCATCACGGCTGGAATATGATTTTGCTGTTATGGGCCACACAAGAAACATTTGTACCTGAATTCCCTGTAGACAGCGTACTTGTGTTGCCCGCTCCAGTCCTCCAGGTCAATGCGCAGACTGAATTCTCCCTTCCCTGTTATCCAGTAGATCTTCTCATTTCCCAGCCAGAACTCTCCCTTCAAGTTTCCAAAACCTTCTTTATACTCTTTCCAGGTCCTGTTAAAATTGACCGATCCATCTTGACGTCTCTGGATAACCGTCCACCCGCCACCTGCCAGATAAAAATGAAAAACTCCACTAAATGATCAGTTTGAATGCTCTGCATACAGTAAACTAGTCAGTACATAGATGAAGTCAGTATATATAGAGAGCTGGCAGGTCAAGGTGCCACATTCAAAATTATGCATGAAAAAAGATTGCATAGATTGTAACTTTCCTGGATTTGACTGGAAAGTCCCACATCTTGGGTATCGTCGATCAAAGGCTAGCAGTGTGATCACCAAACGGCTGGAGAGTGGTACAATAATGAGTGTCTGTAAGCATCTGTGAAGCATGGTGGAGGTTTCTTGCGAGTTTGGGGCTGCATTTCTGCAAATGGAGTTGGAGATTTGGTCAGGACCAATGGTGTCCTCAAAGCTGAGAAATACAGTCAGATATATATCCATCATGCCATATCATCAGGGGGGCATGCGATTGGCCCCAAATTTATTTTACAGCAGGACAATGACCCCAAACATACAGCCAATATGATGAAGAACTATCTTCAAAGATAGTTAAGAAGAACAAGGAGTCCTGGAAGAAATGGTTTGGGCCCCACAAAGCCCTGATCTGTGGGGGATTACATGAAGAGACAGAAGGATATGAGGCAGCCTACATCCAGATCTATGGTTAGTTCTAGATGTTTGGAACAACCTATCTGCCAAGTTCCTTCAAAAACTGTGCCAGGTGTACCTAGAAGAATTGATTCTGTTTTGAAGAGAAATGGTGGTCACACCAAATATTGATTTGATTTGATTTGGATCTCTCTGCTCTTCATTTACTTTCCACTTTGTTAATTGATAAAAATAAACTATTAACACTCCTATTTCTGAAATCATTCTACATTTACAGCATTTTTTCACACCTTATAGTACACAGTACTATATATATATATTGTATATACACTGCTCAAAAAAAAGGAACACTTTGAAAACACATCAGATCTCAATGGGGAAAAAATCTCCTGCTGCATATCTATGATATGGACTGGGTAATGTGTTAGGAACGTAAGGACGCCCCATCGTTTGATGGAAATGAAAATGATTGACCTACAGAGGACTGAATTCAAAGACACCCCGAAAATCAAAGTGAAAAAATGATGCAGCAGGCGAGTCCATTTTTGCTGAAATTTCATTGCAGCAACTCAGAATGGTCCTCAGTAGTTTTTTATGGCCCCCACGTGCTTGTATGTATGCCTGACAATGTCGGGGGAGGCTCCTAATGAGACCACGGATGGTGTCCTGGGGGATCTCCTCCCAGATCTGGACCAGGGCATCACTGAGCTCCTGGACAGTCTGAGGTGCAACCTGGTGGCATCGGATGGACCGAAACATGATATCCCAGAGGTGTTCTATTGGATTTAGGTCAGGTGAGCGTGGGGGCCATTCAATGGTATCAATTCCTTCATCCTCCAGGAATTGCCTGCATACTCTCGCCACATGAGGCTGGGCATTGTCATGCACCAGGAGGAACCCAGGACCCACTGCACCAGAAGGAACCCAGGACCCACTGCACCAGCATAGGGTCTGACAATGGTCCAAGGATTTCATCCTGATACCTAATGGCAGTCAGGGTTCCATTGTCTAGCCTGTAGAGTTCTGTGTGTCCCTCGGTGGATATGCCTCCCCAGACCATCACTGACCCACCACCAAAACGGTCATGCTGAACAATGTTACAGGCAGCAGAACATTCTCCACAGCTTCTCCAGACCCTTTCACGTCTGTCACATGTGCTCAGGGGGAACCTGCTCTCATCTTTGAAAAGCCAGTGGTGGACCTGCCAATTCTGGTGCTCAATGGTAAATGCCAATCGAGCTCTATGGTGCCGGGCAGTGAGTACTGAGCCCACTAGAGGATGTCGGGCCCTCAGGCCACCCTCATGAAGTCTATTTCTGATTTTTTGGTCAGAGACATTCACACCAGTGGCCTGCTGGAGGTCATTTTGTAGGGCTCTGGCAGTGCTCATCCTGTTCCTCCTTGCACAAAGGAGCAGATACCAGTCCTGCTGATGGGTTAAGGACCTTCTACGGCCCTGTCCAGCTCTCCTAGAGTAACTGCCTGTCTCCATCAGCTGAAACTGATTAACAACCCCCTCTGCTACTTAACTGACCAGATCAATATCTGGTCATATTTTTTTTCCCCTGCAGGAGCAAATTGGATCATGCTTTGCTGGGTTTTATTTTTGCCTTCCTCTGGATCAACTGTTGGTATATTTATTTATTTCAGGTACTTATATAGCGCTGTCCATTTACGCAGCACTTTACATATATATTGTACATTCACATCAGTACCTAACCCTCAAGGGGTGTACAATCTAAGGTCCCTAATTCACATTCATACATACATATACTAGGGCCAGTTTAGACAGGATCCAATTAACCTACCAGCATGTCTTTGGAGTGTGGGAGGAAACTGGAGTACCCGGAGGAAAGCCATGCAGGCACAGGGAGAACATGCAAACTCCAGGCAGGAGGTGCCGTGGCTGAATTATAACTTTTTTTTGTTTTCTCTATGGTTGAACTGGATGGACTTTTGTCTTTTTTCAGCCAGACTAACTATGTAACAATGTAATATCCCAGGAGTTGAATTTACTTGATGCTATACTCTGATTAAAAAGTGTTCCTTTAATTTTTTTGAGCAGTGTATGTATATAAATATATATATTATAGCTCTTCTTAAAGCTGAATGGTACTGTGGTATTAGATATGATGCAAACAGCCAACCAATATCAGTGAACAAGTGACAAAAGCGCTTACCCTCGGTGTCCATATCACAGTAGACGTCTACTGCAGTTCCTCCAGTAGATGGCACTATAGTATAAACCCCAGAGCTTTGCTCCCCTTTGTAATGATGATTAGAACAGTCAGTGTAGCAGCTGCTGGAGTACCTGAGATCTGAAAGAGGACATGGAGGTTTATCTCCTGTGAGAGAAGAATAAGTCAGAGACATGAAGGCCTTTAAAAATATCTGCATTGTTCGTTGCATTCAACAGAAATTTGCAAAGCGACACTCAGGACAAAAGACATTAAAATTGAAGGCGCTTTTTTAGCACACGCGTTCTAAATGTCATTGTATGACTTCTTCTTTTGCCCCAACAAGAAAAAGCTTACAAGGAAGTCAGTGAAAGTCTACCAAGATGGGAACGAAAAGGCACCATACACCGCAGTCACACAGTTCGCAAAGAGTTAATCCGGAAAAAACGATTGGTTATACACACAATTGCCTTTTATGAAAACATTTCTTTTTTAGTCACTTTTCAAAATATCAAATGCAATAATTCAGATCTTTCCAGAAATCTCATCAGTGGATAACGTCCTGTGCTCTCTGCCTGTGCTGTGCTATCAGTTACATTGTTCTAAGGACTACACAACACTGCCCACCTATGTTATGTCCTTTTTGTTTCTGGTCTTCTGATACAGTAAGCAGAGTGAGACCTTTCTAGAAGGCAGGGGTCTCCAAATTTTTCACTTCGAGGGCAACAAAGTATATTTTACACAAATTCGTGAGACAAAAAAAATCAGTTATTCATAAATAAATCTGCAGCAGTGGAATAGATTAGAATTTGACATGCTGCCAGCAGCAGGGCTGGATGGCAGACCTGTATACTCTGCCGACACCTAAATACTGGAGCTCAGGCATGGCGGTTAAACTTCCAGTTTGCATGGGGCCTTACATCTCCAGTCAGAACCCATCCCTGTACATTTGGTCCCCATCAGAATCTCCCCATACATCTGTGTCCCCATCACAGCCCCCCATTCATGTGTGCCCCTATTGGAGTCTCCCATCAGAGCCCCACATACATTTGTGCCCAGGGGCGGAATGATAACTCATGGGGTCCTTGGGCAATAGGGGATCATGGGGCCCCATGTCCTTGCCAAAACTTAAAAAAAGCCTATGAAAAAGGTACAAGGGGCATCTCATGGGGCCCCCTACTGACCCCGGGCCCTCAAAAGGGGATCATGGGGCCCCTGTGTCCTTGCCCAAACTCAAAAAAGCCTATGAAAAAGGTACCAGAGGCATCTCATGGGGCCCCCTATTGACCCCGGGCCCTCGGGCACTGCCTGAGTTTCCAAATGGTCAGTCCGCCCCTGTTTGTGCCCCTATCAGAGTCTCCCCATCAGAGCCCCACGTATATTTGTGCCCCTATCAGAGTCTCCCCATCAGAGCCCCCCATACATTTGTGCCCCTTTCATTGTCTCCCTGTATATCACTGTTCCCATCAGAGCCCCCCATACATTTGTGCCATTATCAGAGTCTCCCCATACACCACTGTCCCCATCAGAGCCCCCCCCCCCCATACATTTGTATCCCTATCAGAGTCTTCCCATACATCACTGTCCCCATCAGAGCCCCCCATACATCACTGTCCCCATCAGAGCCCTCCCCCCATATATTTATGTCTCCATCAGAGCCCCCAGCACATCCGTGTCCCCATTAGAGCCCCCCATGCATCTGTGTCCCCTTCAGAGCCTGCTGCACATTTGTGTCCCAATCAGTGTGTGGGTGGGTGCAGCATGATGCGGTCCAGTTACAATGAACAAACTTGTATTGAAGGAACAGTTCAAAGATACAAACAGCACAGCGGGAAGGATCCCGGCTGGGAACACTCACAGATCTGTGCAAAAATGTAGAGCGTAGCAGGATTTGATGAACCCACAGCATCTGTCTCCTATGGTGGAGTGCAACTTGGCCAGTCTGAGGATTCCTAGGAAGGATAGCATGTCCCTATCTTGTCCCTACTCGTCCAGAACCTTTCCCTACTGATATTCACTTGCCCTGACTGATGGGCAACCTGTCTCTATCCTGTCCCTACTCGTCCAGAACCTTTCCCTACTGCTATTCACTTGCCCTGACAGAAGGGAAACCTGTCCCTACTCATCCAGAATCTTTCCCTACGACTGATGGGCAACCTGTCCCTACTCTGTTCACTTACAAAATGCATGCCAAGCCTTAAATAAACTCTGCCTGAACCAAGATGGCCACCAGAGTCACATGGGATAGCAGCATCCAACCAGATCACTTCCTCAGCGACCTAGGTAACCATAGAGGAATATGTTCCTCTTGACTTCTTCTCCCGCTGCAGTTGAGTGCCACCTGCAGTGGAGAAAAGAAACTGCACCTCCCTACAAGTACCCCCCTTACAGATTTACAGATTTGTGTTCCCATCAGAACCTCCCCCCCCCACACACACACACACACACACTCACATTTGTGTTCCTATCATAGTCTCCTAAACATTTGTGTCCCCACCACCCATCAGAACACACTGGTGTCCCAATCAGTGCCTCCTTTGCATATCTGTGTCCACATTTGTGAGGTCAGGCACTGATGTCGGAGGAGGAGACCTGGCTCGCAGTCTCCGCTCTAATTCATCCCAAAGGTATTCTATGGGGTTGAGGTCAGGACTCTGTGCAGGCCAGTCAAGTTCCTCCACCCCAAACTGGCTCCTCCATGTCTTTATGGACCTTGCTTTGTGCAAGAGTCCCCTTCACTGGAACTAAGGGGCCAAGCCCAACCCCTGAGAAACAACCCCACACCATAATCCCCCCCCCCCCATCAAACTTTACACTTGGCACAATGCAGTTAGGCATTGTGCCAAGTGTAAGGAAGGAATTGAAATCTAATAAATGAAATGGGCAGGCCAGGGGTAGCCAGGCTGGGAAGGAATGAATGAAATGATGCTGGACACCTATAGCCAAGAAATGAAGCAGAGCTCTCTCTGACTTGCTGCAGCTTCTAATGCACATAGTGAGAAGCTCACAGTGTGCAGTGAAATCAGAGTAAGCCATTTCAGTCCAGGAGAGGAGCCGGTACAACTGTGTGAGACTGTAGGGAAGGCTGGAGGTCACCCAAAGTTTTTCTAACATGACTATGTTCTTATAGTGTGCTGTTACTTCAGGTAGCTCCCTGTGCACATACAAAAAAAGAAGAGACAAGTTACCTGCTGGATGTAGCTGATGGCTCTGCAGTGCTGCAGGAACAAGACATGAGGAGTTCCGGTTGGACCCATCGATCACCAGGGACAAATTGCGTACCTGGGCCTGAATGTCGTAGATGTAGGTTGCCTGTAGGTGCTGCAATGTGCTGCTCTCACTGGCCCAGATCTCCAGGCTGTTCACCCTGTGCAGGAGTGACGAGTTCTGATTGATGTTCTCAGGCTACAAAGAGAAAATGGCAGACTTTTTAAATGAAAGCTAAAGGATTTCCTGTCCCTATGGTGTCCCATATGTCCAGATTTAAGAACTTATTTCTCCTGACCCAATCTTTGTAGTGTGCCCCAAGGGGTAAAGCAGATGGAGTACTTTATCCCATCTTCCTAGGTGTTGTCTAAGGCCATCTGTGAGGTCACACCAGGCACCCCTCCTCCCTCCACGACTGTTCGAAAACACAGCTAGCAAGGAGATGGCTGCATTGACAGATGGCAGTTTTCTCTATCTCCAAGCATTTGTCCGCCTCCCCCAAGCATAAGCCACCCACCCCTGCATTCCTTGTGAGATACTTGACAAGTGTTTGGAGATATGGAAAACTGTCATCTGTCAATGCAGCCATCTCCTTGCTAGCTGTGTTGTTGGACAGTCGTAGAGGGAGGAGGGGTGCTTTGTGCAGCCATCTTCTTTCTAGCTGTGTTGTCGGTCAGTCGTGGAGGGAGGAGGGGTGCCTTGTGCAGTCATCTCCTTGATAGCTGTATTGTCGGAGAGTCATGGAGGGAGGAGGGGTGCCTTGTGCAGCCATCACCTTGCTAGCTGTGTTGTCGAACATTTGTGGAGGGAGGAAGGGTGCCTGCTGCAGCCATCACCTTGCAGTTGTGGAGAGAGGAGGGGTGATTTGTGCAGCCATATCCTTGCTAGCTGTGTTGTCGGACAGTCGTGTAGGGAGGAGGGGTGCCTTGTGCAGTCATCTCCTTGCTAGCTGTGTTGTCGGACAGTCATGTAGGGAGGAGGGGTGCCTTGTGCAGCCATCACCTTGCTAGCTGTGTTGTAGGACAGTCGTGGAGGGAGGAGGGGTGCCTTGTGCATCCATCACCTTGCTAGCTGTGTTGTCGGTCAGTCGTGGAGGGAGGAGGAGTGCCTTGTGCAGCCATCATCTTGTTAGCTGTGTTGTCGAACAGTCGTGGAGGGAGGAAGGGTGCCTGGTGCAGCCATCACCTTGCAGTCGTGGAGAGAGGAGGGGTGATTTGTGCCGCCATATCCTTGCTAGCCGTGTTGTCGGACAGTTGTGGAGAGAGGAGGGGTGATTTGTGCAGCCATATCCTTTCTAGCTGTGTTGTCGGAAGTCTTGGAGGGAGGAGGGGTGCCTTGTGCAGCCATCACCTTGCTAGCTGTGTTGTCGGACAGTCGTGGAGGGAGGAGGGGTGCCTTGTGCAGCCATCACCTTGCTAGCTGTGTTGTCGGACAGTCGTGGAGGGAGGAGGGGTGCTTGTGCAGCCATCACCTTGCTAGGTGTGTTGTTGCACTGCTGTGAAGTGAGAAGCGGCACCCTTTCTAACCTTTCAGACAACACCTCGGAAGATGGAACTAAGTGCTTCATGTATTTTGCCCCCTGGGGCACAGAACACATTAATAAAGATCAAAGTGAGACTTATTTTACAAAATGAAACAATAATCAGTTTATAATGGGGTATTGTGACAATGAGTGGTTTTGCACAGCAACTGGTTTTGTCATTGTGATCGGATTGATGTAGCGCTACCCCCACAGGAGCCACTGGTTTATGGGATCATCTGTTCTACCTCGGCGAAGGCCTCAGCCCCACTGACAGCTCAGGTATATACTGTACGTCAATAGGGGGAGATTAATGATTTTGGTTCATACCTTAAGGTCACCTTGAGATGAGTCTCAAGACTGTGTGGAAAGGTAATAAAGTATATTGATAAATTACATTCAGATAACCAGAGTATATCAATGAGAAACATTTTGCAGCTCACACTATTATAAAACTTCAATTAATGAGGTTAGAGTTCTATTATTAAGTAATGCGGTATTTTAGTAGTAAAACATTAATTCACGTCAAAAGAATTGTCGGCATTGCCCTACAATTAAAAAAAATGTTTTAAAAAAATGGCATAGGGTCATCCCTTTCATCCACACCAAGCCCTTTGGGTCTGGTTTGGAGTTTGAGGGGAACCCCCCACGTCAAAAATTTTTTTTAAATGCAGTGGGAGTCCCCCCCACAATCCATACTAGACCCTTATCCGAGCATGCAGCCTGGCAGGTCAGGAAAGGGGGGGGGGTGCTTGCTCCTGAACCATACCAGGCCACATGTCCTCAACATGGGGGGTGCTTTGGGGCAGGCCCCCCCCCCACAGCACATTGTCTCCATATTGATGGGGACAAGGGCCTCTTCCCCACAACCCTGGCTGTTGGTTGTGGGGGTTTGCAGGTGGGGAGCTCCCAGATCCCGGCCCCCCCATGTGAATGAGTATGCATCACATTCACAAAAAAAAGTGTAGTGTAAAAAAAAGACACGAGACAATGTCCCCCAAAGTAAAGCCAACATCAATCACGAAGCCTGCTGCCATCACTGACTGAAAAAAAAAAACCCCGCTCCGCTCCGCTCTCGACGCTGGTTCCTGCTGTCTGACAGATGCTCTGCATTGACAGTTCTTAAATAGGGTGATGATGACACAAGGGGGCAGGGTTACCCCTGGCCCCTTGTGACATCATCATGCGCTGTGATTAGCCAAAGCATGCTTTTGACAATCACAGTGCACTGTCGGGAGCAGTGCATCGCCTGCCGAACGCCCGTACCATTCATTTGTTCAACGAACACACAAACAGACCATGTTCGAGTCGAACTTACATTCAACTCGAACATGCAGCCCATCACTACCAATCAGCTTATAAATTCAGCTTATTCAATTAAGCTTTGATAATAAAACCTGGAAGCTGATTGCTTACTATGCAGAATTGCACCAGATTTTGCATGTTCCAGTTTTAGTAAATCCCCACCACAGTAAAGTAAATCTTCTGCTGGCTATGTTGGGCCCTATGGAGATGTTGGCGCACTTGATGGACGAAAAAGAAAGGGGGAATGTCTCTGCAAACAGTGAGTCAATATAGGAACAATGAACTCCTGAGAGCACTGATGAAGGGGTGGCCAAGCAAGAGTTAACACTCGGAGATATGGGGACAATTATCTGTCATGATTTCTGGCCAGCAGGACTGCAAATATGAAGCCGTAGGCAGATGAGAGAATTAGAGGTGCCAATGAAGATAAAGGAACAATATCGCTCTCCCGGTGAGTTAGTGCACAGTCAACTGATGAATTATCAGAAAGGACTGTAATCCACTCACCAGCTTCACTGTTATTGGTATCAGCAGGCTTCCCTTTCGAGGTGGGGGGCCCCCTTTAAGATCTTGTAGGCTTCCAGGCACCTTCTGGAAACAATCTAATGGATGACGGCTTCTACAGTGCAGCAGTAAATCCTGGTAGGACACTCTTTTGCAGAAGCAGCAGCGATTGGCAGGTCTGGGTCTGTTGTTCGGAGTCCCTGATGATTCCAGCGGTAGGCCTCTGGAACTCAACCACAGCTGACAGTGACACACCAACTCTAGCTCAGTCCATTGAGATGCAGCCGATCTCCCTGCTCTCTGGAACTGACAGGCTCTGGGTCCGATGCAGCGCAAAGTCTCTAACTGTACCCTTAGCTCAAACTCTCCCTCCTGCCTTCAGGCATGCTGAGTCTTGTAGTTTCCTGTCTCTGTAGTAGTATTGGCATCTTTCCTGCCTTGAACTACATTTCCCAGGGTTCAGAGCCCTAGCTGAGAATGAATCAGAAGCTTTAAATCCACACAGCTCCATTTTGTGTTAGAAAAAGGGAACTTCATTAAAAACTTTAACCAATGCTCTGCTAGACACTGATAGAAGTTACAAAACTGCTATATACTGATGATGAGAAAAGGTATTTAGCAGTTTATATTTACTAAAATAATTGCATTTTTCTATTGTGTGTACTGTGGGAGACCAGATATAGTGAATGCAGGGTCCTGGGTTTACTAACACTTTGACTATGACAATCAGGCCCGGACTGGGACAAAAAATAGGCATTTTAGACTGAGCAACTAATTTTTCCAGGGGGGGAGGGGGGTGCAAGGGCATTTGTGGGGCAGTTGGTGTTGGAATACTCATGGAGTTGGTCCTCCATACTGTAATGTAAAGGAGCACTGTGATATAAAGGGAACTGCACTGTAAAGGGGCACTGTATTGATTACAGTGCCCCTTTACAGCGCAGTCCCCTTTATATCATAGTGCCCCTAGAGATCTAATCTCCTACATATTCAAAGAGATGGTCCAATCCAGCAAAGAGACATCCCAATCCATCAAAGAGACATCGGCATATAGCAAAAAGACAGCCCAGTCCAGAAAACAGACATCCCCATATAGCAGAGACAGCCTATTCAGCAAAGAGACAGCCCGTCCAGCAAAGACACAGCCAGTCCAGCAAAGAGACATCCTGTCCAGCAAAGAGACACCCCTTCCAGAAAAGAGACAGCTCATCCAGCAAAGAGACATCCCGGCCAGCAAAGAGACATCCTGTCCAGCAAAGAGACAGCCCGTTCAACTAAGAGACAGCCCATCCATGCTAAAGAGCTGTAACAGTGTCCCTTCAGTGTGGCAGTGTGTGCAGCGGCCGGCCGGGAAGGTGTCCGTGTGTCAGCGGCGCTTCCTGCTTATCATCTAGAGCCGTCTCTGCCGCTCCTACTGTTGGCTCTGCTTTAGGCATAGCCACACAGCGGGAGGTGAGCGGGGCCGTGGCATGTGTTAGCCCAGTCCAGACCGCGGTCACTGCTTACCAACCGCTGTGTGGGTCGGTCATCAACAGGCCACTCTTCTTAAGCCCGGTGGCCCCAAATGCCCGGTGTGCTCTATGGCCAGTCCGGGCCTGATGACAATGCATTATAAAGCCTGCTCATTTTAGTTACAATGGGTCTTGTTACATAGACAACAGTTCCAACCCAATTATACATTGATTATTAAGTTCACATTGTTTTATTGATTACTTTTCTTAGGGGTGAGGGGGTTAAAGCCCCTGAAATGTTTGGATTTTTAAACAGTATATTATTGAAATAAACTTGTTTCTGGTCTTGAATATCACAGTGTGGATCCCCAATTCTAGATTCACTCATCCTCATCATAACCCAAGGTAATCATTGAAACCCTTTGATTGCCAGCTGCAGATCTCTTAACCTCACAAAGTGCCACCCAGCTCCCATAATGCCCCCTAACCTGCTGCAGAGCCTCCAAATCTGCATAGTGCACCTAACCTCTAACAGTGCCCCCAAACTGCCCCCAGAAATCTCATCCCCTATAGGGCCACCAAGTCTGCTGCACAGTCCCCCAACACATTTCAGAATCCCCATCCAGTTTTGTTATAGCATTCCCATACTTTTATTGTGCAAGTATACCCTTTATTTTCTATTGTTGCTGCATTGAAGGTTTTGGAAGAATTTACTGGGTCTTGGTCTCAAAAAGGCTGAGAACCACCATCCTAGAGTACAGTAAGGGCTTGTGTTGATGGGCTTTGTTTGCTTCAAGGGGGATTTGCACTCCCATATCTGAAGTCTATGTAAATGCAAAGCCCACTTGAAGAAGGTCAAATGCAGATCAGAAAAAGGTTAACTGCAAGTCAAATAAACCTGTCCATGAACTCTGAAAGATCTCAGAAATGTCTCAAACTAATGCCAACGACACAAGCCCAAAGCCCGCTGATATGGACCTTAATTTGTTTTTTCTCTTGGTCTTTGCATGTCACTCACCTGTTGTTCTAGTACTCTTAGGCGATGTCTGTGGTTCCTGAGTTCTTCCTGAAGCTCTGACAGCAGTTCTCTGAGCTCCAGGACCTCCTGTTTCCTCTGCTCATTCTCATGGAGCCAGTATGAGATTTCATCTGTACAACGGAACATATCTGGGCAACGGTGGCCATCTTGTTGAGGCAGTGTGGCGACAATCCTGCACCGTCCATTAGCCAGGACCTTATTACTGTACTCCCCACAATGCTCTGTGTTGCCAACAGGCATTTGGTGAGGGTCATTAAGAGCAATGGTGCTTTGTATTAGCAACCATATTAAACGTAATACAAGAGCAGCCATTTTGTAAAAGACTAACTGTTAACATAGCCAACAGCAAAGCGTGGTCTTCCAAAATTTACAGCCCCTCAGGCAACTGTAATTCTAGGGTTGGCTCAGAGGTCTAGCCCTCTAATTTTTACAATTTAAGAAAGTTTAATAAATACAGTTTCTGATTCACAGGACAACCAATGGGCAAAGTATCTCAAAGAGAAACAGCCTGAAAAAAAGCAGATATAGGTTAATCGTTTTCATGCAGCCTAATGCTCCATATAACAGAGGACATCATATTTTCATAGAGGCAGAATACCAAAACTGGATATTATCAAAGTGTTAGTCCATTTATTGTAAAGGTATTCTACCTGAGTGCCCAACTTTTGTCATGTCCCATTACTTTGACTATCTCCAGTCCTATGTCCTCTGACAGTCTTCTGTAGCATTAAATCTGTATGATGAATACTATGCCTAGCCTTTACCATTACTGCCTTTGCCATGTCTACGGGACCCCTTCTTCTATTCCTGCCAATCACAACTTGAATCAAAGCCTGCTGAAAAAATGTACATCCTATCTACACCATGGTAGTCCTTCCTTTAACCTCCCTGGCGGTATGATTATTTCAGATTTTTGGTGCTCAAAGCGGTACCATTTTTTTTGCATGGAAATATCACATTTTTTTATTGTAGGCCTGTAATTTATAGGAATAACTCACTGAAATCTGTCCGAACAAGAGTCTAGTAAACATCCCGGGTATGTTAAAATTTGAAACACAAAATCATAAATTATAATTTAATAAATAATCATAAAATAATAATATAATAATAATATTACATTTAATTCAATAATATAATCAAACCTAAAACACTGAAATTTGAAATATAGCACCAAGTTCGCACATCAGTGAGCAAAGTCGCAAAATCGTTTTCAGTGTCTGATGACGAATTTCCCCCACGAATCATTATCACTCAATTCTGCAAGTACTCGGGACAAAATGTGTGTGAAATGGTTTGATACAGTAATGTTATACTATGTGATTTTAGATATTTTAGTGAATGTCACTTTTTGTCATTTTTGAATTTCCCGCCGTTCTGTCCCCCGTACGTCCCGACACTCACAGGGGACAGAATCCAGAAGACAGATGCCGGCATCCGCCGGATTACATTGCTGGGGACACTGCAGAAGGGACATCGCGGGAGCGCAGGACAAGGTAAGTGATCGAGGGATCATGGAGCACCACCGCAGAGTATTCCCGAGTGTAGCTCGGGGTTACCGCTTGTGGTGCTGAAACTTTACCCCGATCTACACTCGGGAATACCTCCAGGGAGGTTAAAGCAGGGGTGTCAAACTGGTGGCCCTCCAGCTGTTGCAAAACTACAAGTCCCATCATGCCTCTACCTTTGGGAGTCATGCTTGGAACTGCCAATTTTGCAATGCCTCATGGGACTTGTAGTTTTGCAACAGCTGGAGGGCCGCCAGTTTGAAATTTAAAATTTACGCAATGGAGCTACCACTTGATCTCTTTCTGCCTGCCCCATTTTCATGCTCTACCCACTATAATAATAGAAAGCTGCCCAGTTCAGACTATCCTTCCACACCAGCTTCATGAGATTGTTCAACAAAGTATTCCTCTTCAGACTTCACAGCAAGGTGGGAGAAGGCAACACATTTTTCACTTTGCAAAATTTCTATCTTTTGGTAACTGTAGTACACAGGTGACAATTTTGGTTGACATACTTTGGGCTTAACATTCCTAAGTTGGCTTACATTATACAGAAATTGTAAAATCATATTTTACAATCACCTTTAGATTTACCAAAACTATGTAATATGAAGACACTTCTAAACAATTCATATTCCACATGCCCTCTTAGTACATAGTTGTTGGTAGATCTAAAGGAGATTGTACACTCAAATTGTATTGAGCAGCCATTCTTAACCAGGGTTATATGGAACCTTAGGGTTCCTCAAAAGGTTGCTAGTGGTTCCATGAGTTGTTGCTGGATGACCTCCCATCTGATGGTGCCTTGATAGTTCTGGGTCCAATGCGACTTGGCAGAGCCAGCAGCATGACACCAAAGATCTTTTAAGCTGTCTGGAAGGGTGGCATCCTCACCACAACTATATGGGGAAGGGGGGTGGCCCTTCTTCTCTAACCGCTAAGGTCAAAGCAATTTTCCCACTGACCCACAATTGCCTAATTTTAGCAGGGATTTTGTGAGACCGAATAATTATTTCAATGGTTCCTCTGGGGTAAAACTTTTAAGAAGACTGGTATAGAGCATGGTTGGCTTTAGCCATAGCAGTATAAATTTGAATGGCTTCACACTAGATACCCTACAGACCACAACCCTTCATGTTACTGGTTATGTAAACATTGTGGAATGGAATCAGGTAAGTAACAGTGGTTTACATAAAACAATTATGAGTGCACCACATGGATGTTTGAAAAAATATTTTTTTAATGTACAAAACATACTAAAAGTATATATTACTACTCCTGACAGATAATAGTAGTTTATTGTGGATTACAGATAAACACCAGATGGCAGCAAAATTCAAAATATATGGATCCAGGAAAATCCTGTACGGAAGCTTTCTCAGTTTTTGCCATGGAGGAACCCTTGAAACAATTGCAGGTCACAGGGATCCCCTTCTAAAAAGTATTACATCTACAGCTCAAAGTATCCCAGTGGGTTGTAGATATATAAATAAAGGAATATAAAATATATGACAAAATGTGTATTATTGACCAAAACAAAAATAACGGTCAATAAAGAAAGGCAGACAATTATAACTGTTGCTTGACAATGGTCATCAGTAGCAAAATATCTCTTTAGGTTGATCATTGGTGGTCAGTTGAGAAGCGCCTCTTTGGTCTGCCTCCAAGAGACACATTATTCCACTAAATATTATTGCCCTCATTACATGCAGGTGTAGCTCTCTGGTGTTCAGATGAAGCAAAAGGAACTGGTAATTGGCATTAGGAGTTTGGGTTTCTTTACACTTTGATCCAAAATTAAGGACCTGAAGGGATAATACCTTATTTAGTTGAATCTTACTATTCATGACTGTATAATCTGTTAAATGTTGCTAATTGATTATTTCTATTTTACCAGTGTTCTGCTTTTATGTGTTAACTGGAGTTGTATTTCCTAAACTCATTATTGCTGTGACCTACTCTTTTAAACAAGTTTTAATATAGAGGTGTTACTAAAAAATTGTGTCTCTTGCATTATTATTCTATACTGTTGAAATATGTCTGAACCCCGAGTGTCAGAGGCATCAGAAGGCTGGCAAGGTCAGGGCAACCAATGGGGACAAGTATTATCAAGCAGTTCCTGGGGGGGGTAGTGATACATATATATACTGGAATTTTATATATATATATATATATATTACTATTGGTAGTGATCAGTGACTTATAGTGGGACTGTGATAGTGAGGGGGACAATCTGACACTAACAGACACTGGGTGGGAACTGACTAATTGCCACTGACAACTCCAGTAACACTAAAACAGTGATCAGTGATAATGCTTTACACCTTTAGGATGAATTGGAGTGCCAACTGCGTGTTGGTTTGTTGGCAGGTGGCTGGCTGTTTTGCGCATAGCCAAGCTATCAGCCGTGCCACCTCCCAACATAATACTAATCTTCTGGGCAATACAGGACTTTGCCCAATGGCTCTCACCTATGTGTGGGTGGCAAGCGGAGATTGACCCCCGATCCACCCTCCTGGCTGTGTGTTTCATCCCCTTCACTCCCAGGGATTCCAGACACTAAGCACCTTCTCCAGGCCCAAAAACCAGGGGACACCAGTTGAACGCATTCTCACTCTTCAGAGCACAATTCTTATCGAATAAGGCAGCACAAGGCTGGATGTGGTTAATGTTCTTTACTAAAAGAACAAATTGATACATGACCCCAATAGGTCAACACAGTCCAATAAGGAAACAGACTCTTTGTCCCAGGCCCTGCCGGTGGTTGCTTTTGTCTCTGCAGTTATATGGGACTAATGTTCTTCCTGAACAAGGATGGGAGGCACAGAGGGGTAAATCAGCTTCAAGGTTCTCTCCTCTCTCCTGGGACTAATGGATGATGGATCCCAGGGCATTCTTCCTCTTCCTTCCCCAGACTGACCCACCTCCCTCCTAGGTCCTGCCTAATGTCCCGGCATTCCCTCGGGGGGGGGGGGGGGGCACTCTACCACCTGCCTGCCAGGTCTTCTCATCAAACACCAGTATCTGACCTCCCTAATGCTTTTTTAGCTGCATAAGTACAAATTCCCACAGACATACTCCAAGATCTTGTGGAAAGCCTTCCCTGAACAGTGGGGTCTGTGGTAAAGCCACAAAGATAGACCCAACTCCATATTGTCCATGGCTTTGGAATGGGATGTCCAACAAACTCATAAAGGTATGTTCTCAGGTGAACACAAACTGTTGGCCAACTTTCAGGCCAACAAAAGAACCCCCCATCCTTGTTGCTCTTCACACTTTATTACTTAAAAATTGTACATTTTAAAAGTTCATGCTGCCCAACTATCCTGCTGTTTGTACTTTTTGTTTCAATGATTCTGAGAATGTTCCTGGAATGTCACACCATGAACCATGTTTGCAGAAAATATAATAGTACATTAATAGCACACAGGAGAAATTGTTATTTTAGGAGTCCATTTACAAAAAAAAGTACCCACAGTTCCAAGAAACATCACTTCTATAAAATGCTCTTTTATTTCAGGACACCATTGACACTGTAATTTTATGTTTATTCCAATTTCGGGTATTAAAAGGAAAGGAACCTTTTGTAGCCCAGATGACTTTTAAAGTAATTTTTTTTTAGTTCTCTTTTTCTATATAAACATTTGGCATTCATTATAGGTCAATTAAAGCGTCAGAGAAAGGAAAAAAAGACATTAATGTCAATCCGTTTTTAAAAAAGGGAACTTCATCGCATCAAGATTAAGAAAGGGATGGCTACCTTTTTTCTCTATTTCTACAAGAGTCAATTAACGTCAAGTGCTCTTTCCTCAAGGCTAGCCTACATGTAGGTAACAATAGGCAGAAAATAAAGGACAAGGACCCATGTTTGTTTTGCTGATCACTTGGTAGGGTCATGCACCCATTTACCTGTACGAGTGGTCAGTGAAGACCTGAAATGAAATCTACTTTTTGATGAACAGTTTAAAAAAAAGATTAAGAACTTGGAGATGTTTTCATCAAACTTCTGAAAGTTTATTGGTGTGCACGTAGTCTTGAATCTTTAATGTTTTGCAGCTTTGCTTGCAAGTCAATATTCAAGGATTGGAGTCTTCACACACACCAATATGATGCAAAGTCATGTATGTTTCTCTGCTGATTATTTTGGCAGGTGACATTTTCCTATGCAAGCCGAGCCTTTTGCATACATTTTCAAGTGCTGAAATACCAAGAAGCATGGAATGTACAGTATAGTAATAAAAGGTAGCAGAGGTTCCTGGAGGGTGATTGATGGCCTTTGATGTAGCTGGGCATCAAAGTCATGCTAATAAGAATAATATTAAAAAGAATAAAAATCAAAACACCAATTGGCACAAGGTGAGCCAACATGTGAGCAGGTGATGTGGTATCCCTCATGGTATGTAGTCTAAGCACAAGCTGGTTTTCATTAAAGCTCCCGATGATGGTGGAGATGGGTTTTGTTGGTGCCAGGTTATGACTTTCAGGTTCACCCTGCTCAACATATGGAGATTAACCTGTGCAATCAAGAGCCAAATTGATGCAAAAGTACTGGTGGAGTCTGAAATGGGCAGTGACAGTAAGAAGATCCAAGAAACAGGCCAAGGGTCAGGGCGGGTGGCAGACAAATGAATCCAAGATGGCTAAAGCCAAGGCAGTACACAGGATATCAAACCAAGACAGCAGGCAGGAAGGGAAGTTATAAGTGGGAGCTCAGGGCAAACATATATATTGCTTGGGTGCTGGAAGCTGAGACTGGGTTCCTTAAAATAGATGCAGCCCCTTTAATAGACAACAGGAACAGCAATCGAGAAACCCAGAAGCAGCATGAGCCATGGGAGAGATGAGGACTCAGGAGAGGAGTGAGGATGGTAAGTGACATCAATGGCCAAAAACGTTAAAGGTATATCAAAGGTGGTAAAAATTATGACATTTAAAAAGTTTTAAACTTTTCTTACCAAGCAGACAAATTATGTAAGTCCCTGCAGTGTAGAGCATCTTGTTCAGGTTCGCAGAACATGAGGAAAGTTTGGGGGCTGAAACCGAACCACATTGTTGTCAAACAAGGTCAATAAAATGATTTTAAAAATAGCAGGGCCGGGGATTAGGAAACAAATATATGGGGGGCCCCTTGCAAAAAAAAAGGAAAAAAGGTTTGGAGCTTCTTCATAATTCCCTAGTTTTAAATTTCCGGAGTCAACTGTAGTCCAGGTTCACACCTATGTTGCAATCTGCTGCATGTAAAAAAGTCCCTGACCCTTTCCAAAAATGCACTGGCTGAAAACGTAAAGATGTGAATATGTCCCATAGGAAACCATGTTAACCTCCTCAGCGGTATGATTCTTTCCGATTTTTTTGTGCTGAAAGCGGTACCATTTTTTTGCATGGAAATATGTAGTTTTTTATTGTAGGCCTGTAATTTTTAGGAATAACTCACTGAAATCTGTACGAACAAGGGTCTAGTAAACATCCCGGGTAGGATAAAACTTGAAACACAAAATCATAAATTATAATTTAATAAATAATCCTAAAAAATAATAATATAATAATAATAAATTTAATTAAATAATATAATCAAACCAAAAACACTGAAATTTGAAATACGGAGGCAAATTCGCACATCGCTGAGCAAAGTCGCAAACTCGTTTTCAGTGTCTGATGACGAATTTCCCCACGAATCATTATCACTCAATTCTGCAAGTGGTTCTGATTTACTATCGCTGTTCTCTAGCCGGTCTAAACCCGCTTTTGACGTAAAGGGACGCTTTTTGGACGCCATGGACATTTCTAAGTTTCCAGGCAGAAAGAACAGTCAAAATGCAGGCAGGGCACAGGACAAAGCAGTAGGGACAAAATATATGTGAAATGCATTGAAACAGCAATGACAGCAAAAATGACATTTTTTAAAAATTTCAAATTTGCCGCCGGTTCCGGCGTCTGTACGTCCCGATGTCACAGGGACTGGAACACAGAAGCCGGATGCCGGCATTGGCCGGAGGAGATGGCCGGGGACGCTGCAGAGGACACATCGCGGGAGCGAAGGACAAGGTAAGTGCTGCAGGGACTCCCTGAGCAACGCCGCATGGTAAGCCCGAGTGTAGCTCGGGGTTACCGCTCTTGGTACTCAAATTTTACCCCGAGCTACACTCAGGAAAACCGCTAAGGAGGTTAAATGAACTGTAGTGAGTTTCTGAAAAATACAAAAAGCACTAAAAAACACATAGGTGTGAACCAAGCTTTAAGGAGGAAGCCCATAGAAGAAACTGTCACGCTTATCCCTTGCATTGGTCAGGCAATAACCCTGGCTCTGTGTTCTTCACTTTTCCGATAAGGCAAGCAGGCCTACTAGTACTCAGTGGCCCCCCTTATACACAATACTATAGTGCCTGGCTACCACACCAGGGCAGGCACGAGCCAAGCACAGCAAAAAGTGTACAGACCCGCAGCAGAAAAAGAGTTGTTTAAGAAATCAGACTGTGGGACGCTCAGGTTTAATTGTCTCAAATGGATTAGACTGCACAATGAGATTAAATCTTCAAGGTCAAGGTTTTATTTTTACTTCTCCAATTTAATTGTATATGTCATTGGAGGTCTTTGCTACAGTGAGATCACATACTTATGTAACACAAACTTATAAGTAAGCCCTCCTCCATCAATCCTCCTTTTTTATAGATTAAATAAAAAGTGGTGTTGGGCGTCTCTGCAGTCGTTTTGCTATGTTATGTTGGACCTCGTATAATAATGCAGAGAGAACTGTATTTAATTGGAAGTTACAATGACATGGAACAGTTATGCTGTTATTGGTGGTGAAAATTCAGTGAGTGCCGGTTCACATATAGGTTTGAACCGCATCCAATCCACATGACATGTGAAATAACATGGCTTCCTATGGTGCCTGTTCATCCTTGTCTGGTGTGGATTGAAAAAGATTCCTGTCCTATTGACTTTTATGGGAACTGCTTCTAAACTGCACATCATCAGTTGTGAACAGGATAAAATCTGAACCTGATCTAAACCTGACCTGAACCGCTGAGCAACTACTTTGTCAATTAGCTGTGAGAACGGCGCTTCAATTTGCAATGCACATGTGTGAGTCCGCGGACCTTTCAGTTGCTTACTAATTCCGGGTATGTATATATTTATTATTAAACCTTGCCGGATTAAACCTTGCCAGAACCGAGCTCCTGGTTTTCCCCCCAGCCCGCGCCCCCTCTCCCCGAACTCTCCATCACGACCAACAACGCCACCATCAGCCCCACCCCGCAAGCCAGAGTACTGGGTGTCGTTTTACACTCCAATCTGTCTTTCCAGCTCCAGATCCAATCGCTGACAGATTCATGCGGACACCGCCTCCGCAACATCTCCGAGATGTTTCTAACTCTGAAGGCTACGAAGCAACTCATTCACTCCCTTGTCATGTCGCAACTTGACTACTGTAGCTCCCTCCTCGCCGGCCTACCCTAACACAGGCTATCCCCGCTTCAGTCCATCGTGAATTCCGCGGCCAGACTCGTCCACCTTGCCAACCGCTCCGTGTCTGCCACCCCCTCTGCCAATCCCTCCACTGACTTCCAATTGCCCAACGCATAAAATTCAAAATATTACCATTGACGTACAAAGCTGTTCATAACACTGCCCCAAACTACATCACCGACCTGATATCCATCTACCACCCAAAACTCACTCTCCGCTCCTCACAAGACCTCCTACTCTCCGGTTCCCTGGTCTCCTACTCCCATGCCCATCTCCGGGACTTCTCCAGAGCTTCCCCCATCCTCTGGAACTCACTACCCCAATCCATCAGACTATCACCTACTCTCCTCACCTTTGGGCGCACCCTGAAAACCCATCTCTTCAGGGAAGCCTACTCCGCCCTCACCTAACAGCTGATCTCCTCCGCTCTCCCCACCACTCCATCCCCCACAGCTATTTCCTCCTGTGACACTCTCCCCCCCTCCTAGATTGTAAGCTCCAAGGAGCAGGGCCCTCGAACCCCTCCTGTATTGTATTGTGTTGTTGCTGTATTGTCTCCCATTATAATGTACAGCGCTGAGCAAACTGTTGGCGCTTTATAAATACTGTGTAATAATAATAATAATATTTACATTAGACCCGCTTGGGCCAATGTATCCATACCAATACCAATGGATCAATGTAATATACCATACCTGTGGGATCCCTCTAGAACCTGGAAATCACTGTAGTAGATTCAGTGATCTCCACTTATTTCCATGTCCTATGCTGAGCGACTGCCCTGCTGTATTGTGAACACAGAAGCTCAGCCGTTCGGCACGAGTGCCATTCAGAGGATGATTTGCTTTTTCTCAATCAATGCAAAGCATTTGATGAATGGACGAGGTGGAGAGTGTGACTTCACTGCCCCATCTCCCCACTTTGTTTTGCAATGCTGTGAGCTTAAAGCAAACCTATATTTCACTTTTGCAGTCAAAGTAACAGGTTTCCTTTAAGGCCCCACATACAGTACTTACAGGGATGTTCAATTTATGTCACCCGACACTCGGGACATGTAGTTCCGGGCACCGGGCAGGACTTTTTTTTACCTTTAGCCCTGATGCGGGCAACCAGCAGGGCTCATCTGTCAGGTGGAAGCATTCAGGTGGCAGCGCTGCCACCCGATTGCTTTCACACAGCCCACTATGGTGCCAGCCTCTGCCCCCAGCTCACTGTCTCCCAGGCTCCTCTTGCCCATCTGCAGGCCCGGGACAAGTCAATGGCTGGTGGCATGTATACCCTTAATCGTGATTATGATTAAGCATGAGATCGTGTGAAACGTGTTAACAGGTCCTGTATTCATGTCCTGGTGTTTTGTGTGTCCTATGGGTTAATAAACACACTATATTCATCTATTCTCCAGTGTGCGGCTGATCCTTGTTCCTATTGCATTGTGTGGTGGTGACCCAGAGCCTGCACCTGTCGTGGATTGATCTGGATTGTTTGCCTGAGCGGTATACCTTTGTTCTTAGGCTTGGTCCAGCCTGGAGAGCACATGCTGCCCTCCTGGGCAATGCTACTGTATTTACTGCCATAGGCCTCAGGTGGATGGCCTGAGGGCCTTAACCACTTCCCGACCGGCCGTTGCATATAAACGGCCGGACGGTGGCACTGCAGGGTCGGGTAGCCGTTTATAAACGGCCTCCCCGCACCCTGCTTGTGCGCGCTCCCTGGGAGCGCGCAGCACCGCAATACGGTGCCCGCTGTGTCCTCCGGACACAGTGAAACACCGATCGTCGGAGGGGACCTCTGTACGAGGTCCCGATCATGTGATCACTGATTGGCCAATCAGTGATCACATGCAAAGTAGTAAGCAAGATGTCACTTGTGACATCATTGCTTACTACGTGTGAAATCTGTGAATGATCACAGAGGTCACATGGTACAAGGCTATTCACAACAGCCTTGTACCATGTGACAAGCTGTGACCAATCACAGCTCACTCAGTACTTCTCAATGAGTGCAAGAATGCAGACAGAGAGAAAAAGAAATGATTGCTTTTACATCCTATATGGGTGTAAAAGCAATCAGTGTAAAAAAAAGAAAAAATCTTCATCACCCCCCACAAGTAGCACAGTGTCACTATGGTGACACTGTACTGCTAGGGTGACAGTATCTAAGAAAAAAAATAAAAATAAAAAATAATAATATAAAAAAATAAAATAAAAATGTAAAAAAAAAATGTTTAAAAATTATACTTTTTGGTTATTAACTAATTTGGATTTTTTTTTTTTTACTAAAAAGATAACGGAATAAATTTTGGCCAAGATTTATGATGAAATATTATTTATTTTCAAAATTTTATAAATAAAAAACACTTTTTTTCAACATTTTTGGACATTTTCATTTATATAGCAAAAAAAATAAAGATCCCAGCGGTGAATAAATACCACCAAAATAAAGCTTTATCTGTCTCAAAAAAATGGTAAAAAATTCATTTGGGTACAGTGTTGCATGACCGCGCAATTGTCCTTCAAAGTGTGATAGCGTTGAAAGCTGAAAATTGCCCTGGACAGGAAGGGGGTAAAAGTGTCCGGTCTGGAAGTGGTTAATGTTGAGACCTGGAGTCTGCTAAAGCAGACTGAGGGGCAATCTACTGAAGATCTGGTCTAGTATCACGGAGGAAGGCAACCAGCTGTTCTGGGCCTTGAGAGTACAAACAACCCTAAAGGATCTTAGAGACTCTGCTTCTTGAACCCCTCTGGTGCTAGGGAGCCAGCTGGTGCTCTGAAGAGCTTTGTCCACCTCCTACTTGAAGTGTTTCTGCTCCAGTTGCTATTCCTCTTACTACTGCTGCCTTAAAACTGAAGTCCACTGGGTATTTCAAGCACGGACTTTGTCA